>NW_024609835.1:158100665-158700665 GCF_016920785.2 Ixodes scapularis | reverse complement strand
ACGTAGGGAAGGACGTCGGCCCACTTGTCGCCTCCGGCTGTTGTCAAATTGATCATCTGCTTGAGCGTCCTGTTCGCCCGCTCGCAGAGTCCTCTCCACCGCCGCCGTACCCGAGTCGTGCATACTCCTCGCCACGCGCGGCGTCTTTCTCCCCCCTGACACTGCGCAATGCCGCGCGTTCTTTGGCGCGGCGCACTAGAGCCTGCGACGTGATTGGCGTAGCCGCGCTATAATAAAACGTCTATCTCCCCCTACTCCTTGCCATGCGCGGCGTGTCTCTTCCCTCTTACATTGCGCAATGTCGCGCGCTCTTCGGCGGCCACCTCTGCGGAGCACTAGAGCATGCGCCGTGCTCGGCGTAGCCGCGCTAAAATAAAACGTCTCTCTCCCCCCTGTCATTGCGCAATGCCGCGCGCTCTTAGAGCGCCAGTTTCGCTGGACTTCCCTCTTCACGGGGTGGAAGGGCTCTCAATTTTACTAAAAAAAAATAAAGGGAGGCCGCAAACGTTACCACTTAGGCTACTGCCTTGAACGAAAACTTTCCGCCTCGCCATTAGTTTGTTTGGTGGCCGTTCAAATTTAAGAAGAAAAAAATACAACTGGGACACCCTGCGTTTGTTTAAGCTAACAGTGTCATGATGTGTACATCATCATTGGTCATCGTCGTCACAGTAAGTTTACAGGCGAGCGTTTTACTATCAGCGAAATTTATGTACACCGCGCTTGCGAGAAAAGAAAGCCGCGTGTTATTTTTTTTTTCCCCAAATATATAAACTCACGCACAGAGGAGAGTTCCGATTTCGTCCGAATATAACGGCGCAGAAGTTGGAATAACGCGCTAAATCGTGACAACGTAGTACGTTATCTGACACAAAAGTTGTACCTATATGTCACACGGCAGTTTAAAATGCTTAGCTTAAGTTTTCTTTCTTGCTATAACGTTAACGAAATATACCTCCAGCATAAATTGACACATTTCAAGACTTGGCTTAGCCTACTCAACAAAAACAGAATCGGCGGCTGAGGTGACGAGGACAAAGTACGGGCGCGCATGTCATAGCACTGACTATTGTGCTTGCGAAAGCGCTGAAACACCCCACACTTTAAAAAAAGCACGTGCATCTACTTTCCCGCACAGCGCTCGAAGAGCCAATCAGCGCAACTTACGGAGGCAGCTCAGCGAATGACGATGCCGAAACATATGTTTAGACCAAAAAACTCAGTCTCAGTTGAGACATTCAGCAATGCAAAACGTCATGCTTGCATTGCTTAATGCGACAACTCAGAGTGCGTTTTTTTTTTTTTTTGTCTAAATATATATGTTTTGGCAACGTCATTCGCTGATCTGCCTCTGTAAGTTGCGCTGATTGGCTATCCGAGTGTTGTGCGGGAAAGTAGAAGCACGGGCTTTTTTTAGAGCATAGGGACCTGCGCGATGTCTAAACTTTTAGCGAGAAAATGTGCCAGGACAGTATACAGGGACATCAAAGACACGAATGTTCAGTATAAAACGAGCCCATCATTGAAATAATGAAACCCACAATTCATCAAAACAGATTAAAGTCAACATTTAGTGCCCAATATTTCACAAAACCAATCAAACACTTCACGGAAAACTTCCTCGAGGTACCAGCGCCCAACCGGCATTCTACAAGTGGCTCATTTTGTTAAAATTAAATAATCGCATTACCTAACTAAAACATATTTACATTACGCTTAAAGTAACTATATGATCATTTACCTTTCTCTATCGCCGAGGAGAAGAAGCCACGGCTGAAAAGTATTCTTGATCTCTTGGCACCCATGTAACGCTGACTTTGTTTAGTTGGCTGGCATCTTACTTTCGCAGCCCTTCTTTTTTCTTTTTTTCTTTTTTTCCTTTTGCAGATATGTTTACGTTTATGAAGAGAGCATAGATGCTATCGACTATCGAAAACTCTACTAAACAGCGATTGCGCTTCGAATATTTCGTAAGAAGACGGCCCTCCCTTAGAATAAAAACAAATAAATCAATGTATTTAATGGCTAAACTACACAAATTTGCGCTGCACTTTACGTCCCTATAGCCGCGGGGTCTGAAAAAAAAACAGATGCAAACAAAACAATGAAACAAGCTAAGTGCGTTAGTTTGAGCCGCCGGGCGCAAGACGATAAACAGGTCAGAATTGATTTTCCCCGGCTTAGAGGCAGGATTAATATACACCGAGGACCGCGCTTCATCCAGCAGCCACCGCGGTTTGACTCGAGGATCCGCAGCGATTAATTTTCTCCACCAGTGTACATCCGCGGCGCGTCTGGAGTTTATCCAAGGTCATGAAGAAAAAAAAAACATTCAGTGTTTTGGGGAGCGATATGCTGTCGATTGGTTTTCGTTTCGCTTCGAGAAAGTACGAACAAACAGAAACGGCGACTCGCAAGCGAGTACTTAAAAATCGAAATATATCTATTCGTTTATGACAACGAAATTAATATCCTGTGGACGTCAATGTTTGAAATGTATGAAAATCTGTTGATCGATATGTTTAAATCAATATGTTCAAAAAATCATGCCCTAATGATTATCGACTATGCATAAATCTAATAAAAAAACTAAATTTAACCGAATTATCGCCTTTAGAACGAACGGACTAATCAATTTACCTTACTCGCCACAGTGAATATTGGAAGGTTCTCACATCTAGATCTAAGTATGGACAGCTTCGATATTTAGTTCCTCGACTTTTAAATCATCTTAAGAACATTACCACAAGAAATTGACGTTGCATGTTTAGTAAAACATTTTGAACGTGCAAATCTGAACCTTGTTGTTTTTGCTTCCGTCTACGGTATTCATTTGCTAATGTTACTTCAATTACTCTATAACGTAATATTCTTTTCTACGCCTGTTTGTGGTCCTTTATTGTGTAAACTGTTCGCCAGCTAGGTTGGAAGACACGCAAAGCTTCATTTTGAAGCTTCTTTTCTTCTTTACCCACCGGTTGTACAAATGTTAATAAATATTATTTTTTGTTTATTATTATTTTCCAATAACAATACGGGAGATGTTGATGCGCGCCCTGGTTACAAGCCAGTGTTGTTGTTTCGCGATTGCTACGCAATAAGATGGAGTTATCGTAGATCGTTTTTTCCGTCCCGCAACGCTCTCAGCAACGAGATCCGGAACTCTGCAGTCAAGGCCAGCTGCGGCCATGCGCATTACCGGCGTCCTGGAACCAAAGAGCGTAGCGGAGTAGTGAAAGCGGTCTACGAAAACCCCCTAATCCCTAACCTGACTAAAACAAACATTGGGGAATGGCGTCCGTCCATTGGCGATTAACACTTTTGGCAGAAAAACACACAAATGCAACCAAGGCTCGAGCCTTACGACGGCTAAGCTGTGACCGGAAGCCCTTTGTTTTTATTTTTTTAGGAATGGCTGGTATTCGCTGCAACGGCAAGGCCAACGTCCTCGTTAATATAGGGCTTTGTTTCAGGGGTCTTAAGTTCTGATGCTAACATTCTTAACTATAAAGGATCGTTCACACAGTTGCGTCGACTGCGTTGCTTTGCGTTGAGTCGTGCCCCATAGTGCCTCCCCATTGCCTCGTCCGAAGGGCCCCCATAGCAACACGTTTATAACCGGATAAACTTTCCTTGGTTTGTTCTTCTAAGCAATGGTAGTCGGCGAATAAACTCCTTAAATATGAGCATTGTTCATCCCCTCTACTCGGAGCGAAAACAGGCCACCACGTAGTGATTATTCTATGCCGCCAACGTTAATCATAGCGGCGCGCTGGGGTCGACAAAGAAAACGCGTGCTGAGCTCCAGGCATTGTTAAGCGCAGTTCGCACATATGCCACCGAGTAAAGCGCCGTTCACACATATGCAACCGAGTAAGACCTAGAGAGACCAGACCGGTTTTTAAGCCTCTTGCGACGTTTTAGGACCGGATGCCCTGCAGCGGAGCCGGCCCCAAGACGTCGCAAGAGGCTTAAAATCTGGTCTGGTCTCTCTCAGTCTTACTCGGTCGCAAGAGTGTGAACGGTGCTTTACTCGGTTGCATATGTGTGAACGGCGTTTTAGAGTTCGGCTCTTGTCATCACCGCGGAGGTGGGACGCGAGCCACTACCCGAGTGTCCTCCGAGGCATTGATTGTTACGAGCCGAAGCCGAGCGCTCACGAAGTTCCCGTGTCCAATTCGTGAGCCGCGCTCGATGGTCGTCAGGCGGGTGGTTTCGATCCCACAATTACGTCATCAAGCTTTAGGAAGGCAAGACTGAAAGAAATGTTATACTTCTTATCTTTGCTATTTCTTCGCGACCAAGAAGCTTCTGAATCAGTGGTGGTACGTGCGAGTATACTTGGGCTAAACTAGGACCAGTACGCCTCTGCGAAGTCATGAACCTTTCCAACCCGATATCGTTTCATGACTCCTTTAACGAAGTCAAACGTAGCTAAACGCAACTTTGTGAACGAACTTTGATCGCGGTTGAAAGCTGGACCGAAGTAACGCAGTATTTATCAGTAAGATCAACAGTTTTATTAATGGTACGGTGTATTTGTACAGGTAACCATGCATGGTTAATATGACCAATGACCACTTCCAGTATACACACGTCGAGTATGTCACCAAAGATTTCGCCAATAAACCCCTTTCGAAATACCGCCCTCTGTAAGCAGCTGTGGTGTCCCTTCACAATGGCGGACTAAAACCTCAACGTCATGGCATACTGGAAAAAATACACCCACAGAAAAAGATGATGAGCGCAGTGACATTGCACTGGCGACGCAGTTTGATTGGCTCGTTCACTCATAGTGCTGGCCGCGCTTCGACGTTCGCTATCTTATGGAATGACTTGCACGTTTCTCGATGCAGTTGTTTCGCCATTGTGCAGTGGTTCCGACCTTCAAACAAACGGCACGTGACTTTCGAAAGGGGTCAATCGCTTCTCAAACATAATTGTTTACTTCCTCGCGTTTCACTAACATTACCTTTTTTATGTTTACAATACGATTCTGGTCTTTATTAAAATTGAGTGTGCAGCCTTATCTGCTACCCTGGTATCGCACTATTGCGAGTCGCGTCATACTTTTATTGAACATTCATCGCACACTCAGAAGTCGCGTGGTGTCGTCTAACCTCTTTTCTTAAAAATCTACTTTGCTATTTCTGCTTGTCTCACTAAATTTATCACTTTAGTCCGACCTTCTGCCCAAGGCTGTTTCGGGGTGATATTGATAATGATCCCATATATTAATTAAAAAAATCACCTTATGCAACTTCACTTTTTATGCTCCTTCTCTGCCACAAACCTTAAAGGGCTACGGAAACCAAATTCTAGAGCCCATCTCTTTGCTTGAACATAAAGAGGGTTAAAATAGGACTTCACCAATACCAATATTCCGCAGGATAACGCGAGAAAACGAATTTTAAACTGAATAAAACGATAACCAAAAACCACCTTGTGGATGTCTGTGAAGCTTCGATGGAATGTCGTGACGACAACATGCCCGTAGGAGCAGCGCCACAACGGGAAGTACGGTCACTCATAGGCATTACTTAGGCCTGAACGTAGTACCGAGGCGCTTTGGTGAAGAAAGCAACAGCAGAGTTGGCCACCGTTCGTTTTAGTATCGGGTGGTCTTTCCGGCAACGCTTCTTTGGGCTTGTTTGGAGATTCTGTACGTGCGATGTAATATTCACGCTGCGAAATGTCTGTTTAAAACGGGCCCGCATGCCCACCTTTCCTGATTACGAGATAGCTACCTTCGTCGACCGTAACTGATAACAAACTCGATCGCTAAGAAGTCAACACAACTACATCGTTGCTAAAAGGAGACGGCCCGTACGGCTCTCCAATGCGGCGCGCATGTAAACAAATCCCCGCGGCGCTTTTCGGGGATGCGGGAGAGAGCCAACGTCCAGGAAGATACGTTTGGAGCAAAAGAGTGTCAGCGTTCTTGGTAGCCGCTTCGGGGACGGTCTTTTACAACCGATTTTATGAACCGCTGGGCCTCTAGACAATCGCAACTCGATGCTGACGAGACGCTCGGCAGAGAAATATTGGACCAGCATTGAGTCGCTCCCGAAAACTGCTCTAACTCGACATGTGTTGGCGTATCATATCGAAATAATGTGGACATCTAAACAAATGTGTACGTACCCATGTTGCGAAGGCAATTCATATGGCGTTTATTTGAGCTCTATAACACACACACAAAAAAGGAGATAGAATTTATAGGAGTGCCTCCTTTTCCGGCGAAACGTTGGTCACCGCTGCATCTGAAAACAAGCTAGGGACGACGGGGGGAAAGACTGACCTTCTTATCCCAATTTAGAGGTCAGGGATCAAACTATTCATACGAGGAGGGTCCACAAAGGTCGCGTGGGCGTATTCCATTCATCAAGCCAGCCGGTCGTGTGCAGATGGTCTTGCCCCGGATCGTCGAAGTGTTTTGCTAAGCCTAGCGTCTTCGGTGGTCGCTTGGTCGGTGGGTCCTTGTCGTTGTAGCTTTTTCAGGTATCCGTGGTTCTTGCATTTGTCTCCGCCGCGGCGTTCAGTTTCAATTACCTTTTTTTTTTCTTTTTTTCTCTCATTGGGACGCGCACAGAGAGCACATAGAAATGCATGTTGGTCGTCGCTACGACGTAATCGTGCGATGTGGCTGGCGGCGATGTAAATTTGATCACAAAAAGTGCGTAAAGCTTTGTAGCTGTCGTAGGCGTGGTCGTACGATCTCATCGTAGCGTGCGAAAAACTTCCGATAATTTCGCTTCGTGAATGCGGTACTTTTCGTAGCTTTTGCTGTAAGATCGTTTTGTGAATAAGCTCTGTTACCTGTTGCGGACGATGAAGACAGGACAGATGGGTCGTATAAATACGACTCTAGGCGGAATCGCTTCTCGGCCATCACGGCCTGGTGATGTAGCGGCGTGGCGGCATCTTCGTCCTTACTAATGTCATCTACCCACCGCTCTCGTCGCGTTGGTCGGCGACCATTCAGCAGCCCTCGGGTACTTCGACTATGCGAGATTGTAACACGCTGACGCCACCAAGTGGCAAGACTCATAACTACGGTACGCTTGGCCCTCCAAGGCATGATGACGTCAGGACCGCGCCGGATCTCCCGAGATGCATCGCGCTCTTGGACGGTTGATTTTGAAGCGCTCGCCGAAATCCAGGTATTTAGAACGAAAAATACAGCCATCCGCTTGAAATATGACCATGCGATTATCAATTACAAGTTTATCTGATTCCATTTGACTTATCTCTAGGTGTTTCCTGTATATTTTAAGTTTCGAGTCAGTATCCCTTTAAAGGGCCCATGAAACGAATTTTGGGCTGGTATAAATCACTTTAGATTAGGATTTTACTAATAGCACATCGTTCAGTGGGCCAAAAGAAAAAAGGTAGAAAGTCAAAAGCCTGACTTTCAGTGCGAAAAGCTGAAAACACAGCGGACTATTTCGAACCTCCTCCCCTTCGTAAGCTCTCTACCTTTTCACTGTGATACATCCGGGGTTCCCAAAGTGCGTCACCGCGTCCAAACGCACGTCACACGATACCGGACCTCCCTTATTCCCTTCACCCCTAAGCTGATATTGTGGTGGAAGCTACGCGCTTGTCGGAACAATCAGTCGCCTCCCTTTCATCAACCTGCCCTCATTCTCTGCGTGTGGGTATGCGCGAGAGAGCATGATCACGTGGCAAAAGTGTGGCAGGCTCAACGAGCACGTAGCTTCCACAGCACTGTCAGCTTCGGGGTGAGCGGGGTGGGGAAAGCAACTAGTCTGAATTTTGAGCGCCGGGCTAATCTTTTAGGGGGAGAATGGCTGTGTCCGGCTACACAAGCGAGATTCTGAGCAAGAGGGGACTCCCCTCTTTTCGTCTTCTCGGACTGTTTGGTGGAATGCGCGATTTATGAGTTGAGGAGGAAAGGTAAACAGGGAAAAGTTGGAAAAGCGTTTCATGACCACATTAACGAACATGAGCTTTTTTCGCACAGGCATAAGTACTGAAAAGGCCGGTTTTAAAATTGAAAGTACTAATTTTGATACTTGGTCGTAGAATTCTCGTATATTGATCATTCCTACTACTTATTTCTGAATTTATTTACTTCGTTTAGTAGGTCAGCCGATCGCCTCCTCTCTAATGTGCTCGGGACGGGGAATCAACCAAAAAGGAAAAATCAAATGAAAATGAAATGAAACATGCGGAAGGGTGGTCGGGGAATAACCTTCTTTGTCGAAACATGAAATTGAAGACCACGTTAATATTGACATCCCGTGGTCCGCAATTTCTCGGCTGGATGACAACCGAATGTTCATTTTCTGTATAATCCCAAACTCAAAAGGAAGTATATTTATAAATAAAAAAAACTTTCTTCAGTAAAAACAATAATGCATGCGAAGGCGCTCTTTCTTTTCAGTTTGTTTCATCAGCATATTTGCATCGATAGACCATATGAAAGAACGCACAAAAAAAAAAACGGTTTTCGTCAAATCAAACTTGGCTTGGACCCGTTGTTTCCGGGGGCACTTTTGAATTTCTAAACAAGCAAACAGGAATATTGCGGCGCTTTGTTCAAGTCCCAGGGCATAAACGAGAATTCTACATAACTTTAAAGAAAGGTTGAAGGCAATCGGTGGAGTTCCGCGATGCCAGTTTCTTTCTTTCAATACTTCAGTTTCGTGCACGGCTTGGCATATTCCTCTCGTATTCGAAAAGACGAGAAAAACACGAACTTACCGGCGGTTTGACAGGACCGTATATTTTGACTTTTGGAGGGCTTGAACCTTGTGGTTCTCGGAATTGTTTGTAAACGAATTCTCTGCTGTTGTTTGTTTGCTTTTCTTTTAGTTATTTTTTAGTTGTTATTTTTGTGTGTGTGTGTGTTTTTATTAACTGATAAACGCAGTAACAACGACGTAATAGCTGCTCTGAAGAGACTTTAGCAATGCATTTGGTTGGTCAAACTCAAATAGACTTCTCTGCCTAAACTTTACGAATTGAGGGCAAAAGAAAACAATACGGCGCAGATACTTTTGCAATGCGGAAATTTCACAAATAAGGGGTCTGCCAAAGCCCGAATCAAACAAACTTCTAGATTGTAAGATTTGATAAACTCGGTTGGTGAAACGAACTTTGCTGCCTACGGCGGTTCCAAGAGTTTATTCGCGAATGCCTCGACGTCACAAAATGTACTCGAATATGGGACTCAAAGTAGGCTAATTTAAGTCTTCTAAAGCGTTCACTGTTAACCTCTGCAGCATTCTTGCTCGCCATTGCCCCATATTGCAGCTCTTCTAGTTCAACGTACCAACAGCAACGTACTTTTATGGTTTGATTTCTTAAATTCTTTTTTTAACCGATACTGCGGCTCTCATTTGAAAGCCTTTAAAGGAGATGAGGTTTTCATAACAGATACACAAAGGATAAGCACCTGAAAAGCCACACAAGACGCCTATCTGACGAAGTACCTTATCCACACTGGTGCGTGATGAAAGCGTGAAAATTTCATTTCTTGAATGGCCCGAGAAAAAAAATGAATATTTGAAAACATTGTGTTTAAATCTGTATTGCTGAATTGATCTGGTATGGTTGATCCTTGCCCATCTTGTCGATGTCGTGATAGCTGGAGATACTGCAGGACCTTGACGTGACACCAGCTATAGACCGTTTTACTGAAATAGGGCAAGAGAGACAAGAGGGAAGGCCGGGTCACGTGACCCCCTTTTAGGTCACGTGACCCCATCAGATCACATGACTCCTGAGGTCACGTGACCCCCTGAAGTCACGTGACCCCCTGAGGTCACGTGACACCCCCAGGTCGCGTGAACCCCCTAGGTCACGTGACCCCCCTCCCCCGAGGTCATGTGAGGGGGGTCACGTGACCCCCCTGAAGTCACGTGCCACCCCGAGGTCACGTGACCCGCTGACGTCACGTGACCCCCCTGAGGTCACGTGACCTCAAGGAGTCACCTATCCCTCAGTACGCTTCCATCCTCCACCTCAAGAGCTGCGCTCTAATCCGACGTTACAGGGAATTGTGAACGGCTGTCATTTTTTTCTCGTATTTTTAGACAGATAAAGGGATTTTTCTAATACAAAATTTGCTACCTAGTTAAATTAAATATGTTTTTCTTTAATGCGCAATCTACAAAGCGAGCTTGTGTTAAAGAAACAAAAAAAAATAAACTTTATTTTACTATTTCTACATGTTCTTGGGATTAACAGACTTGAGTAATCCACTTGTTAACGTCTGACATTTTCTTATTTATCATCACCTTACATGGTTATATATTAGTGCTTCTACAAAATGATGATTTTTATGCTTAAAAGTTTTTTGTAACTTTTCATAACATAATTTATCTTAATGCTGATATTTTGCAGTGCTGACTTTGACTCCATTTCGTCGTCTACAACCCATAGTTCAAGGCTCAATTCCGCTGCCAGGTGCGGCTAGGAAGTGTCGAAAAGTCAATTCTATCGGCTTTCCTGAATTGTGATTTTCTGCGGGATACCACAGAGCCGTGAACTTATGTTGACCCTCACAACGCGACTGGATTCTTTTAGAGCGCAGCTCTTAGGCGCCCCGATTCGGAGTTTCGCAGCGTTGTCGTCGGCGTTGCCGTCAGCGTTTAAAGCGCGAAACACATGTACGACGAAACCGTCCGATCCGACGTCCGATCAGGCAAGACGACGGTCGGAGGCGAGGGTTTTCAACGCTCTCCGGTGCTACGAAAACCCTCGCCCCCCAAGCCCATTCCGGCAGTTCGCACGTCGGATCGGACGGTTTCGTCGTACATGTGTTTTGCGCTTTAGCCATCGCCGTCGGCATAACCTCGCTAAATTTAGCGGGAAAATCGACGTCACGTAACCTCAACACCAACTGTATTCCCCGTTGAATTTAGCGGTGAAAATGACTTCACGCGACTTGGTGTCACGTCACCTATGAACCAATTCAGTTTCTCCACTAAATTTAGCGGGAAGATTGACGACACGTGACCTCAGCAGTAATTCAATTCCCGGCTAAATTTAGAGGGAAAATTAACGTCGCGTGACCTCAACACCAGTTCAGTGTCTCCCGCTAAGTTTAGTGGGAAAATGACGTCACATGACTTGGTGTCACGTCACCCATGAACAAATTCAGTTTCTCCGCTAGATTTAGCGAAAACATTAACGTCACGTGACCTCAACAGCAATTCGATTCTTTGCTAAATTTAGCGGGAAAATTGACGTCACGTGATCTCAACAGCAATTCAATTCCCCGCTAAATTTAGCGGGGAAATTTTCAGCTAAAACTAGGGACCAAACTGTGGGAGGAGGGGAGGGTTCGGACGAGGAGGATGGGATGGCACGTAAGAGGAGAAGGGGAGAGTACAGATGAGGCGGAGAAGCAGGGGCATACCCTCTTTCCCCTTCTCCTCCTCACGAGCTGCGCTCTAATTTTGCGTTAAGGAAATTTGTAAACGTCTTTCATTTTCAATTTAGAAAATTAGTACATATGTAGTACATTTTGCGGAAAAAAAACTTCTGTTTCTATTGCTGAAACATATGCTCATGCATCGATCTTAAATCGTTGAATCATTGATCGACACACTCCGGCAATGAGTCCATCTCTACTTTGCTGTTTCCAGTTCCCGACAAAGGACACACTCGTCGACACAAGATCCTCATATAAAACGTTCATAAACATATTCAAACTGGAGGGAGGTCCCTTCGATCGTTCCCTGCAAAGTTCGTATTTCGCGTGTCCTTGTTCAAATTGTTGTGGACGACACGCAACGACAAAAATATCATCGGTGTACTGCATATAAAATGACAAAAAGCCCGAAGGGAAATGCAATCGCTGTTGACTGATGCAATATTTTGAATACTCGACTCCGATTTCTATCGTTGCCTCGCTCAGTGCCGCTGTTCTCGGCATCACTGCATTGGCGAATGCCATATTGCGGGGCAAGAAATGTTACCAGTGAGTTGAAAAACTCCAATCGCTGTAACCAAAAACACGAGAAGGGCCCTAAGTCGGATACCCAGTACTTTAAAGCACCTAACCAGCACACCCAATGCGGGAGCGGCGCCCCGAAAAGCACTTGCGCCATCGTTTTTAACCACTCAACATGGCCGCGGAACTTGACGCTCTCGTACACGTTAAACAATCGTTGAAGTAACGACCCTATATTTTTATAGATTTTGGGGGAAATGTACGAGTGTCACGTGACTAGGGAGGGGGAGGGGGAAAGGATGCAACGGGAGAGATGTAGAGGGGACGGTACAACGATGAGGAGGGCGATTGGGTGAAGGGGGAAAGGGAGCGGAGGAGACAGGAGTGGAGAAAATGAATTGGTGTGTCACATGGACAAGGAAGGGGAAGGGTAAGGGAGGGAGAGGGACGGAGCATCACGGGGGGCAGCCTGGGAGGATGGAGGAAAAGTGGGGAGGCAGAGAGAGGGTGAAGATGGGGAGGACGGGGGAGGTATGGAATTGCGAGTAGAGAGAGAGGGATGGCGAGGGCAACCTAAGAGGGGTGAGGGACGGGGAAAGAAACGTAGCGGGAAGGGACGAGAGGGATGTAGAGGGGAAATCGGTGTGTCACATGACGTATATTTCCCCGATAAATTTAACGGAGAAACTAAATTTGAATAAATTTGGGTGTAGGTCACGTGACATCAATTTTTCCGGCTAAATTTAGCGGGGAAAGGGGATTGGTGTTTAGGTTGCGTGACGTCAATTTTCTGCAATATTTAGCAACGAAAATGAGTTTGTTTATAGATCACGGGACGTCAAGTTTTCCGCTAAATTTAGTGGAGAAACTGAATCGATGTCTTTTCATTTCTTTTTTGCTCAAAAGCAGTCTCCCATTCAGGCTTTTTTCCGGTTTCCCCAGATTTTTATAAAACCGGCTTTGGGCTACTCTTGAAAGTTTATCAGTATACGTAAACCAAAAAACACGAAATTTAGAGGAAATCCTAATTCTTCGAAATATGTTTGCACTTCTTTGACTCATTTTCTTTCAACCTGTTTTCATCCTTGAGGGTATAACCAATTACCTATCGTGAAAGTCTGGTCGGCAGACAGGCTGGAGACCGGGGTTCGGCTTTAAGGGGATAATGCTTTAATGAGACATGATTGGACGGTAGCGCTCGATGGTAAGCCCTATTCTGTCTGTGCCGCGCGTGTTCGCGTGTTCCCCTTATAAAGCCCCGGTTACATCACGATACTGCGTCAACGGTGGCTGTCGGCTTCGATGAAAATGAGGTGCAACGGCCCCTGTCATTGGCCCGGAGGTTTATGGCTCCGCAGCAGCAGCTTCTCTCGATGTGAGAAAAAGACGAAGACCCGTTGACGGTTGCTTACTTCGGCAGACGTTCAAAAACCTTGGTTCCGGGTCTTCGAGAGAGTCTCTGCCGTGCGATGGTGTGGCGGACCGTCCCTGAAAGTGCATCGTAATTGGAGCACTGGCTGGCCGGGATTAGACACGTAACACTATACTCTCTTTCAGCTGTAGAAAATAGGAAGTTTTCCGCGTTGTTCATACGCCGCCCAAAGTAGTTCTTACGAGATTTGGTTGTCGGAGGAAGAACCGATGCTCTCGCGTTTCAAATATATTCGTCTTCATAAGACAACATCTAATCTAATCTAAAATGCGCCTATGTACATATTAATTCTTTACATGTAGGCGGAAATTAGTCAAGCTTCGCGAGGAACCGACTTTTTTTTTTACTAGGGTTCTTGAGGTGATTACGATTCCCATACTCGTAATCAACTCAAGAACCCTAATAAAAAAAATTCCGGTTCTTTGTTTTCGGTGACTAACGATAAACCCGGAAAAGAAACCCTCTAGCCGGTTTTATCAAGATAAATGAAAACCGAATAAAAAAAGCCAGTATTGCAGCTGAATTCTACTACGAAAGAAATGCAAGGTTTTTAGAAAGAAACTTGTAGTTAATGTCTTAACCACAGTTAGCGCGAACACGGGAGCGCGTGGCATCGGAGCAGTCTAACGGCCAGGCGCGAAACTGCAATAGTCCTGTTGCAATACGTATACTGCACCATGACGGCGGGGATTTTGGGAAGCCACGGTGCAGATCACGCGCTTTCTCGTTGCGTCTCCGCAACTGGGCGCGAGCCGCGGCAGCTGTTGCCAGCAGCCATGGTTGTGACTATCAAGCTAAACCAAAACGATCCCTGTGGCAGGACAAACGAATTTTCGCGACAGGTGCGGGCAGCCGTCGCAGCCATCCGCCGGAACTTTGTACGTCGTTGACGGCGTACCGTATCTATGCAGCGTGTGGTAGCCGGGCCGACACCGGTCTGCGTTGTGCTCTTCACTTATTTGAGTACGCAAGGCGTCGAAACTTACCGTTTCCTTGAACGCAAAACGGCGCATGCTCCGACCTTTTTTTTTCTGCTTAGCCTTGTTTGATCCTCCCAAAGCAATTGCGCAATGCATTTTTTTTTTTGCCTCTTTTACGCACAAAGTTCTTGCGCAAGGTTCGCGGCGGGAGTGCACGAACTGCTCTAACCGTCTCTTTTGTGTTAGGTGTGCATGGCGGCTAGCGCGTGATGCTTGTCGTGTTACCGGCAGCTTTCGGGCTAACCATGCCTTAAAAATACTGTGTTCATGGTGGCCATGGGCGCTATGAGACGTCCTCGACGAAAGTGTCGGTATTTAGATTCCCAGAAGATGAAGACCTGCGAAAAGCACGGCTGCCGGCGGTTTCTCGAGAATATCTGGTGCTTGACGCATACCAGGGCGAGAACTCTGGTATGCGCCCGGATCCGAATTTTACGAGAAATAAACTTCGCAAACACGGAATCCTACTTGTGGGCGAAGTCGGGGGAATCGCCGGCGGGTTAAGCGGGTCCATGTATATTTTTCACTGCCTGAACTCGTGACGCGTGCGAACAGCCTGAAGAAAAATCTTCAGAGTGCAAAAATAGCTACATTTTGTCGTTGGATCATGGAATAAACTGGATTTTCGATTGCAAAAGAGGATTGCCAAACGCAGGTCTCAAACGATCACGCGTGAGCGCCGAGAAACCACCAACCGCGTCTCGGCGTGTCTGACCTGAGTGTCACTCTCGAACCGTATCCGCAATCCTTCGCAAGCGCAGTTCCCCCGCCAGAGTAAATCCGCCATGACTGAGCTGAAAAACATTCGTAATTCGAAAACATTGACCGGAGTTGCTTTTTAAGTTGTCATAACCACGGAGACCCGTACGCCCCGCGATCGCCGCCACCGTGTTATCCAAACGAAGAAGAATGAAAATAGTTCGAACTCAAACTTTTTATTACTTTTGTTTTCTTCCAAAAAGTGGAGACGCAGCTTGCCACAACACGGTGCCGCACATGAGTAAGACTCGCTTATCCAACGCAAAACTAATCGTCAGGCGCAAAGCGCAAGGATGAGCGGGACGGAAACCACCTCCAAATAGCCTCTACATACCTGGGAGGAATTCGACGTTGCGTCAATATTGATGCACGCGTTCATTAGCATCGAGCGGTTTCGTTCTACAAAACCCCGTCCGTGCGATATTCGAGTCTTCTGGCAAAAAAATTACGGGCGAACCTGTTTATATTCTCTTCAGCCTTAAGCTGACAGTGCAGTGGAAGCTACTTGCTCGTTCGACCGCTCACTTGTCTATCTTTCACCACGTGATCACGCTCCCGCTGATACCCACGAGCAGCGAGGGGGTCACGTGATGAAAGGGAGGGGAATGATTGGTCCTGTGAGCGCGCAGCTCCCACCGCATCGTTATATTAGGGGTAAACCTGTGTAAAACGAACACCGCCCTCTTAGGGTACAGGCGGGCAAGGTACGGCCGCCACATGCACCTACAGAACCAAGAGGCGGGTGGTTGTAAAGGGTCTACGCGGAGAGATGGTTGGGTGGTCGGTCGAAGTGTTCTTTTTTATTGTGTTCGGTTAGGCACACGCCATCCTGGCGACTGTGTAAGCATCACCCCAACTGAGCGCGAGCAGGCTTGCTTCAACTAGTTTTGCCTTCTGGTGTCTGCTTAGACAAGACGTGTGTGAAGCCGACACTTTCAGCGGGGCCTCCCAGCGTCCACCGGGCGGAGCCGTCGTTGTTTGCACGCCAGCGCCCACCCTTCGCAACTTCATTACACTGTCGGGGGGGGGGGTGGTAACGAAATCGCCGCCCCACGGTACCACCCACTTCATGCAGTTTTACTTTTTCAGACATCGAGCAGTGAGGGCGTTTGTTGCGTGCCAGACCCGTCTATATTCAGGTGTTTTTGTTTTATCGGCAGACCCTTGCACACTTCCCTTTTTTTATATATATATATATTTTTTTTTTGCTTTCATAAATATTGTATAACGATTGGCCTCCCGAAAAAAAACAATCTGGTCAGATCGCTGTGCGTTGATCAAATAAACGCACTATACCGGAAGTCTACTGGGGCACGAAATGCTGTTGCGACCCTTGCGCTATCAATTCCCTCCGAACGTGGTGAATAGCCAGTTTTGTGCTATGTTGTAACGGCTGCTAAATTGCTTGCGGCACGGCGCTATACCCCTACTCTGAATGTTTGTTCGAGAGGCATATTAGCGCCGAGATATTTCGGAGGCGCCCTCTTATGGTTTCTATTCGTGACGTCACAACTGGGATTTGCCTCGCCGTGACGTCACCAGTTGATATCCTGGCTAATTACCATCAGGTGCGACGACGAGTTCGGTGGTGTGTTTAAAAAGCACAGCGGAAGCTAGGAGCCACCGCAATCCGAAACTAGCACCGTCAAAGTTGACAATCTGACAAGCGTGGAAAGCTGACCGCAGCGACGCTTTTGGTCGCGCACATCGCTAATAGCGATGTAGGCGTTTAGTAAAAGTGTACTCCCCAATTTTACGCTAAGGGCAGAAGAGGAAGAGGAGTGTGCATTAGGATGGGACAAACGACAAGATAACACCTACAGTTGTTATTCAGACGGAAAATTTTACGCATAACTGCCCCGTTTCGTATGTGTGCCTCTCGAAGAGCCAGGCACTGATCTCCTCGAGGTCTTTATTTTTCTTCAGCCCCCGTGCTTCGAAGGCATCTTCCAACTCTACACGCCAACGCAACAAGTCCGCGGTTAGACACGTCAGGTGCGGGCACTGCGCACGCGCATAAACTAGATGCACGTGTAAGCGTCGGCACATACGCCGCGTCGACAGCTGCACCACCGCGACACCTTGACGTCAGAGCCACGCATGGGTCTATAAGTTATACACATTTAAAGTACCGTGTATTCACTGCATACCGATGGACATAAACAAGCTACACGCAGATAAATCTTTATCTATCGCTTCCTTCGTGTTCATACACGCCCCCCCCCCCCCCCCCCCCTTAACTGAACTGTCCGCGTGCTGAGGGCGAGCTTCCACGGAGCTTTTGCTACGTGCATTCTACACCATCAAGATCACCGAGCATGCCCGGCAAACAGTGCCTTCAAATATGGCGTTCAGTGAATACCTCCTACTGCAAACGTGCACGATCGGAAGTGTCGCTGTGATCGGCCTTCCACGGTTGGCCGAATGCTGACTAAAACGTCAGCAAAGAATTTCTCTTTGACGGAAATAAGAGGAATGGAAGAACTTCAACTTTGGCGGTGTTGGCAGCGTTGGTTTCGGAGCGCAATCATATCAAGCTTCCGCCATTCGCATTACAAACGCCATCGAACTTCTGTTTCGCGAGGTAATGACGTCACGATAAGAACCATAGGAGGGCGCCACCAAGACATCTCGCCTCTAATAGCCTCGCTTATGCGGTACTACGTGGTACGAAGAGGTTTTATCATTATTCCTGCTACGTGCGGGTATGTTCCTCGGTGGCTCAAAAATCCAGTGTCGGTGTCCTGCTTCCTTCAACATAAGCCTCTGTTAAAGTCGATTGTTTTTCCTCAACACCGAAAATGAACACCGAATAGATGTGAAAAATATAAAAACCAAAAAAGCGCCTCCAAGTTAAAAAAATATATATATCAATTCCGGAAACACAAAATTCTGGCAGCGTTTCAAGTCTCGCGATTCGAAGGCGTTTGCGGTTGAATTTTGTTGCTTGTACTAGCACGAGAGAGTCTGAAAATGATGTCAGAATAACAGATCTTATGGCGAATTCCACCGGTCGTTTTGGAGCGCGCCTATTTCATTGCGCGCTCGGGATCAAGAAGGGCGTGTTCGACATGTCGTTTTGGATTAGCTCCCGCTCCAGATCTCGGTCCAGATTCGGGAAAAGTCGCTCCGAACATTTGGGAGGATTCGACCGGAGGCCAGCGTGGCCAGCCCTCGGCGCGCAAACGTAACTTCCTTTCTCGCCGGGCATCTCGCCCCAGAAGAATTGGTAAGGGCCGCTCGCGAAGTGCCGCCTGCTTCACTGCTGCTGCCGCTTGATGGCAGTTCGTCGTCAAGTTGCTCGAGCAGCTCTTCCAGCAGTAGTGGCTCGAGTAGCAGCGACGACGAGGATTGCTTGTATGTCCCGCATCAATTCGACTTCCTTTTCTGACCTCCGCAGGAGAGGTCGAAAATCGAGACGTACATGGACGTCGTTCACGAGTATTCTGATGAGGAGGCAAGTGAGCTAAGCTGACGAACATCGTTTATCGACACGCATCTTTCATATCATGATTTACTTCGCTCGCGCGTTGAACACATGTTGTCATACTTCGTTTCAGCTTCGGTCCGAGCGCGGCCGGTGTTATGAGCCGAAGGGCCAATCAAACAGCGAAAGAAGCACAACATTATGGGGTGCTCTCTGCAGTTGATAGGACAAGTCGGTATTCGCCGTCTCTCTGTACGCGCTCCTCCGCCGGCTAGTCCTGTCAAGCGCAGAGAGCACGCCATGACGCTGCGCTTTTTGCGCTGTTTGATTGGCCGTTCGGCTCATAACATCGGCCACGCTCGGACCGAAGCTGAAACGAAGTATAGAGCCGCGATAGCGAGAACATGTGCCTCGAGGTCCGGTACCGCGGAAAGGGACCTCCCGTGGAGTTGAAGAGGGAGTTTTCGTAGACCGTCTCCGCCATCCCGCAACGCTCTCCGCAGGCCGCTACGAGATCCAGGTTCATTCAGTCAAGGCTAGCGGCGCACAGGCGCAGTAGCGATCTCTTCGTTGCGGATAGCTTAGCGGAAGGTGGAAAGCGGTGTACGCAGACTCCCTAAAGGCATCCGCCGATCCCGGAGGAGTGGCCATGCTCCACGGGGGATCCTGAGGCGGAGCGACTCCGTTCTGATCGCGTGCTTCATATCAAATCTGGTCTTCTGATCCCGGCAGGCTCCAAAACGACCAGTAGAATTTGCCTTTAGCTCTGACAGCGATAATTTTTCATGTGATCCCGGAACATCGACAACTGCAGTGCGCGTCGGTATAAAGCTTGTTTGGGTTTGTCTTTGGTTTTCATGCTCTTTGCTGGTTTCGCGTGCAGATTCGGATAATTTGTGCTCGTTGTCAATGCATCTGGTGGTTTGATTAGATACTCTAGTTTGAGTTTCTGTATAGTTAATATTTTTCTCCACGAGATGGTGATTTATCGTGAACAAACACGCAGCCGATGAGATAGTGCTGGGGCGAGATGGCGCTCTGCTTTGCGACGAAGTACATGGCGTCTGCACGAAAATATCATGGGGGATTCCCATCTGAGTTGAAGGATTTCTGAAGGAAGAAGGCAAAAAATGTGATGTCCGGTGGCTGCAGGATCAAAATGCAAATCTTCAATAGAAAGACCTGCACGTCGTCACTGTACCTATACTGAACAACTGTATCACAGGCCTCCCCAATAAATAGAGAAGCGCGGCGACACTACAAGATGTGTGACGAGGAGTGCGAAATTAAGCACAATATAAATGTCTTCTGCAGTATATTTACCTGTGTTTCACCAGATCCCAAAACTGCTTCACTGAATGCCACGCACGCCACGATGGTTGAAGCTAAGTTGTAAAATTTAGCTAGTTTTTTTATTTTTTTTTTTTATTTAATGCACTGCAATTTGCAGCCTGTCTTCCTAGTAAAACGTACGATGTTTTTTAATCTTTTTCAAATGACTACCTTATTTTTTTACGAGATATCTGCGTATTTTTGTCAATTTAGTTGTGCTGACCACTATAACTTTTACATTTAGAAATTACGTTTTTTTATGATTTATTAGACTCCTGTATCATACCTTTATTATTGAAAAGAGCGTGTATTATGCTGCATTTTGATGTGCTGCAACAAATCTTTAAAAAAAATATTCTTCGGAAAAAAAAAAAGAAGATAAAAAGGACTTTCGAAAATGGGCAGTTTAAAGACAACGAGTGGTGTGGCTCCGAGAAAGAAGCAGCTTCGCGGACAGTTTAGTGAGGGCAAAGTTCCGTGTATATTCAAAATAAGTCTATATTAAACCTTCCCGTGAGGCTTAGGTTTTCCTTACCCAATACAGCTATAATTCAAAGTATTTCGTTTTCCCCCAATTTCGATAAAATCGGCTTAAAGGGATACAGAATCAAAACTTCGAGCTCACAAAACAAGGCTGTACTTATAGGCGGGACGCTGCAAAACCCAAAGACATCGCTCATACATCGATATCTCTAACGAATCGCCGTATTTTTGGATAAGTGAGCGTTTGAAAACGGTTGACGAGGCCGACGAGACAAGTCACGTCACGATTCTCATTCCCTCTCCTCCTCTCTTCGTCCCGTCGAGCTGATGAACCGAAGCGAGGAGAGGGAAGCGAAGCCGCTTCCCCTCATTCTCAACTGTTCCAGGAGGATCGTGACGTCATTCTTCTCACGTGATCGCGCCCTTCTTTTTTAAAAGCATGGCCATCCGTTGTATCAATGTGTCGTGATATCGATGTATCGTGATATCGATGTATGAGTGAGGTTTTGGAG
This sequence comes from Ixodes scapularis, assembly GCF_016920785.2. Lineage (NCBI taxonomy): Eukaryota > Metazoa > Arthropoda > Arachnida > Ixodida > Ixodidae > Ixodes > Ixodes scapularis. The sequence goes on along the minus strand of NW_024609835.1, from coordinate 158,679,811 downwards.
TTCGCAGCGTCCCGTTCAACGCTTATGCAACCTTACTTTGCAAAATCCAAATTTCGGTCCTTTTAAAGAATTTTTCTTTTCTTTTTTTTTTTTTTTTTGGCGTTTATCGGTATGTCCTGAAGTTACGAAACCTTTATTCATGCTACGTGCAAAGTATATTTTTGCAAGGATCTGCTCTCAGAAAACAAGCACTTTTTTTTTTGAGTTTGAACCGCGCGTGCTTTAATAAAATAATACATAAATGGTCTTCACCGCATGACGAGAGAAGTTTGTTCACACGCCGTGCTGAGCAGAACTTCTTTTTACCGCAGTTGCTGAGTTAGAAACGAATATAGTTGTTATATTTTTAATAAAATGTTCATACTAGCCGAAGCTTCAGAGAAGGCACCTCTTGACAACACCGTCGCCGTCGATAGAAAATATTATTTTAGCGCCCTGAGCTTTCTGGGCAGCTTTAAAATTTTCAAAGGACTCTTCGATATACGTTTTGCATATTGGGCGTGGTGTCTGTCCTCTGGAGCAAACGCAGTTTCCACATTTGCAGTTTATAAGTCGGGGCTCAGGATATTAAAATGTGGTTTATTGAAAACAACTTCACTTTAAACAAGCCGAATTTAAACAAAAACAAATCGCTAAAGATTGCTGGGCGACGAAAGCATTACCTTAAAATAGTTGTGTATTTTTGTAGCATAAATATATTTCCCTCTGGAAATTTTTAAACAAGCGCATATATAAAATGTTTGAGCGGATACTATTGAAGTTTATTTGGTTTGAACTCTAAATTAGAAAAAATAGGTCCTGTTAGGGGGAACACGTTTTCTAGCTAATTGATCTTGTTTCAGAAAGTATTGCACGTTTACCAAATTGATGGAACCTAAAGAGCTCTAAACAGTTTGCTACATCAGTATGATACCAAGTGTCCGGTCTATTATTAGAACCTATAAACGGTTCAGAGCTTATGCGACATTTGGTCACACTCTTGATACTAGAGAGACCTCTTTCCTTCTCCGCGTGCCAATCAGGGTAGCTAAACTCGTGTAACAAAACATGCTTTGCTTTCTGACGCAGCGGGGGGAGTGACCAAAAAGATCGCCGCAAAGCTTCCTCCTCCCTGCGACGCGCACAACTTCGCAACTTTTCACCTTGGAGGGACGAAAACTCTCCCGCGATCGCTAGGCGGTGCAGGAGAGCACGAGACAGCGCGGGGAGGCGAGCGTTCACGCCGCTCGCTGTGCGTTGGTTGTCTTTGGGCTCTGTAGCGCCGTTGGGCCAAAATTCGATCCCTTCATGCATGCCTCGCTCAGACGAGGACCGAAAGCAGACGACGGGGGTTCGTCTGCTACGATGAGGCATTCGCACAGCGGAACCGAAAGAAAAACAAGATTTTCTGCTCGAAATCACGTCCCGCGTGCCACAAACTCAAACACGAGCTTGAATTGTAACCGTCTGATATTTCACAAAGAGAGGAATCGACGACCCGTGCTTTATTTGCAAAGTTTGAGCCGCTATGTTGCCGTACAGACGCCGAAATCCGGAGGCGTGCGGTTTAGAGAAGCTCGTTTTAGCTAACGCCGTTTTACCGACCCCAGGTTATCGATTCCCTTTGTAGAGAACCCAGTTTAGAGAAAATGGCGCTGGGCCTCCTTTTATCGAATTCGGCCGCCGCAAAGCGGCGTGTATTGAGTTAACATTTTTGTAATGAGCCACCGCAGACTGCCACCGCCAAGCGGCGGGAGCGCAGCGGGGGACCTGGGTTAACATGCGCACCAGTGATGCACGCGAGAAGTAGGAAAGCCTTTTTTTTTAAACCGTCCCCTTTTTTATATACAGCGTTTCTCTAAACTGAGGCTCTGCTTTCTCTAAACCGTGCTTCGATAAAACGTGCCAATTCTCTAAAACGTACTTCGGTGAAATGCCATTCGATCAACTGTAGTAAACCCGCTGAAATCTACCAGTGTGTAATGAAAGGCTCAGGACAAACACAGAGGCCGCGAGATCTCGCATCATCCGTGTGCGAGTGAAAAGTGGAACATTTGTCGACAAAGCTCCCACAGCAGAAACCTGTGACGCATTCACTCGGCGTACGGGATAGCTAAACATGGAGACGTCGCCCGACGCTTGAGCAAAATCATATTTGAACGTCAGCTACCTTGCCCCGTCGTATTTTGTTTGACGAAGCTCTCGTTCTCAACGCACTCACCAGGGAAATAAAAAAGTCTTACGAAGCGTACTGCTAGATATTCCAACGAACTAGATTTAAGCCGTATCCTTTCAGTGGTTTACTCAATGCCATGCTTAAAACGAAGCAAGCTGTTGCGCGTACAGTGTCATCAATTTTCTCTAGTGTATGCTGTTTTGTAGTCAGCTGGTTTCGGAAACTTACGCCGTCTGTAAATATCTGTGACCGCCAAACTGCTTAATTGGAAGTCATCGTAAATATAAGTTACACGTTACAGCAACCAACGTTTATAGATAAACGATGGCAGCGACTGCACTCTCTCATTCCGACCCATCACGTCGAACAAAAAGTCGCTATGTTTCGGGACGCGGATCGTGAATCGCGGATCGGGAGCCCGTCGTTGGCATCACCGGCATCCATTGCTTGACAACAGGCAATACACGCAAGTCTAGGGGAGAAACACGCAAAAGAAGGAAACTTGTAGGCGGTGCTCGAGGGCGAGTATTTTATGACGTGTTGCGATCATTATATCGGGTGCTTGGAAATCAAATAGACATGCGTCAAGCGTTCGAACGTTGATTTAAAAAAGTGGTCCGGACCACCACCGACTTTACCGACGTCGCTTGCTTCCATTGCTAAATAAATGACACGTTCAGTGACTGAGCGGCACGCTCCGAATTTCAGTTAGTCACGGCAGCCCTCCACAGCAGTTCAAGGAAAAAACTTCCACCAGAAGTACTATGTACAAGCGGTTAAAACGATGCGAATGTTTTAACCGCTTCTAAATTATCGTCTGCTGAGCTCTAATGACTCCGAGATTACGAATGACTCCACAATATCTCTTGGTAACCCTTGTCTCAATAAACACATCACAGTTAACGCCCAACAATGTCGCCCTTGCCCTCAACTACGCAACATTTCTTAAAAAAAAATTGGTTTTCTAACGCGTTTAATATTCTTTCCCACAGTATTAACTGTTATTCGCGAAAAACACGATAAACGTTTCATGGTTGAGAACGGCCTACTAACGTAATAAAATTGAGTTTTTCCGTTTCTCCTACAGCAAGCATTAGATCGTGTCAAGCGATAACTGCCGGTGGTGCCGCTCGACCCGAGCAATACAGGCCTCTATCCGTGATCCAGCCTACTAAGAGATCAGTGGTGCCAGTGCTATTAGCAAGAAGTAGTTTCTTTGCATCAAATTTTCGGGATGACAACGCAAACAGCGCCACACTGCCAAATCTCTAGCAAAAGCCGGTCGTCCGCAGCGTTGGCAGCTTCACTCGGAAGTCCCAAAGCGCCACCACGCGGGACAGGTTCGATGAGAGTTTCAGTGGTTTCAGTTTCGTTTTCGAGTTCGTCGCCTTGGTGGCGCAGGCATGTAAACTTTTTTCAGACAATATTTTTAGTGGAATTTGAGTGAAAAAAAAAAATGAAAGCCGTTTACAACTCCCTGTAACGCCGAATTAGAGCGCAGCTCTTGAGGAGGAGGAGGGAAGGGTACTGGGGGGGGGGGGGTCAAGTGACCTCGGGGGGCGGGGGGTCACGTGACTTTGGGGCGTCACGTGACGTCGGGGGGTCACGTGACGATACCGATGACGTCATCAGTAGCGTCACTGATGACGCCATCAGTGATGATGATGACGATGCGGATGCCGGTGACGTCATCAGTGACGTCACTGATGACGTCATCAGCGATGATGACGATGACGATGCGGATGCCGGTGACGTCATCAGTGACGTCACTGACGACGTCATCAGTGGCTATGACGTCAACGGGGGGTCACGTGACCTCGGGTGGTATCCCCAGGTCACGTGACCCCAGGGGGGGTCACTTGACCTGGGTAACATCGTGACCCTCGTGAGGGTAACCCTAGTAACCCTTGTGAGGGCAACTCTCGTGACCCTCGTGAGGGTAACTCTCATGACCCTCGTGAGGGTAACTCTCGTGACCCTCGTGAGGGTAACTCTCATAACCCTCGTGACCCTCGTGAGGGTAACCCTCGTGAAGGTTACCCTCACGAGGGTTACTAACCCTCATAACCCTCGTGAGGGTTACGAGGGTAAGTAACCCTCGTGAGGGTAACTCTCATAACCCTCGTGACCCTCGTGAGGGTAACCCTCGTGAAGGTTACCCTCACGAGGGTTACTAACCCTCGTAACACTCAAAAGGGTTACCTTCACGAGGGTTACCCTCACGAGGGTTACTAACCCTCGTAACCCTCGTGAGGGTTACAAGGGTAAGTAACCCTCGTGAGGGTAACCCTTGTGAAGGTAACCCTTCTGAGGGTAAAAACCCTCGTAACCCAGTGGCTCGGGCGAAGCCCTCTTTGGCAGCGGCCTTGCTTTCCGCATGGAAGTTAATCCAACGGCTGCCGAGACACTGGGCGATGGCAGCCGCAACAACTCTTTCAGCCCGGCTCACAGTCAACTGGGAGACTGACAGGTGCTCGTCAGTCGCCACCATTCCTTCAAAGCTACCGGTTTCGAAGAACCGAAGCGCGCAGAGAACTTGCTGTTCCACGGTCATGGTGGACGTGATTGTCCGCCACCTCCGGAGTCCGCGCGCCGAACGAAGCCCTTCGCAGAGCCAACGCACAACGGCCGATGATGTGGCAATTTGGTGTGTCGGTCCATCCAGACTGTCAAGGACCATCGGCAAAAGGCTTCAGAAAGTTCTTGACATCATGACTTCTACTCTAGAAGAACTAGGACTTACTTTATCTACAAGCAAAACAGCCTTCCTCTGTTACCGCCCTGGTCGACATCCAAACCGCAAAGTTGCAAATACGCCAGCCATCAAAGTAATACCGATCCAGAGAGTCTCAACGTACCGATACCTGGGGATGGAAATAGATGACCACGTTACATGGAGACCCGAGATAAAACGACTTGTAACGCAGTGCACTAAATTATTAACTGTGCTCCGTCACTTCCATCGCCAGAAATCTGGACTGCCTCCTCAGGGGCTTCTGATTCTCTATCGTGGCCTTATCCTCTCAAGAATGTTATACAGCCTACCTCTCATCACAATCAGGGCTCATCAAAGTACCACACTCGAACGTTTTCACCGTGTTGCCCTCCGTCAGTGCCTTGGACTGCCACGCTTCGCGGGCAATACGGCGACACTCGTAGAGGCCAAGGATCAAACAGTAGCTATGCACATAAGAATAAGAGCAATGAATCATATCACTCGTATGTATGGAGCACGATCTGCGACATCACTGCTGTCCAACATTGAAGAGCGTTTTGATTCACAGATAGGTCGATGTGTACAAGAATTTAATTTACAAATTGGACCTCCTAATAGCCATTACTTTCCTCCGGCACCTTTCATAACCCAACCGCCGTGCATTGTAGAAGAAACGCTTCCTTATTTCCCGAAGAAGAATTTTATCGCAGCCACTGTCGGAAGGTCGCTTGCAGCTAACCAACTGACAAGCACGTACAATGGTTGGCTCCAAGTGTTTACTGACGGGTCAACGAATCCCACAACTGCAACATCTACAGCGGCATTCGTCATTCCCGATGCCGGAATCGAAGCATCACACCGCCTCAACTTCGCAACCACGTCAATGACAGCGGAGCTGGCTGCACTAGCAGCGGCATTAGATGCGCTTCACAACCTCAATCCTTGTAAGACTGTTATTCTCTCCGACTCTCGAAGTGCGTTATCCAATTTGGAAGCTTCAGACCAAGTTCCTTTTCTGGCCCACTGTGTGGCCGACAAGGCCAGAAAACTTTGCATGCGAGGGTGGCAGTTGGCTTTTCAATGGATTCCGTCACCTATGGGTATCCCCGGCAACGAACGCGCCGATGCCCTTGCTTCAAAGGCACACAAGGAAGAAGAGCCCAGTCTTTTCATCCCACGATATTGTGAAGAGCGCACACTGTGCAAATTAATTACCACAATGCGTCACCCCCCTACAGAAGTTGCAAGCGGGAATCCTCCTCCATCGCTCCCCGAGTCAAAACTAACCAGATCAGATTCCACGCTACTCCATCGCCTTCGTTTAAACTGCGCCTACACATCAACGACACTTCACAAGATCTCCAGGTCTAGTACACCCAACTGTGCCAAATGCAATGTCCCAGAGGACCTTGACCACGTCCTTTTAAATTGTTCTCACTACGATCAAGCTCGACGTTCTTTTTTTACCACCATCCTAAGTGCCAGCACAACTGTGACTCAAAAGAACGAAATCCTTTTTCCTACCGGAGGTGGACGAAGAAGAGAACTTGTTTATAAATCTCTTCTTGTGTACCTCAAAGCCACTGGACTCGCAACGCGCCTCTAGCCCACCGGCCTGACACCTAGACCAGCCACGCATTCTCGTCTCAACTGACATTGACTAATTTGTGATCTCCATACCAGAAGACAGTTCTGCAGTGTCCCCTCTACCTCAAGAAAATAGCCTCCTGATTCGACCCTACTCATCCAGAGATTGGTGACCAAATCACCCCCCAACCTCTCTTCTCTTCTTTTCTCACCCTCTTTCCCCGCCTGTGCGAGTCTTGCCCCTGCCCAAGGAGGCTAACATTACGTGCAGGCATCCCCTCTTCCCGTGTGTAACAACACTCAACAACAACAACGGGGAGCTGAAAGGCGTCCCCGCGTCCCGGTGATCTCAGTAGCAACGCCGACGGTGGCGTAAGATAAGCTCCGCCGCAGCGTACAGCACCGCCATGACAAAGTTTAACTTTGCCTCGATCCGAAGCGAAGATTTCGGGCTCAAACCAGGTCTCTCGCAAGGTTCTGAAATGTTACGTTGACGTCAGCGACAACTTCGACTGACTAGATTTCGAATTACTTTTTTTTTACAAAAACTTTGGAGGGATTTGAAGCTATAAGAGGTCGTCTAGGGGACAATCTACAAAGCATTAAGCTTAGCTTGGCGTAGGGATGTAGGGACAAACGGGCGATACGTCATCGGCGCAGCCGTGCAATCAGCGCGCTCCTCGCGCGCTCCGCGGCCGTCTCGATAACTTTGCTACATTCTGCCGATCTCGAAGAAATGAGCGTTCTAATGATTGACACCTCGCTCGGTGCGACGTCAGCGTCGAGAGAGTTCAATTGGGGCGTTCCGCAAACTTCGGGCCCAACTTTGTGTTCGACGAGTTTAGCGACCCTGAACGGAAGAGAGATATTCCGTCTGCCGACGTCATACCCATTGAAAGTCCAAAATGACCCCCCCCCCCCCCCCCCAATGTTTGTTCCTGCAGTCTCACTGTCAGCGGATATGCTAATCAACAAAGTATACACGGATCGTTCAATCTCTTTCGACAAGTGGTACCTGCACTACAAAATGCCTTCCACGAAGAGCTTTGGAGTAAAATTGACGCTGAACTGGCCCTGAGTAGTACGTACACAGATGTAGCCTACCGTTTCGCAAATGGAAGAATGTCGTGAATTTACCTTTTTCAATTAGAGTTCTGTCCACGCGCAAGCCCTCCCCAGGCAGTGGTGAAAGCTCCAATTAAGACTGGTTTAAGGAGTTGCGTCGCCTCCCCTGCCTCCTCCGCGAATCGTATGTTTCCATTATGCTTGTGATGAGCTGCCCGTCACTGCAGTGTGACGTCACTTCGCGCAACGAAGTCCTCTCGATAAGAATGAATTGTGACTTGCGAGGCAACGTGGTGCTTATTTAGCAACCATCCTTCCTCTATTATCCTTCAAAAGGGCATTGCCAGGCTCAATTTTTGTTTCCCTTATGTTAGCTTCGTAAGTGAGCACCTTTTACAACCCTAGTAATGTGAATGACAGCCTTTAGGACCTGTTTAAAGAATTGCAACTTCCTAGAACCAGTCAGGCTAAAAACCGGTTTTTAGCCTTTTGTGACGGCCTACGACCGTCTCCGCGGATGCACAGCCGGTCGGAAGCAGTCACAAAAGGCTTCTGTCACGAGAAACTAAAACCCGGTTTTAGTAATCTTGTGGCTGCTTATGACCGCAGCGCGGACGGCTGTAAGCAGTCAGAAGATGATTCATAACAGGTTATTCGACTCTCCGGTCTTAAGCAGTCGGGAGCGTCTGAACCAGCCTTAAGCCTTTCCGGTCGTAAACGGTCGAAAGAGGGTGTGATCCAGCTTGAACAGTGACTCGCACAATAAAACGTCTTGCTAACCGTTTTTTTTTTCTTCAACGTTTTTTTCAAACGCAGACGCCGCGCATGCACGCCGCTACCGTCGTCTCCAGAGTGCCGGGTTTTGTAGCGTGTTGCGGAGAGTTTTATGGGGCGGTGAAAGTAAGCCAAAAGTTCCCTGTACACCAATTTTCAAGGTGAAAAACAACAAACGAGATGGGGGGCTTACTTTTGCCATATCCAATTCCGGTTGCTGGTTCGTTTGTGTGTTTTCCGTTGGGGCTCGCGCCCTTACGAGCGCGTATTATCGCCGTCTGCCGGTGAATGATCGAGCTCGTTAGGGATAAAACGATCGATACGTTCGACCCAACATATGCCATTGTATTAAGTGACCTGGCCCGAGACGGTTTGATTATACGTTATGCGGAGCTTTTCCCTTCTACGTCAAGGTACGACCGCAAGTAAAGACCAATTCACGCATTAGTGCTTGACTGCGGCATGACGACTTAAGACCACGAGCTGCTGGGACATGTGTTTTCTGTTAGCCGTCTGCAGGCCCACCAGGCTTCCTGACCAAACAGGGCGTTCCGGTAGCAGGCGGTCGTGACTCAACTTAAGTAATCAAAACGTAGTCGGACGCTACTTATATATGTAAATGGGCCTTTGTGCTTACTTCGTGTAAAACACAGTGGCACGGCAATCAATCCAGTGATGAGCTTGACAGGTGGCATACGAAGCACAAGTGCAGTAATTCACAGTCATATCCCGAGGTCGAACACGGCAGTGCTAATTTCGGTGTTCCAGCCGAAAAATGCGCTGAACGTGTCCTTTCCGGACACTATATATGTGCTACAGGTTACGTCACTTTTAAATAGTGTATTTTTCTCAGAATTTACAATCGGCTATCATTACAAAGCGCATATATTCCGGGGTTGTTAGCTCCAATTAAAAAATAAGTAAAGATACTACTAGGCTGTTCTTTGTTGATAACTTCATGTTAATTAAACACATTCATATGCTAATAAAACATGTTAGACTGGCAGACTTAGTGTCAAATTTCGTCGGTGAATGTCTTATTGACACACGTTTCATAGTTTATGTCCGGCGATGTCTCATCAACACGGCCGAGTTTTGACAAGATACCATCGATCGCCATCAGGTGCGACGGGCATGACAGCGATTTTTATCACGCGAAAGACAAAAGAAAATCGCTCGTACGAGTTGGTTCACAGTTGTTCGCAATCGCAAAGTCGGTCGGTAAGCACGATACCGGGCATTTCGGCGGAGTTTACCCAACACTCAAAACAATAGACATTTTGCTAAATCAACCAATCAGCAAGCCACGTGCGCGAGTGTAGTTAGATGCGCTGCTTGTGTTCCCTTCTGCAGAAGTAACTGTCCACAAGCAAAAACCAGAACAAATCGCGCTTGGCACGCGTGACCATCATTGCTTTATTTTGGTTATTTACTTCGAATCTTATGTACAGACATATATACACATAAGGCGAGAGCAAGCACCACGTGTACCTACGTTCCCAACATAATTCTTGATGGATGCCTGGATAATTTGGCAAAACCTCTCTTTGACACAGGGCAAAAATCCCACAAACAACAGCACGTTCATTCCGAAACCGTAAAGCGTTTTGGCAACGAGGCGCCCGGATGAAAGAAAACCGGAAATCACTAAAAAAGGGTATGTAGTGAATAGTGACATGACGTCACTATTCATTGCGTGGACACCAAGAAATCTGTAAAGTCACGCTCTAGCGTCCGTGCATCTAATAGAACTGACGCCAACGTATTAGGGAGAGTACGGTGCGCACAATGCACGATATGTGGCTCCTAAAACTCGCACTCAAAAACACTTCATTGCCTTCTATGAGAAAACATTTAGCTAAAAGTGGTGAATACAGGAGTAAGTATAATGTACAACTTAATATTAATATTAATACCGGCTCTTCTCGTGATAGCATTTGGAAATCGGTTAAAAAGAAAGAATAAATTATACCTTAAAAGTTTACTTTTCTGAACGGCCGACGACCAGACTCGAGATTCTGCAAGGCAAAAGATCCTTCTCATCATGGGGGAGGAGGAAGCAGGCAACGGTGGACAGGGTAAAATGGGGAGAGGAGGTAGCGAGGGAAAAGTGGAAAGCGCGAACTGGTCGTCGGCCTTTAAGGCGATTTTTGCTCATGCGCAGAATTTCCTCACACAGCGTCGAAGGCCTGAAATACAACTGGCGTCCAGAAGGGAAGCTGGGCTACCTCTCGTGACTCCTCTGCGACTTAGATGAGTCGCAGAGGAGGCAGGAAACGTAGCGCAGCTCTTCTGGCCGCCAATCGCACTTAGACATTTCTCCGTCTGGTGACGTCTTCATGTGAAAGAAGTCCGTTACATCGTGAAGGCGATCTTACCTCTTAATTAGAAGGTACTATCTCAACGTGGTAATGAAACAATTTAGTCCCTCTACAGGGTGAGAGTGTAATACGACCACGTGCTCTTTTTGTCAACGGTAAGGCAAGAAGTGATTCTCAAATGTCCACACTGCAGGAGCAGACTGGGCGACCCTGATTAGAAAAGCTCCAAGTAGAAAACACCAAGACTGTGTGCTGCTAACTTTGACAACCGTTTCAACCACGAGTTTTCTAATGATAAGTTTGGCTGGTAGAAATCTAGCAAGCGCCTGCTAGGCACAATACAATTGGCTCTAGAGTGGATGGGTGCTGGTGGCGAGCCTTCAGGGTGGTTCCGCGACGTGCGATTTGCATCGCTTGTAATCTTACTCTTTGCATACGATTGGTATACGATCTCCCTGTGAGCATGAGAGAGAGAGAGAGAGAGAAAACCTTTATTTTCGCTCCAAGTCCGGAGCTCTGTGAGCATGACCTTTGAGCAATAACCATCTCAGCTTCGGCGACCGAAACCGATGCCATACAAAATCATGAGATCGTCATGCTCCATTCGTTAGAGTGTGCCTTGGCTGCACTAAATTTGGTGCAACTGAAGGCATCGTTCTACGGCATTGTCACAACGTACTGGCGTGCGTTGGTGAATCACTGGTATCACTGCTGCGTGATGCACGTTAAAGTGGCCATGCAATGACATTGGGTAGGAATGTTTCTCACATTACATAGACTTGCTGATCACTTTTTTGTCACCTCGTATTTTCGAGTAGGAAAGCGGAAGTTTTCGTTCAGTCTCTCCTTCATAAAACTTGATGTCGAAGTTATGGGGATTGCACTGTTATCGTTGTCCATAATGCGATCCCCTGGACTTCGACATTTAGCTTTGCAATTCCCGCGGTGACTATACTTAAACGCAGCTCATAAGTCATAACTGCGTACGCGAAAACTGCGAAAGCATTCAATTTGGGCTCGTGGCAATCAATGCCTCTACATTCGTTCAGGTAGTGACTCTGGCCAAATCGCTACGATGACCGGAATTGCCGAACTTCAACAATGTGTGGAACTCAGCACGCGTCCCGTGTATTGCCAACCCCAGCGTGTGGCTATGATAAACATTGGCGGCTTACAATAGGCTCTAGATCACGTGGCCGCTTGTTCTGGGTGGGAGTAAAGTAGATAAAATCTGCTCGATTTTCTCGAATTTTATTTATCGACCGTTATTCCGCGGAGGAAAAATATAACGCTTGTTTTATAGGTTATTGTTGTCACGAAAAAAATCCTAAGCGATATTTATGAGAAGCGCAAGAATGGTTGAAAATTGGCCCTTTAAAGATCCCAATCTAGCAGTGATACTGCACCTGCAAAATTTATCACTTACGGCAGAAGTACCAGACGTCCATTGGGGCCGACTACTTGTAGGTGGGATGCTCGTGCGCGTGCGGAGTTTTACTAGACCTTTTTTGAAAGTTCTTCGAGCAACATTGGTAGACACCATTGCTTGGGCACGATGTTTGTGATTGGACCCGAGTCCCTGCCGAATGCAGACGCAGCATTCTTTCCCGATACGAGCTGAGCGCAGTTCACGCCGAACCCAGAGCCACTACTCTAGCTACGCTTAGGTTATCGGCACTCTGTTCCCCGATATTGTTGTGGGCGCCGCCATCTTGCTGCTTAGCACAGAGCAGACGCAACTGCCGATCGTCATGATTCAAAGGTGCAGTTTCATCAGCATGAGATTCTGTGTCAGGATGCTCCTGTCGCATTGCTTAGTCCTGTCGCAAACTTTACAAACTTTTTTGGAGGACGGAAAAGCGTTTCCTGTGACTTCAGAGACAGTTTCAGATAACTGGCAACCACAATTTTTTGCATCAAGATGGGTAAGTGTCGTTACTCTGAGGCGTAGCTTATTTAGTTACTCTAGCCCAGGGGTCTCCAAACTGCGGCCCGCGGGCCAAATCCGGCCCGCGGATCAAATTTGGCGCGCGGAGGTCATCCGACCGGCTCGTGACTGACCGCAGTTCTTTTAATGAAGTCCGGTGAATAATATCACGAGAAGGCACGCCTTACTAAACAATTTTCCTAAGGTTATTATTATTTTTTTTTAATGTTGCGGCGTCATTTTTTGATGTGCGCTTTTGCGTCAACATTAACGGGCCCGCTACCAGCAAGCCTGCTGCTACCGGCGCCAAAGCGCGAGGAAAAAAATGGCGCCAAAGCGCGAGAAAAAAAAAAAATTTACTCGGAAAACTGTTTAGTAAGGCGTGCCTTCTTGTGGTATTATTTATTGGACATCGCTATCACCAGCTCCACCGTTCTTCCGCTTCATATCTGTGTAACTACGTGTGGTCAAATTCCGTTGCGTTCCCTACACGGTGTCACAAAAAAAAAAAAAAAATTATAGGGTTTTTTTTACCGCAAAAGTAAACTACGCGTCGCCGAACGCTCATTCTCCGACCAAAGGTAGCACTAGCAGTCATAATCAGATGCCAAAGTTTCAGCCCTATCCGATAACTTAATCAAAAGTTATACGTGATTTTCTGTAAATTTCAATGGGAAAATGGAGCCCATCTTTTGCCCGTTTTCGGTTTCTGGTGCCATAGAGCCCAATGTATTCGAAAACTCCGTCAGCCGCGATTTTCCCATTGAAATTTTCAGAAAATTACTTATAACTTTTGATTAAGTTATCGGATTGGGATGAAACTTTGGCATCTGGTTGTGACCTCTAGCTCTACCTTTGGACGGAGAATGAGCGTTCGGCGAGGCCTAGTTTATTTTTGCGGTAAAAAGAATGTGTAACTTTTCTTTTGTGACACCCTGTATAATGCGCTTAGAGTTCTTTGTCTTATCTATTGCATAATGTCAGCAACAGTTTTGTTTTCATTCTCACAAGTCTTCTGCCCTGCGGCAACATGTCAAAGTTTTTATAAGCTTTGATACAGGGTTGGGCAGTATCGCGATACAAATGTATCGCGATAGTATTTTAGGAATACATTTCATATCTGTATTTCTATATCGCGATACATTTTTTCACCAGCATCTGTATTTCTGTATCGAAATACATTTTGAATGTTCCTTTGTATCGCGATACAATCAAGGTGAAATGTATTTCGTTACATTTCTTGAGGAATACTCCCCCCCACCCCACCCCCCCCCCCCCCCCCCCCCAAAAAAAAAAAAAAATCCAAACGCCTTTTTGTTTTTACTTTTGAGGGCTCCAGGGTCAAGGAGATGCTGGGGCATTGTTACCATGCTGACCAAGGTTCTTTCCGATTCTTTAAACTATTTTTCTGTGCGCCCTCTTCTCTCTTCTGAGAACTTTTGTGCGGTCGGGGACTCAAACCAGGTGGCGAGCCAGGTGTGGAGTCAGAGCATCTTGTGCCGCAGGTCCTTAGGTAGGGGTTTCTTGAGTCATTGTTTGCGGGCATCCAAAGCCCGCTGCTAACCGTCCCGCTTGCCTTAGCGTACACAGTACACCCATTCGGCAAAGCTGAGTCACAGTCCTTTGCAGCGCGAGCCTGACGGTGGTTAGCTTGAAATAGTAGGATAACTCGAGCAGTGAAGTTCAACAGATATTCGAATGCGTCTGCGGCTGCGCTCGTAATATTGCACGGCTCAAGGGTACGTCATCAGCCGACGTGAAAGTGACCCGCTGCTCTGGTGGTCCGAAACCCAGGAAGGAGGTCAGACGTGGCCTCGCTGTGCCGACCCAGACTTCGTACACCTGTGACACGTCTCGAGCGCGCAATATAAGGTCGCAATCCGCGAGGTCTCTATTTGGAGTATGCAAGGCGAAACTTGATGACTGCAATCCATGCGTCGGTGGCGGAGGGTCAGCAGGAAGGACCTTCACAACAGGGATATCACCGTATCGTTTTTTCAACCGTGACAGAAGATAATACATCTGTTCCAGGATGCTTCAGGTGGTCCACCACTCTCGAAAATCCTGCACGATCTTCAACGAGGTAACCTACAACAAAAGTATGTATTGTCCTTTCATACGGCATCGTATTAAAGTTTCATGTTCAAGGCCACACCTACAGATAAAGAATACCAGTTCATTCCACCGTGACGTCATGTGATAAATGTTGACAGGGGCGTCCTTATTCGACAGGGGCGTGGTGACGTTTTGATGGGATTTAGGATGACAGAGAATTTTTTAGAGGTCAAAGTCTTTTCGCATCCCTCGTCAGACAGACAGGATGTCAGGGAAGGGACCACGGTCAGTCCTTGAGGGAACTTTTTTCTGAACCCATTGAAGACTCCTCGTCGTCCGAAATCACTACCCTCAAGGCGAAGTGCCAAGCCTACGGGAAAGTAATTTCAGGATCAAAAGCTTCCACTTCCAACTCCAAGCTCCATCTAATTTTGTCTCAAATAAATTTGAAAAAGTGTATTGCAGTATCAGTATTTCTATATTTGTATTTCTGCCCTCCCTAAAATGTATTCCTGTATTTGTATTTCCAAATACTTTTTGCCTCTATTTAAAATGTATTTCCAATACGTATCGCGATACACTTTGACAGATATATTTCAGTATCAGTATTTTAGCTACTATTTTAAAGTATCCCAGTATTTGTATTTCCAAATACATTTATGAGTATTTCTGCCCAACCCTGCTTTGATATATGCCTGGTGGGTTTTTTGGGGTACCAATTATTGCGTGTTTTAAAAAAAAATAAAGTATATGTATTCATCCACCGTTGATTATTTTTTTACTATAACTTTTATTTGTTTTATATGCTTATACAAGATAATCCACTTCGTTTTTCCTCATTTATAATCACTTATTTATTTACCGGCCCTCGAGACAGCGAAAGATCTCCGATCCGGCCCCTTAGCAAAAAGGTTTGGAGACCCCTGCTCTAGCCGAACCCTATAGCTAGGGTTCCGTGTTTTCGAATAAATCCGAGAAAGGAAAAAACAACACTCGCCGGTAAAGTTTCCGTCAATTTGGAGTTATCCCCAAAACTCCGAATTTCGAGGTCACAGCGACAAAATGAGCAGCAAAAAAGACGGAGTCTTACGTGAAAAGTTTATAAGAGCACAAAGTCAGTAGTCCTGAGGAGATTCCACTTCACTTTCCTTTGAAACCTAGAACTACTAAAAAAAAATGAAAGACGTTAACAATCCCCTGTAAATTAGAGCGCAGCTCTTGAGGAGGAGGAGCGGAAGGTATGGAGAGGAGGCTATGTTCCTGCTCCTTTCCTGCTCTCCTCCCATTTATGAAAAAAATTCCCCGCTAAATTTAACTGAAAACATTTCCCGCTAAATTTAACGGAAACATTTTCCCGCTAAATTTAGCGGAAAAAATTCCCCATTAAATTTAGCGAAAAATTTTCCCCTCGGTTTGGCCGACGCCGTTTAAGGCGGAAACGGGCGCCTAAGAGCTGCGCTCTAAAAAAGGGGGTTTGGTTTTAGCATGTCGAGGTTCCTACGAGACAACGGGTCATGATACCCGGACCTTATTTATTTTTATTTCACTTTTTTTTTAATTTTAGGCAGTAAAAAAAAAATTGTAGTTAAAAGATTTTGAAATCTAACAAAATTAGCTCCCATAAACCTCGAACCCCCAGAGAAAAATGAACTCCGAAAAGCATCCTCCGAATTTCACGATAAACAAAGTCCGAAAGCACGGAATCCTACCTGTAGCGCAGCTCTCGTGTCTGATACACGCTCAGAACTGCATGGTGCCCAAGCAATGGCGGACTTGGATAACTCGCGTTACAGCTAGCAGATGGCACTCACTTTTGAAAGGATCCAAGATACGCGTGTGCAAGGACGCCCATTTAGAAATACACATCCCAGTGCGCAATCTGCACAGCTCAGTACGCGTTTGTTCGTCGCTTTAGAAAAAAACGATGAATAAACGCGCAGTACGGTTAGAATGGACACTGCCAGCAGCCTTCGCTGCGGCGGTGCTCCCTTTCTCGGTTGCTTCGGGCGAGGACGCCAACTCCAGAGGCTCTCTATTGAGTCGCCCAAGACGTTGCTGTCATTGTGAATTACTCTGTGCCCAGAGTTGGAACGAAAGCGACTTGTCCCTCGGCCCGTTGGTGAAGGAGAAAACAGAATGATATTTGCAATCCTGATGAGGATGCCTTTTGCAAGTGGGGAGCCAGACGTTCACTCTCTGTGTCGGGAAGTTTCCGTATTGCGACGTCATCGAGGTAGTCAAGCGTCTCGTAAGCAGTTAGTATTTTGTGTTTTAAATTGTCCTTCCTTTTTTTTTTATCACTTTGAGGCTTTATTCCTTCTACTGCGAGAGGAATCGATTTAGCGAGGGGTAGGAGAGCGTGATTACGCCCCGTTGCTCGGAGCGTGTGAAGCGAAAGCTGGCGCTGCAAGACACCGGGTTTCGGTCTGGTAGAGCATCGTGCCGGCGAGCGGTCCTGTATCGCTACTGCGTGATGCACGCTGAAGACGGGAGTTTCGCAGTGGCGTCGCACTCGCTAAATTTTTTATCTACAGAGGAGGCAGAGCACGCTCATTGAGACTAACTTCCCACTGTCTAAAGAAACACAAAACACATTTACTTCAGTCGGAACGGCAGGAGCGGGAATTCAACCCAGGTTCCGCAACGCGAGTTTTCGTTACGCACCCTTCGAGCTGCGGTGCTCTCTTTACTCGCGGATAACTTTGTGCGCCTTTGCAGTCAAAGGTCAAAGCTATGGGCACACCGGTGCTCGAGCACCTTCATCGCCAGTCAAGTCTGTGCACGCGCACTCTTTACTTATTCTAAACGCCACAGAACCTTGCTCGGCTGCTTCACAAAGCACCGTTTTCTTTCGTTACGTATCAGCCACCGAAACATTCGTGTCTCGAATGTCGTGTGTTGGGCTATCTCCTTGAACTGGTAGCCATGCACGCTTAATAAAAATCACTGATGTCCCTCTGACTTGTTGTGTAAGCAGATCGTAAACGTTCCTAACGTAACGTACAGCTGCAACGGAAAAAAGTAGCACAAGTAACCAATGACCGGAGTGGCAAAATCGCGACACGCGGCGCTATTGTTCCCGTGCGCGTCGATAGCAAGTGTGCCAGTCACGTGCCGTGTCTCAGCGTGGGGGTGGCCGGTAGAAAATTGAGGGATAAGATAGCTTTTAAAATGCGGCTTTAGGATTGGCTGCTTTCTGCCGAGGATTGCTGCTTTCTGTCGAGACGGAACCTTTTGTCATTCATCGACTTCTGGGCTTCCCCGAGTGCGGTCTCATTCACGGCAAGTTTATTGCTTACTCCACTACGAGAGCAAGCTTGCCAGCTCAGCCGTAGGTTCTCCGGTTCGTTTGGTTTTTTTTTTTAATCGGCGTTCGAAAGTTTGACAAATACCGATTCGATCTCCAAACACCCGAGAAAAGGATCAAAGCACACCATAAAATACTCGCCTCCGAGCACAGCGGACAGGCTTTAATATTTTTACTTTTGTGCGTCTCTCCCATAGACTTGCGTGTATATTGCCTGGTGTCAAGCAGTGGCCGCCGGTGGCGACACCGACGGGCTCCCGATTTGCGATCCAGCCCACTATACAATAGAGATCACTGCCGTACCCCTTTAAACTGTGACTCCAGCCGAAGCCAGAAACGCGAGCTAGCCCACGCTCCTGTCTTTGAGACGTGCTTTTTTAGCGCGAGCGCTCGTTCTGCGGAGAACGTTTAAAGCAGCGACCTCGTGCTCTCGTGCTTCTTGCATTCGTTGCAGTCTCAGCTTAAAGTGGTACGGAAACAAAATGTTTGCATTGATTTCCTTGTTGAGGTGTCGTCTATGTTGTAGCGGCAACCCAGAAACACTAGCCTAGAGCAGTGTTTCTCGGCTGCAGACGAGAAGTCAAGAAAACTAATTTTAAAACGAAATAAAAATTTTCAAAATTGCGTCTGGTGGCGATTTGTGAAGTTCCGTAGGAATGCCGTCACGTCATGAGTTCCTAAGAAGCAGAGCTAGTTCACGGTAGTATGGCACGCTCGTGGAGTTGCTTGCTCCTGAATGGGACTGGGGTCGCTAAACTCGTCAACAAAAATATTCTTTGTGTTATGACATAGTGGGGGGAGGAGCCGAAAGATTGCTGCGAGGTTCTCAGAAACCCGCAGATCCGTCTGTCTTCGTGACGTTTTTCGTTGAGGGGACGAAAAATCCCTACGCCTCGCTAAGCACCGAACAAGAGCAGCACTAGAGAGCGCGCGGAGACGACCGTGGCTCATACTTGTGACATCACGACAAAGATTATCAGCTGCGACCGTCATGTTTGATGGCCTCTAAAAAGCACAATGGATGCTTGGGAATTGCATTTTAAAATCAACACCGTCGAAGTTGATAGTCTGGTATCGTTCTTATTTCCGCCGATAAAGCAGAATTTACTAAAAAGCGTCCCTGCCGTTCTTTTGATTTATCTCGGCCTCTGGCCAAAGTGTAGCCCGACGTGGCTAGGTCACAACCAGCCGACTACCGTTGTCCACTTTCGGGCGAATTTCGCCTCGGGGCAGTTGTCCCTTCATCGGCGGGATAAAATCATTTTATGGTAGATATTCGAAGATCAGTCAATTTGGGATTAAGTATGTTTATCAACGGAAATAAGAAAATAAAAGTAATGTCAGGTTGTCAATATTGGCGGTGATGCTTCAAGAACGCAAGGACACTAAACTTGACATCGTCGATTTGAACACGCACCATCAAATTTGTCGTTCACAACTGATAATCCTGACTCCATCGTCAAAGGTATCAACTATAAAATGATGTCACTGAACGCACCCGCACACTATATACGTGCCCTGGCACGAGTCTTTCGCTTGAAAGTCTGTCATGGCCACTCTTGAGTTCATGGAACGCGAGCCGTTTTAATTCCAGAATCTCTTGAACCGTTATTTCGAAAATTGCAGGCTGTGCTGTTCCTCGTCATTACTCATTGGAACACCTCTAAGCAGGGTCGTCGAACCAGGAGGATGGGGAGGGGGGGGGGGGGGATTTAGCCCCTCCCTCCCTTAGTTGCGTCGAAAGAGGGGGCAAGGGGCATAAGTGTGGAAAGGGGGGGGGGGGGGGGGGGGCTATCGCCCCAGCCCCGAACCACCATAGCATTTCAGAGAGTTATAATAAAATATTAGGGGAAAGGAATATCCCCGCTCTTCACCACCATCACATCCTCTCTCTCTCTCTCTCCCGAACAATTTCTACGGACCTTCTTGAGACTCCTACTTGTTTGTGCGTGCGTGTGTATGTGTGTGTGTGTGTGTGTGTGTGTGTGTGTTGGTCGTACCTTAATTCTTTCTTTAGAGTGCAGCGCTTCGGAATCCGTTTCCGGGTTTCGTGGCGTGGGCGTCGCCGTCGGCGTAACCGGCCCGCTAAATTTAGCGCGAAATTGACGTCACATGACCTCCAACACCAATTCGATTCCCAGCTACGTGACTTCAACGCCAATTCACTTATCCGCTAGATTGTCATGTGATGTCCTTTTCCCTGCTAAATTTAGCGGAGAAACTGAATGGGAGGAAGAGGTGAGGAGAGGAAGAGGGGAGGAGGAGGGGCATACCCTCCTTTCCGTACCCTCCCTTATTCCTCCTCAAGAGTTGAGCTCTAATTTCGCATTACAAAGATTTGTAAACGTCTTTAATTTTTTTTAGTTCCCTTTCTTCAACTTTTCTTTTCTTTTTTTTTTTTTTGTTATCTTCCGTTTTTCTTCATCTGTCAGACATTACCGACGTCTCTACACAAACCAGAGCCGTATATTGGGAGAGTTTGGCCAGTGGGTGTGGCGACGAAGGCGCCGGAGAGGAGAAAAGTAAATAAAAGGGAGGAGAGCGTCGAAGGAGCGAGAGAGAAAGAAGGGAGCAGAGAGGAGACGACCGCCATTTTTTAGCAACGCTGTCGGAGACTGGTCGGAGAAGAACACTGCTGAGGCTACGCGTCGTCTGCTACGGGCTGACTTCTTTTTCGCCTGAATAAAAGTGTGTGGCCCTACGCCGAAAAATCTTCATTTATTAGCTTTTTAACCCACTGAGGAATAACAGAATGTCATTTTCTTGCCAGAGCCAGCGATATAAAAGGCAATAATCGAGATTGAGATGCCGATCCCACTCATTCCGCCGGGAGAGTGATCGAAGATGGCGGCCTTCCCCACTCAAAAAAAAATTGGGTTGTGTGGTATGTTTATACAGCCTAGAACTTGGTCTGCCTCACAGGGGCGACGAGTCTCCCAGCTGTAGATGAGCAATTTAGCCACTGCAGTACAACCGCTAGCCTGGGGTATTTAACGTGCACCACGCAGTAGTGATACACGACCGCACGCCAGTACGATGCTCATCCATATCGAAACGGGCAGGGGGGGGGGGGGGGGGGGGGATTGAACCCAAAATCCCTGGGTTCCCCTCCCCACTCAGGTGGGAGCAGCCGGGAGTTCACGCGCATGTGCTCATGCCTCTCGCTCTACGCCGCGTGCTGATTGGCTTACTTGGGAGGAGAGCGTTACGTCGGCGAGATCATAGACTGGCCAAACTCTCCCCATATACGGCTCTGACACAAACCGCCTGTGGGTGACCCCGGTGGCGTTGTTGACAGTGTCGGAAGATAAGCTCTACAAAGCCGCCCGCGTACACCGCGCACGGCTCCACAACATCACAAGGTTCAACCTTCGCCTCGATTCCGAAGCGAAGATTTTGGCCTCAAATAACTCCTTCCCAAAGTTGTGAAACGTCACTTTGTCGTCACCAATAACTTCCACAAACGACGATCTTGCGACGAAAAAGTTCAGAGTATTTACCGGCCGCCTAGGTACAATCTACGCATCATCGACTCTAACGCGGCGTAGGGATGTAGGGACACTCGGGCGAGACGTCATCAGTGCAGCCGTTCAATCGGCTGGCACCACGGTGTTGCACGCACGCGCTTTGATGGAGCTCGCTACGACTTTGTGTTTTACATTCTCGCTGGAATTTGAGCACCGAGAGAGCTTGGATGATTGACACCTCGCTCGGCTTGACGTCAGCGTCGCGAGAGTCCAAGTAGCGCGTTCCGCAACTTTCGGACACAAAGTTGTGCTCGACGAGTTTAGCTACCCTGGGTAGCTTAACTCGTGGAGCAAAACATTCTTCGCTCTTTGACGTAGCGGGGGGAGTGACCAAAAGAACGCCGCAAAGTTTCCTCCTCCCTGCGCGCGCTCAACTTAGCAACTTTCGGCGAAAAATCCCCCGCGATCCCTAGGCAGTGCACAAGAGCACGACACAGCGGGGGAAGGCGAGCGTTCACGCTGCTCGCTGTACGTTGTTTTTGAGCTCTCTAGCGCCGACAATCCCGTCATGCCTCGCCCGGGCAAGGAGCGAGAGCAGACGACGAGAGTTCGTCTGCTACGATGCGGCATTCGCACAGCGGAACTGAAAGAAAAAGTTGGTTTTCTGCTCAAAATTGAGTCCTGCGGGCCACAAACTCAAACGCGAGCTTGAACCGTAAGCGTCTGATATTTCACGATGGGAGGAATTGACGACCCGTGTTTTATTTGCAAAATGAGTCTTTACGTTACCGTACAGACGCTGAAACCTACCAGTGTGTAATGGAAGGCCCAGGCCAAACACAGAGGCCGCGAGATCTTACATCAGCTGTGTGCGGGTGAAAAGTGGAACATTTTTCGACAAAGCTCCCACAGCAGAAACCTGTGACGCATTCACTCAGCGCCCGGGAAGGCTAAACATGGAGACGTTGCCCGAGGCATATTTGAACCATAGAGTTATTATAATGTACGCTAGAGGTTCAACTGGCGCTAGTGTCTATGCGGCTTCCGTGACGCTAATTGAAGCAGACAGCAACCAGCCTACTTTTGCGGTGCTCCTGTGCATTCCTATGGGAAAACGCGCGTGCATTTTGTCTCTTCGCCGGAAAATAACACGGAACGCTTTGGTTATTTTGGTCGTACCGAATAGTATGTGTCTTAATTAACATTGTAAAAGTGTAATTGCTTTAGTTGGCGCATTTTTCTTCATCAGTGAGCGATGTTTAACTTCGCTACATTTCAGTCCCAAACGTGTGTTCCGCAGTAGGTGTGTAAAAACAAGCGACGATTCAAAGCAAAATTACAATCGAAACGAATATAGAGTGTGTTCAAGGCTCACCAGCATTCCGATGACGCTTACATATTGATAATATGCCAGTCCTGTCGCCAAATGAAAATGATCCCGTCGTGTGTGAGCGGATAAAAACATTCAAAACGTAGAGAATAAAGTCCGTGGGCTATGAAAGGTGTCTCTCCGTATTCTTTTCTCTGCCGGGCAGCTTTTATCGCGCACTTGTTCTCAAAGATGTCTAGCGTGCGGGTGATATTTTGAACGTAGAACAAGCAACTTCGTTCTGGGCAGAAAGAATAAAGCGGTACTCACTTATTTAAATTCGGAATAGATTACGTGGCCTTCAATTCATTTTGATCGTACATGCACTGCGAGTTACTGATCTAGTGTTACTGCGTAGCTCTTGCCGCCGCTTTTGATTTTCCAGATGTCCTTCGCTCGTTTGGCATCTGTATCCCTCATGCTGGAAATCGCCGACGGCGCGTTCGCGCTAACAGTGTCCGCCAGTGCACATTAATACACGTACGAAGCCGTTTTAGCACCGTTTTTAGTGCGATGGATTCGAAAGAAAAACGCCGTAACTGACCAATCCTTTTGTCGGCCTGACTGAGAAATGTTCCGAACAACCTTGTGCGTACGAATTATTCGGGATATTTGCTCTTATGATCGAGCGCAGGGAAAAAATGCAGTCACTTTTTCCCGTAGAAATGCATTACCGGAAGTCAACTTTCGACTGGTTGCTGTCTGCTTCAATTTCGTCAGCACACTAGCGCCACTTGAACCTCTAGCGTACATTATAATAACTCTATGATTTGAACGGCAGCTATCTCGCCCGTCGTATTTTGTTTTGAGAAAACTCTCGTTCTCAGTGCTCTCACCAAGGAAATAAAAATTCTTACGAAACGTAATGCTAGATGTTCCAAAGAACTAGATTTGAGCCGTATCCTTTCAGTGGTTCACTCATAATACTATGCTTAAAACGAAACAAGCTCTTGCGCGTACAGTGCCATCAATTTTCTCAAGTGTATGCTGTTTTGTAGTCAGCTGGTTTTGGAAACTTACGCTTTCTGTAAATATCTGTGACAGCCCAGTTCCTTAATTGGACGTCATCGCAAATATAAGTTACACGTTGCAGCAACCAAAGTTTATAGATAAACGATGGCAGCGACTGGCGTTCTCGCCTTCCCACCCATCACGTCGAACAAAAAGGCGCTAGTTTCGGTTTGAGGTCGGTACTTTTCTACAACATCTATGGCGACAGCGTCAGTCTGCACTCTGTGCATTCGGCAAGTTCGTTCCGGGCCTGTTCTCCGTGCAGCACTCCGCGGGTGCAATGCATTAGAACTCTCACAGTGCTAGTCTGGATCACGAATCGGGAGCCCGTCACTGGCCTCACCGGCTGTCATTGCTTGGCAACAGGCAATACGCCGCGTAATGTCTAGTTCTCCCTTCGTTTTCGTCCTTGTTGTTTTGGTTTATTACACCATGAGGCAATACACGCAAGTCTAAGGGAGAAACAGGCAAACATTGGAAGCTTGTACGCGGTGCTCGAGGGCGAGCAGTTTATGACGTGTTGCGATGATTATACCGGGTTCTTGGAGATCAAATAGACATTCGTCAAACGTTCGAACATCTATTTAAAAAAAAAAAAAATGGGCCGGAGCACCACCGGTTTTACCGACGTCGCTTGCTTCGGTTGCTAAATAAATGGCACGTTCAACGATTGAACGGCACGCTCCGAGTTTCATTTTGTCACGGAAGCCCTCACAGCAGGTCAAAGGAAAAGCCTTCACCATTACGTACCATGTACAAGTGGTTAAAACGATGCGAATGTCCCCAGTAAAGGCCTTCTAACTTATCGTTTGCTGAGCTTTGAGGACTCCGAGATTACGAATGACTCCACAATAACTCTCGGTAACCCTTGTCTCATTAAACACATCACAGTTAACGCCCAACACTGTCGCCCTCGACCCTCAACCACACAACATTTAGTTAAACAAGATTGGTATTCTAACGCGTTTAATATTTTCGCCCACAATATTAACTGCTATTTGCGGAAGCACGATAGAAGTTTCATGGTAGAGAACAACCTACTAACGTAATAAAATTGAGTTTTCCCGTTTCTCCTATAGCATGCATAACATCGTGTCAAACGATGACTGCCGGTGGTGCCGTTCGACCCCAGAAATACAGGCCTCTATCCGCGATCTAGCCTCCTAAGAAATCAGTGGTGCCAGTGCTCTCAGACATAAATCGTTTATTTGCATCGGTACACCCATAGCTGCCGGATGTCGGGACGAGGCGCAAAACCGTACATCCGGCCAATATTGAAGCCGGTTTTCGGCCGAAATTGCCTCGACACTCGCCAAGAAGCAACGTGCTGTTTCTGCGACTCGTTTGTGTAATTTATTTGTTCAGTCATATTATTGGGTCCCGGGCCACTGTGTACACCCCAAAAAAATAAATGTACAGTGTTAATTACACCTTGACGAGAAGCAGGCACGTAGCTTCTCGTCAAGCGTCACCGTCTTAGCAAAACACCGAAAGCAGCTTGGAAGGGAGCTCCTTGAGGCGTTGGCCATTGAGGAGGGGGAGGGAGAATGCGTCAGTGTTGCCTCCATTGCGCTCTTGCCCAAAGAAAAAATGTATCTGAAGAGAGCGGCACCTCGGATGAACCAAGTTGGGACCCTGTGACTCCAAGATTCGACCGAGAAAAACGAGGGTGACACCACCGGAAGTATAAAAGACAAAAAGAAAGACATTTTTCAAGATCCGAAAGTCCAAGAAGACAAAAACTCCACGGATCGTGAGGAAAAAAAGGAAGTTTCTGTCTAAGTTCCGACTGAAGTAGTTGAAGCTACCCTTTTGGGATGGGGAAAGTCGAAGAGGTGGAGAGCACCACGGTTCGTGAGAAGAAAAAGGAAGTTTAAGTCTAAGCTTTGAATGAAGAAGAAGCTACCCTTTTAAGGATTGGGTTGAGGAAAAGGAAGTTTATATAAAAAAAGGGTTGATAGTCCAGCAGTGTGTTTCTTTCTCTCTTCGTCGCTTTTCCTAACGTTCAGCTGGTAATCAGTAAGCATGGATAACCAACCGGCTCAGCTACAGGCCATCACTACGTAGCCAGAATTTTGTTTAGGGGGGGGGGGGGGGGCGCCCTTGACAAAGTTCTCTATGAGGGGGAGTTGGGAGTGGAGGCCCCAGCAAAATGGAAGATTTCGGGGGGGTGGGAGGGCCGGGCCTTATGCCCCCTCCCCCACCCCCCTGGCTACGTGCCTGACGACGAGAAGGGGTATTGTAGTTTTACATCTTTATAAAAAACTGTAGTGCATTATCACACGTTTTAAGAAACGTGTTTAAAAAATCACACATTCTTAAAGGTGTGAGGTATACATTTTTTATAAGGTCTATTGCTACACTTATTAGGGTGTTAGTTATGGGACACCCCACTTAAATGTATAGCCTGACGAGAAGGGGTATTGCAGTTTTACATCTTTATAAAAAGGTGTAGTGCATTATCACACGTTTTAAGAAACGTGTTTAAAAAATCACACATTTTTAAAGGTGTGAGGTTTACATTTCTTTTATAAGGTCCATCGCTACACTTAGTAGGGTGTTAGTTATGGGACACCCCACTTACATGTATAAAGTTGTGAAAATGTTTAATGTGTATATACCTCTAACGGAAGAAAATCTCTCATGTGATTACATCGCGAGCCGATGAAACGATCTGTCGATGACACGTCGTTCGAGGAACTAATTTGACCGCCAATGAGCGACGACTGCCAGTAGAATTTTGAGGAAATAATTCTGCCGGCTGCCGGGAGACTCAACCCTACGCAAGAATTACCCCGGTTCTTTTTAGTTTTCCGGCATTCTGAATTGTATACCAGCTTATTAGTACCTCTTCGGATATTACAGAAAAAAAACGATGGCAGCCGCAAAAACTGACAGCCCGGCTCACAGTCATATGGGAGACTGAGAGGTGCTCGTCAGTCGCCACCATGCCTTGAAAGCTACCGGTTCCGAAGAACCGGAGCGCGCAGAGAACTTGTGGTTCCACGGTCATGGTAGACGCAATTGTACTTTACCTCGAAGTCCGGGCGCCGAACGAACCTCGTCGCAGAGTCAACGCCCAACGGCTTTCGATAGCCGCTACTGTCACCGAAAGTCGTCGTCGGAGAGTTGAAAAGCGTCCCCCGTTGGTCTCGGTAGCGACGCCGACGGAAGATAAGCTCGGCCGCAGCGTACGGCACCGCCATGTTTACAAAGTTTAACTTCGCCTCGATCCGAAGCGAAGATCTCGAGCTCAAACCACGGTTCTCGCAAAGTTCGCAAACGTCACTTTGTCGTGAGCGACAACTTCGACAAACGAGGTTTCTTTTTTACACAAACTTCGGAGGGATTTTGAGCGTCAGCAGGTCGCCTAGGGACAATCTGCAGAGCATTAATTTTAGCTTGGCGTAGGCATGTAAGGATAAATGGTCGCTACGTCATCGGCGAAGCCGTTCAATCAGCGGGCTCCTCGCTCCCCTCACGCGCTGCACGCGCGCCTCGATGAACTTTGCAACATTCTGCCTTTCTCAAAGAAATAAGCGTTCGAATGATTGACACCTCGCTCGGCGCGACGTCAGCGTCGCGAGAGTCCAATTAGCCTGTTCCGCAAACTTCGGGCACAAAGTTATGTTTCACGAGTTTAGCGACCCTGGTCGAGAAGGCTCATTTGTTACTATCCTCCTTTCACTCATAAGCTGAGACTGTAGTGAAAGCTACAAGCACGAGCTAGCCCGCGCTCCTGGCTTTGATATATGCATTTCTAGCGCGAGCGCCTGTTCTGCGGAAAAACGTTTCAAAGCAGCGACCTCGAGCTCTCGTGGTTGTGGCATGGGCTGCATACCTAGCTCTACAGCTAGGTATGCCGTTATTTACAGATGTTAGGTAGGAGTTTGATGTAAGGATGCCGAGACCGAAAGTCAGGAAGAAGACGACGTGCTAATGCGAGAAGAAGGTATTTGGACTTCCTCCGTGCTTCTTTTAAATAGGCCTACATTTCTGACCCGTAGGCTTGCGGGTCCCTTGCGGACCTGGCGTAGCCCTGGGCCACCCCTACGAAGGCGGTGGGCCAGAACAGTCAACGCAGGCCACGCCCGGCACTGAAATGACCGACCTTCTCGAAAACTAACCATTATCCAAAACTCCAAAACTCGACTGCTGCTGAACTCTCCGCTCCCGATGCAAGTCAATCTACCCTACCACCGAGTATTATCAACGCCGGAGGTGAGCCACCTTTTTCAAGTTCTGACTGACGTCACTGAGCGACAACCGGCGTTCCTGGAAGCTCTGCAACAACTCGTTGCTCGATTTATGTCACAACCACAAGAAATAGCTGATAAACCAAACCGGCCGACGCTGAAGGAACCGAGGCAAAATCCACGATTTAGACGAAAGAACGAAAGATCTCGGCCCGCCGTAGAACAAATTGGAGAGGCAATGAAGAACCTAAACGAAGGACCCAGAAAATGCAAGATGACGCCGTCTCACAGCGGTACGCTCGACAGAACAAGATGGCGGTCGGCCTCCCCAAGCCAGCGCAACCCCGCCCAATGGCGGCACATTTCAAGGACACCCTCCGATGCAGCCGAAGCCACCGGCACCACCGAATTTGTCGCCGGCCTCCAAGACAAACGACGACAAAGAATGGCCGCTCCTAGGCATTTGCTCGCGGAAAAGAAAATGGAACTCGCAGCCTGTGAAAAATGCCGGCGAATCTACGCCGAGGTGGTTCCCGGTGCAAACTTTGGTGCTTCGCACCGCCGGGAAGAACGAAGTGGGTGCGTTCACCGGGAAAGAAATCCGCGAAGCCATTGAAAGTGTCGTCATTCAAGCGCAAGCCGACTACACCACCCATCAGAATGAGAAGGCAAATGCCCTAGCTATTACGACCAGGGACCCTCTTCTCACAGAGACGCTTCTGAAAATCATGGCAATCCGCCAAGGGGAGGACACTAACGCGCTCCAACCCTACAAGGCTCTTGCCGGGAACCAATGTCGGCGAGTCGTGTACCTACGCGGTCAAAACAACGAAGTGACTCTTGAACAGCTCCAGGAGGATATTGAGTACAGAACTCACAAGCTGCTGGCAGCACTCCCACTGGGGACGAAGGGAAACACGATACTTGTCACATTGGAAGGCACTACTCGCCCCAAACGGGTGAGATACGTGCACGAAGTCCTCCCCGTACGTGAGCATCGTCTGAGATCACTCGTGTGCTTCAAATGTCATGCGATTGGACACAAAAAGGACGTTTATCCGCGAGAGAAGAAGCGCCGTGGAGCTTGCGGCTCTGAGCACGACGGCATGGAGATGTGCTCGCAGATTTCGAAGTGCGCAAACTGTGGCGGGGCCCACGTGGCCATAAGCAATGAGTGGCCGAATCGCGCCATTTCTCCACGGCGCGCCACCAAGAAAACAGGTGAACAAATCGGCACAAGGGATAGATTAACCCACTTTGCCACCCCCACCTGCGGCGAGACCAGCGAGTGCAAGATGCCGGGACGTTGTATGCAGCAGTGACGATGGGAGGCCTTTCAACCTACGGTATCACCGGAGTATCCGGCCCAATGGCTCGACATGGCGACACAGGTCCTACAGCTCCAATACGTCGGCTTTGCTCGGATGGAAAAGCAACTGGCCGAACTCACGACAGCTATTCAGAGACTCATAGACACTCGTAATGACAGACAATAATCCCCAACAAAATGGTACAAGCACCCAAGGTGCCTCACACGAACCCAAACAACACAAGCACAGCGGCGAACTGCAACCATGGATCCTCCAATGAAACTGCGGTGGGTTGCAACAAAAACTTTATGAACTCAAAACGCGCTTCACTGCACTTAGAGAACATGACACCCGATGTTATTCTTCTACAGGAAGCTCACGCAGAGAAAATTAAGGTTACGGGTTACAATACTTACATAAACCCCAGTATACAAAAACAAAACGCAGCAAAAAAAAAAAAAAAGGACGACGAAAAAAATGGTAGTACGAACAAGAAAGCTGCTTGAAAACAAAGATGACATCAGAGCGCAAGGTTGCTTAACTAACAGCCAACCCTCTGAATTCCGGCTGAAAAACTAGAGTAGTATTTTTAATATCAGTTTTAGAGCGAATCACGGTTTCCCATTAGTTCGATATTTTGGCAGTGCTCGTAATTAGTCTCCGTATATCGATTTCAGTTACTTGTTTTAGTTCAATTGTTGGCCAAAATTACCCTTTAACATAATCGGCTATGCAAGGTACTTTGAGCGTCAACTTGCTCGAGGAAAGCAAATTCTAAAACACCGTGGTCGATCACGTTTACACGTGTAGCTTGAGATCTTGTTTGGGCGCGTGAATAAATTACATAACACGCATTAGTTTACGTAATTAAGAACGCGCTTACAAGGAAGGGTCCTTGCCTCGTCGCTCGTTACGACAGCATTATATTCGTGATTATCGCGGTTAGAGCCGCGGGAGAGATATGTCTTGCGCACGGGGACGATCGCCCCTGCCCCACAGTATTCCACCGTAATGAATCCCGAGGTGAGCCTGTCGGGACGGAGAATGCGTGGAGCGCGAGCGGATGATTGCCTCGGTGCACTCGACTGGAATGATGCGCCTCCTTAACCTTCTCTCGGAGGCCCACAGGATGCTTCTCTCTTTTACCTTCTCCGGAGGTGTTCTTATCCGGTGGCGTTCTTAGCATAAGCCTTAGCGTCCGCGTCGTACCGCTGTAATTAGAGCCAGTACAGGCACTCCAGCTTAAGAAACGAGCATTAATGATCGCTGCGCGGCCAATAAGAAGGCCGAAGAAACAATCACGAAGCAATCGGCGTGTGAAAGTGATACGTCACACTTTGTGTTCCTTAAACTATCAGCGACTCTATACACCAACTAAACTCTCTGACGTCATGGAACTGCACATGCGCACACGTTTCACTTTACTGGAATCTGCTTTCTGCGCATGCGCATTGACCACATCTGGTGTGGGACACCGCTGACTTGTTTGAAAACAGTGTTTTGGTGTATACACACATACAATACGTTTCAGAATAACTACACTTCAATCATTTTGGTGCAAAGTATCGTTGCCGGTTACTCGAAGCTTCATCCAAAATCAAAAGAAGCATTTTTCTTTTTTCGTGTGCGTCCTTTAGAAATGTTATAGAAGTCTACGACAGACCAAAGCGATGTATCCCCCAAGCGTCCTTACACCGTGTCTAGAGAGCTGAAGAAGTTGAATTTTGGAATTGCAATTATCACTAATGGCGCCCGCTGTGCACAAAGCACCCTGTCCTTAAGTTAATCGGGCAAAAGTATTTCGATACTGCAACCGTAGTTTGTTTATATCACTCGCCTTGGTGAGTGAGAAAACAGAAGGACAGGACCTGTCCTATACTTCTGTTTGTGTCCTGTCCTCTCCTTCTGTTTCCTCACTATCCAGTGTTAAAAACGACAGTTCTCAAAGGAGTGTCCACAGGGAGGCGAAGTTCCTCACTTTGCTGTCGGGGATGCGCATCACGTGGTAACAATGTCAAGCTTTTGTACGGAGCCACGCTGACGTAGACATCCCAAAGGGAAGGGGTTAGCTTTTGCTCGGGCTGCACAAACGCTCCCAGCCTCGGAGTGGGATCTCTTTGCAATTGGCGGCATTTTGTTCGCGTGTCTAGCAACCTTACACATTTGGTTCAGCAAGGTGCCGGTGGTGGCATCGGGATCGCCTCACCAGTGTTTTGCGCTGTTGCGCGTGCCGTCCGATCGAAGACTCCTCTGCGTGCCTCGGACGGTCCGAAGCACCCGAAGGAGTCTTCGATATTCATTATGTCGTCCTCAAGACGCTCCTCATGTAACTGGTTTTCAATCCAACGTATTTTGTGTTGCATCCACCTAGAGCCACTATAAGCATCAACCTACTCAAGAAGCATCTTTTTTTTTTTAGCAGGATGCAGTTAATTGTTTTTTGTGTCTAACAGCTCCGTTGCCATAACTGCGTATCGCCGTTTTATGTGCACCTCCATTTTTCTACTCTCGTCAGCGCGCACCGAGCCACGTTGTCGAGAGTGCGACCGCTAAATGTGTGACACTGACGTCCCCCTCGGCTCCCCGCCGTTCGTATGAATGCTTGAGTAGGGGAGGGAGTGCCGCTGGTTCCGCCGGTCAATAGACAGTTTTAGTGGACCGTACGCTATAGCTTTGCGTGCGCAAGAATACTGCAGGTCGTGAGTGCGCATGCGCAGAACGCAATAGAAGGGCTAGCGCATTGCGTACGCACGCAACGCTGGGGATTTTGCGTTGCTGGCCTTGCGGGCCTTGCGGGACGTTCTCGAGAGATCTCGAACCCAACGAGAGTGCCAGTTTCAAGATGGCGGTTGCCTCGACTGGCGCAGCAAGGGCGACGTGGTGTTTTCGAAGTTCTGTGTTACATGAAATTGCGTGGTGTTCAGCTCGGCGATTCTTTCTGGGACCTACCGCGCTCGAATCAGATCGCCCTGCAGCTGAAGGAGTGCACAGTGGATATGTTCGCCGCTCGCAGTGTGCGTCGACGCTGCGATCCGCTCAACGCTAAGCCCATTCCCACAGTTCATCGCCGACGGACGAACGACTCTAAAAGAAATCGCCGAAGTTCTCGCTATGCACTGGACATCAGGGTCATGAATTTCATTCCGCGATAGCATTGATAAAAGGTGCCGTTTCCACGGGACGACTGACGGAGGCTCCGTTATCGAATTTGGCTCCGCACTCGTACTCGCAGCCTCTGTACCCCGCAGAAAAGCGCGCTTGACGAGGCAGCTGTGGCTTGGTTTAATCTGCAATAAAATGATTGGACACTTCTTTTTTTCAATATTTCTTTCCAGGAGCATGGTTGCGCTATAAGCACGCGGAATTCTACGACTCTAGCAAATTTAACCAAGATCATGCGCGGTGTTCACTCGAAAAAGTAACGCACAACTAAATTCGGTCCAAGCAGGTCATTTTTAGCTTACGCTATACTATTGCGTATTGCGTACGTAAGATCCAGCAACGCTATACTAAAACTGTTTAATGACGTCCCGCACATCCCGCCCCGAAAAACATCCCTCGCGTGAATATCCCTTTAACCAACACCACATAGAAAGAAGGCCTCGGCATGGTCTCCTGTCCCTGTATGAAACGTCATCAGAGTCGGATCGCGCTAACTCGGCTATTGCGCCCGAGCCCGACCGTCGACGCGCTGATTGGTCACGAGCCCCAGCCGAACACTGACGCAGCACTCGTGCCCAATCTCACGCCTCCATCGATCTAACTGGGATGACGCGTGCGGAGGCCTTCTATCTAGGTGGTGTTGCCTTAACCGGCTCGCCTACACCCTTGCATGGGGTTATTTATACCCTCGCTACGCTGGCACATTTAACTGGTTACGTTTAGCCGATGTTACGCGCACAGTGTACTTCCGGACAACATTCTTCTGATATGCAATCGAAGCTATGGGCGCGCGTGCGCGTCTTGAGCGCCCATTAATCCTGCGCACGCGCAATCTTCACTACTTCTGAAACTGCTATCCGAAAGTAGAGTGAAGTAACTGCGGTGGCGGTGTAACAGCAGTTAAAAGTGACGTAACTGTGGTTAAGAATGCTCATGTCACGTGGTGTTACCGGCTCTAGCTGTAACCCCAGTCACTACTACTATCTCGTAACACCGCGCCATCTTCTTTCGGGGAGGGGCAAGACACGGTGTATTATGAAGTTGGACTGTTTGTTCAAGAGCGCCGCTATGATTTTGTTCGGATCTCTCGATTGCCCCGGGCGGATAATTTGTTTTTAATGTGTCGCGTTAATGGCTTCCCTCCCGCGGCAACGGGAAAATGACACGCGTGTCCTGCAAAGTAAATTTGTTCTCGAAGTGTTTATCTAGCGGGAGAGTCGTTCTTATTTACTTTACAGCAGCTTATATTGCCTCGGCAGGTAAGGGTCGAGACGGCCATACTTATAGGTGCACAAGGCCGTGGGTTCGGCATGACGCGTCGTTCATCCCACATTCCGTGTTTGGCGAAGGGTGTTCCTGACTCTAGGGAGCCGTGTAAGATCTACCGGGAGTAGACCTTTCCAGAAAAGGGCTGCTGGCCGGTTTCATTTTCAGTGTTCGTGCGTATCGCGCGTGATTTACTCGCTTTCCGAAGCGACGCACACGCGCGTGCTGAGCTGTGGAGATCGCACGCTTAGTTGTGGATTTTTATAAGCATTGGAAAGGTATATAGCGGAACAGCGCTTGTACCGTCCACATTTTTTCTCCGTCCGTGGAACGTTCGCGCTCTTTTAAAATGAACCGGCTGTTTTGGCGACGATTTTCAAACATTCCTTCCGAGGGTGGTTGAGAAAAAAAAAATAACACTTTTCGGAAACAAACGGCTAGCCTCAGTGGACCTCAAGGATTGCAACAATTAACACGCTAATTAGGTAAGTAATTAACAACAATGTACTAATTCTTTTTGTAATTGGTGAATTTGAACAAATAGTTGCGGTTAGACACTGGTTGCGTGTCATCGAAAAACCCCAAATCACGTGTGAAGCGCCGGAGGGCGCCAAAGTTACCACTCGTGGAACAGGCACGCGGATGATGGGAATATCAAAACGGGGATGCTGAGAGTGTCATTTGCATTATCCCGTCGCCAGCTTCGTGCCCGCTGTACGAGTGGTAACTTTAGCGCACTCTCGCGCTTCGCATGTGCTTTAGGTCATCCGAAAATTGACTGATTTAGGTCGTTTTCTATGGTACACACAAAGCAATTAGGACTTCAGGTGCATTCACACTGGCGTTCGAATCGCAACCGCAAAAAAGGGATCCGCTCTTTTTTCAACATCCAATGCGCGTCGAATTGTACCCAATCTTCAAGCAACCGCGTTCGCAACCGCTTTGCCAACGAAGTTCAACCGCCAATGTGAATCCGGCTGTAAGCTGGACTAAAGTTGGACCAAACTATCCGACATTTGTTTTTAATTTTTTTTAATTTGTTTTATTTTATTTTAGTTACGACCGCTTGGGAAAAGCCACAATACGCCGTATCTAACCAAGTGGTGCCATAAGTGCCTCGATCACAACGCTCGTTTTCTTTATGGCTTTGGTATCACCGAATATAGACCTATGACATCCTATAGCGGCGTTTTCACGCGGTCGGAACTAAGGGAAAACGAAGGCGGTGTCGACTCTGAAGCCGTAGCCAGGCTACTCACATCTACATTCTCCGGAATACATGGCTGGAGACAGGATGAGAGAATTCTGCGCGGTCGCGGCTTACGCGTATTCAAAACACGTTTGCTTCGTACATAGGTTTGCTTGTCTGCAGAGGGTTCCTTTATGACCGATGTAATCGTCATACAAGGAGTGCCTCGGCCCAGACTGTCTCTTGTACCGGGTATTTGCAGAGGGGTGGACCACGGATTTACGCCGTCTTTTCGTCTCTATGAGGAATAAGTCTAAGCAGCTATATTCGTGCTCGGGTATATTCGAGTTCGGAAAGACGAACGTTTGAATTGGTTTTCTAAATTTTCGCTTCAATATTCGGAGATTGATCTCTCCTAGAGATCATAACTCGAATAGTAAGCCGCGTTCTACGTTGCATATATGCATTTCTGCTGACATCACTCGCGGAAATTGAAATATATATATATATATATTTATATATACATATATTTTACGTTTGTTGTTAGTTGGGAAACGTCTTGTCCATCCTTGTATCTTATGTTCTTCCCTTTATTTATATTACCCTTACAACCACGCTACCCATTGTTTTTTTTTTTTTTTTCTGGTTTAAAAGTAATTCTACTCGAACACTGCGAAGTTTGCAGGTCGCGTAGAAAAAGGAAACAGAAAGAGCCTGCATTCCTCGCAACGTTCTGAGTCGCGCGTCGAGCGCGCACTGATTGGCTGAACCACAATTCAAAAGAGGAAACGAAAGAATAGAAAGAGACGCTTTTGCCTGTCGGCGGCTTCTTCGACCTCGTCAGCCTTTTTTCTCGAGACGACTATAAATTGGCAGATGGAGTGAGTAGACGGGCGACCTGGTTTATGCTACAAATGTCATTTTTCATTAAAACCAAAAACAAACCGGAGACGATGAACGAAAAAAGGGACAAACAAAACGTCTCAGCTGATACGTTTTCTTGCCATCGCTTTTGTCCGTCGTCTCCGGTTTTTCGAAAATATCTAATATAAATTTGCCCTCGCGTGCGCGCAC
This sequence comes from Ixodes scapularis, assembly GCF_016920785.2. Classification (NCBI taxonomy): domain Eukaryota; kingdom Metazoa; phylum Arthropoda; class Arachnida; order Ixodida; family Ixodidae; genus Ixodes; species Ixodes scapularis. The sequence goes on along the minus strand of NW_024609835.1, from coordinate 158,643,860 downwards.
ATATGTTACTATTGGCCGTCGTGTATACCCGAATCGCGTGTGATACGCTGATAATGTCAAGCATAATGCTCACAGGGGGCGAACGAATCCACCCAACGTAGAATAATCAAAGCTCGCGAATCAACAGCCTCCTCTAGACCTTTACGTGACGTCATGACAGACAGATGGCGCCAACTCAGCAAGTGGGTCCGAACCCAACGCCGAGTATCCTTCGACGCACTCATATAGACCTTTGCAGAAATCGCCTCCTGCGAGCTGCCATCTTTGTCTGCTGGGCTGTGGAACGCCTTCCAAGCATGCGCTGTTGATCTGCTGTGCGGTATATCGAACGCTGCGTTCACAGGTCAGTGACTCAGCATTTTTTGCCCGCTCGCTTCGTTCGAGACTGCCGCTGGAAAGGTCTATACATTTTACTAAACTACCCGAGGACCAAGGAGCATGCTGCGAGTGTAGTTACACGCGCTCCACCTGCTGGCGTCAGGGGTAGCAACTTTTCTAAATGCAAATGCCTAAAACAAATGGCATCTTGCACGCGCGTTCGTCAACTCTTTCTTTGGGTGTTTTACTTCGAATCATATATACGAAGACAGCGAGCACGTGTGGCGTGTCTACATACATTCTCCTCGATGCTTGGGTAATTTAGCAATACACTCTAAAAAATGCCCGTGCGTCTGCTTTCCCGCATAACACTCGGAGAGCCAATCACCGCAATTTACGGGGGCAGCTCAGCGAATGACGATGCCAAAACATATCTTTAGACGAAAAAACGCAGTCTGAGTTGTGACATTAAGCAATGCAAGCACGACGTTTTGCGTTGCTTAATGTCACGACTCAGACTGCGTTTTTTGGTCTAAACATATGTTTCGGCATCGTCATTCGCTGAGCTGCCTCCGTAAGTTGCGCTGATTGGCTCTCCAAGTGTTGAGCGGGAAAGCAGACGCACGGACATTTTTTAGAGTGTATTGGACACGAAGTACAACCGAACGATTTCACAGAACTCTTGTCTAACCTACCGTATATGTCTGTGCGCGATCTCCTGCAATAAAGTCAGAAGGCTAGCGCACACGCTTCAATCATGGCTGGCTTTGGTAAGGATCCCAATAGTGGTTCGAATAAAAAAAAAAGAAAGCGTCATTTTGTCTCTCCAGCACCGTAAAAGGATACTGCTAGCACATCATGCAAAAGACACACATTGTCCGAAATATTCTTTTTGGTGGTATGTACGAAGCAACATGCTTCGAACGCGGTTGAGGCATGCCCACAAATAACGTTTTTTTTTTGTTTTTTGTTTTTTTGCTTTTTTAGAGCGCAGTTTTTAGGGCGCTCGTTCTCGTGTTTCGGGGCGTCGGCGTCGCCGTCGGCGTAACCGCGCGCGTTGCATTATGAGACGTCATGGACCTATACAACAAGTGAATTCCCCGAAAAATTTAGCGAAGAAACTGAATTGGTGCATAGGTCTGTGACATCCCATAATGCAATACTACACATTCAGTTTTCACGCTAAAATTAGCGGTAAAACTGACGTCAAATGATCGCAACACCAATTCAGTTTCCCCGCCAAATTTAGCGGGAAGCTAAATTTGTTTTGAACTCACGTGACGTCAATTTTCCCGCTAAATCTAGCGGGGAAACTGAATTTTTTCATAGTTGACGCGACACGAAATCATGTGACGTCATTTCGCCCCTATATTTAGCGAGGAATCTGATTTGGTGTAGAGGCTACGTGGCATCTATTTTCCAGCTAAATTTAGCTAGAGAACTGTGGGAGGAGGGGAGGGTATGAAGGAGGACGAGGAGGAGGAAGAGAAAGTGGAGGAGGGGTGGAGGATGGGGAGGAAGAGGGAAGGGTCCTCCGTACCCTACCCTCCTCCTGCATACCCTCCCTTCTCCTTCTTATATAAGTAATATCATTATAAAAAAACTTTATATATATATATCATTTCTGCTATGTACGCAGGAGTACGAGGTCTATATTTGCACATATAGATATTTCTTCCTGAAATTCTTTAGCATGATATACAGCAAAATGAAAACCTCAAGAGCTGCGCTCTAATTTCGTATGGATTTGTAAACGACTTTCAATTTTTGAATGATGTTTTTCTGAAAGATGTACGAGGAGTGCGAATGCGGTTTGATAACAGCCGATATGTGGCGGCTTTCACCGCCAAAGCTCCGAATGACGTAGCGCTCTATTATTTGAACCGTCAACTCTCCGACGTCGCGGCACTGAGGTGGCGCAGCTCTCGGCACCGAGCATGCGCCCATACGCTTCACGCGAGTCTGGTTTCTGCGTACGCGCACTGCCCACAACTGGTGCGGGCAGAAACCCACTTGTTCGCAACGAGTGTGCGTCTGTTTACATATCTCCGCTTCACACGAACTGTCCAAGAGCAGCCGGCCTTTCTGCGACCCGGCGGAATCAATCGAGAAGCCCCACAAGGGCAAATAGGCGGCACTCGTCGTCTTTACGCGTTTCAAGTATCGCTGGCTAGACCAATCACGCGTAGCGAATTCGCCCTGATCCCGCAGGCTTTTCTTTTTAAGTTTTGTGCGTGATTGGTTGAGACGGTGATATTTCAAACGCGTAAAGACGACGAGCGCCATGACGATCCACGTTTTTGTGCACCTGATTGACACCATCGAATCGTCCGCACTTGGACTTGACGTGAGATGGAGTATGGCTACTTGACGTTTCACCTGTCACTCGCTCTCAAAACGTTTATGCAAGGAACAGGAATCTCGTATTCTTCACCTATATACGCTTTTTCACCTCAAGAAAAAGGGAAGTTTTGCTCAATGTTCATACGTTGCACGAAGTAGTTCTTACAAGATTTGGTTGTCGGAGGCAAAAGCGATGCTTTTGGCGTTTGTAGCGTGCACGTCTCGGTAAGGTAACACGTATCTAATCTATAATGCACCTACACATACCTTAATTCTCAGCAAACAGAGGGCAATTAGTAATGCTCCACAAGAAGCCGTACTTTTTTTTTTTTACTACGGTTCTTGAGGTGAAAACGAGTACAAATATTCTCGCAAAAGTGTTAAAAAAATGCCAGCCTCAGAAAAGTTTTAAGGGGTCACTGCTGACAGAAAATAACACTTATGCAACCACATTTCCCTAAAATATTCGGTATACTTGATGTGGTACATATGTATTTACTCAACTTGTTCCGTAAACGACGCCTTAGTCTCGTGGATAATAATATTTTACTCAGGGACCCTCGAATTTGCTCATTCGACGAGGCCGCCATGTTGGTGAGCGTCAGTTACGTCGTCTGTACACGCTGCGCCAGTGCCCCTAGCGGGACGGTGGCGCAGTGCGCGGCTCCACGGTCGATCTTGTACGGGCTCTCACAGCGCCCCGAGGAATCGCAGTCCCTCTTTGAGCCAATGAAACATCGGGCATTACTACCTTCGTCGCAACTGTCCCTTGTTTCGGGGAGAAGATGGGCGGAGAAGTAGTAGGCGTGATAAATAAGGACGATTAGCGAGAGTATCGACCGAAAGTGGTGCGGTCAACATACACGTAGTAAACCTCTTCGATAAGATTCTCGTTTCACGTTGGAAACCCGCCAAGGGGCTTTGGCAGGTAGCGATCCTATGCGATAAAAGAACATTCAACCGATCGTAAACAATAGAGTTATTAGAGAGTTTTTGTAGATCGTGTTTTCAGGTCACGGTTTTTGTAGCGGTAGCTCGCGCTACCACTTGGATGCATGCTCTGATGCGCGCGCCCGCAGGGGTAGTGGGCTTTTGAAAACGATATACTAAAACTCCTATCATCACGTACGCTAGAGTTTCGACTGATACTAGTTGTATCACTTAGCGACACGTTCACACCGCTTCGATCTATAACCTCTCACACCCATTATTTTTTATTCAACGTACAGCTTAAAAAGGCTTTCCAATAGAAACAAAAAAATTTTGTTCAGGGTAGCCAGTTTTTCTGATAATCCGGGCCGCCGGATAGCCTATCAGGTGTCTCTCGCATCGTATAAAGCGGCTATTAAAGACGCCAAGCAATTATATATATATATATATTGGAGTACAATTAATAATGAAAGATGATGGATTTCGCCCCATTGTATTGTAAAATGTGTTGCAGTTCCCAGTGATGAACATGCGGTTATACCGAAGGAAGGTTTTTGCTGATTAATTTTCTTATCTCGTCAATCTGTCTCCTCGTTTATTGTACGAATTTAAGTGTATGCCAATAAAGTTCTAGGGCTAAGCGTCGATTAAAAAATTTAACCCGATTAGTCGGAAGCCTTTAATCGATTAACTAATTGATTAATCAGATTTGCTGATTTGCATGCATAACATATTAACAAGGACAAACTTATCCTTCTTACCTTTGTTGATATTTTGTTTTACTATGTGATAAACGATGCACTGTTTATATTTTCAATTTCAACTTGGATGTGTTTCTGAAAACAGTCCAGAGAGACTTACAGCTTATTTCTCCACTTGTGGATGCAGAAAAGTTCGTTAATATCCCCGGAAGGAACGAGCTCATTTGCCTGTTCACGATAGTCACTGCTGCACTAAACAGACACTTGCTTGGCGTTGAAGTGAAAGTGTAAGCTATGATCTCGCCTTGCTGTGGGTTGCAAACATCGCCCCCGCTGCTTGCATTGCATTTAAATTCCACATACATTATACCCTTCATATTGGTGTACTCCTCCAGTCTGTGAACTGTCTAATACGAAACAAGTAAACGTAGCGATGGATACGTTGCGCCTCTCCCCTCTCCAGGAACTTATCAGTCAAGGTTTAGTGTTGCTCATGTGTCCTCTACCTAACCGATTGCAGATAAGGGCATTTCTAAAGGAATGTAGACGGCGGGAATAAGTGTTTACCCCGAATTCCTATGTAGAACAGAGCGAAAAATAAAACAAATTAACTTATTTTGTGCTTTTGACCCCCTCGGACTGATCTCCCGCCGTAACTACGCCAAGTTTCGACTATTGTAGGCTCTGCATTTTACGCGAAATTCCCGGCGATTTTCTTCAGCATGAATGCATGCTGCATGATTTCTGCATGAATGGCGTTTTGCGTGAATCGAGGAAAGGCCACGGCCGGGCCCTGTGGCTGCTGACACTCCGCTAACCATGTAGACGTTGTCCTCCCTGTTTCTCTTCTCGGTAGCTTAAAGAAAAACTCCTTAGGCGGAATATCACAAATTGGCCGCGTGAATATCTAGTCAAATGTCCAGCTAAGCCGCTAGGCTTTTTTGTCGGACCACCGACACGAAAGAACTCCACGCGCGGCAAGTCCGTCGAATTCGGGACGAGCGGGAACGTGGCTGGTAACCAACTTGGTGATTTTAGATACGTAAAATCCATGACCAAAATCACTTGACTACTCCAGGACTCGGCTAAAATTTGTGGTCCTTTCGTTTTTCAATCCTAGTTTCCCATATGACGAAAGCGTATATTGTTTTCTCCTTGTTTTGTTTGGGTTTGTCGCAATTTAACCAATTAACCGGTTTAAAAAAAATGGATCGCGATTAAAGCATTAATAGATTAATTGGAAGGTTTATCGATCAATCGCCCACTCCAATTATGAACCTTATTGGTATCATTAAATTGATAAATAATTTTAAAGTTTCTTCTTTAGCTGGTTATGATAATATTAACTCAAACTTTCTGAAAAAGGTAAAATTGTATTCATCTTTGATATACTGTCAAAACTGTCTGTTCAGTCACTCGAGTCTTGCATTCTACCTGACGAATGGAAGATTGCGGAGGTGTTTCCGTTGCACAAAAGAGGTTATGAGTATTCCCCCAATAATTATCGACCAATTTCGCTTACCAGTAAACCAAGTAAAATACTAGAACATGTAATATACCAAGATTACCAATTCCCAAGATTTTTTATCCCTTTTTAGCACATGGTTTCGAACATAGTTTTCCCATGTGAGACGGAGCTTTTATTATTTACTAACGATCTGCACTTTTTCCCATGATCGGGGGTCCCAAGTAGATCGTATTTATCTAAATTCCTCCAAACTATTCGCTAAACGTTTTTGCAAATGCTTTTATTAAACTTACCAACATCTGCACAAACCCTAATGTGAGAGGTTGGACGGCAGGCTTCTAATCAATTTGATTTTTTTACCACGAATGAGAATATGTCTCCTTCCATCTACATCACATCCGCAGTACCTTATGTCCTTAAATGTTTCTCATTAACATCAACGAGTTGCCTAACTGCGTGTCATCTTCAGTGAGCTTTTTGCCGACGACTGTGTAATTTATGATAAATTTACTAACTACCCGAATATTACCCAGGTTTAGGCAGATATTAGCTCACTCTATCGATGATATAGATTATGGAATACGTGACTTAACACAACAAAATGTAAAATTATGAGGGTATCACGTAATCTTTGCGAAGGCCTTCGACCGTGTTCCGCATCGTCATCTTCTCGCCAAGCTTTCAGTAGTTGGTACTGATTTTACTATCGTCATTTGGATTCAGGATTTTCTTAACCTCAAGAGTTTAGTTCGAATTGGCCAATGACCACAAATCATTCCTTGATAAAGTAGCATCAGGAGTTCCCTAAAGTGCAGGACTTTCCCCACCACTATATTCTGAATATACATAAATAACCTTCCTCATGGCATACTTTCGAAAATTAGGCTATTCGCTAATGATTGCCTGATATACCGCCCACTCACAAATGATTTAGATCACCTCTTATTGCAGGACGACCTAACACCAATAAATAGCTGGTCTGAACAATGGCTTATGCCTCTCAACCTGGAGAGGTGTAAAGTAGTTTCGTTTACCCGGACAAAAATCTACAGATCCGTATTTATATTATCTCGGCGGCCCCCCGATTAAAACATCACCTTCTTATATGTACTTAAGCATACATTTAACCTCATTGCTTTCTTGGATACTACATGTTGATAATATTATATCTGAGGCATCACGCACACTCGAACACGTAAAACGTAATTTAAAATACGCGCCCAGTCACCTAGAGAAACTTGCATACATAACATTTTCTCGACCAAGGCTTGAATATGCGTCATCCATCTGACACCTTTTTCAAGCTTATCTCTCTGAAAACCTGGAACCCATACATATTCGCGCAGCGATTCATCGCATCAGCTTATACTCATGACATCAGTGTGACCCAACTTAAAGAAACTCTTGAACTACCCTTACTGTCCAATCGAAGATTGAATTCTCGGGTACGCTTTTTGCATTAATTCTACTATAACTATGCATACTCCCATGCCTCTTGCTCCTCCTGACAGAGTGTCCTCGCGCCTTCATAACAGTCAATGCATCAAGCGTATTGCAGGCGAAACACTTGCGTTCAACACTTCTTTTTCCCTCACGCAATAGCCATCTGGAATCCCCTTCCCGACGAAGTTGCGCTCATTATTGACCCAATAAGGTTTCGCAAGGAAAACTCATTACACATCCACTAATCATGCCCATCTAAACCATATCAGTACCTCGTGTTTTTTACTCTTTTATTTACTCTCTCATTTTCTTATTTCTGTCGTTTTAAGTGTCAAAGTGCATTCAAGTTTTCTTTACTCCCCCCTTATGCAATGCCCCACCCGGGACCTTAGGGATAAATAAATTAAATTAAATTAAATATTTCTGCACCATTCTGCCATTTAAATGACGTTTCTTTGGTCTCTCTCTCTTCTTATAAATATTTGGGGTACACATTACCTGTAATACCTCCTGGAAAAAGCATGTTGAATATGTTTTCAATAAGGGTAATCGCATGCTGGGTTGCATATGAAAAAATTATTCTCTGTCAATATTATTGCTTTAAAATTGACATAGGTCATGTGACGTCAATTTTCCCGTTAGGTTTAGTGAAGAAATTGTACTGATGCGTGTGTTGGGTGTTTTCAGGGCGCGTGATGTCAATTTCCCCACTAAATTTTACAGGGAAACTGAAGGTGTTGGGGTCACGTGATGTCAATTTCCCCACCAAATTTAGCGCGGAAACCAAATTGATCTACAGGTCACGTGACATCAGGTTACGTGATGTAAAATTTTCCGCTAAGGGTACAAGTAAATCGGTGTACGGGTCTCTTGACCTAGGGTCACATGACAATGATTGAAATCACATGACGTAAACACCAATTAAGTTTGCCCGCTAAATTTAGCGGCAAAGTCACGGGTGGGTGAATGGGCGGACGGACGAACGAACGGGCGGAAAACATTTGGCATTGGGGGGTTCCACTGAAAAGTATTTCATGCTGTAAAACGAAAATAATAGTTTATTATGTCGACGGCAGCATCCAAATTTTGGGATGCGAAAGCGCCAAATAAAGGGAGAGCACATGTACGCAGTGACACTGGATCGCCAATCGCATGCTGACGATAAAAATAATCTGAAAGTCATCTAGTTCAATTTACAATAAAAAAGCAAAGTTAGCGTTTATGGCGCGATGATCATTTTCTCCTAGCGCTCAAAGCATTATCCACAGGCTCGAAATATGTGAAAACAAGGAGGAGCCAGAAACCACTTGGCGCCTGACAAATGCGGCCCGATATATGAAATAAAAGAGTCGAAGTTTTCGCCCGCAATGTGCGAAGAGACAAAAGCCATTGCAGTTGCACGTTAGCGCAAAGCGGTGGAATGGTGCCGTCAGGTACCGGGCGGAGGTTGCATGTGTAATTCTCATAGCCGTCATGGTTGGCATCGTGGATACCACTGACGGCAGCCACCAGCGCTCGGTGATTCGTGAAGTGGGTAAGCGCTCTGGAAGCTTCTAAAACCAACCAACATTGCGCGTAGCAACTGGATATTGCCAAAATGGCATTTGGCATAACGCGAGTGAAGTTTGAAAACAAGTCTTACAAGTATGGAAGACTCGCATTTCGTTTCGTCGTACTGGCGGGATGCCGGGGCGTCCGAAGGGGGGAAAACTCGACTTCCCTTGCCTCGCGCCAAAAGCGGAGGGAAGGGGTTTTCCGTAGCGGCGACGACACGAGACGAGGTCGAAATCTCTGCAAAGTATCGCCCATAAAACTGTCGCTTTAAAAGAATGTCGAAATCGCTGCTGTCACTACACTGACGAAATGCGGTACCATTCAGCGCAGGGATTCCGACTCAGCAAAGCATGGGAATTCCAACCTCGCAACAATACGCATACTCGTATGTTCGGAGGAGTGTTGTACTCTCTTAAAAATGACTGCGCGTCTACATACCTGCAAAACACTCAAAGAGCCAATCTCTGCGATCTAGGAAATCAGCTTAGCAAATAATGAGGCGGAACATCTGTTTAGACTTCAAAATTAGGTGTGCGCTGTGTCATCACGCAATGCATGCATGCCACTTTGCATTGCGCAGTGCCACAGCGCAGACTTTATTTTTATGTCTAAACGGGGGTTCCGCTTCATCATTCGCTGAGTTGATTTCGTAGATCGCAGAGATTGGCTTGTTGAGCGTTTTGCAGGTAAGTAGACACGTAGGCATTTCTTAGAGTGTAGGCGTAACCTAACAAAAGTAAAGAAATGCGTTACCGGATACCTGCAGATAAAAGGAACGCGTTACCGGCTTACGTATCCTCAAAGTAAATAAATAAATCGCGTTACCGTTATCGATAAAAAGTAACGCACGTTACGTTTGTGTTACTTTTTTAATTACAAATTAGCACGGTTTACTGCATGCTTTGACGGTACCGGTATGCATGAGCGAAATATTTCTAGACACATTATGTTCATGCAGAAACTGAACATAATTCATTTATCTTTTTACGGTTTTACCTAAATACACACGAGAAAAAACGCAAAGAAAAACAACAAAAAACTTAAAATATTTACGTAACTTGGCGCCTAAAACAAACAAAACAAATTGAGGTGTCGTTTTTCCTTAAGCCTATGAAGAAGTAACGAGTATCGTAGCTACGCTATCCTTTACTTGAAATACGTAAGATTTATACTTTTCCGGTAACAGCTTTGAAGAAGTAGGGAGTACGTTACTATACGTTACAGAAAGAAGCAACGCGCGTTACGGCCAACTTTGGTTTCGGAAGGCCAATCTTTTTTCCTGGGTGTGGGCGGTGTCACGCAAACGGCGTCGTTTCTGTGCCTCGGTTTTACGTTGTAGCGTACGTTGTGCCACCACCACGGCCGCTCGATCCCTATACTCTCCCGCTGCCTCGGCGGCACGGCCGCTCGATCCCCTACTCTCGCGCTCCCTCGGCGCGTCGTTGGAACAGTGCCAGAAGACGCTTTCTCTGTTGGAAGAGGGAAGTGGGCGTAACGAGCGAATGAACGGAAAGAAAGAGCACGGCGGGAACCGCGCATCCACCTCACGAAACCAGTCCTATCCAGTCCAGTCGAATCCAAACCACGACCGTCCGAACGAAAGACGGCTGCAATCATCAGGGCAACGAAGGATAATGCAATAAAAACAAAATGCAATTTATAGCCTACGTACTTACTGGTTTTGCCTGCTTTTAACTGCTCGTGAAGTCCACGAGCGGTTAAAACCGCTCGTGGAAACCTTGAAGAATACACCTCATGTTGTTCGTTTCCGTCGCTTGTCTTTATCACACCTGCTATTAAACGTAGGTGTGGGCCTGAATTAATGCGAAGGGAAGCATCTCTCGCTGATTAGAAAGCCTACACAAACTAAAGGAATTGCACTTTTCGGGTGTAAACAAAGTTACGTACTGTTCACTGCTACCCCAGTCACAAGTGCCCTTCCTGTTATTCTCCGACGAAGAGACAAAATGCACGCGTGTTTTTTTGTTTTTTTTTTATAGGGATGCATAGGAACCCCTTATATATGGACCGTCTGTTGCCTGCTTCAATTTGCATCCAGGAAGTCGCGCAGACCCGAGCTTCGCCTGCACCGCTAGCGTACATTATAGTATTTCTAAGATGAAAATTAAGAAGTCCATTTATGGGACAACTAGAGCTCTAAAAGTGCCAGCAATTCGTGCGCACCGTAAATATTTTTTGAAGAAGGCATATAAAGAATATTATCAATTGTTTATTTTTGTTTTGTTTTTTATGATCCCTTTAAGCATAAAGTGTAAAAAACGCTCTGTCGCGAATGCTGTCTTATAGCTGTCAGGAGCTACGGGCCATCACGTCTTGAGAAGTAGGGCTTGCCAGGTTCGTAGACCAAGCTTACTGAAGTCACTTGAATTCTTTAGCGGTCCAAGTGGTCGTTGTGTTGTTTGTATGTTTAGACACTGGGCAGTTAGTCAACCCCAACGGCTGTCTGGTGTCTCCGCTGTGTTATGATAAATGTGTCGGTGCAGTGCAATTCCCAGCCCTACGTAGTTAACCTGCACCACGCAGTAGAGATACACGGCCGCACGCCGGTACGATTCTCATCCAAATCGAAACGGGCAGGGGTGGAGATATAACCGAGGAGCCGAGAGTTCGTCAGCGCCAGCTTTCGCACCACGTGCTTCGAGCTGATATCCGCTGCTAGCCCACTCGGCCACCGATCCCAAGGTCCAAGAGACAGAATTCAAAGAAATGTCGCGAGTGGATATTTAGGAAATAAAAAACCCCAGGTACACCTAAGCACTTCTAATGAGTCGTAAATGCGAAAGCTTGCAAGCCGCTCGTCCACTCTCTTTTTCGTCTGCTGCGTACTTTTCGTCGCCGGTCAGCACGCGTGCTCCTCTGGGCACGCTGACCTTGGACGCTCCGTGTTAACGAGGCGCTGATGGACCCGCAGCGCCATGGGGTGAACGGCCGTGGAAACTGACAAGCGACGTCGACGTCGACGCCGACGCACGCCAGCCAATGGAGCCGAAGGCTTTACTTCGCTCCTATTGGGATAGCGGAAACTAGGTGCCGTTTTCGCGCATCAGACTGATGACGTAAGCTCGCTCTATCGGACAGTTAATACTTTCGCATTAAAAAAAAATCAAATTTTAGGTTCAGGCTTTACTGCTTAGACAGCGTGATGTCGGTCTGTGATTCGAGATATAATCACACTGGTTTTGAGGTTGCAGATGAACAGTTTAACCAGTGTAGTGTGATGGTCAACCTGATTGATTATTGATGACACGATTGCACGCCTGTAAGAACCTCGGATCAAATCCTTTTAAATATACCCTCAAGTTTGTAGTAGAAATATCACGAACCTGCCAACGTTCGGGTTCGACCAGCTGCCACTTTTTTAGCTTTTAACACAACGTTCGACGGACGTTTGACTATTATAGGTAGGGGGGGAATTGAAAACAAATTAACCGAGGAAGGCTCAATAGTCATCAGGTGTACATCTTTATATTAACAACATAGCTAAATCATTAAACCTGTATGTGGTTCCTTTTAGGATGGGTAAAATATGAGACAAACTGTTACACACTTTTTTCTTCTTACATTTGAGACTTTCATGTAGCAGTCTCGCAGTTAGTGTCTTTCAAAATTCAAACTTCGTCGAACTTTGCCAAAAATTCGAAGGTTCACCGAACTTTTCTAACTTAGATTCGACAGATGTTAGCGACATCTTTATGCAGCCCGTTTCATCGTAAATTCGAACGGCGTCAAAAGCTAGTTACGATACAAACGCAAACGGACAAATTAAAAACGTGATGTCACGACGCGTTCTTCGGGCTTTACGATACAAACACAAACGGACAAATTAAAAACGTGATGTCACGACGCGTTCTTTACGCTTTGATTGAATTCGTTGGTGGTGACACAATCAAAGAAACACAAAAACTGCTGTGACCGAAGGCTTTTTGAGAAGCTCATTTGACCCCATATTGCTCTTAGCGTTGGTAGTGGTCAGACTTGAGGCACCTTCTGCTGAAGTTTCAATGCATGCGGTTTGATCCTCCGTTCACCGTTAAACTGACAGCGTGCTCGTTGCGCCACTTACGTTTTTACACATTACAAAGGCGCTCACCTTAAAATAAAAGTTTGCCGCCAAAACTGCGTTACTTTATCCACAAACGCAGAGCAGTTGTCAAGACCCAAACCGGAACGCAAAGCAGACACCCCCATGAGGGTCTTCGTTTATTTCGTTTAGAAAATCCCAAATTTCGACGGTAAAAACCTTTGTTGTTCTCGTCAATCTATTGCATTAGCAATGCGCAGATACACATCACATCGACGCGCGTGGTTGATGCGTATCCTATCCGGGTTATTTCCTCCTGATTAGATCGTAGTTTTCTCTGGAAAGTTAGTGATGTTTTTACAGGCCTGCCGTAATTGTTGGCCAATTTCGTCGTTAACCATGACCCCAAACCGGAGATGAAAAAAAAAAAAAAAAACATTTTACAAAGGGTGCTTGTTCAGCGCCAATAAAGCCTAATGCTAAGATCTTTCAATTATTTCAAATTTCTGGCTTATCTGTTTACGTCTTGTTAATTAGGTTTAATGCGTCCGTAAGTGCAAACAGCCATATTTCCTCCTCCACACACACCAAGAAACGGCGAACAATGTTTCCCTAGACTGCGCGAGCTCGCGTGGCATGAGACGACGCGATGTTCGGCATGGGGCAGAGCGGAAGCCCGTATCAGATCAAAAGATTGCGTCATGTACAGTTTCGTTGCGAACTGATCGATCCCGGGGTGAGCGCTGTGCGTACACATCAGACCCCAGCGAGCCTTAAAAGTTTAGCTGCAATGGAGAGCAGATGCTTCTGCCAACGCGCAGAAGCGTCCTTTTATGCGAAGCTACTTACATCGCAGCATTTGTATGCGGGTAGAAACTGAGGGAGAGGAGGAGAAAAGAGCGCCCGGGAACGTCAGAAGACCGAGCTCTGGTTGGAATTATTAGTGGGTAGACAACAAAGCCAGCTGTACTTGTCATCAATCAATCAATATGGGAACGTGTTCTAACGCCGGCGTCTGGCTTTTGCCGTTCAGGTTCAAAAAGAACAGTGAGCAAAGACAAAAACAGCTAGGTTTGCCTCTACCCTCTAATCCTTCCAATCAGAGCTCGGTGCTCTGACGTCTCCTCTCGTCTCCTCCTCTCACTCAGTTTCTCCCCGTATAGTCCGTTTCACCTTACGGTGGACCGCAGACGACACTTCGAGCCATCGAACCCGATCTCCATGTCGTGAAAGCTGTCTTGTACACGTGGCTCGAAAACAGCAATTTATTAAATTGACAATTGATCACGGTTAAAAAGTATTGAATTAGATTTACTGGATTACTCGAGAAGAAAGGTAATTGGCCGTTATCTGAAAAAGCAACACTTCGGTTTCCGGTTGCTTCAAAATTTCGAAACGGCACATTTTCTTTTTTTGTCAGTTGGAAAACTCTATTTAATTATTATTGTATTACAATGACCTAATTATGAACTAGTTATAATCATACTCCACCAATTTTCGTAAATCATCTTCCAGTTGAGGACTCGATTCGGCGATTCCTCCCTAGAAAACTTGTACAAAGAAAGGACGCCACCAGGAAGGAAGGGCAAAAAGGTAACGGTTAAATATAATTTCAGTATACTTCAAAAAAAGTAGTCGTATTATTGTTATCATTACTTCATAATAAATGTATACCAAAAGCTCACAAAATGGCTCTCAACAGTAAACCGATTACAAGTAATTTCTCTACTTCTGACGAGTATCGCGTACAAATCTGCGTGAGTGTGGCACGTGATTTTCAGGAGGGGAATGCGATGGCGTCTGCAGCGCCGGATTCACCGAGATGGCTGGTATGCGGAGCGCAAGTTCGTCCGCCTCTTGCACAGGGGCTGCGATGACGTCAGAACAACAAGCTCATATTGGTTGATTGGAAAAAGAAATAGTGGGTAGACCTCGAGGAATTTAGCATTCAGGTCTACCCACTATGCATTCAATGAAAGCCGATCAGAATTCGGCGTCGTTCTGACGTCACCGGAACCCTCGCGCGAGAAGCAGACGACTTGCTCTCCGCATAGCATTTTAAGGATGTCAACCCACGGGAGAGAGGGTATTAGTCTGTCATAATCATATTTTACCATTTCAAGCTACCTTTGTAAAAACAGTAAAAAAATGATTTCGTAAAAAACGAAATTGAAAAAGTACATTTTTGTTTCGATGTTTGAACGGCAGGAACTTGGTCTGGCAGCTCCGTTGTATTGGTGAGAAATTTAGCATAGGCAGTACAATTGCTCGGCTATATTGTTTTGTGCGGACAACAATCAATAATAATGCACGAAAGCGCGGACTTTTTTTTCCCCTATTGTTTTGTGCTGTGTTGTCAAGGCTAGCGTAGTTTTCGTACTGCTCCAACACTCTCAGAGCTTGCGCGAGCGCAGGGATGCGTTTGGCGTCTCCTTCGCGCAAGAGCGCGTAAAAATGAGACGTCGCTGCAGTGCTGCGGAAAGTGCGCTAGTTTTGACATTGTAGCCGAAAAATAATTTAAAGAATCAACGTTGATTTCGAGTTTAAGTGATTCTGCTACTCCTTCGCTACCAGTAAAGCAGTAAAATATTCGCTTCTGTGACTTTTGCTGTGCTTGTTTCAACCATACCTTGGCAAAGGCCGAAATATACACCCACTTTGAGCCAGTTAGAGGGACGGAGCGAGGCACGTGACAATGCTGCAGAGGATGAGCGCACTCCGATGGTTACGTTGTGACGTACATATCTCAGCTCTCTGATTGGCTCGGTCGACGCTGGGTCTCTGAAGCGCTCTTCCTATAATCCGCCGATGTCGTTGGCGAACTCGAGGTCGTTTAAAGAAGGTCAGGACAACCGGTTTCGGGAAAAGAAACGTTTAAGTCTATTTAATGCGTTTCCTGGAGCTCGCGTTGAGTCCATAAAGCTTTTGATCTCAAGACAGTTTTCCCGCGCCAGACGCTATTATGCATGAAATATTCAACCGTGGAGTTCTAGGTTTTACCGTTCAGAGACTTACTTTTTAGTAACTCTCTGAAAAGTCTTGACTTTTTAACAGGGCCTACGAAGACCTCATAGGCCAAGCGAAAAACTTGAAAGCGTCTTCATTTAAATAAATTAGATCAAATTTAAAAAGAAACCTGTTCGAACAAAATCAAGATGACTACAGTGGGGTCTCTCCTATCTCAGCCTTAAAACGATTTGTTTAAGTAGCCCTCTAAATAGTGCTCAAAATAAATCTTTCACGTTAATATCCCAGAGAAGACGCTTTGTTGTTCTTGCTCCCGACGCAGTGACAGTCATAAAAAAAATCAACGGCTTTCAAATTTGCAACGCGCAGCCCTAAACCTCCGCGTAATCTGGCTCTTGTTTGATGTTACCACTACAATACTCACAGTCACGCAGAGTGGTTGACAACGCGTCAAACTGGGACCGGACATTTCATCGAACGCCGTTTCATCGAAGTCGTTTCCGCGTTTTAAATTTTATCAAACGGAATTTCAAAATGGCCCCAACAAATAGTAAGGAGCTGTTATACGTAACTAATGTCAGGCCAATCTTAGAGTATGCTTGTCCAGCGTGGGACCCGTATTACGTAAATTTAATATCGAAACTAGAGCGTGTGCAAAACAGACCAGCCCGTTTTGTTGCAAATAATTATGAATTTTGCTCAAGTATAACAGATTTAAAGAAACAACTGGAGTGGAAATCTCTGGTTTCGCGGAGAAAATATCTATGAATGAAGCTTTTCAGAAGTATTTACTTAGGGCAAACAGGTATTGTGAAGGACCACTACTTACATAATCCTGATTACCTGTCTTCAAGGGTGGACCACCCGCTAAAAATAAAGAATATTAGGTGTAAAACTGAAATGTTTAAGAACTCGTATTTTCCAAAATCAATTAGTGATTGGAACAGTCTTCCGCAGCACGTGGTCGCTGAAACTTCGGATGCCATGTTTTCCACCTCATTATTAGTCATCCTTGAATAGTTGTGTGCTGTGTTTTTGTTTTGTACTGTTATGTTTCTGATTTTGTGTAACAGTTTTTGTAACAGTCTTTTTTGCACTTGTTTCAATCAATAGTCTTACTTTTTATTAACATGTCTGATACAATGTGACGTATAATCGTTTTACTTTCCTGTACCATGTACCCCCTACAATAATGCCCCTGTGGCGATGTAGGTACTGTGTAAATAAATAAATAAATAAATCGAATGCCGTTTCATCGAACGCCGTTTGATCGAAGCCGTTTAATCGAACGCCGTTTTATCGAACGCCGTCTTATCGAACGCCAGGGTAACATTCCCGCTTCCTGAAGCTGGTCGGAGGTGCCCAGCCTAGGTTCTTGAAGTTTTTGACTTGCATCGTCGCAGAACATCAACTGACGGAAGACAAGCTGGAGGCGATGCTGAATTCCCAAGAGCCTCCTCGCTAGAAGAAGGCCATAACGGCAAGAAATGAGAAGGTTCGCCTTTTTAATGAGAACCGACGGAGCATGGCTGTGGGGGAGTTTTTGAGAGCAATTGCTCATCATTTGAAACGGTGAATGGCTGTCGCACAAACACATGAACCCCCGAAATCTTTCAAGTAAAATGTGAAGTGACGTACTTACTTTTGGCTTCATTGAGTCTTAGAACTTAAAAAAAAAACAATGTTTCGTTGTAGTCCCATATATAGCACCCCAGCTTTAGCTAATGCAAGCTTCGGGCAGTAAAAAAGTATCAATAGAAAGACATGAGAGGCTAGGAGGCTCACATGGCTAAAGTTGTTGCTCCTGCGCAAAAACTAAGTCGCCCTCTGGCCTCCATGAGTTGGAGTGCGCTCTTACCGGGAGTGTGACTTTTTATTTATTTGTTACAACAGCCTCAAGGACCATCGGGTAATACAGAGGGGGTGAACGGATAAGCACAATATGCGAAACAAACATAAAAATCGGTACAAATATCCTCATGGGTTACTTGCATCAAAATAAATTGTAACATCTACAAGTTTGGACGTTAAAAAACTTGACGATTAAATGGGTGAATGACACGAAAATGCACTCGATCCGTGCATAAAAGAGCATCTTTCACACTTTTTATATAAAAGACATTCGATGAAACGGCCGTCAGCGATTCGATGAAACGGCGTTCGATAAAACGGCGTTCGATAAAACGGCGTTCGATAAAACGGCGTTCGATGAAACGTTCATTTTTTTATGAAACGGCGTTCGACGAAACGGCGTTCGATGAAATGTCCGGGAACCGCGTCATACACGTCCTGCATCACAAAGCCGCAGTCGCGATCTTCACACATCATACAACGGGTAGCGGACATTTCATCGAACGCCGTTTCATCGAATGAATGGACATTTCATCGAATGCCATTTCATCGAACACCGTTTCATCGAATCGCTAAGGGCCGTTTCATCGAATTTTTCTGTATCGAGTTTTGGGGCATAACAGTGCTTTATAGATGTTTTACCTTACGTTTCTTAAGACTAAGGTAGTCACTTGTGAAACTGTCTTTAGGGTGGAGCCAAATTACTAGAAATAAAAACCATTGGTATAAAAACAAATGGGTATGCGACTCACAGAAAAGTTTTACTCATGTACCAGTCAGAAAACATGACACTGGAGGTAAAGGACCGACACTTAAAACACTTTTGAATGTCTGTGTCGTTTTTTTTACCGGCTGCCCGGGGGTTTCGGTAATGTGCCATTCACACCAGCTCATTTGCGCACTTACGCTTAGTTGAAGGTTTATTCACGAAAAGCATTTAACTGCCAGGGCAGCACGCTTATAATAAAACGATACTCTGCCAGGAGAGCACACGAAATAAAATATAATGATACTCTGATTATCAGCTTTATGCTCAGATTGAACGTTTCTGCTCTTTTTTTTTTAGTTTTCATAATCTACAGAGTCAAACGCTGCACAAAGTGTCAGCCAACATGGTTTCGGGCTACACCTGGACTGGAACCACCTGCCCTTCACAGTCAACTTTGTTGCCGACCTTTTTGCATATGAATAATCTTCAGGACGCTTTCTTAGGAAGGCCAACCCGCACCAGACAATAGTGAAGCCCTGGGTTTACTCTGTCACCCAAGAAGACAGAACCCTTTCGGATCCTTACATAACCCAAGGTTACAGGTACACGCTGTCAAACAATAAAACACTACCCGCTTCCCAGAAAGCACATCGTGCTTTCTGTTCTTTTTTTTTGTCTCATTTTTAATTGTTTCATGTGACATGGAGAGGGGTCATTGTTTCATGGAGGCTTTCTTCTCGAAGCAGGACATGTTCACAATGGAACTTATCTCGCCACTGCATACTGTGATTTAAAAAAAGGGAGAATTAGATGTCGTTGTGTATAAAAATCAAAATAAATTGCAAAAAATTGCAGGCTGTAACAACGTTCGATGAAAAGGCGTTCGATGAAAAGGCGTTCGATGAAACGGCGTTCGATGAAACGGCGTTTGATGAAACGGTGTTCGATGAAACGGCTTCGATGAAACGGCGTTCGACGAAATGTCCGGACCCACATACAACAGGTGCGGTGATCGTCGAAGACGGAATTATTTTTGGGCACGACTCAAGCGCGTTCGAAGTATGTTTGCCTCATACATGTGTGGGATTCGAACTCGTCTAGCTGCAGGCATGTTTTGTACGACCAATGTGACGGAACGTTTGTACAAGCAGGAAACGCACCCTCAGTGTCTGCAGCCTATATTTAGTATGATATACCAGCAGCGTTACCGCCCCCTCTAGAGTTAAACTCATTACCCATGCGATGGAAGACACGAATCGAGGGGCCACCAAGGTTGCAGCCGAACCCAGACCAGTATGCTCACACAGTGTTCCTGTCTGATTCACCAGACCCATCCAACCAGTATATGTATCTACGAGGTAAATCTGACTATAGTGATACTGAGCAGTGACAGCAAGGAAAAATACTGTTAGTAAAATTACGGTAAAGAAAGTAGTTTAGTCAGTATTATGTTATGCAAATGTTTAATTTTTGGTGGAGGCAATTAAGTAACGAGATAAAATACTCTAGCGCGGTAATATTATACTAGTTACTGAATTATTCTTTTTTTTTTTTTGGGGGGGGGGGGTAGGGGGCTGTAAGCATGTTTTTGTGAGCGAAAAAAGACACGAGGAAAGCAGGACCACGGGTGGGAAAGGGGGGGGGATAGGGGGGGGGGGGGCAGGTATAGAACTCATGAAGGGACACATCTTAAGGAACACAAATCACTTTAGTTGTCGCAAACGTATATTATATAAAGCAGGAGCAGTCAAATTCACGATGTTATTGCCGACAAAAAATACACAGGAAGCCTTAAGATTAACATAATAAAAACGCAAAGGACAAGGACGAGCTGACAGCACTCTTTCATTTAGCAACGACGTCTGCTAAATGAAAGAGTTTTGTTGTTCCGCCCTCGTTCTTCGTGTTTTTTTTTTTTTTTTTTTCTTTAAGTATTTACATTTCAACACCCTCGCTTCAATCAGTACCAGAATAATAATTTCCGAAAGAGCAATCATGTTTCTTTTGAGAGGTTGGAAACAAAATTCTTCGTACAAGCAGCGTAATTTCGTTACTCACATGGTAGGCTCTTTAATAGGAAATTGCTGAAGTCCAGGATTAGAGAGGCTACAGAAGAAAGGTTTGAGATTAGGGAAACCAACAACCAAACACTTGTTTCACAGTGAAGGTAAAAGGTTTGCATTTTTTACAGCCGAGCTGTTAAGGGCTAGTTTCTCCAGCATCGTGTCCGCCAGCAAACAAATGATGACACAAAACTCTGAACAGCTACCGCCATCTGTGAGCGACGGCGGCAGCCATGCTTTCCGGTTGTCTGGTTGCCGCCGTCGCTCATAGATGGCGGCAACCTTTCCGGCCTTTCCACTCTGGCTTGTCGACATTCCAACCCTAGTACGGCTTCGCTAGTCGTCCTGTTTCCCCAAAATGAAAAGGCTGAAAGTTTTTTGTTGTTTTTTTTTGTTTTTGTGTGTGCCTATGCCAACGACACGACTAAGCATATGCCGGTTCCCCAGACACACCTAAAACACTTACAAGAACCGGAATGCCCATAAATAGGGAAATATATATGGATGCGTGTGGAATTGCCTCTCAGAGGGATCGCACAAAAAAGTGTCTGCTGAAGTCCTCGCCTCTATGGCTATTGTCAGCCGAAGAGATGCAAGACGTGACTGAACATAACCGCACTTCCTTCTTCTTGAATCGTTAATTGCATGAATTACTTTATTCGTACAGGGAGATGCGCAGCAAATCTAAATCAATTTTTAAGTATTTTACAATTGTTTTTGATTACTTGTCAACTGTCCTATTAACTGTCCCATTGAGCGAACCAACATCATCAGCTTTGAAATCACGCCAAACGCAGGCGAAACGGCACCTAAGTCCCCTTTCCCAAGCAAAGCTGATTTTTGATACATTACGCTCCCATTGGCTGACGCGCGTCATCAAGGAACGAGGCTCCCATTGGCTCTCGTGCGGCGTAATTCCCCCCAAAAAACACGAATTTTCTTTTTCTTATTATTTTTTTTTTTTTATGGCGGCGCAGCGCAGGCAGCGGCTCTGCCGCCGGTAAGACCGGCATATACCTTGAGACCGGTGCGGTGAAGCGAGCCCGGGGGCAGAGCCCGTTCGGACAAGCTCCAGGGAGGGTGCACGACCGAGCTCAGCGCGGCCCAGCCACTTCACGAGAGCGCGCGCTCGGCCGTCCGCCGGGGAAACGTGGCCGTCCACGCCAGTACACCGCAGACAAACTAAGGGAGCGGAAGAAGGACATTCATGCTTCCGCATTCACAACTCTTAAGAAGTGCCAAGTGCTTAGATGTCCTCAATTTTTTTCTTGCTCTATTGACACGGGCAGCGAGGAGGCACTTTGCGAAAGAGAGGCTGAAAGAGAAAGTCTACTTTTATTTCTTATATCACACTTCTGACAAAAAAGCCTCTGGCTCGGCGGTGCGTTGTGTATGAGTTCCCTTGTGTGCTTAAGAGCTTCAGTGTCAATATGAATATTTTCAAATAAGCATATTTTTTTTAAAGGGAACAAGAAAGAGAGCCTAGAGCAGCAAATAAATTTTACCAAAAATTATAAAATAATGCTTAATAATAGAAATACAATATGACTGAAACCGAAACTAACCTACAACTTTACTGACTTGCCCTCTTGCTAAGACGTCAGATGTTGTATAAACATCAGCACGTGAGCAGCTTGAACCTGTTTCGCTAGTGTAAGAAGCAGCCAGAAGGCTGTCGCGATCGTCCGTGGGAAATAATGGACTCCGATAAATCGAGCTTTTCTTAGTCAATCACTGACCAGCAAAGGTTTTAAGATTTTCAGCCCGAGATTTCAGACGATTCGCCGTTCGCGTTCGATCCGCCGGCATCGCCTCCGTGGGGACCTCCCGTGGGGGCTGCATTCGTGATCCGCCGACATGTGGACCCAGATGCCGCTTTGAAACAAAATGATATAATTTTTTTTTTTTTTTTACTAGCAAGGTGCGAGCACAGCTTTCTAGCATGACGCGAACGCTAGGAGCCAGCGTCGGAGTCGGACTGCTCGGACCCACTTCCGTCGTAGAGAGTTCTCGTTGGGAAACCAATAAAAGGTCACTCTGCTGCATTTCTTCATGGTGTTATTGCACCCCAGAGCCGATCACCGATTTCCCGCACCCTCCATCGCTTGCCGTAAACAGCCTAAACCGGACACCATCCACAAAATCCACAGCCGCTCACTATCCCTTAACGCTACAACGCACAACGCCGTGTAGTAAGCAGTGTCGTCTGCTTTTGGATACACTCGACGTCACGAGTGCCCCTGCTCGCTGTTGCCGGCAAAGAGGCAGCAAGTGATCCGGTGCACGTACGCGTAAACTTCAAGATTCATTTTCTCGGAAGAGAGAGAGAGAAACAACTTTAATGGAACACCACATCAAGAAGCCGCAGGATAGAGGTTTACCTACCGCGGCTTCTCAGAAAGAAAAAAATTCTGTTCCCGAACTAAAAAGGAATGCATGCGAGGTGGCTTTTCTCTGTTCTGGAAGGGATGTATGTACATGCACCGATGTTCACGCCAAGTCAAACGTCGGGCGCTCGTTCGCTTTTTGTAAGGTCTTCGTGACTTCCGTCGCTATCTTGTCCGCTCGGGAGACGACTTCGGCTTGGATGTGTGGGTCCGAAGAAAATGACTATTTCGAATAAATATATCGTAGACGTATACTCACGGATGGATATTTAGTCCATAATCTAAATTTCATAAAAACAAATTAACATCAATAATTCGCCGAAAGGAGACGCAAAAGGTGCGTCGTGATTTTTTCTTCGTCCTTTTTATTGTAAAAATGCTGCAATCTCATTGACTGCTGGAGCGACAATAAGGTGTTTGGAACTGGCCACGGGTGGCATTTAAATTCAACATCTGTTGACGGGGAAGATTTTTTTTTTGTCACGCGTTTTCTTAAGTCAAGTTTAGGCCAAACTTTTTCGAAAATTCATCGAGAAACATTGGAGGTCGCCATTTCTTTGGGCACGGATACAGCGTGCGATTAGATACAAGTCTCACTGAGCGCTGACGCAACAGTTGGTTGCGATTTGACATCGTGCCTATCTTCAATACTCTACTCAAAATACTGTATTTAAGTTACTTTTATTAGTTTTTCGGTGACTTGAAAATACATTTCGTCTAGAGTATTTGCTGCTCTATCTTAATTACGGTTCTTACAACCTTGAAAGTCGGTAATTCTAATACATTTTTCAACCTTCGAAAATACTTGTAGACGGAACGATCTACGCAACTAGGGATCGTCAGATTCCAGAGCAAAGCTGAGCAGATTGCAGAGTTGGAGGCAAGCGATCATACACAGGACAGGTAAAAAGGCACGAGCAAAACGCAGTCTCCGAATGCCAGAAAAAGAACAAATGGATAGCCCAAGTACGCCCTCCAGATGTAACCTCTTTGGCGTTTTTTTTTTTTTTCTGTTTTAAATTAGCTCTGAATGGCACGTTGCGCTTGGTAGCAAAGTATTGGTGACTTCATAGGGATTTTGCACCTTTTGTCCGAAGCTAGAGTGATTCTGTCAGCGGAAGGTCGTGACGCCAACGCTCGGTACGGTCAGGGTAAGGTCACAGCGGACCATTTTCGGAAATCGCGGATTCAGGTGGTTCTGGTATGATGCGCGAGCACGTTTTCAAATGGGCGCGAACACCCCCTCGGCCAAGAAAGCTAGACCCTGCTGGTTTTATCGAGCTGCAGTGACCTAGACTGGGCTTCCCCAACGCCCCTTTCTGTGCCTATTATGGCTTAACTTGGGATCCCAAGCTCGTTCAAAAGTGTTTCTTTTACCTCCTTCTCAAAGCTCAGATTGTTTTATTCTTAGAATACTTCAACCCAGTTTTACGCCAGGTGGAGCCAGAGATGGAAAGAGGTTTTGTGGACACTCTCTTGTGTTACTTGAGTTTCTCTCTTGACCTCCTTAATATATTTCTTGACAGTTTGAAGGTACAGGCGCTCCTCCTCTCCCTGGGCTGGGGAGACAAAATACTCGTTCTTGGTTGTTCATCAGCGACAGAGGCTGCTGTCCTCTAGCCGATGTTTCACCTATGCCTGCACGCTAGTCGTTCACTCGCGTAATCATTGTCAAGTCTGGCTGCCTGATCACCGTCTAGTTTGGCTGTTAGGGATATGCAGTGCCGCACTATGTGTCAAATCCGCCAAATCGCGTCAAGGCATATTACGAACTTACTGCGTCATGAGCTGAGCCTACCGCTAGATATATATATATATATGCGTGGTTTCATTTGGATTCAGGCAACGAGGTCCAGTCGTATTTTTTATTCTGTCTCAGATTTTTATATTTCGTGGCGCACGTTCCAAGAAGAAAAATCCTTTTCATTTTAATGTCCTGACATGTTTAGTTTCTGAGAAAAAAAATCCCAAAGAAGCCGGAAAGAACGACGAAGTTTTGACGATTGTCGTGTGAGGCGTTTTTGAAGCACTCTCAATCTCAAAGTGTTCAAAAGAGAGTGTCGACATTCTTTGTTGTGATATATGAGCAAGTAGGTAAAACTACATTATAACTACTATTTATTATTCGTCGCTCCAATTTTTGTAAAAATCCCCAAACATGCCTCCGCGAATAACTGTGAGCTAAACTGCGGATTTCTTTAGTCGATTATGTTTAGTATTGCTTTTAAAATAATACCACGGGTAGAAGCTTTCATTGCCTTCCAAATTAAGCAAAGTTTGTGTATTTATCATGTACGAGTACTCAGAAATAAATTATAAAACGGGGGTTTTTACTTTTTGTTCAGTTTCAGCAGTTGTATAAGAAAAGTATTTTTAATTTATATATAAAAACCTAGCGCCAGCAAAAGGTGTTTAACAGGCGACCTGCGACGGCAGGCAAAAATACTAGTTTCTGCCACTGCGGCTTCTACGCTTTGTAACTCGAGAACAACAAATCTGGGAAACATGCGGTTTTCGCCCTCTTTCATTTGAGAAATGCCCCCAAAACATATATTGTTTCGTCAAATTAAAAAATTAGACCCTTTTAGCCTGCCCGATATGAAATGAAACCACCCATACATATATATATATATATATAGAGAGAGAGAGATGTATGCACGTATAATTTTTTTGCGTTTATTATCTGCTTTCAAGAAAGCAGGCGAACTCAAACTGAAGCTTTGGAAACATGATTACGCTATGGATACGAACAAGAGAGAAGAACATACAACGCAATGTTCTTCACTGTTGTCTGTGTCCGTATGCGCTACCATGTTTTCAAAGCTTCAGCACCGACTCACCGAACAGACAGCATCGATCAAAACTGAAGCACTGCTTTATTCTTTCGCGAATTCTGTAGACAATAAAGTGTCGTAAACAGTGACCCGCCGGTTTCCGTCGCACTCAGTTGACGCCGCGGTCATATTAGTTGTCGGCATCGTCAACCAGCAAAGGGAAATGAACAACAACGCCGCGCTCGCAAACGAGTTTGAGGCAACAAACGACAGAATTACCATTCGCAAAGCGAGCACAAGATGACGTTACGACGCCCAAACCATACGTATTCCACTTTTGTTCTTTGAAGTTTTGCCCTAGCTTTTTCCAGACGCAACTGTGAGAAAACAGATGGCGTTTCCAACTATTTCACTTTTACAAGATATTTTCTGCAAAAAAATTGCCATTTTTTATTGCTTTTGAGGGTTATTCAACTTCAAAAGGCAACACTCTTACCCAGCTCACGATCAAGAAAGACGACGAGAGAGCGTACGTTCGCTTCCGTTGGTCGCCTTGCTTCGGAGGCACAGAAGGGGACGTGTGCCTCCAAAGTCTTGCGAGCGAGAGCGGTTTTTTTGTTGTTGTTTTTTTTTTTTCATTTTAAGCCTCCAGAGCCCAGCCTAATTTCTATGTAAAGCCCAAAATGCGCCAATGCACGGGTCGCATATCTCGTGCGGCCTTTGGAAGCAAATGGAGGCGCGGCAGTGAAACGAGCAGCCCTGGAAGCAAATGGCGGTGACGAAGCGCTCGCTCGTGACCCGTGCCTCGCTTGTTTCCTCAACAATGGTTGGCGGTGAGAAACGCCAAGCGTAAATGTTCTCCAGGGGCTTCATCTGTATGTAGAGTGCCTTCAACAAGTACGAGCTTTTCCTTGAGTGGTGACACCTCAGCCATTTTTCTGCCCAATCACTTTTTCTTTTTTCTTTTTCGTCTCTTGAAGTACGTGCAATCCTGTGTGTCCCAGCTCGAGCGCGTGGACTTGGCTAATGCTTAGACGCCGTTTTACCGCACAAATCACACAAAAGATTTTGTCACCCTGAGACGCACTTGTTGGCATCTATATCCGAATGTTTATCTGAATGCGGGAAGCAGCGCCACCATTCACTCCGGGGATAGCAGAAAAAAAGGATGCTCCTAACAAAAAGATATGGGTGGATTGAGCGCATTTCATTAGAATATGTAGACATATTATTGAGTCGTAAGTGAAAACACACCCAATTAGAGTCGTTTAAATTTTTGCCTGATTCATTTTTTTTTTTTTCTGAAAAATAATTTTTCAGAAAGGAACTGTCTTTTTTTTTTTTTTTTGACGTTTTGACGTTTGTGCGAGCTAAACCGTCAATCTGGGACCAGAGAGCTATGAACGTGGACCTCCGCTGGGTGCTTGGATCTCCTGGGCGGAGCCGAACGGATCGTCGTGTCGCATGCAGGGTCGGAAGCGTGTTTCTCAAACTGTCGCGTACGGCTATTCGGAGCGGCGTTCGGACTGTCGCATCGGACGTCAGATCGGACGATTCTGCCGTCCATGTGTCTCGCGCTTTATGCTTTGAGAAGTGTTCGCATGTCGTTACACACACTCTCTGCCTCCGGAGAACGATATGCGGCAACCACCCGACTGTGTACAAAGGAAGGAAAGGAAAATGCTTGCGTTTTGTCCATCTCTCTGTCGTTTACTTGGCAGTAAATGTTTCTTTTTGTTTTTATAAAACGCGTTGATCTAAAATTTATTCAAACTTATTTTAGACCCTGTTGCAGGTTAAGATTTGAACAAGACCCCTTTGCATAGCCTTCCACTCATCCACGTTTAGCAAAAAGAACACTAGAGAGGAGGCAAATCTATCCACGCTTTCTCTCGACTCCTCTGGCCTTCCCTCGCCTCCTTTTCAATGTTAGCCCTACTGAAGGGGAAAGCAAAGGGAAGGGAGGGTGGTTTATAGGGGGCAGCTCGTCCTGCTTTTTTTTAACATGCAACAGCGTGTAGCTTCCTGATTTTTCTCGGAATCATAGAACGCATTTTATAAAGGAAGTTTCAAACAGTCTTGGGTGGCCCATTGATTTAGGAAAACGTAAAATAAAATGCTGGCAGCCACATCAGCTGAGCCTATAATTCAGTTTCTCACCAACATTTGAGAATAACTGAAAAAATAATAATACTCGAAGTAAAGAAAGTAAAATAGTACTCGAAGTAAAGAATTCAAAACCTACACACTTACTTTTTATCATAAAAAATATAAAAAACAAACTTCAGAACTAATTGACTACATTTAAGGTAGTTAGCAGTTAACTCAATTAGACTCCATTTGAATAATTTCTACTCTATTCAAATTACTTTTGAGGCTGATACTCAGTAAGTTAAACAATTACTAATTTGAGTAACTTTTAGGTGTCTGACAAAAGTCTTGCGACAGAGACTAGTTGTTTCGTGAGACGAAGCGTATTACGAGCAGAATATTTTTTTTCTTGCTTAACTTATTTTGCTTTGAGGGTATCCTCGAATCACCTCACTTCCGCTGCACGTATGTAACGCAGCAAAAGCTGCACGAGCTCCTTAAAGGGAACTTGTCTCAAGGCGACGAGCAACGAGAAACGAGCTCGTCGCTCCAGCTGCACGCAGAGACACTAGTGACAGTGCTTCGCCGAACAACAAAATTTCAATGGATCTGGCGATTTCATCTCTGCAGAGGGCTCAACGCTCCAGCGTTCCGCTAAGCGTCTTGTTCATCCAGGCAACGGGCTCAATAATGGTACGAACACGAGAAAGGCTATCGAAGTGTCTTTAGGGTTCATGAATATGTAGATGACATTTTAGAAGCAGATCAAGTAAAGAGACACGTTTTGCAAGGTAGTTGTGAAAGTAGTTTCGAATTAGCCTCGGAACTCGGGAAAGCGAGGAGGGGGGAGAGGGAGGAAGGGAAGGAGGGGGGGGGAGGGCTTAGTGAATGGGAAAGAACATAGAGTTTAAAGCAAAGAGCGGGCTCGAAGAAAAGTGAAATATGGCAACTACTAAACGCTAAAAGCGGTATTGTGTGTGTGTGTGTATGTGTGTGTGTGTGTGTGTGTGTGTGTGTGTGTGTGTGTGTGTGTGTGTGTGTGTGTGTGTGTGTGTTCTGCAATAACATATTTTTCGAGCGTTGTAAAAAGTTTGCTTCATCAACGGTTCGCAAGAAAAACAAATTGTTTATTTGAAGTATTTTACAGACATTCCATTCTACACATTCCTCACTTTCGAAAAATATTGATCGGCATTACTCTGACGTTTGTATTATTGTATAAAACGTGCTTTAGATTTTTTTTTTTTTTAATGCTTTAACTGTTTCGCATAAGATGGCAAAAACTGAGTTGCGGTACCGTCTCCATTTCGTGGTTAGTATAGACCTTTCCAGCGGCATTCTCGAACAAAGCGATTTGCAGCGCGCGTCCCTGGTTTTGAGAGTGTAGGTCAGTGTTGCCCGACTGCGCTGGGCCGTGGGTTTTCTCGTCAGTGTGCTCTGGCAGCCTGCGTAGGCGCATTTCCGGACGCTGGTGGCGGGTAAATTGTCGCGTTTTATTTTTATTTTTGTGTTCTGTGGCGAATGGAATGTTTTGACGTTTTTAAGGACGCATTGTGCTATTTTTGGAAATAAAAACAAACAATTAAAAGTTGTTTTGGTGAGTCCATGTGCGACAGAACAAATGGTACTGGAATGTTTGTTTCATTCTATGTTTAACATTTACGGCGCCACACACTCAGCCGAGTCAATCTACAAAAGTTTTAAGTGTCAAAACTATTTGACCACACAGGATTCTTGAACTGCATGGGTATTCCCCGCTCACAACATGAAATTCAACGAGTATCATCAATCGAAACATGTGTTGTACGTACCCTACGGTGCGGCGTTATCCGGGCAGGATTTAAGAAAGGACTCAAATAACACAGCATATCCAATATACAATGTCGACGATATTCACTTTACGACGATCGAACGAAATCCAGCTTGTTTTGGGGCACGTTTTGAAGGGAACTGCTTATTTGCACAGCACCAAAGCAAATGAACGAACGTGTCTATTCCGTACCCACACCCCGAAACAATTTTCGCGGAAACCCGGAACATAGCCGGGAATGCTTTTCGGAGATTATCTCAACGGAAATAACCCTCGAAAAAACCGTCGAACGATCCGCGTCGCGGGCTGCTTCACGTTCGCTATTTTCGTTTGTTTCCTGCGAGGGCCGAGCAGGCTACGAGCCTTGGTTTTACCTGATGCTCACAGTGGAAGATAACACACAAAGGGTAAGCATCCTGAACAGGCAAATGAAGTAAAAACATTTAAGGAAGGCCTGGGAACTTCGAACGCACAATGCAGGTGAAGAGTTCCGCTGACCGGAGTTCCACAGCTCGCGCGGGTGGCAGAAATTTCTGGCTGATAGGGGTCTCTCGAGTCGCAAATGGCGGTGGCCAGAGAGCTCTTTTGCAAAGGTCTATAGGCTCCCACATAATCTAGAGCCGCATCATGCCCTCTTTTGATCACTCTAGTTCGTCTTTGGGGTCCTATTTGGTCACGGGTGACAGCGAGATCTTTTTCGGCTACCAATTGGATGTGGCGCCACAGCTTTACGCTGGTCACGACGTTATCTACCAATGACATCACGTGGAACTCTTCGCGAGTCCACAATCGGGCAACATTCATGGTTCTCACCAGCACACAAATAGGAGTAAAGTTTCGCGCTCTCTCTGATGTGCTTGTCCACCGGTCAATAGCAGCTTGTCTGCGGAAGCGGAAACTCTTGAGTCTTGCGAAGGAATAAAGCGCGAAACACATGTACGACGAAACCGTCCGATCCGACGTCCGACCGCGCAATACGACGGTCGGAGGCGAGGGTTTTCAACGCTCTCCAATGCTACGAAAACCCTCTCCCCCCAAGGTCATTCCGGCAGTCCGCACGTCGGATCGGAAGGTTTCGTCGTACATGTGTTTCGCGCTTACCGGGTCGGCAATCCCTTGCAGCGGGAGATGGACGACGGTCACATTTTCGGAAAGGGGTAGTTCAGACGATCGGTTGTAGCAGACGATTCCATTTTTTTTTCTATGTTTCTTAACAGGTTATTTACGATGTTTTCTTGTTTTGTTTCCGTCTTCGAAGGACAATTCGTAGAACGCAAACTCTGTTCTTTAATTTTATTGGCAGATGAAAATGTCTGCGAACGATATGTTAACTCGCTCCTTGAGAGAAAATTACAAATTAGATCTCGCTCTCAATCTCGCGCTGACCAAAATCACACCCCTGGGTTCACAGTATTCAAAATATTTTCTATACTCTGCACATCGTTAGTGGTCGGAAATTTGCGTCACCGCTCTGCTTTGCCACAATGGCGAGCCCGATTGTGCCCGAGCGTAAATGGAGCGGCGATGCAGTGCTCGCGTGCCCAATCCATGGAGCCACTTTTGTTGGAACCGTTTGGACGTTGCTGTTCACTAAGCTTAAATTGAGCAGTAGCTTCGTATTGAACCCGTATTGTCTGACAGTGGACAGGTCACGATCGAGCAAAAAGTATTTAAAAAAATTAAGAGCGTGCTCGTATCTTACTTTTTACTCTGGTATCGGTTAGTGTGACACTTCTCGGGTTTCGCACCTTCGATCGCGCTCCATATTGACGCGGGCCATTTTCAGCACTCCGCCAAAAGATTCCACATTGACGTCACGCCTCTGGCGTCACACCGCTCGACACGACTCTTACGTCACGCCGCGTATCACGTCACCTGTTACCTGGTGTCAGCTGACACCAAGACATGACATTGTCGTGTCAAATCACGTTGCATAATGACGCCATGCGACTTAATGGCGTCAGGTGACACCGTGGGTCACGTGATGTCATGACGTCACGTGACAATACGCCATCACGTGACACCATGATGGCACCTCGAAACACGCATGAGACTGCAGATAATGAAAACAATAAAAACAAAGCGTTTTCGCTAATCATGCCAGAAAGGTTCTCGCGCGATAAAACAAATAAAGCTAGGTGCGTGTTAAGCCGCGGCGAAACCACGGGTGTGCAATTAGATGGAGCTACAAGCTTGAAACTTGAGCGCTCGATTTTGGAAGTGTTCGTGAGTGACTACATTGCGGTGTTAGTTTGTGTCAAATGACATTGCATAAGACGTTTAGGCAGCCACACCAACGACAGGGAGCGGTTCATGCATACACAGTCAGTTTCGTCGATCCTGGATTTCAAACTTGCGCGCGCGATTTTCGAAGTGTTCTTTAAATACCACAAGGCTGTCCTAGTTTGTGTCCAATCAATTTTTTCACAGGTTCACGAAAGGTTTTTCAGTTGATAAACCCTGATTGATTACAAAACTCCATGGAAGTTTCGTCCGGTGTGTTACTGGGTTTAATACGAAACGCCTATGCGGACTCTATGGTGCGCGCTCACAGGTTTTCTTTTCATTCAGTTCACCTGCTCCGGAATGACACCTTAGCTGCTCAGAAGTCACACCTCAGCTGTCGCAGTGTTTCAGCTTGCGAGTAGCGTAAATGTTTACCTTTTTTTTTTAAATTTAGGAATGGATCTTGAACTGTTTTTTGTCTTGTTTTTTTATGCATCATCTTTACTTTGTACCCGCAGACAACTTTGGGTAAAAAATAAAGAGTGAAGGGCGACCGTACATATGTTGCTTCGATCGGCGCTTACACCGCGAAGGCACAGGGGAGCCTACAACACCGAAATTTCGCCTGTCAAAAAAAAAATGAAAATATTGAAGGGTTCGTTTTTTCGTATATATTGGATGTATCGAACATTCGAAAATTCTTTGCTTTATAACGAAAAAGAAAACAATCTCCGCATCGTTGAACGCTCTGCCTCAGCCCTAACGAAGCGAAAGAGGTTGAGACCAGACTCCAAAGTTGCAGAAGTTAGCTGAGCCGAAAGTTATAAGCAATTTTCGGAAATAATCGCTGAGAAAATGGGGTCCGTTTCCGGTAGCAGACCCCATTCATCTCTTCACGCATTCGCAGCATGGAGGTAGGAAGAAAAGAAGGCGACATACAGGCTCAAGCCAGCAAGACGAGAAAATCGCAAGTGAAGCCAGAAAGTAGAGGTTGCGGTGGGGGCAAACACCCCCAAGGGGTGTTTGCTCCCACCGCGACCTCAACTTTCTGGCTTCCGTTCAACCTCTACAACCCTTTCCGTTCAACAGCGTCTTTTGGTTTTGTTCGTTTTCGGTCATCGTTGGCCTCTGGTGGCGTCATGTCGCTTCCTGAAGCTTTCTATACCTCCGTGATTCGCGGGCCTTGTTGGACACCCTTTTGTCGTTAAAAGGTTTCAATTTTTTTTTTTTTTTTTTAATTTAACTTCAGATGCCAGTTAGCCGATGCCGGTTACTTTGGCATCTAGTCTCAACCGCTCGCGCTGAATTTGGCAAGACACCGAATGTTCAGCAGTGCGTAGTTTATTTTTTGCGGTGAACACTTTTATCCTTGCATTTGTGACAGTTCCCTTTAGAAATTAACTGCGAAGAAAGCCAGGCATGTTCTTTTTGTTGCGTACCTTTTTGCCCAAGAAGAACTTCAATCTCGTGGCTACCGCATAACATTGCCTTTGTCACAAAAAAAGAATCATCGATGATTCGGACTGGCTGCGTGATGATGCGAACGTTGTTATATGCGGCTCAAGTATGATTGCGAAGATAGCGTCAGTGCTGCTTCTGTGCATGCACGGGAGAGCTGTGGACGTGTGCTTCTAAGTGACAAGAGGATCCTCAATCATAGAAATACCGCGATGATAAAAACGCTTTCTAAATGCTGAAACAGATGTAGGAGAAGAGAACCGAAATTGGACGAAAATCGGAACTACTAAAACTAGTTCCCCACGCCATTCTTTAAGAAACGAATTTACGCTTGGTGTTTACTGGTCAGCAATAACTTTTACGCTTTTAACAATATCATATTTACGATTTACGTTAAATAAATTCCTTTTCTCTTTGAATTCTCAAAAATGGTATGAAATAATTTTTGCATCTTCCAATTTCCGTTTGACTTGTTTCTCCCCCAAATGCCTTCCAACTTATACACACAAATTTTTACATTTCCAAGGGTGCAAAAGGCGTTTTTAATACTTGCACTCAAGGCTACACACTCTTAGTACCCTTTTTTGAGAAATACAGTGTTTTATAGCAAAATAAGGTGTCCTTGCATAAAACGCACTGCTCATTTGAAGGGTGTGGGAAAAGGTGATATGGTGAACATTCTTTCTGAAGTGCGTTTGTCGCATTGATACCCGCTTCAAAGAGCTTTTGCTGAGGTAGTTTTAGCGATTATGTTGAATAATGACCCTTCGTACGAATGTTTTTCCCTTGGATATACATTCCATGAACTTAGATATATTATGGATTGCATAAAATATTGACGAGAAAAGGCAAAATAATTGTGACCCTCATAATGGCGAAGAAGGTCATCCTTGATTGAGTTTCTTTTGAATTGTGGAAAGTGCGATCACAAAATTCTCAGACTTAATTTTAGTGTAGAAAAAGAAAACGGCACTGCGAAGCGCTCGCAGCAGCCGAAGACTACGGACCGTGGTCTCTCATTATGCCAAATGGCGCCGTTCTGTGAACAGTTGGAGCTGCGCAAAACGAGTTTTTGTGACCAGGTGCACGAGCACTATGGCGATATCACCATACAGTGCAAACCAGAGCGAGTGCGAACATCAGTCGAGCTTCAAACTCGGCTAATCTAAAACAAATATATTTTAAATGATTCCGCGGGCTTATGTCAAGAAGCAGTGAATTGTCTGAAGTATTTTGAGTGGCACTCGGGCTTCAAAAATGACAGAGCATCGCTGGAAGACGAATGGAGGTAGCGGGATCTTCCCCGACCCCCTTTTGTCTTCCAGTGATGTTCTATCAATCTTGAAGCGCGGGTTTCACTCAAAACACTTCACACAATTCACAGCTTGTTGACATATAAGCCTGCTGAATCATTTAAAAGACCTCCGTTTCAGATTTGCTGAGTTTCACACAGAATTGATGTTTTCTCTCGCTCTCGTTTGCAGTTTATGGGTAAATCACCGTGGTGTTCGTGCACATGGTCACAAAAACTCGTATAGCGCAGCTCCAAATGTTTATAGAACGACGCTCTTTGGCATAACGAGACACAAAATACCCTGACTCCGACTGCTGTGCGCGCATCGCCGTGCCGCTTCCTCTTTTTACACTACAAAACCTGTCTCCAGACTTATTTTATCGCAGCTTGTATAAGGAGTATTCACTGGCGGACATAGCTGTGTGCACGAATGCTGAGAGCGTGCTGACGGCGAGCTTCCACAGTTCTTTTGCAACGTGCATTCCGCACCATCAAGAGTGTCGGTCTTAGCAGCCTATTGATGTGAGCTCGTTCTGAGCAAGCGCTCTAAACAGCACCCACAGATATGGCGTCCAGTGAATACTCCCTATAAGGCGGGGAGGAATCATCAGGGTAGAGATTTCAACTTCGTGCCTGATTGATTGCATCAGTATATTTGCTGTTTCTGAGCATGTGAGAACTGCATATATTGCTTGTTGCTATATCAAACCATTATCGCCCTTATATGCTTTGGACCTTCTGTGGTGATCCCAAAATCAGGAAGGAAACATTTTGGAACCTTGTAGTTCCTTCAAAGGACCTACTAGGTCCTGAAACGTTTCCTTCTTTCCAGGTTCATTCTACCACACTCTAAAAATGCCTGCGCGTCTACTTACCCACAAAACACTCAAAGAGAAAATCTCTGCGATTTACGAAATCAGCTCAGCGAATGATGTGGCGGAACACCCGTTTAGACCTAAAAATGCAGACTGCATTGTTTCATTACGCAGTGCAAAGCGTCAGGCTTGCATTGCGCATAATGCAACAGCGCAGACTTTATTTCGAGGTCTAAACAGACTCCACCTCATCATTCACTAAGCTGATTTCGTAGATCGCAGAGATTGGCTCTTCGAGTGTTTTCCGGGTAAGTAGACGCACAGGCATTTCTTAGAGTGCAGGTTCCTTCTGATAAGTACCTTTTACCAAGTTCCTTCTACCAAGTTTCTTATACCAAGTTCGAAAACGCTTTCTTTCTGATTATGCGATCGCCACAGCAGATGGAGACTATCCAAGAGCAATATTGTTTTGATAGTAATATGCTTAATTGCTCGCTTTTCCTATCCAAGTTAGCTCTTCACGTATTTTGCTTGTTGTTTGTGCATTTGTTGATCGTAAAAATGTATCCTTAGGCGGCTGCTAAAATAGAAAGCATCCTACTTTTAGTGTATTCACCAACATCTTAATGGTGTTACTGTAACACCTTTATCAAGTTAAAAGCCCGTTAACTCGTCCGTTCTGTTGTTTGTTCCCCCCTCGGGAAAGCTTCTTGAGTCCTTAGGGGCAACACAGGTCTCTGTCTGCGAATTAATCGTTTAAGACTATGTTGTACACCTCAAGTTAGCGTTCTATCTGAACTATATAATCTGCCTCTTCACAGCATCAAAAAATAAAGACCCTTTATGGCACTCCCTGCTTTATAAGTCACAGTAAGACTCCGTGTAGCAATTTGGAGTTGGTCTTTTATTTTTTAACTGAACACACAAAACACTACTGCCGAATACATGGCTCATCAATATTTTAATTTTATTATGAATACTTCATATGTCAGCAGTACAGAGATGCTATTCATGTAGAAACCAGTTTTTGTAATACTGTGATTTATGTGGATACCGCACCCAAGGTCATTCCAACAACAAAAGTGTGACGATATTTCTTACTTCTCTTCGTACAGCACGCCTTTCACACATACATACACACACACAAAGTATGTCTCGAACAGAAACTCATGCAGAGTACCTACCACGTCTATGTCATTAAGAAAACACGAAATGCTGATGGTTGATTACTAAATGCTGATGGTTGATTACTACGTATACTAAATGTTTGCGCGTATGTCTTTCTTTGTGACGTTGCCGTGTGCTAAATGTGCTTTTACTCACTTCTACCGCAGAGGCGGGCATTAAAAAAACTGACAAACGGTTAGCACAGCGATTCGGTTTGTGCTCTACCCTAACATGCAAATTTCAAAAACGGCCAATAATACAGACTTCACTTAAACTTACTGGAATAGCTTCGTTCATTTAGGCACTTTAAGAATTAATTTTACCGTGAAATTACTACTACCTAATAATCCTGGGGTAACGATGAGCTCGTTATTCCCTTTAGCTGACCGTTTCGCTCGAGCTTGATTTTCGAATTTGATGCGTCCGCGTTAATGCCATTTCGAAGTATACAGTAATTATTGCCTCAGAACAAAGAATACAATAAAGACGAAAGAAGTAGTGTAGTTAAAAGCCTTCATTAGATCGTGCTAGCACTACCGACTGGAGATGGTACAGGCGAGTAACGTTTGAGGTGGATGTCATGGCATCTAACGTGTCTTCGGGTCCTCGGATTGTGTGCTGTTTCCCAACTCTTGCAATACGAATAATATCGCTAAATTGCCGTCCCTCCTTCTGCAGAGATACCGGTTTTGACGATAGCGATGCCGCCTTCAGAGATGACCTGATCATCGGGCAGTTAGAAGATGACCTCGTGGGAAGCTGGAGGAGCGTATCACCGAGCCTTCTCTGAAACACGGGGCGTCGTTAATTATCACTACAGTCGTCGCTCCATTAGGCTACTTAGACTGATAACAACCATATACGCATCAAAAGTTCACGATAATAATTTTGGTTTCTTTCTAATTTTGTTCTTTTGTTTACAGCGTTTTGTGAGAACAGCGAAGCGATCGAAAGCACTAAAGCCTGCATCGCATGATATGATTTCGCTCGCGATTTCGCAGTTTCGACGACAAGAATTAATGCTTCCATCGCGCATGTTTTCTTTTTTCTTTTTTTGCCGCAAGAACGAAGCTGCAACTGCGAAATCGCAAACAAGCCAGCATTATGTAAATAATATATTAGAGGGGAAGCTCCTGCGAAATCGCGTTATTCACTGATTTGCCTCAAAATGGACGCTTTCCAGCAGTCCGCGCCATTGCCTGTTCGCCATTGTTTGGGCACGAGCTCTAAGCATGGATTGGACACGAGCGCTGACGTTAGCGTTCGGCGAGAACTCGGAGCCAATCACGCGCTTCCTGTCCAAGCAATGGCCACTGCCAATATGGCTCAATGAACTTTTGAAAAGGGTCTAGTGGTTCAACACGCTGACAGACACATTCGATCTAGTAAACTAAATTACAAGTCCCGATCATTTTTTTTTTTTCGTGCGGAGGTATTGAATAGCATATTTTGTCGGAGAGGCTAAGCGGTTCTACAGGCAAAACTGAAGAAGGGAAGTCAAATGTTCTAATAAAGGGCCAATACAGCTCGTTCCCGAAGGGTTCGAAAGTGTGAAATATATGAAAAAAAAAACACGCCAGCAAAACGTTAAACAAATGCGCACAATACTATGTTTTTAGAACGCCTTCTCGACTTGCAAGTTGTACAACGTGTCACATATTGTACATTTGCTCATTGGAGAGCGCGGGAAAAATGTGAATGCTGGTTTTAGGCATAACCTTCGTTTGCCGTTCTCTCAGTGGCTATGTTTAATTTAGACATAGGTAACATGCCGCGAAGAGTGAAGCCTGGGTATTTTCAAAATGTGTTGTTGGGAGCACACAAAAAAAAAGAAGCTAAAGATCATGTTTAGTTCGATGTGAGCGCGTTGGTGAAGTTAAATAAAAACAGAAATAACAAACATAGGGACGGAGGGACGAAAGAGGTGTTGTTCTGTAGATCATGTTTCTTTTTAGGAAACTAACCACGGGCGATTTTCGGTAAATTTTTCTCACACGTGTTTCGGCCTTTACCCGCTAGTTACTGGCAGTACAAAAATACATGCATGCAGATATTTGCTCATAAACGGTTCGGTAATTTTAGCGGCCAGCTTGGAGAGGTCCAGCTTATAAAGACTAAATAATTATCGGCATAAATTTGATTTTGAAGGAGAAAAAAAATTATTTGTTTTAAGCTTGATTTTTTTTTTTTTTTTTTTTTTCATTGGCTATCGATTATCTATCTTCCCTAACAGAGCTATCGACGGCCCGGCACAACCTCTTCACAACTCACAACTATTTAGTTGTGATTCAGCGTTGCGTTTTTGTGTTTCTTCATCCGGCATCTCGTCCTTTACGCTGTTTTAATTATCAAGTATGCCCAAATTCGCCCAAGCTTTAATGTTAGCGAACTCATACAACCTCAAAATAGAGATTTTGAAGTATACATATGGGCAGCAATTGGAACAAAACAAAACACTTCCGTCAAATGTTTTTTTTTTGTAGTCCTTGTTGTTGTTGTTGTTGTTTTTTTGTGGCTTCTTTTCGTGCCATGTTTAACTATTAACAACTTGCACAGTTAAACGCTATGATGCAGTTTTTATTATGTTCGAACAAACAA
Organism: Ixodes scapularis; assembly: GCF_016920785.2. NCBI lineage: Eukaryota > Metazoa > Arthropoda > Arachnida > Ixodida > Ixodidae > Ixodes > Ixodes scapularis. Next base: position 158,604,851 of record NW_024609835.1, on the reverse strand, counting down.
ATTCTTATTTGCATGTAACGGCCCTTCTATTAGATACGTTTTTAAGCGCAAGGTATGATTCTCGCAGAAAGTTCTTGTTTTTAAAACTCTTTAAATTACAAATAATAAAATAAATTGCTGTTACGGGCAACCAAACAAAAAAAGAAAGAGAAACGGAACATATGTAGGGTATCCGAGGTCCCCAGGCTCGATCTAAAATGGACCGTAAAAATCGACGTCAACACAAAGCAATCTAAACTTTTCGTCAAAGATGTATTTTTCACGTCTGTTTTTTTTTTTTTTTTTTTTTTTTTTGTAAAATTAGAAAGCGTAGCTCCCTTTCTGTAAGAAATAGGGCCAAAAAACTTGTCAGGGTCAACGGAGGACGGCGACGGAGGCGACCGAGTCGAGCGGCGGGGCGCGTTCGGCGCGCGTATTGATATATGGCGTCGGGAGCAGCGCATCCGAAGGTGTAGCCGACCATCGAAAGAAAGCAGACGACACGCGGCAGACGAACGCGTCTCCGACTGGTGTGTTTAGGTACCCATGCATACAAAGTGGTCCCGAAGAGGCAACAAATGACGTCATAGAAACCGAAGTGTCATGTTGTTGGATGTCACGATCCTGGTGGTTGGTCGTAGAAAGGCTGGCGAAAAGCACGAGCGAACACGAGGGTCGCTGTCGTCACGGCGTCCCACCTTCTGGGGGCGGAAGCTTCCGAGGACTGTGACACCAGAGAGCGACCTGCAGCAGAACAGGCGTCTGCTGAAGCAAAGTAAAAGCACTTTTTAGCGCAATCTTTCATGGTGGCCACTCATCCCCCCCCCCCCTTTTTTATAACTAGTATGCATTGCCCTAGGGGAAATAGGGGGGTGCATCAGTTATTTTCGTAGGCGAATATTGAATAAAGTCGAGTGGCTTGAAAGTTTACAAAACATCATTTTGTCATACAAATTTAACAAGACCAAATTAGGGAAATATACTGCAAAGTCGTAAGTTGCACATTTTTCAACGATCACGCGACTATTGTCGGGTGTCACGTGATGAAGTGGTCATTGTAAGCTCGATTGGCAAGTAATTGAAAATAACAATGCAAGCATTTCAAGGTTAAAAACCTTGAAATGTTTTTTTTTTTTTTTTTATTGAATGAATTGTGAGCTCTCTCTAAAACGGTTAAGGAAACTACGAGCACACGTTTTGACAGCTACAAACTATGCTTCTAAGTTTTTATTTTCATAACTACGAACTCTCCCTTGGAACGATGACATCTATCTACAAACAAACTTCTGACAACTACGAACTTTATATTGAATCTATGCAGGCACGTAGCCAGGATTTTGATTCAGGGGGGGGGGGGGGGGGGGGGCGTTTATGACAAAATGCTGTATGAGGGGGAGGGGTAGAAGAGGCTCCAGCAAAATGGAAGGCTTCTTGAAGGAGGAAGAGGGGGCCTTATGGCCCCCCGCGTCTACGTGCCTGAATCTGTGGCAACCAGGGGCGGATTTAAAGGGCAACTCCGCTCAATTCTGAAGATTTCGGGATAATGATTGATTTTGAATTAAAAAGCCCTAGTAAAACACACTACGTCGTTTGCTTCGCGAAAAATGGGATATATATTTTTAAATCTAATTTTAAACACGAGCGGAAATCGAAACCGAAACTTCGGCTCCGCCGGGCAACATTGGCCTCGGGTCGCCAAGTACATGCCCATCACGTGGTACGAGACGTCACATGATCCTCGGCCCAACGACGGGCGGGATTGGGGCGGACGTGTGGCAGGCGCGAGTGTCGTCTGCACCGCACTCTTCGCCACGTTTTGGTGTCTACGGCATTCGACGACGTCTGCACAACTGCGGCATAAGTCTGCGCACGTGGTGCCCGTAGTGTGGACGAAACTCCGAGAGACAATAATCACAATCGGTGAGACGACGACGGTGGTTGTGACGCGGAAGACGGCGGTCACGGCGGGACCACGGCGGGCGGCCGGACGGCTCCCAAGAAACGCGCTGCGCAGGCGCGTTACCAATCACGTCGACCCCGCTGAGCGCCGAGAGGCAACGTTGCTGACGTCATGCGCTACGCTCGCCCGGAGAAGTGAAAACAAGCAAAAGGGGGCCATGATAATGACGTTTAGCTCAATGTTGGCTCCGCCCATGCCGTAGCCTTGACTGCGCTGTTGATTGCGCCTGAATTCGCCCGCCCAAGTCAGCCGATTTCGGCAACTTGGCGAGTAGCAAAGTTTGCCGGACCGTTTAAGAAACATCTAGACAGAACTGCGTCGTAACATTTCACGTGTGGTCTTCCTAGGCGATACTGAAGAGGACTGCATTGTTATTTAAAAACCAAAAATGGAGCGGAGTTGCCCTTTAAAGGAGGGAGGGAGGCCGTCCGCTTTTCCTAAGCCCCCCAAGGGCAGCTTTTCTAAAAAACGTCATGCATCGAGGGTATTTATTTAGTAAGCAATTATTCATTTTTTAATGAAACGGCAAATACCGTATTTACTTGAGTAATAGCCGCACTGTTTATGAAAAAAAGCCTGAGGGTTCGCTTTTTCGCGGAGCACGCAGATTGCCAATCATTGCGTTCGACAGCATGATTCCAGCTGTTTGCAGGACAAAGATAACGTCTTCGTGCCAAGATATTATCTTTGAAGATAGAAGTTGTATGGAGAATCGTATTCTCGATCTGGTTATTCGCTATGTTATTTATGCGCAACGGAATGATTGGTTGTATGTCTGTTCTGTGGGAAAGTAGACGCAAAGGCCTTGTTCATAAATAGTGCGGCTATTACTCGAGTAAATACGGTATTAGGTTAACAAAAGAAATCTGCTTAAAGCTTCTTCCGTGACGTCATCTTTGCAGCACCCTTCCCCAGGTTAACAGAATAGATCTGCGCAAAGCCTCAACCGTGACGTCATGCCTAAAACCCTCCCTCTCCCCCCCCCCCCCCTTTTTTTGGGGCCACACCCACAAATACGCCCGCCACTGATGATAACTACAAACAAACGCATTCTGACAACTACTAGCAGCTCTGCTTCTGTGTCATCCCGCCCACGTACGCTTCCATAAAACCTGGTTTCGTCTGTTTCACCAACGTTGCAATTTCCGAGACCCTTGAACAATCGGCTCGAAACTTTCCAGAGCTTTGCATGTCCCTTCGACCTAGGAACCACTAGAGTCACTGAACGTTCCCAGAGTACCAAATTCCATGCAGTCCGCTTACCGGAAATTAATCCCGCTGAATCCAGTATGTATATATATATATATATATATATACATAAAAAAATAAAACGTTTGCGCGTTATCACGGACATTCCTGGTACGCACGCACATCGATGAGAATTAGGACCGAACTGAAGGTGCGTTGATTTTCCCTAGTTTGTTTTATTTTTATGTCAAGCAGCCGGTTTTTTGGTTCGCCAAAAAAAATTGCCGGCTCGTTTGCTCGTTCCGGTTGCACTGGTGCTGTGTCTCAAACTCTACTTTTCAAACGCTAAGCCTAACACTCGACTTTGATGTGTTTTAAGGCGAGAAAAAGAGACGAGACAGCGAGGAGCAAGTCCCGCACCACTCGCAACGAAGGAAAGAAAACTTTAATAAAAACAAATCAGTGTCGCCACGACCAGGAAACTGCATCGAGGAGCTCGCACGAAAACAAAAGCTACACTGTACGCGCTTCGCTTCCACCCACTTCAACCGCACAGGGCAGCGGTTGGATCGCGACCGCTGCGCCGCGACTCGATCTGAAACGAAGCTCGCGAGCTTCGATACTTGGGAACATTTGGTGACTCTAGAAACCACATTGTCGACACAAATATATTCGTCTAGAAATATCTCCGAGAATAGCTTACACTCGACGTCAACGATTTAGTCTTACGGCGTCAAGGCTAGCGAAGCTTTCGCAGTGAAGACATGCAGGAGCTACTTGAGTGAGCGCGTGCGAATGGGACGCAAGTCCAAGCCATTCGCTCTCGCAGCAGTGTGAGGCTACAGCACCGTGCAAGCGACGCTGGCCTGGACTCTGTCCTGGACAACGTAGCATAAAATAACGCGGAGTCCGTTCTCGCAATCGCGAACACATTATTTACGAAAATCTCGGAATTGTGTTCAGGATCTCGTTTACCGTACCTGTAAGACCGCTGTTTTAATAAGGGAGCCACCTGAGGCGTCGCCGAGATTCTGGCTCCTTCTACTTAGAACAAACACACGCACACATAAAAACGTAAACAACAGACTCCACGGGCACGCACCCCCAGTGTCGGTGCGAGTGCTTGAAAGCGGGGGTCGCTAGTCGACTTGACGTCGCTCCAGTGAATCAGGCGTATGAATCCATATCTCTACATCCGCTCCGAGCATCCTAAATTCAGCGAACGCGCCGCAGGCTCTGCGCACACTCGCGCGCGCCCTTCCTCCTTCTGGCAAAATCGAATGAGACGCTCCACCGCGCGTAAAGTTTCCGCTCTGCCTTCCATCTTTCAGGACACCGGCGCGCACAATAACAGGAGCATGAGAAGGAGGGTAGGTAGCATTCGTTAGAGAGCCTATATTAGAAAGAGTTTCCAAATGCTCGATCAGGATCAGGTGGTTTATGTGCAGAATGGCAACTTGGGCGTGTTGGTGCAGCCTTTGTAATAAGAGCTGCGAGAAGGTGGCAAAATCGTCGATCGTTGGCAGACGCGTCTCCGCCTTCCCGTCTGCTTTACCCTGCGCGACAACACAGCGCATGTATACTTGCGATCACTCTCAGCGGGAGGAGTGTGCCATTAAATTGCAAACGCTTCCCGTGGCTTGAGATGGAACCTGTCTTCAATCTAGGCTCTCTAAAATTTATAAACGGCGAGAGCCTCGTCCGGTGGAGGGTTCAGAAGGCACCCTTCAAGTTTCACGCTCGACGCCGCCGTCGCGGGTATAAGAATCTGGAAACGAGAATGCTTAATCGCATACATGGGTTTCTCCGAGGACCCAGAGTTGAAGCTAACGAGGTTACAGAAGTGCATTGTGTGCGTCCGGGCGCGAGCAACTTCCCGTCGTAGACCTGGGAATGAAGCGGTGTCGCGGTGGCGAGGGGAATAAGTCGCGTTTTAAATGGCGAGGGTATAACGGCCTCGGAAACGGCATGGTGCGCCGTCGCATCCCGGAAAGCCCACGAGGAAAGAACAGAAACGTCTTATAGTTTATGTGTGTGCCTGTGTGTGCTTCTTTCGGCTAAATTTTAAGGTTTTGTCTGGAGTAATATTAAGCAAAAGAGTGTTTGGGTTAAACTGAATACTCCTAAATATCCCGTCCCCCAAATAGCACGGTTCACAAACATCGCGTCAAACTAAGACAAAACGAAAGCTCAAAAAGTGAAATTGGGGGTCGATAAAACTCCCGAACACGCCGAAGCAAGTGTATGTACTATCGGGGGAAAATGAAATGCGAACAGAGAACCCCGTGGCTCGCGGTACAGGCTGCGCCGCTGATCTCTATTGTAGTAGGCTGGATCGCGGATCGGGAGCCCGTCGGTGTAGCCACCGGAGGCCATTGCTTGGCACCAGCCAATACACGCAAGTCTATGGGAGAAACGCACAACAGTAAGAATATTGAAGCATGTACGCTGTGCTTGGAGGCGAGTATTTTATGGTGTGCTGCGATCCTTATGTCGGGTATTTCGATATCTAACCGGCGTTTATCAAATGTTCGGTCGCCGATTAAAAAAAATCAAACGTACCTCAGCACCTACGGCTGAGCTGGCAGGCTTGCTCTCATAGTGGAGTAAACAAATGAACTTGCCGTCAATGAGACCGTCCCCGGAGAAGCCCAGAAGTTGATGAATGACAAAGAAGTTCCATGTCGGTAGCGGTTTTCCGTGTGTGAGCGAATTCCGCGTAGCAAAACCTTCGAGCTTGTGGTCTGCTAAAGCCAGCTCAACGAGATCGCCACCGACTCCGCGGTAACTCTAAGTAACTCTCGCCTCATTAAGATGCACTACATTTTTCGCCCAGAAGAGTCACTCTCGGCCACGAAATATTTATTTTTAGGAACTGCGAGGACTGTCAGTTTTCATGTTTGTACGCAAGCTGTTCGACGGGCTTATCGAAAAGCAGCTAGAAGGTTTCAGTGCCGACACAAGCTGAGAAACAGGAGAAACGGCCCTTCTTCTAGTTTTTTCAATAGAGTGTCATGGCATTGGCTGGTGTCAATCAATGGCCGCTGGTGGCGACACTCGGCCCCAGCTGCCGGGCCGCGGTCCGCGATCGAGCCTACTGCAATAGAGGTCAGTGGGCTGCGCCTAAAGTCCCTCGATAATTCACGCTTTCAAGTACCGCCAACCATTGCTGTCGGAACGCGCAAGACACGTGCCTTGAGTGGGTGCTCCGCCGCCATTCGCTTCCAACGGCCGCTTATTTCAGTGCTGCGCCGCCATTTGCTTCCAAGGGCCGCTCAGGACACGGGCTCCGTGCACTGGCACATTTGACGCTACTTGCAAGACAAACGCAAACACATCGAGGGCCGAGGGCAGATCGAGGGGCTTTAGCTGCGCCACTTGGAAGTGAGCCTAGGGGCGAGGGTGCGCGGCCTTCGCCAATGTGTCTACGCCCTTCGCTCGACCCTCCCCAAGCTTCAGCACTGCGCCTCTTAGTGCGCTAAGCTATCACCGCTATCTCTGCTCGCTTGGCGCGTGCGGCGCGAGGAAACCCGCCGCTATACTCTGTTTCACCTTGTGTTGTACCGCAGGAAAGGCTACAAGCGCGAGCTCCTTGCCCTAGGGCAGATCTCGCAAGCTCTCGTGCACCAAGGCCAGCTGCCAACGCTATGAGCTCGCGCTTCTAGCCTTCGCTGCGGTACAACATAAGGTGAAACGAAGTATAGTTGCAGCTAAAGCGCATGCTGGCTGAGCGCGCGCTTTAGCTGCTACTATCGGCGAGCATCCTCACGTCGCACGCGCCGAGCGAGCAAAGATAGCTCTCAGCGCACTAACCGTTTATTCACACTGGAAGGGGATCCACGTTCGCAAAGCAGTTGCGAACGCGGTTGTATAGACGCTTTGCACACGCGCCAGATTACGGCAGCCATTGCTGACCTTCTCTTGTCTTATCCGGATGCCGAGGCATTGAAGCGAACTTTGACGAGCCTTCACAAAGGCCGATGCTGGGGAGAAGTGTACGATAAAATCTAAAATGGCAGTGACCTGCCCTGCTAGGGTGATGATGACGTGAATTAAACGCAATAAGAGGAAACAAAAACTGAAGGTCAGCTATGGCGGAGCCCATGCACAGCTGCTGCAAAGCGTCTATAAAGATCCAGTACAATTGCACGCGCACCCGATGACATAAAGTGCGCGTGGAATTGTACTGGATCTGTATACAACCATGTTCGCAACCGCTTTGCGAACGCGGATACGCTTCCAGAGTGAATGAGCGGTTACCGCTCATTTACACTGGAAGCGGATCCCGGCGCTGGCGTTCCTGGCGCTCTGACATAAGTATAGGCATTCCTCCCCCCTCCTCCTTCCCCTGCATACTCTTTTACCTTTGTCTTTTACTCTATCGCACTCTCGAGTTGATAATAGTGCCGTCTGAATCGCCGCGGCATTTTTCAAAGGGTGTTTCTCACTTTGGCGTAGGGATCGGAGCTCTGAGCGTTCCTAGACCCGGGGTCACAATTCTCATACCTCAGACAAAAGAAAGTCTGCAAGCAGGAGTCACCTCAATATCTGTGGTTCGAATGCCGCGTGCCAAGTTTTCTTAGTGAGCTCATCGCCATAAGCATTCGGAAAAGAAAAAGTTTGCGGTAACTCGCGTTGGAATTTCTATGCATTCTGGAGAGCTGCTTATTGGGGTGATTTGAAGCGAGTGCTGCACGCCCAAGCTTCTTGGGCGTGCAAACGCGCGCTCGCATCTTCCACACTAAAGACTCGAGCAAGGCGCGTTCTTGAATTTGAATCCGCCAAAGCGATTCATCATAATTATACACACAACACAATTCGATTTGGAGAGACAATGTCACGTGCAAGCCATGCATTGCCCGCGATATTTATAGGCGCCGCGTCGAAGGCTCACTCTCTGCTCGTTTTCCTGTGTCGCCTCTCAGCCCCTGCCAGTATGCTGCACTGCCGAGCCTGGGCCGTGGCCCTCATCGCCCTGCTGGTGCTGAGCGTCGCGTCGGCCGCAAAAGGTACCCCGCAGTTCGTGCCCAACGGACGTTACGGACGCCGGAGCGTCACGCCGCCCCTCGCAGGTAGGTCTGACTTTTACCTAACTTACATACCCTACTCAGCACACTTTCCTTCATTAACTTTCAGTAGTATTTTGGGATCATGCGAATATATTTGACAGGAAGTTTTTACTGCTCTATCTTAATTGCATTTCTCAGTATTTTGTACTCATAATCTCAAATATACTTTTAGTGCATGAAAATATTTCTCGCGGGAGTTTTTTTTTACGGGACTAGGAATCAGCGCACCCAGCTTAAACTTGAAGCGGAAGCGACCAAACACAGAACAGGAAACAAACCAAAACCAAACTTGCAAGCTCAAAAAATGTTTCTGTTTTGTTTGTTCTGACGACAATGTCCGTTTTTTTCGCCGTCTGGCACTCTTGGAGACACCGTAGAGGGAACGGGGGTAGCCCCACCCTTTCATTCAGACAAAGATTGTAGCAGCAAGGCAGGAAACTAGATAGGAACAGGACGAGCCCTCAAGATGAAAGCAAAGAGCGCTTCCTAAGTTGTAGGCTTTTTTGAGCGCGCTACTTAATATGGGGAATAAAAGTAAAAATCGACAACAACGAAAAAAAAATAGAAGGGGTTCTTTGGGTCCCCTTGCGCTTTTCTTCTTGAAGTTCAGTTACCTCTGAATGCTGCACTTTGGTAATTTGCTCACATATAGTTTAACGTTGACTCTAGACATATGTCAACTTTGGCGTTTAGCAAAACATTGCGTCCAAGGTGCGGATAGCACAAAATCCTATTTTTACTCTTTGTGACATTCACTAGTCTCATAATATTTGTTATACTGGTACTGCATAGAAGAGCACTCTAATTTTATGTTTTGCTTCTGTTGCTTGCAAATATAGTACTCCGGTGTTACTGATATAATCTTACGCAATAAATATCTTCAAAAGTAATTAAATTACATTTCTAAGTTATTGTACTCTACCCAAGATACTCTGCAGTGAAAAAAACTTGAGGAGTACTCTAAATACTTTTAAAGGGCAACTCCGCTTCATTTTTGATATTTAAAAAACTATGTAGCCCTCTTCAGTATCATATAGGAAGACCCCATGTCAAATATTACGATCTAATTCCGTCTATACATTTAATAAACTGGCCAGCAAACCTTCAAGTGAGCCAAGTCGCCTAAATCTGCCAACTCTAGCGCGCGACGTGAGGCGCAATCGTCAGCGGAGTCAATGCCACGGAGTTGGAGCGGCAAACGTTGAGCCACTACGTCAGAGGCATGACTACGTCATTCTCACGTTTTGTTAGTTTTTACTTCTCAGAGCGAAATTCAACGATGATGTCATGAGTTTCTCGTCCCGGTGTTGGCTAGTCTACAAACTAGTCTACAAACCCGGTGTTGGCCTAGTCTACAAACTAGGCTGACTAGGAGTCAGCCGTCTCTATTAGTGCCGATATATTTCGTTGGCGCTGTTCTGGTTTCCGTTCGTTACATCTTGACTAGGATTTGCCTTGCGGTGAACCCGCGTTTGGGCTGACACTATCAGTATACAGGACGCTGTGGGTTGACCAATCGCGATCTTGGATCACAACGACGCTTTTGGTCGCGCCCATTGCTATAAGTCACCGACAGCTTAAGAAAGTCAAGGCTCAGTCTCTTATGTTCCCGCTGTTTCCTTCGTGATTCGTCCTTCGGTGCTCTAGTCGGCCAATGACGAGATCTTATTTTTTGAGAAGCGATTAACCGAATCCTTGGGACCGACCACGCCCTGCTGTTAATCTAAGCTGTGAGTGACTGTAGAGCAATCGAAAGTTAACGATCGCCACCAGTCTTAATTGTCTTTTAGTCAAGCCGAGTCAACCGAGTCTCCTACGAAAGCTAGAATCAGCTGCATACCAAAACCTTCCTGTTTCTGCGCCCTGTACCATGTGAGTGTTGCGTAACGGCTGCGCGAGGTATAGACTGCCTCAAAGTTGTTGGCTGCGAGCAAAGCTGGCAAAATGGTGGTAGATGTGGGATCGCTGGACAAATCCATAGCTTGCCTTTCCTTGCCTGACGTCCCCCGTCCCCCCCCCCCCCCCCCCCCCCCGTTTTGTTCACGTGTGGGTAGGCCGGTGCTTGACAGGTCCGTCAACCATGTTGGTTCCACCGGCCTGTCAGCTTTGCTATGAACTGAGCATGAAACGGCGACATTCTTTGGGAAGTCAAGTGCAGTCACTCTTGGCCACAGCCGCCATCTTCCATCCCATTTGACTCCCACAGTGCATTGATTAAACCACGCGTAGGCAGGCATATATAACTCGCTGATGCAGGATCTTGGAGCGTTAGCTGCACTGGCTTGTTTTACTAAGGCCCTAATCTGAACCCATGGCGAAAACTTCGGCGAGAAATCTGGCAGCTATGATTAGCCGGCTCCAAGGTCAAGTGAGTCGTTGGCTAATCACGGCTTAATGAAATTAGTTTAAAGTCGCTGGCGAGCTGGTGGCGAATATAGTAGTAGAAAAACCCAGAGACAAGGAGCTAAAAGGACAGGACAGGACCTTTTAGCTCCTTGGCTCTGGGTTTTTCTACTATGATAATCTCAGCTGCCAGATTTCTCGCCAACTTTTTCGCCAAGTGTCTAGATCCTCTGGGCTAGTGTCGTGTTGCCGAAAACGAACGGAGCATGCGCCCGTTTATAGCATGTTTCTTTGGCGCCGGCAGAAGTGTGGTGGTGGTAGATGTTTACTGCACTGGTATTCTTGTTCTCTCTCTGATAATAGTCGCGGTTGAGGGCCTGATTGCTCGACCGCGATTTCGATCATCGAATAAACGAAAGGTGGAGTGCGTTCGGCCAATCGCGATTGCGTGGAGGGTCATCTAATCGCACTCCTCGCCACCCGCTCTTTCTAGCCCTCGTTCGGCCGTTTCCTCGGCGCTCTTAGCCTTCGCGCGCCAGAATGGGGCGAGCGAAGCATACGGCGGAGCAAACGGCGGCTGCTCGACGGCGTAAACGCGCCCGGGAGAGAGAGCGTTGTCGATGTGTATGATATATCGGTATTGTGATCTGGGTGGTCGTTCTGAAAACGCACATTTGATAACGAATGTGCGTTATCAGATTTCACGAACCTTTTCGTTGTTTCACCTGGTATCGAACAAGCAAAAATTAAAGCGAGTGTCGGACGAAACGTGGTAGATGCTAATCATGTGGCCATAAGGGTAAGCATATTTTTAAAATTTAATTTGAAGATACTACCAACCAACTTTTGAAGGTCACGGAATGATGTAGGCAGAACAAAGAAGTGAGCAAAGCAAATAAATACAGATAAACATTCAGTGAAACGAGCAAACAATTTAGTCCTTGGAGTCTATTCTAACGAAAAAAAGTTCATTCATGGCCCTAGGAAATGTAGCAAGAGAGCCAATACCCGTCACGCTGCGGGGCAAGTCGTTTCACTAGTAACCGATACGAGGAAAAAAATTAATATTTTAGAACGTTTTTTTGGCCACAAATCTCACAAGTCAGTTTTTCATATTTCTGTCTTGTTTCATGGCTTACGTTATACTGGACATAGGCATCAAACTTTAAAAAAGTTGTGTTATTTATATATTATGCTATGCACAAATTTTAAACGCTTTACTTTTTTTTAAAAGTGACAATTTAATCAGTCCAGACGCAGCATACAACGGTGAAACATGTGATCCTTTGCCTTACGAATAAAGGAGTCTGATAAATGTTTAACCCCGTCTAAAAGGTCCATATACTATTGCGAATGACGCCCAAAAGATATAGGCATATTCTAGTAAAGGACCAATTAGATATTTATACGCCGTTTGCCTTGTTTCAGGAGCGCAGTGCATCATTGTCCTTCGCAGCGACCCCAGCTTTCTAGACGTTTTGGAACTGGCCTGTTCTTTGGGAAAAGGCCAGCTTAAGAGGTTACTGTAACACCTAGATACTTGTATACATTACTACTGCTAAAGCATTGGCGTTAATAGTGTAGAGAAATTAAATCGGAACCTTAACTTTCCGCGTTATTGTAATTTGCACGCATTTCTTAACATTCAAGTCCATCTGTCACTTTTAACACTACAAAAAGAATAATCTGAAGGCTATCACCTAAGTATGAAACATCAATAAACAAACAACAGAAACGTAAGCTTTTTTAAAAAGCAGTACACCGCATTGCGAAAAATCAACACTGTATCGTGGGTTCATCTACAATCAGATCATTGATAAAAAAAAAGTGAAAGCCGTTTACAAATCCCTGTAACGCCGAATTGGAGCGCAGCTCTTGAGGAGGAGGAGGGAAGGATACTGAGGAGAGGGTAGACCCCTCCTCCTTCTCCTCCTCCTTCCCTCATTCTTTAATATGCTCCGGGGGGGGTCACGTGACCTCGGGGGGGTGTCACGTGACTTCGGGGAGGGGGATCACGTGACCTCGGGGAGGAGTGACATGGGGGTCACGTGACCTTGGGTGTCACATGGGGGTCACAAGGTGACCCCCCAGGTCACGTGACCCCCTGAGGTCACATGGGGGTCACGTGACCTTGAGATGACCTTGGGAGGAGTCACGTGACCTTGGGGGTCACGTGACCTCGGGAAGGAGACCACGTGACCTCGGGGGTCACGTGACCTCATAGGGGTCACGTGACCTCAGAGGGGTCACGTGACTTGGGGGTCACGTGACCTTGGGGGTCACGTGACCTTGAAATGACCTTGGGAGGGGTCGTGACCTTGGGGGTCACGTGACCTTCAGGGGGTCACGTGGGGGGTCACGTGACCTTGAGATGACCTTGGGGGTCACGTGACCTTGGGATGACCTTGGTTACGCCGACGCCAACGCCGACGCCGACGGCGACGCCGACGCCGCTCAAGCCGGGAAAGGGCCCCTAAGAGCTGCGCTCTAAAAATGAAAGCCGCTTACAACTCCCTGTAACGCCGAATTTGAGCGCAGCTCTTGAGGAGGAGGGAAGGGTACTGGGGGGTCAGTTGACCTCGGAAAGGGGGGGGGGGGGGTCACGTGACCTGGGAGATCACGTGACCTCGGGGGAGGGGTCACGTGACCCCCAGGTCACGTGACACCCCCCCCCCCCCCCTAGGTCCTCCCGAAGGAACCCAAGGTCCTCCCGAGGTCCTCCCGAAGAGGCCCGAGGTCCTCCCGAAGAGGCCTGAGGTCCTCCCGAGGTCCTCCCGAAGGAACCCGAGGTCCTTCCGAGGTCCTCCCGAAGAGGCCCGAGGTGCTCCCGAGGTCCTCCCGAAGGAACCCGAGGTCCTTCCGAGGTCCTCCCGTAGGAACCCGAGGTCCTTCCGAGGTCCTTCCGAGGTCCTCCCGAAGAAACCCGAGGTCCTTCCGAGGTCCTCCCGAAGGACCTCGGGTTCCTTCGGGAAAATTTACCCATAATGCACCGCGCGGTTACGCCGACGCCGCTCTAGCCGGAAACGGGCGCCTAAGAGCTGCGCTCTAAAAATAAAGTAATGGCCCCAATAACGAGTCTTGGGGTCTTCCGGGGAGAACGCGCAATTCAATGGATTCTGCTTTGCCCACACGCCCAAACTGCTTACGGTTGGTAAGGTGAGAACCTAATCATTTCAAGAGGCAATCATTATCTAGTACTTGCTTCAGCTTATGCAAAAGCTTGCGATGCAAAACCATGTCGAACGTCTCTGCGAAATAAAAGCGGCATCGACTTGACCTTTATTATCACTTACTGTAGCAAAATTAGGGACCATGTGGAGAACGTGTGCCACTGTCGAGCACCCTCCACTGAGCTCATGTTGTTCATTAAATAAAAACGCTGCAGATTCTAGAAAAGTTATAATATCCTTTGAAAGTGAAATGTTCAAGAACCTTACTACTACACGCACTTAACAATAACACTAATCTATAATTGCAAACACTCTTTCTCCCTCCACTCTTATATATAGGCACTTATTTAAATACTTTCCAACCTTATTGCACCTGACCCGTGTTTAAACTGCAAGAGTACATCACGCAAAAAAAAAAAACAAAAAAAAACTTGGAACACCATTTGGCATACTGTTTTGAGGAAAGCGTTAGGAATTCCATTTTTTCCACACGACTTTCAGGTGCCTAGCCGTAGAAGGCTGTCAAGAAAAAGTCTCGTTCTGGTCGATCTCGTCAGTCGCTTTAACTTTACATATTCAAGCAAGATCGAGCACGGGTACGGGTCACACCGGCACCGTCAATCGTTGTAACCGTATCCTCCTCTATACTGACAAAGCGTGGCAGATCGCCACGAGACGCGGCCGCCGAAAGTTAAAAGGTACAGCGGAAGACAACGGATGTGAGGAGAGCCATGTAACGGGCGCCCCGCTGCGGCGAGACGCCGAAACACACTTCTCCCGAGTGACTCTCCTCGCGTTCCTCGCGCTACCGCTTTTTTTCTCGTCGGGTTTGAAAACCATGTTTCGGGTCCTCGCCGCAGCAAAAGCTGTGCGCTGAATACCAGGTTCCTTAAGAAATGCTTTCTGTTACCAGATCCCTGCGCCCCAAATCTGCAACCGGGCACTCTGTGGCTTCGTCGTCGAACTACGCGGATTTGTGGGTATAGTGGGGGCTATGTTGTAACCCAAGTAGCACAAAGTAAGTTCTGGAAAGAGGGCTCCCGTGGGTCCAACTTGGGCAGCCCACACGGGTCCCATGTCCAACCAGAACAAACGCAGCATTCTTCTGACGTCATGGAAAGTGGAACTGCATCCGTCAGAGCTTCATTATTTTGCAAGCTTGCCGCACCCTAAAACTATACGTTATGTATGACGCCCAGTACGTCTCAGTGCATTAGCCATTGAGCGAAGCGTTGTTCTTGTGGGCTGAGCCTTTTCTGCAGTTCTTATGTTGCTGATTTTTGTTTTGTCAAAACATGTTTTAGGCTTTGTCATGCGCTTATCTTTTTCATGAATTGACGTGATTACTCCTTCCGAATGCTCGGCGCGAATGCATTTTTTCGAATGCTGGGACAATAAATAGATAGATGGATGAATGCTAAAGCTTAAAGCACAGTCCTAGAGCTTATATTCACTCACGGCACATCACATATACACAAAGAAGATTTCTAAGCACGCAATACTCTCGACTATTTTCAGATATTAAAAATCTCGTAGTCGAGCGTGCATCAAAAAGGGGAAGCCAATCAGGCACTCATCGATAAGCTTTCTAAACAATTCTTACCTTCAAAATTTCTTCTAGAAAATCAATTTTCTGGTGAGTGGTATGTCGACATTCCTGTCAAACATCGGGTCTCTCCAAAGACAGTTGAGTCCTATCAACATGAACAATTAATACGAAATGTGCGTTTCGATGGGGACGTGTAACAAACGAATACAATGGTCGGTAAAGTCTATATCCTTTTTAAGAGTTCGGTGGAGGACATCACAAAAGAAAACGGCATCTGTGCAGTAGGTCAAGCAGTGTTCTTAGTTTTTGTCAGTGGCATAAGCGGCAATCAACCGAACGCGGTACAAAGAAAAAAGTTCATGGAGTTATTATCTCACTGGAAGCGTTGATGTGTGCGACTTAAAGAAACATTTTTTTACCACTTGGAGATATGCACATCAGCTTTACACGTTTTAAAGTATCATGTCCTTCATAGTCACTAAACCGTGTTCTATATGGCGGAATAGGGAATAAAGTGTCAATTAGTGCTTGTGATAGTCGTCTTCTAGGTACTCCAAGGAGATACTCTAAGGAGAAGCGGACTTTTAGAAACATGAAGGTATCTACTATATCTTTTCAAAAGCCCCCGCATTTGTCTGGGGTCGAATATGTTGTTGGAATAATCGAGGGCAAGTGATGTGCTAGTTTTTTTTAATGATTGTAAACTGGGTCCGGACATTTCGTCGAACGCCGTTTCATCGAACGCCGTTTCATCGAAGCCGTTTCGTTGAACACCGTTTCATCGAACGTCGTTTCATCGAACGCCGTTTCATCGAACGCCGTTTCATCGAACGCCGTTTCATCGAACGCCTTTTCATCGAACGCTGTTACAGCCTGCAATATTTTCGCAATTTATTTTGATTTTTATTCACAACGTTATCTAATTCTCCCTTTTTTTAAATCACAGTATGCAGTGACGAGATAAGTTCCATTGTGAACATGTCCTGCTTCGAGAAGAAAGCCTCCATAAAACATTGAC
This sequence comes from Ixodes scapularis, assembly GCF_016920785.2. NCBI lineage: Eukaryota > Metazoa > Arthropoda > Arachnida > Ixodida > Ixodidae > Ixodes > Ixodes scapularis. The sequence continues at coordinate 158,588,575 of NW_024609835.1, read as the reverse complement.
CCCTCTCCATGTCACATGAAACAATTAAAAATGAGACATAAAAACAAAACAAAAAAAAACAGAAAGCACCATGTGCTTTCTGGGAAGCGGGTAGTGTTTTATTGTTTGACAGCGTGTACCTGTAACCTTGGGTTATGTGAGGATCCGAAAGGGTTCTGTCTTCTTGGGTGACAGAGAACACCCACGGTTTTACTATTGTCTGGTGCGGGTTGGCCTTCCTAAGAAAGTGTCCTGAAGATGATTCATAGGCAAAAGGGTCGGTAATAAAGTTGACAGTGAAGGGGAGGTGGTTCCCGTCCAGGGTGTAGCCCGAAACCATGTTGGCTGACACTTTGTGCAGCGTTTGACTCTGTAGAGTATGAAAACTAAAAAAAAAAAAGCAGGAACGTTCAATTTGAGCATAAAGCTGATAATCAGAGTATCATTATATTTTATTTTGTGTGCTCTCCTGGCAGAGTATCGTTTTATTATAAGCGTGCTGCCATGACAGTTAAATGCTTTTCGTGAATAAACCTTCAACTAAGCGTAAGTGTGCAAATGAGCTGGTGTACATGTGAATGGCACATTACCAAAACCCCCGGACAGCCAGTAAAAAAAACAAACGACACAGACATTCAAAAGTGTTTTAAGTGTCGGTCCTTTACCTCCAGTGTCATGTTTTCCGACAGGTACATGAGTAAAACTTTTCAGTAAGTCGCATACCCATTTGTTTTTATACCAATGGTTTTTATTTCTAGTAATTTGGCTCCACCCTAAAGACAGTTTCACAAGTAACCACCTTAGTCTTAACAAATGTAAGGTAAAACATCTATAAAACACTGTTATGCCCCAAAACTCGATACAGAGAACTTCGATGAAACGGCCCTTAGCGTTTCGATGAAACGGCGTTCGATGAAATGGCGTTCGATGAAATGTCCATTCATTCGATGAAACGGCGTTCGATGAAACGGCGTTCGATGAAATGTCCGCTACCCAGTGTAAACAGAAAGGGATGTGCTAAATTTCTAAAGAACAACAATTGGGAAACGAGCTGGCGGACGAAGAGATGGGTCGGACCCAAGCTACCAGTTCCTAGTGGAAAGAATAATTAAGTTATTGTGCTCTATCAATTCCCACGGGGAGTTCCAGATAAAGGTCGCAAAAATTATGTCAAAGGCTTGTATTTTTGTCGGCCACAATGTAATACTTGTAAGACATACATTCATTTGGGTAACTAGAAAATGTTACGCACTGCTGCTTTTGCGAAGATTGATAAATGTTGCGCTCTCCATGCTAATAATATTCGCTTACTTCAGCTACGTCAGAATTTTTATATAGAGTATTAGATTTCGTTTGATCCAGAGACATGCCAATATATTTGAAGACACAACAATTCTACGATAGCACAGCAAAATGTCCCGGAATGGTTGCCCAAGTGCCTATCCAGAAGGCGTTAGATTTTTCGGTATCTAACCTCGCTCCGGTTAGTTTGCAATACTTCTTTGTTACATCAAGGCTTTTCTCGACACTTTCCTCTTCGAACAAAACAATGCTACATCATCCACGTATACTAATAACATTACATCTGTGAAGCGAAGGGTATATATTCATGAATAATATCATTTGTAATACTGAGGCTAAGAGGTTCAAGGTATATAGCAAAATGAATTGGTGATAGTAGGCAGAACTGCCTATAAAGAGTTGATAACGATGAATTTTGAAAAGCAGCTGTTTACGATAAGTCTCCTGCTGCTATTTTTTTTAACGAAGTCGAATGCACTCTAATAGCATGTCCCTACGTTTGCATGATAAAGTAGTTTGAATAAGAAAGAATGGCTTGCCCTATTTAGTCTCAATATCTCCCGAGATTAAAAGCAAAAGATGGCAGATCATTGCGTGGTATGCGCAATTGAATAAATATCTCAAAATATTATTACGGTTCACTGACAAGTCGTAGGGGCACGACATCAACATAAAACAGCAAAAACCGTTACGAGCGTTAGCAGCGTTGCTAAGATAGCTAACCTGTAGCAGACGGGAAGTTTGCATGACAGTTCCAGCGGCAATGTCGTGCCCCAACTGGGAGGCGGATCGGGCGGGCTTTTGTTGACCCTCTTCACGTGAATCACATGACGTCCCCGGTTGCCAGATCCTAAGGTGGTTGGGAGCCAGGGTCAGCTAAAGGAAATGCGAGCAGGGTAGTGGCTGATCGGAAGCCACTCGGACTGGCGGCGGGTGAATCCAGGTGGTTGTGTCTCCACGGTGGTCGTAGAGTGGCGAGCTGGCGGGTAGAGCCACCGCAAGGGCAGCAGCCAGGAAAACCTGTAGCAGACGGAAAGTTTGCATGACAGTTCCAGCGGCAATGTCGTGCCCCAACTGGGAGGCGGATCGGGCGCGCTTTTGTAGACCCTCTTCACGTGGATCACATGACGTCCCCGGTTGCCAGATCCTAAGGTGGTTGGGAGCCAGGGTCAGCTGAAGGAAATGCGGGCAGGGTAGTGGCTGATCGGAAGCCACTCGGACTGGCGGCGGGTGAATCCAGGTGGTTGTGTCTCCACGGTGGACGTAGAGTGGCGAGCTGGCGGGTAGAGCCACCGCAAGGGCAGCAGCCAGGAAAACCTGTAGCAGACGGGAAGTTTGCATGACCGTTCCAGCGTCAATGTCGTGCTCCAACTGGGAGGCGGATCGGGCGGGCTCTTGTAGACCCTCTTCACCTGGACCACATGACGTCCCCGGTTGCCAGATCCTAAGGTGGTTGGGAGCCAGGGTCAGCTGAAGGAAATGCGGGCAGGGTAGTGGCTGATCGGAAGCCACTCGGACTGGCGGCGGGTGAATCCAGGTGGTTCTGTCTCCACGGTGGTCGTAGAGTGGCGAGCTGGCGGGTAGAGCCACCGCAAGGGCAGCAGCCAGGAAAACCTGTAGCAGACGGGAAGTTTGCATGACAGTTCCAGCGGCAATGTCGTGCCCCAACTGGGAGGCGGATCGGGCGGGCTTTTGTAGACCCTCTTCACGTGGATCACATGATGTCCCCGGTTGCCAGATCCTAAGGTGGTTGGGAGCCAGGGTCAGCTGAAGGAAGTGCGGGTAGGGTAGTGGCTGATCGGAAGCCACTCGGACTGGCGGCGGGTGAATCCAGGTGGTTGTGTCTCTACGGTGGTCGTAGAATGGCGAGCTGGCGGGTAGAGCCACCGCAAGGGCAGCAGCCAGGAAAACCTGTAGCAGACGGGAAGTTTGCATGACAGTTCCAGCGGCAATGTCGTGCCCCAACTGGGAGGCGGATCGGGCGGGCTTTTGTAGACCCTCTTCACGTGGACCACATGACGTCCCCGGTTGCCAGATCCTAAGGTGGTTGGGAGCCAGGGTCAGCTGAAGGAAGTGCGGGCAGGGTAGTGGCTGATCGGAAGCCAATCGGACTGGCGGCGGGTGAATCCAGGTGGTTGTGTCTCCACGGTGGTCGTAGAGTGGCGAGCTGGCGGGTAGAGCCACCGCAAGGGCAGAAGCCAGGAAAACCTGTAGCAGACGGGAAGTTTGCATGACAGTTCCAGCGGCAATGTCGTGCCCCAGCTGGGAGGCGGATCGGGCGGGCTTTTGTTGACCCTCTTCACGTGGATCACATGACGTCCCCGGTTGCCAGATCCTAAGGAGGTTGGGAGCCAGGGTCAGCTGAAGAAAGTGCAGGCAGGGTAGTGGCTGATCGGAAGCCAATCGGACTGGCGGCGGGTGAATCCAGGTGGTTGTGTCTCCACGGTGGTCGTAGAGTGGCGAGCTGGCGGGTAGAGCCACCGCAATGGCAGAAGCCAGGAAAACCTGTAGCAGACGGGAAGTTTGCATGACAGTTCCAGCGGCAATGTCGTGCCCCAGCTGGGAGGCGGATCGGGCGGGCTTTTGTTGACCCTCTTCACGTGGATCACATGACGTCCCCGGTTGCTAGATCCTAAGGTGGTTGGGAGCCAGGGTCAGCTGAAGGAAGTGTGGGCAGGGTAGTGGCTGATCGGAAGCCACTCGGACTGGCGGCGGGTGAATCCAGGTGGTTGTGTCTCCACGGTGGTCGTAGAGTGGCGAGCTGGCGGGTAGAGCCACCGCAAGGGCAGCAGCCAGGAAAACCTGTAGCAGACGGGAAGTTTGCGTGACAGTTCCAGCGGCAATGTCGTGCCCCAACTGGGAGGCGGATCGGGCAGGCTTTTGTAGACCCTCTTCACGTGGATCACATGACGTCCCCGGTTGCCAGATCCTAAGGTGGTTGGGAGCCAGGGTCAGCTGAAGAAAGTGCGGGCAGGGTAGTGGCTGATGGGAAGCCACTCGGATTGGCGGTGGGTGAATCCAGGTGGTTGTGTCTCCACGGTGGTCGTAGAGTGGCGAGCTGGCGGTTAGAGCCACCGCAAGGGCAGCAGCCAGGAAAACCTGTAGCAGACGGGAAGTTTCCATGACAGTTACAGCGGCAATGTCGTGCCCCAATTGGGAGGCGGATCGGGCGGACTTTTGTAGACCCTCTTCACGTGGATCACATGACGTCCCCGGTTGCCAGATCCTAAGGTGGTTGGAAGCCAGGGTCAGCTGAAGGAAATGCGGGCAGGGTAGTGGCTGATCGGAAGCCACTCGGACCGGCGGCGGGTGAATCCAGGTGGTTGTGTCTCCACGGTGGTCGTAGAGTGGCGAGCTGGCGTGTAGAGCCACCGCAAGGGCAGAAGCCAGGAAAACCTGTAGCAGAAGGGAAGTTTGCATGACAGTTCCAGCGGCAATGTCGTGCCCCAACTGGGAGGCGCATCGGGCGGGCTTTTGTAGACCCTCTTCACGTGGATCACATGACGTCCCCGGTTGCCAGATCCTAAGGTGGTTGGGAGCCAGGGTCAGCTGAAGGAAGTGCGGGCAGGGTAGTGGCTGATCGGAAGCCACTCGGACTGGCGGCGGGTGAATCCAGGTGGTTGTGTCTCCACGGTGGTCGTAGAGTGGCGAGCTGGCGGGTAGAGCCACCGCAAGGGCAGCAGCCAGGAAAACCTGTAGCAGACGGGAAGTTTGCATGACAGTTAAAGCGGCAATGTCGTGCCCCAACTGGGAGGCGGATCGGGCGGACTTTTGTAGACCCTCTTCACGTGGATCACATGACGTCCCCGGTTGCCAGATCCTAAGGTGGTTGGAAGCCAGGGTCAGCTGAAGGAAATGCGGGCAGGGTAGTGGCTGATCGGAAGCCACTCGGACCGGCGGCGGGTGAATCCAGGTGGTTGTGTCTCCACGGTGGTCGTAGAGTGGCGAGCTGGCGTGTAGAGCCACCGCAAGGGCAGAAGCCAGGAAAACCTGTAGCAGAAGGGAAGTTTGCATGACAGTTCCAGCGGCAATGTCGTGCCCCAACTGGGAGGCGCATCGGGCGGGCTTTTGTAGACCCTCTTCACGTGGATCACATGACGTCCCCGGTTGCCAGATCCTAAGGTGGTTGGGAGCCAGGGTCAGCTGAAGGAAGTGCGGGCAGGGTAGTGGCTGATCGGAAGCCACTCGGACTGGCGGCGGGTGAATCCAGGTGGTTGTGTCTCCACGGTGGTCGTAGAGTGGCGAGCTGGCGGGTAGAGCCACCGCAAGGGCAGCAGCCAGGAAAACCTGTAGCAGACGGGAAGTTTGCATGACAGTTAAAGCGGCAATGTCGTGCCCCAACTGGGAGGCGGATCGGGCGGACTTTTGTAGACCCTCTTCACGTGGATCACATGACGTCCCCGGTTGCCAGATCCTAAGGTGGTTGGGAGCCAGGGTCAGCCGAAGGAAATGCGGGCAGGGTAGTGGCTGATCGGAAGCCACTCGGACCGGCGGCGGGTGAATCCAGGTGGTTGTGTCTCCACGGTGGTCGTAGAGTGGCGAGCTGGCGTGGAGAGCCACCGCAAGGGCAGAAGCCAGGAAAACCTGTAGCAGAAGGGAAGTTTGCATGACAGTGCCAGCGGCAATGTCGTGCCCCAACTGGGAGGCGCATCGGGCGGGCTTTTGTAGACCCTCTTCACGTGGATCACATGACGTCCCCGGTTGCCAGATTCTAAGGTGGTTGGGAGCCAGGGTCAGCTGAGGGAAATGCGGGCAGGGTAGTGGCTGATCGGAAGCCACTCGGACTGGCGGCGGGTGAATCCAGGTGGTTGTGTCTCCACGGTGGTCGTAGAGTGGCGAGCTGGCGGGTAGAGCCACCGCAAGGGCAGCAGCCAGGAAAACCTGTAGCAGACGGGAAGTTTGCATGACAGTTCCAGTGGCAATGTCGTGCCCCAACTGGGAGGCGGATCGGGCGGGCCTTTGTTGACCCTCTTCACGTGGATCACATGACGTCCCCGGTTGCCAGATCCTAAGGTGGTTGGGAGCCAGGGTCAGCTGAGGGAAATGCGGGCAGGGTAGTGGCTGATCGGAAGCCACTCGGACTGGCGGCGGGTGAATCCAGGTGGTTGTGTCTCCACGGTGGTCGTAGAGTGGCGAGCTGGCGGGTAGAGCCACCGCAAGGGCAGCAGCCAGGAAAACCTGTAGCAAACGGGAAGTTTGCATGACAGTTCCAGCGGCAATGTCGTGCCCCCAAGTGTAGTAACCTTGCTGACGTTACTACACTTTTTCGCTCCCTGTTAAACAAGAACAGCGTCTCGATGTGGGGTCCTAGCCAAGAGGAGGCTTTCCCCGCCTCAAGTCACTGCTTAGCTCTGAAACATGCATGGCGAAGTACCACCCGCCCTACCCCACCGTGGTGTCTGCGAATGCCAGTTCTTATGGTTTGGGAGCCGTGCTGCTTCAATATCAGCCTTCGGGGACTCGGCGTGCTGTCGCCTTTGCTTCCAGATACCTCACTCCCACAGAGAGTCAGGACAGTCAGACGGAGAAGGAGTATCTAGCCGTAACGTAGGCCGTTTTATGGTTCGACCAGTATATTTGTGGTCTGAACTTCGAGGTCGAGACAGATCACCTTCCTCTTGTCCTGGATTGCTCAGAGAAAATGGACGAACATTCGGCTGGAGACGGATGTGATACTCCTATTGGAGTTCCCCCAGGCCTTGAAAAAATTGCGGTGGCTTCTCGGCTATGCCTTGATATACGTAGCGTGAGCTTATGCCCACAAAATGAGAGGCGCTATCAAGCGGCTCCGGTGCAGAGTCAGACTTGGATATTGCGCAACGGAGGCGCACAGCTGTGCACGCGGCGGCGCCAGTGCGTCAGCCGCGGCTATGACATCACTCCTCTGGAATGCGCAGACCGGCGAGGCGGGCGCGGCGGCGGCGGCTCCGGCGCGCCAGCTGTGCACCGTGTGACGTCACTGCTCCTCGTGCATGCGCAGCACGGAGCACAGCTCATTATGTGATCTACGCGAAACTGCTCAACCTCGGCCAGTGTAGCTCAAGCAACAAAATCTTGGCTCGAGCTGATGGAACGCATTCCGTCGAGTTCAGGATCTGAATAACGCCCAGAGCTTCAATGGCAGGTAGTCCCAGAAGAGACGTGAGTTAATTTTTCACGACGTAGAGACGCTGGGCCGTGAGCTTGCCACGCCACTCCAAGGTTGCCTTGAAAGTCCCCAGGACGTTCAGACGTAGGTTGCCGGGCCCCGACACCTCGCCTTCGGCTTCGTGCAGGTCAAGAGTAAGCCGCGGGAAATAGGGTGAAACAACAGTGACCTCCGCGCCCGAGTCAATTTTGAACTTGGAAAGAGGACCATTCACGCGCACCTCGGTGTATCTTGCATGCCGTGTGCTGAATGCGTGAAGCTCCAAGGAGTCCAAGAGTTCTTTTCGCTTCTTAGCTTTGCAAACTTCCGCAAAATGGCCTTGCTTCTTGCAGAAGTGGCAAGACAATTCCCGCGCTGGGCAATCTTTCCGCAGGTGAGGGTGACGTCCGCAATACTCACAAGTTGAACTGGCGGACTGCTCAGATTTGCCGCGATAGCGTGTCGATTGACTGGTCGCTATCTTCTAGCGTCTCGCAGTGTTGACGTTCAGGTTTTCGGGGGCGGTATTCTCGCGGGCAACGCTGGAGCGTGACAACCGCTCTTTTTCGGCATCCTCATTAAGACGGGCTTGACAGAGCGCTTCTTCCACAGTGAGCCTCGTACGACGACACAACTGGTCAGAGAGCTTGTCATCCCGCAACCCCACGACGAATTTGTCACGTACCAGGCGGTCTTTGCCGTCCGCACTGTTGTAACCGCAGCGCTTGACCAGGTCACGAAGCGACGTGAAAAAGTCGTCGGCAGACTCGCCTTGCTGCTGCGTCCGACGGCGTAACAGGCGACTCTCGTATATTTCGTTGACGGGATGCACGAAGCTTGTGCCCGGCCAGCTTCTTTTTGACGACCGCGAACGACAGGGTCTCTAGAGTTGGCGCTCCCAACGATGACAGGACGCTTCGGGCTTGTGGTCCCATGCAGTACAAGAGCGTGCGTACCTGCACGTCGTCGCTGGCAGTATTGAGACCGGCTGCGAGGCGTAGTCCTGGTACGTCGCAATCCAAGTCGGCCATACCGCCGGGCTGGTGTAAGTGAATGGAGCCGGAGGATGAAGTCCCGACGCTCCGACGCGAACCACTTGGATACTGGGTTCACCTTCCGCCATAGTGACGGCGTTAGCCAGCTTCTGACATTATGTTAGGAACGTTCGGAATGGACGACTGCCAAGTGACAGCAGTCCAGCTCATGACCACAACCGCGGTGTAAGATACACTCTTTAGGTGAGGACACGGTGGGCCTGAACACGCGACGCGAGGAATCAGATAGTGTTCGTTCGACGGGCATCCGAAAGGCTGCATCATTTCGTGGCCACCATGCCCGCGGCTGACAGTGTCGCCGGCGGCCTAACGGCGAAACTGTATGAGAGCAAAAAAATTTATCTTGTTGCCATGACACTCCGGTAGGCAGTGGTCTTTCTGCACGTGCGACCAGACTTGTTCACGTTACTGAAAAATGGTAAGGAATTACACTTACAATTACTCGAGGCTAAATTGTAATTAATTACAATTACATTTACTTTCCAATAAAAGTAAGTGAGCGTTACCCCAAAAAGTAATCCGTTACTTTTCGTGGCGTTACTACCAACATTATTTCCCCCCAAGGAAGAAACAAAGGGAAGAGGGTTATTCAAGTTCTTATTGTTGCAACCTGTTCCATTTAATGACCTTGCGTATTTTGAGCAACTGCTGATTCTCGAAAGTCTCGTCTGACATTTTGAGTTATTTCTTACTCAATATGTCGACTGCTACGCTGAACAGCCTTTGAACTGAAACACTGCATGGGAGTGGCATATTGTGCCTCACGAATGCTTTATGCTCTGCATTGAGATTTTTCAGCGAAGCAATGGAAGTACTATTTACCTCGAAGATAGAGCAAAGCTTCCTCGTGGCAGCAGTTGCCGAGAGTTTTAGTAGATCGTTCCGATGAATGCGCAAAGGCGGCGGCGGAGTATCGGGCATCGTTATCATACTCATCGGGACGATTTACTAAAATTCTCCACTGTCAAAATCGCGAAGCTGTATCATACGTCATCATACGTCTAGGATCTAGCCAAAACTAAAATAAGAATTGTGTCCATCTTACTATACTGGCATATATTGCCAGACAATAGCAAAACATAGTGGTAACAGTAAGGTGATAATTAAATAATAAATAAGGTTTGGGTCGACATTCTTCTTGGTTTTGTTCTGAACAGGTCGAGCCTCGGTTGAGACGTTGGTGAATAAAAAAAGGTTTCCAGTAAATAAATATAAGTTATAAAAAAAAGGAAACTCATAGCAACAATTAATTAGGACGGTGGTTAAAACAAGGAAATGTAAAAGCACGTTTGCCGTGTGTATCTTTCTTGGTGCTGTTCAAAAACGCACGGAGCACGAACCGACTGCAGTTTACGCCGCTGTTCTCCAGATAGACGTCCGCTGATGCCACGGGCAGCGAAGGGCAGAGTACTAAGCCGCGCTATGGCCCCGATCATAAATTTCGCTTTCTCATCAAGCCAGGACATTAAGTCTACGCCAGCCACCATTATGTTTTATTTGTAAAATATCTGCTTGAGATAAGATGCGTCCTGCTGGGTCAGTACATGAAGAAGAAGAAAAGAGGACTATTACCATTTTCGAAGTGCTCGCAAAACGCTGACTCACAAAAAGGACGACTGAGATGCGGATAATCCAGCTGGAATTAACAAATAAAGTTGGCCAATCCTAGAAGTTGGACTACAAAAAAATAAGTAGCTTTTAAAACAGAGTCAAATAAGGTGAAAGAAACAGAAAAAATACATCCTGTTTTCTAAGAGAAGATGATAAGTGTGCAGCAACGAACGAGCATGCATGCTTGTGGCAATAACAACTTCACATATTATCACATTTCTTTTAGTGGATTTTAGGGTAGATGGAGTGTTGTCTCGTGTTGTGACGTAATGAAAATGGTCGTGTATAACCGAGAAGGACATTTTTAATTGTTGTCTGTGCACTTCCCACCTCCAGCTTCTCGAAGAGGCATACAATCAATTGGTGTCCTCTCCCCGCCTTCGATCGCAAAGAAAAACAAAGGGACTAAAAAATGATAATATAACTTGACCCCTCCTCCCCCTTTTTTCTTTCATTTAGTAGGAATGTTAATGTGTATTTTTTGAGATTGTTGTTAGGGTCTAAAAAAATAGATTCCAGGGCATGGTGTTGCAAAAAAAAAAGGCTTTGCAGAACAGAAGTGTGCCAAGTCTCCTTCTGCGCAGTTCAATTCGCGTGACAGTGTCACTGCGCTCGACATTACCCCCCCCCCCCCCCCCTTTCGAAAAAAAAAACTTTCTTTAGAAAGGGAGGCCGGGGGGGGGGGGGGTGGTACTGGAAAAAATGTAACGGATTACAAGGAACCCGTTACATAAAAAATGTAAGGGAATTGCTTTAAAGTTACTCTAGAAAATATGTCATTAATCCGTTAGTAAATTACTGATAAATTTAAGGGATTACAAGTAATTTCGTTACTTGTAACGAATTACGTACAAGTCTGTGTGCGACAACCTCGCTGGAGCTCTGCGCGTGTGGAGCATGAGGTGGCACCAGCCGTCCTGTGCACTGCTGGCTGCCTCCTGCGTCTTACACCGTGCCTAGTGCCACTAAATAAGCTACGCTTCAGAGTAACGACACTTGGCCATATTGTGGCTTAAAATCATGGTTGCCGGTTATCTGAAGTTTTATTTGAAATCACATTAAACACTTTTCCGTCCTCCACAAATATTTAAACAGTTCGCGACAAAGCAAAGCAATATTACATGAGCTTCCTAATACCGAACCGAATGCTGAGGACGTCGCACGTTTGATTCGGAACGATCGGCAGTTCCGTCTGCTTTGTACAAGCACCAAAATGGCGGCGCCCACAACAGTGACGGGGAACGGAGTGCCGATACTCTAAGAGCAGCTCATTTAGTGGCTCTAACCGTGCCCATTTACGTGCCAACGGGTCGACGAGTCACCTGCCGGCGCCGCTTGAAACCATAGTGAGAGAGAGAGAGAGAGAGAGACAGAGTGAAGAGCTAACTTTATCGGCACGTCGCGAGGAGCGGGCTGTCTTTACCTGAAGAGTATGATCTTACACCGTGACCACAACCAAAAAGCCCCTTTTATTTCCACGCGCCGCTCCACATATAAGCGTTCTATAAAGGATGGTGTCCTCTGGCGAGCAATAAGAAAAACACCACCACCTCAGTAGCGCCCACTACAAAGATGGCCGCTTATGAATACAGGGTGTCAGAAAAAAAAAATTACTCATTCTTTTTTACCGCAAAAATAAACTAGGCATCGCCGAACGCTCATTCTCCGCCCAAAGGTAGCTTTAGAGGTCACAACCAAATGCCAAAGTTTCAGCCCGATCTGATACTTTAATCAAAAATTATGTGATTTTCTGAAAATTTCAATGGGAAAATGGCGGCCGACAGAGTTTTTGAATACATGGGGCTCTATTGGCACCAGAAACCAAAAACGGGCAAAAATGGGCTTCATTTTCGTATTGAAAGTTTCAGAAAATCACTTATAACTCTTGAAAAAGGTAACAGATCGGGCTGAAACTTTGGCATCTGGTTTTGACCTCTAGCGCTACCTTTTGGCGGAGAATGAGCGTTCGGCGATGCCTAGTTTATTTTTGCGGTAAAAAAGAATGTGTAAACTTTTTTTGTGACATGCTGTGCGTATGGACACCGTCAAGTAAGTCAGCCTAAAACGACAACACTATGAGCTTTGACGTCGGAAGGACATTGAGGCTTAGGTGGCGGGATCGCAATTTTTCAGCCATTTAGATGCAAATGCTGGATCCCCCCAGATTCCTCTTGACAGGCAACATCCCGGAACTGTACGTTCGGTACGCCGTTTGGGCGATACATATTTTGAAGGCTACCATTGGGTATTGTGTCAGCACCAGAGGTGTTTAAAAAAACATTGACTCAAGCATTTGATGGTCTCCACGGCGTGTGGGTATACATCGACGATGTACTAGTATAGGGAAGTCCACGCGATGAACACGATACAAGACTAAGCTCTGTTGCACGCTGCGAAAGCTGCAGGATTACATTTAAGTATAAAAACGTGCATTCGGGTTAAAGAAATTATTTATTTTAGGGACTTGATCGACAAGAGTGGTATAAAGCCAAATGCTACTTTTATCCAGTGTGTAAAAAGCCTCACCCGCCCTTCGTGTAAGAAGGACATCCAAGTCTTGTTGGGCGTGGTTATACATACTTCGGAAAGTTTTTGCCCTGCTTCTCCGAGAAAACCAGTTTGTTACGTGACTTGACAAAGAAGGAAAGCGTTTTCAATTGGAACGTCATGCATATTAATGAATGGAGAAACATGTGTAACTCGCTAACTAGCGCCCCGATACTGGTCATTTTCGATCCAAACAAAATCTCAAAAAGTTTAACTAACGCATCAGCTTTTGCTTTACGGACAACCCTTTTTCAGCATCACGAGAACAATTGGTGGCCTGTCGCTTATGCTACACGGGTACTATCCTAATGCGAAACTAGATATGCACAAGTAGAAAAAGAAATCCTGGGGATAACATTTGTCTGTGAGTGTTTCTGGGAGTGTGTCTATGTTCAAAGCATAACTGTCGAAACTGATTATCGCCCTTTGTTGGCACTAGCGCACGAAAACGTTGCAGACATGGCTTCACGGCTCAAAAGACTTTTTCTGAGCCTTATGCAATTTGACTAGAATCTAGAGTTCGTTCCCGGAAAACTACTTCTAGCTGACACACTGTCCCGCGTATGAATACCCACTGCAGCTGGTACAATGCCAAAAGTATTAAGAAGAGAGATGCTGCATCGCGTCCACGTAGGACATTTAGGGCTAAATAAGTGCAAAGCTCGAACTAGACTGGTAATGTATTGGCCTGGCATGAACGCTCCCATTGAAACGATGATTAAAAACTGCTAAATATGCCGCCTATTTGCATATAAAAACCCTCTGAGTTTTTGTTTAATATAAACACACCTCGGTGGCCCTGGCCCCGGGTGGGCGTAGATCTCTGTGAGTGTGCCGGTGAAAGTTATGTCGTCGCGTGCGGTGCGTACTCGAATTATCCAGAGGTTGAGTTGCTTCCAACTACTTCGAGTAGTGGGGTTATCGAAAAGATGCCCAGTATGTTTGCTAGGCATGGTATTCCGCTTGAACTTGTGGGAGCCCTGGATCCCTTTCCCCAATCCGGCCTTGGAGTCGCGTTCGCGACAGCGGGTGCTGCCTGGTTTCCGACAGGAGCGTACCTTATTGTGATCACATGAGGCAGCCATGCATCTTGGTTGGCTACTCTCGCCCCTCCTCCGCCCGTATCGCTAAACGTTTTGTAATGCTAGAACGCTTCATGTATGCAACACAATCGCCTAGCAATTTGCATACCTTTTTGAGCTTCATAATTTGCAGGGTTCCTTTTGTAGCTCGCACTGATCGGCCATCTGTACGTATCGCAGAAAAGTGAAAGATCGGACGCTATAGTATCGAGAAGGTGTTGCTCTGTCTTCAAAGGAGTCGGTGCTTTGGGTTATGGTCGGATCCCTCCGGGACTATGCTTAGTATCTGGGAGCTCACACATTTTCTGTTTGTGCGCAGGTGGCCCCCGAATGCCTTAAATATATGCCAGTACTGTTTACACGTAATGCTCTGTGTATGCGTTTAAAGAACCTAGAGCACGTTAAAGACGCGTAATTTTGAAAAGCAATTATACCATTTAAAGTCAAGATGCCTCAGATTAACACAAAAAATACGCGTTACGTTCGAATATGATGCCTGCAGAGGGTCTCCAAATATAAGCGTTGTCCCATAAAAAGAAAAAAAAATCACGTTTACGTATTGTTTACACGCTGCGTAAAATAGTTCTTACAAGATTGGGTGTGCGAAGGAAGGAACGCTGGTTTTAGCGTCTGAAACGTGTACGTCTTGATCAAATACCATAAAGCTAATTTAAGATGAACCTAAACGTCTCTTAAGTGAACAAACACATGAAGGGAAAAAAATATTAACGTTCCGCGAGAAGATAACCTTTTTTAATACAGTTCTTGGGATGACTACGAGTAGAGGTAGTATTGGTCGCGGCCGGAATAAAGAACGCGGCTCTCTGTGCTCTGCTGGAACTTCCCTCTGGCCCAGCCAAAAAAAAAATGTCACCGCTGCATCTTTTTTTTTTTTTTGTTTGCTGATTTGCGTGGAGAAAAAACAACTAACCTGTGTTTCTTAGGTTATGAACGTCAAGGATTAATTCAAAGTGGTATTTACTACATAAATGTTTCCACTTTAATCGACATCTGACAATGTTCAAAAACTTGAAACACGTCTCCCTTTCCATAGCCTTCTTAAAAACAAGAAAGGAGCAGAGGACAAACCGTCTGGAGCTCTGCTCGCCCAGATCCGACTCCGAGTGCCAAGTCAACACTGTCGGATGACCTTCCTCCCACGAGGCTTAATTGCCGTCGTAACGAAATCAGCTCGACACGCCCCGAGCTGTTGCAGACCTCAATCCCGGGCTAATTGTTAAGGGTCTGCGCCCCGTATTTGCAGTCGCCCGAGAAGAGCTGCCTTCCTTCGGTCAGAGGATGAGCTAAACGAGTGTGCCGAGACGCAAACACAGATGCTGTCTTTATTTGTCTTTCTCCTTTGTTTGATCGAGCTCAATGTCCTGGTATCTTTCCCATGCTCGAAGACTGGCACTTGTACTAAAGAGCAAAAAAAGCACAGATGTTGAAACACGTTACGTGTTGTGCTTTCTTGTGTATCGTATGTTCCGGATTAGAGTTCTCAACGGTACAGATTGTCCGCACTTCAAAATTTCTCTGTAAAGCACACCTTGACAAGTGCCCTCTTTATTAGCTCACAAAAAGCAGGCATCGTACATAAATCGTTATCCACGTACCCTTGCCTTCGTGAAATCCGCCACGTCTCGTCATAATGACCTGTGCCGAAGAACAATACCTCTTAGAGTCCGCGCCTCTAGATAGTCCGCACCGCGCAGATTTGCAACTTTCAAACATGCATAGTCAGCAGAAGTCTGGAAAGTATAGGGTACTATATACAGCTCCAGTTTGTAAGTTGAGCGCAGCGTAATTGAGGACGCAGACACGAGTACGGGAGGTGTAGTACATGCGATGCCATAAGCACGAGCTGCGGGCACAGCGACTTATATGGAAAGGACAGCGGCTTCGTCGTTGCAAAATCAATCTGGTGAAAGCTCCAGGATCTAGCCGAAACTAAACAGCGATGCACAGATATATGGCGGCCAGCGAATAAAACGCGAAGAGAAGGCACGCCTTCAGGAGAGTCGGGCGTCCAGATACACCTCCGCATAAATGGGTATATTGCTTTAAAATGTCATTTAATTACAGTTAAAATTACTTTGCTCCTGAAGTACTTTAACTGCAATGATATCCCTACCGACATCAAATGTAAACCCAATATTTTGCCATCCTTAAAGAAGTATATAATTAATTTGCAAGCCAATGAGTAAGTCCAGTATTATACGTCCTGTCTGTATTTTTCAGTTAGTATGTATGTTGTTTTCTGTATACTTTGATATGTGCGTACATTTGTTTTGTTTGCCTGCCGCATTGTAAAGGTTATTTCTAATGTTGGACCCGCGATTAGCCTCCACGGCTATAGGTCTAAGCAACGAATGAGTATTTAAAAAGAATAACAAAGGAATAATAAGAAAGAAAGAAAGACCATAATAGACCGATCTCACCAGCCAGTTTGACTACGCCACCGCTGCCGCAATGCATCCAGGGAACTTTAGTCTTTCTGCACGTGCGACAACCCCACTGGAGCTCTGCGCGAGTGGAGCACGAGACGACACGAGCCCTCGCGTGCACGGCCGCCTGCCTTCTGTGAACTAAAGTTATGGCGGCGTCACGCATGCGCCGAACGCTTAGTGAGATCGGTCTATTACAATTACTATTACATGAACAAGAATTAATAACAATTACAAATTACTTTTAAAAGTAATGCAGTTATTTTACAATTGCTTATTTTTTAGAGTGACCCAACTTGGGGCAATATAACTTTAAACCAGTTGTTCAGAATACAACGCATTTTTTTTTTTCATTTCTTGCTCCAATGTTTCATGAGGCTTAAGCATCGCAGTATAAATGTCCCGTAGTGTACTTTCCTTTTATGAATTTTGTTAAATGAATGATATAACTTTACAGTTTGGAGTAATGAAGTCCTGCGTTCTTATAATTTCAATAAATAATAATAAATTAGCACATATTCTAGAAGACACCTGATTCCTAAAGTAAAATTCGGTTGACATATTTTTGTTAGCCAGGCAAATAAAAATCTGACAATTAGTCCTATCTAAATATTTTTATAGTGTAAATACAAAAATACAGTCCACCCCCCCCCCCCCGCCCCCTTCCCACGTGACTAAGACGCCTGGTTACCAGGCGTCATTGCTGCGTTTGGACACGGGCCACTACCCGAATGCTTGTCGAACTGTTGATTATCACGAGCCCAAACTGTGTGTCCACGCAATGTTCGGGTCATCTGTGAGTCGCGTTCAAATATCGCCACTGAGGGGGGGTACTGCGACTTTTTTTCGAGCTACGTCATCGAGTTTTGCGAACCAGAGTTTGCGAGACCACGCTCGCCAATTAGTCATTAAAATTACACTGCAACAAAGGAGTTTCTTGGTCAGTGGCATTGCGTGCGAGTATACCTGAGTCCCACTAATGCCAGTAAGCTCGTCTAAAGTGAAAATACATTCCAAGCGATATCGTGGCACGGCCCCTTTATTAAGTTAGGTCTTACACATAAGCTTTTATCTTTCATAATTAAAAAAGCAGTAGAATTGCATATTACTTAATACTAACGTTCAGTAACTGCATCACAGCAGTTAGCGACGATTTAAAAGTGACAAGTTCGAGTCACGAGCTTAGCTGAAGAGGTGGGCTGCATATAGAGTTGCATCACGAGGCATCCCACGGGACCTGTGCAAGTCCCGGCACATCTTCGCTAAAACCAGCTATACGGGTAGAAGCCGAGGGAGAGGAGGAAATGAGAGCGCGCAGGGACTCCAGAGCGTCGAGCTCTGCCTGCGATGATTAGGAGGTAGAGGCAAAGTCTCGGTCTGTACTCACCGCTCGGACGCGTTCAAAGAGTGAGTATAGAGATAAAGGCAGCTGGCCTTGCTCAGTTTCTTTCTAGCTGCATTCTCGAAAAAAACTTATTTCTGGCAGTGAAGCCACGGGTTCCTGTGCTCTCATGCACTTTGAACGCCGAACAGAAGCTGTGTACGCGCGGTTTTCACTTCTTCCGGAAAGCCAGAAGAAGATGCTGCGCAGTACAGATCCAGGCTAACGCGGTCTGGCTTCGTCTTCTGTTGAAAGACAATTTCTAAGAAAGAAAAAAACGTTCTGATTTAGGATATGAACGTCCATTCAAACGTCGTTCGCGCAAGCATCTCCGAAACCTTACAAGTTTCGAAGAGTTTCTTTCCAGCCGTTTGATATCGTTATTTTCCGAGCGTCGTTTTGCCAGCTTTCGTGGGTCTCTAGAGATGATCGTCAAAATGCCAAACACCCAATTCTTTTCTTTTTCAGGACACGAAGCCGTATGGGTGACTCAATATAATGATGAATAATAGTTTAAAATTAACCGGTGTTGTTATCGGTGTCCGCTCGTGGTGGTTAATAAGACTGTTCTCGCCCTCTTTTTAACATGCGGCCGCTACCTCCCGATGTGATTTGTTGATTGTAATCTGCCTCGTCATGTGGCGGCCTTGACGGCAGCTCTTCCCATTTGTGGAGAAACAGCGAAATAGGTACAACAATTGGTAAAACAAGTTTAAGAACCTAGAATTGCTCCCTTTTACAAGGTATCCTATTTTATAGGACGCCAGTGTGGCGACCTCACACGGCCGGGCGTCACGGCAAACGGTCGTGCAGGAAGCAGCAGACAGAATCGTTTCAGTACACCACGGAATTGGACTGATTTTTTTCAGCTTAGGACACGAAATCCTAGAAAACAAAATGACCTTTTATTTTAATTTATTTTCTATAATTTTACAGACAGACATGTTGAATACCTCGTTACAAATCTTTATTTCAGCCTTGAAATAACGTCCATAAGCGAACAGTACCGGACAAGACTGCCCAGTTTTCCTATAAACTGATTCTGTTTGGTGGATTGGCTAACTTTTGTGTTCATTACGTTAAGCCTAGGTCACAATACTTATACATCGTACAAACGACAGTCTGCATACAGATTGGAATGCGAGATACCGAGAGCGGCGTGGCAATGAGTTCCAGGCGTAAACTTGGCACGCGGAATTCGAACCGCGGATATTGCGCGGTGACTCGGCTTTGCAGACTGTCTTTTGTCTGATAGATGAGCAGCGTAACCCTGGCGTCAGTGAAACTGGACCATAAAAGTTTCAGCAAACGCTTCCACTCTCCAGGTAGTACGCGTTGCAGACAATCACAGTGTCCTCATCGTGTCACGGTTGTTTTTCGAGAATCATCCCCTTAAACAGCTTCATGGTTTTGCCGCTACTGGAACCATGCCCTCAGTGAGTGCGAGGCCCTCATATCAGGTTCACATATTGGAAGCGTGACGCTTTCTTCATTCCAGGATACTCGGACGTCACCGTGAAGATGAAACGCAACTTGACTCATAATTATGCCACAATAAATTTTCATCCAATACTTCGTTGCAGCATTGTGGAATGCACGTGCTTTTGCCAAATATCTATTTTTACAAATCCTTTAGGAGAACTGCGCTATCGCGCCTTTTATTTGTTTAGCAATTTTCGGCACAAGAAGCTTTCTAAATAGCTCTTTATATAAGTAAACCAGATGGGGAGGCACATATTACTTTTTATCCGTGATAAACTTCTCCATTCACTATGCCTGAGGGTTGCGAAATGTTAAGATTGATGAAAGCATGAACAATTATTTTCCCGTAAACACCTTGCACTGCGTGATACATGTTAATTACACGTGGTTTCCTGTTCGCTGCGGCTATTTCACCCGACAGGTATAGTAGCCGCCAGTGGTGTTTTGAGGCTCTGTGAGGAGAATTATCGCACAAAGCCTTTCAGCCGATTCCGGTGAGGATACGTAAACCTTGCCATTTCTTTTCTTTAATTCTCGCCTAACGCGACCTTCCCCGTAAATAATTTTACATGCCGCCCCTTTAAAGTACACAAATGCGGTCAATTTCATCTACATTTCAAACGTGCTCACCATTTTTCTACGTGAAAAATCGGACTCTAAAAACTGAAGCGAGCAAGGAGTCACGACAGCCATTTGTCCGAAGCGCTATGTGCATTTAGTGCATTGTCACCGCAAAGCCGGTCACGTGATCTCAACATCCATATTACGGATGAGTTAAATGCTAGAGGAGATACCCGCATTAATCAGCTAACCGGCCCATGGGCCGGTTTGCTGGTCACTAATGGGGGTTTCACTCCGGGTGGATAAAACATCCGCAAAAAATATTTTCTGGTCAGATGAACGACTTCGTTGGTCAAGGTGTCTATGGAAAACTCCGCATCAACTATTTCACGGCACGTTGTCAAGGCTAACGTAGATTCCATCGTGGGGCAGCCCTGTACTGCTGCGAGAGCACGCGGCTGGTTTTGCGTCTTGCTCGCAAGCGCTTTCGTGCGAGGGAGACGTCAAACAAAGCGACGCGCTCGCGCACGTAGCTTTTACAGCGTTAGAACACTTCGGAACCTACGCCAGTCTTGACTTTGCAGAAAAAAAAATATTCGACGCCAAGACAACTAAATGCCTGGCGTTCCTTCCTCGCTTCGATTATTCAAATCCGAATCCGCACCCAGAAAAATGTTGAAGAGGCGTGAACTATAATTGAAATGAACCGACCTGCTTTTGAGCTATATAGCTCGAAGGGTGACCAAACTGGCGCTGTCGAAATCCCTTAATGTCTACCTTTCTATTTTTACTATTTGCCAAGTTTGATTGTTTTCAAATGCGTTGTAGGCTTTTTTAGCTTATTATTGTGCAAAGAAGTACAGTAATTCAAATAAACAATTTTTTTATTATTATTTTGTTTCTCACTTTTTCAGGCGTCTCCAGAGACATCACAGTCAACTTCTTCGGCGACTCGACCATTTCGTGCACCCACACGGGCTTTGCGGATATCTACAGGTGTACCAGGTACCCTACCTTACTCTCTCCTCTTTAAATAGTACCGAGCAGTAATATTCGCACTTTGCGTTCCGTCATTCACTGAACGGTAAACATCCTGCAGCCCTGAAATGCTTTTTTGTCTAAGTTATTATAGAGGATAGGACAGGTTCCACAGTGCCGCATTCCCTACTGCTACAGTGAGTACGAGGAAGTGGTTGGACGGGCGCGGCAATTGACATGAGCTCGTGAGGCCACGAGCGTAGACAACAGGAGCACCGCTGGAGTCGTTAGTAGCGGCGAGATGCTTCGGTAGCGCCCTCGTTTGGTTACCTTCCGTGACGTCATTGCCCTGTGAACAAAAAGTTCGATGGTGTTTGTAATGAGCATGGTGGAAGACTGAAATCAGAGCGCTCTCAAAGCAACACTGCCAACACCGTCAAAATTGAAGTTCTTACATTCCTCTTATTTCCGTCGATGAAAAAACCTTTGCTGACGTCATAGTCACCATTCGGCCAATCGTAGAAGGCCGACCACAGCGACGCTTTTGATCGCGCACGTTGCCAATAGCTCTAGAAAGTCGCTGACGTCGGCCAAGTTCGACTGAGAGTGCGTCAGGAGTCGATCGCCACCGTTCGGAACGCTGTTCTTTTTGTTGTGCTTATTTTACTCGTTACTTGTGTCTGCAAGCTGACCACAATTTTCTAGTTTCGTGTATTTGATCAAAACATGTTCTGACTTTGGTGTGGTGTTCGAATTGTGCGAACGGTGGACGCGCAAAGGTAACGTCAAAGTGCCGCTGGGGAAACAGCGACAGAAGAGTTGCTACACGTCCGACTGCTAAGGGCGCTTACTTGAAGGGTGAGAGCACGGCGTGTCTCTCGGCGTTCAAAACGACAGTCGCAAGAGATATCTGAGAAAGGAACTTGCAAAGACGGAAAAAGTGCCTCGAAGAAACAAGAGTGCTTTACAAGCTGCATTTAGGACCCGCTTCATCCTTTACTATTCACTGTATCGCCTGATCAGAAAAGCGTGCGATATACCGACCGACACCTAGCTTTCGTATTCTCGCACTTACCGCCGTGCACGCACGCACGTAGCAGTGAATGTGCCGGTGTCGATAGCTGCTATGATCTATGCCACGCAGCCGTGCGCCCCACGCCACACACTCCGATCCCAACGCTACTGCTCGAGCACGCCGTTCTTCTAATTCGCGTGCGCTCGCGCAGGTAGCTTTGAGAGCGCTGTTTCCGAGTCACATCACAAAAAGTAACGGGAGCGCACTAGGGTGCCTCAATGTCCTTCTGTTAAGGGGTATTCACACGAGGGAGAAATCCCGGGGATTTCTCCCCGACACGCGCGCATCACGAGATGAAAACGCGAGGCTTTTGCACTCGCAAAGCCTGACGTTTTCGTCGTGGGATGCGCGTGCCGGGGAGAAATCCCCGGGATTTCTCCCTCGTGTGAATACCCCTTTAAGGGTGATGCCACCCTTTGTAGTACCCGATGCCGACAGCATGCGCTCACGGGCAAAATACAAAGAAATTGACGAAAACAAAATGTCGCCATAGCACAGTCAGCGCCACAAACGCGTGCAGGGACACGCTCTTTCACGCGCTTTTGAACAAAAAAGAAAAATAAATGTGTGGGACAAAATGGCGAGATGTCTCCACCCTAAGCAAAGCGCACATGAAGGCGCCCTAGAGCGCACGGGTACCCATTTTTACGCGGTATAGAGCCCTTATTAACCAGCCTTTACGCGGGAACGTTTGCAAGTGCGACCCCCGGTACTGCCATCTTGCTGTTTACATGTGTAGATCACCTGGGCCGGCCTTCTCGAAACATCGTCTCAGCTAAGTTTTTCTGAGGGAGGGCCTATACCATGCAAGCCTGCGGCGCGCGAGGGCTTGAGATCCAGCTTCGAGTGCACTCCGCTTTCGCGGTAGCTTGGGAAGTGTTTTTTTCTTTCTTGACTAGGCCTTATCTAAGATAGCTTAAAACAGTGGATTGACAAGCTAGTTGATTGTTGACAGACATGGTAAAAAAGTAGCGCATAGAAAAAAAAACGGGACGAAGGGGAAGCAAAACACGGGACAAGCGCTATCCAATCTAATAGACCGATCATAGGCGTTCCACGCACGCGTGACGCCGCCATTACTGTAGTTCATAGGAGGCAGACAACAGTTCAGGAGGCAGCTCATGCCGCCACGTGCTCTTCTTTCGCAGGCCCTCAGCGGGGTTGTCGCATGTAGTCGCGTGGGGAGAACTACAGTTCCCAGGGTACGTGGCGGCAGCGGTGGCGGAATTGAAACTGGCTGTGAGATCGGTCAATTCATGGCGAGCAGTTTGGGTGTCGCCGCCCGCTTGAGTTTTTTCACAACCCGAAGGGAGGATACATCAACGTCCTCTGCTAGTGCAAGCTCGTGCAATGCTAAGCTTCTATGCATTATAAGATATCTTGTTAACCTTGCTGCTGGGGCGAGTTGGTTGCTCATATATTAACACACACTACAGCGCACTACCGGCAAACGTACACTCACTCCTTACACACGAAAACGAAAAAAACAATTCAGCGCGGTTCGTTTGAATTTTTTCTTTCTTTTTCGTGAGTAAGGAGTAAGTGTACTTTTGCAGTACTGCGCTGTAGAGTGTGTTATGATGAGCGCTATAAAAATTGAAACAAAACCACGTGGGTAACACGTGCATTACCCAGAGTGAGGTAGGGTGCCTCCATCTGCCGGCCGCTTCCGCTGACAGGGTGGAGACACCAATGGAGCCAATAAAGCGCCACAATATGGCGCCTGACGTCAGTATTAGCTCCGCATTGAGTGTGGGTATGTAGAGTGTGTGTGACAAAGTCGTGGTGCAAAAACGTTGTGTTTAGCGAAAGTTCTGGAAAGATAGACGCAATATGACGCCGGTGAGGACATCGCAAAGTTCGCCACAAAATGGCGGGTGTCTCCACCCTGTCAGCGGAGCGGCGGGCAAAAAGAAAACAGAAGCGCCTCTAGCGAGCTTCTCGCCGTGAATTAGCACTCCTCCTATGTTTTGCTTGTTTTGTGTCTCGCGTTTTATGCGCTACTCTTTTACCGTGTGTTATCTAAGATTTTTTTTATAGCAAGCCGACACTGACATTGGAGCTTTTGCTAATGGTGTGCCCACTGTTGGCAGACCGGTGCACCAAGAAAACGTCTTTTTGTTTGTCTTACACAAGGTGGCTACACTAGCCTCTGAAGCGTGGCTTGTTGCGACCTTGAATATCCATGGTATGTGTAGACGGCACGTGTAGGTTAGGCCCGCCCAACATTACTAGAGCAAGCTCAGTTTCACAGCTCCGCCTGCGACGTGGGCTCAGTGGGGGTCACAGGAACTAGCGGCGCTGCAGTCGAGCCTTGCTTCTGGATTGTCTAGCAGTACTTCAGCTTGGGCGAGTTGTTTATTCATACTAACACTTCACAGCGCAAAGAAAAACAGACTCACACAAAAATAAATTTTAAACACTCTAAGAAAGAACAGTTACAATGCGCTTACCCTGATCTCTCTGGTGTATTACGCTTCATCTTCATCGTCTTTTTTTTTTTTTGCTATTATACACATGGAAATAAAAAAAAAAGGTAGAAAAGAAAAAAAAGGAAGCTCTCAACGCGGTGGTAGTAGACGACGCGCGAGACAGGGAAGCGAGATCCGACTGCAGCGCCGCTAGTTCTCGTGACCGCCACCGGGGCCATTCGCCTCTGCAGGCGAGAATAGGGAGCTACGAAACTGAGCTTGTTCTAGTAACGAAGAGCCCGCCTTAGTGATAACAAAGAGATAGTTGTCGCAACTTTGTGTCAACTTAATTATTGAGGAACGTCAACAAAATTATGCACCTGCAAATGAATGGAGGTTCTGTAAAATACTTTGCCTTATACGAATAGAAGTAAATTAATTTTATGTCCTCTACTAGATTCGCGGCTCAGCCTGCTCATCCTATGCACATTCGACTGGTTGATAAAAACGAGCCAATAGACCTTTCCGGAAAATCCCGGAAGTCATCGCGGCGTCGGAAATTGTGGGGCTTTTCAGACGTAAGCTCGTGCCGACTGGAATGCTTTGTTTATACTGAAAACGGCACGATTAATGTTTTCTTGTCATTAGGAGCTCAGGATGCAGACAAATTAAAGCGAACACAAAAGGATTTTATCAGAAACTTTGTTGCGCTTTTCTTCTGCCTTCTGTGCGTTCTAATATCACAAAATGCGAAACCAACGTCAACTTCGTCTTCTGTTTATAGATTTCACGTGCCGGTACATCGGAACGCCCCAATGCGTCAAGCAGACGGAAAGGGGAGGGGGGGGGGGGGGGGGGGAGCGCTAAAAATTTATGTCTAGGTCTATTATGCCGCATATGCCATTCTTAAGGCCACGGTCCCACTGATTGTGGCAGTTTAGGTACTTTTTGGCAGGTTATTACATCTCCTTTTGAATACTGTTTTGTGGGATTGATGTCATTCGAGAGGCAATGCAATCCTCTTTCATTTGATATTATGTATGTGTTATTTTTTACTGCTCATGCGCATTTGTAGCGTTGCGAATATGATGGCGCGGACCCTCACTTGCTCCGCTAGTTCATGTTTTATGAACGATCCATTAAAGATAACACGGTTCCAATATAGCAGTTTTGTTAAGATGATGTCGGAGCAGAATGTAACGATACACTTTGTTGGTATTTGCACTACTTTGCTTTTTTTCATCCCTCCAAATATTGCCCTAAAATTGACGTTTTCAGCACAAATATGTTTTTAATGACACGCGCTAGGGCAATGAAATTAGCTACAGATGTAGCGCTTATAATTGGTAATACCCAAAAAAAAATTTAATGTTGTGTAAAATTTTTTTGTTTAGATATTTTATATCAAACGTAGCACTTTTTTATGCTTCGAGTCATGGTACTTCAAATGCCGCTGAGGAAATAATTAAACTATGATAAAATCTTTTATAACATTTAGAGCTACAATGGTTGCCCAAGAGGTGGACGATAGCTTTTTTTCATCTTCCAAGTCATAACGCTCCAGGAACGTTTCAAAGTTACCTGTTTTGACGCATATATTTTTTAGACGTCAAACAGATTTATTGGCATCTAATAACATTTATTGTTCGGAATAGATATATATTGCGATGTATTAAATTTTTACAATGATATTGCTTTGGTTTCTTAATAGGTGTAGAGCTTAGCTAATTTTAAAAACAATCAAAAGCTGTTTGGGTGTTTTGTTGCGTTACCTGGCGGATGGCAGACAAACTGCTGATTTCTAATGTTCAAAAAATTTCCGAGGGTGGCGTTGGCGTCTGTATCATCATCAGTCTCCGTGTATTTTTACCCTCACGTTTAAAAAATATATTGGAAGATTTACTATCGATAACTGAATGGTTTAAGTACTGGGTCAGGCTAATAAATCTAAGACAAATAATTACACAAGCCTAGCGTGATATAATGTGTCCATTATTCGATATGATTGAAATCAATAAGCAATGAAGACGAAGAGGAAAAGAATACACCGTGTCCACTTTATGCCTAGAGTCACTAAATGAGCTTTAAAGTATCGGCACTCCGCTCCCCAAAATTGTTTTGGGCGCCGCCATTTTGGGACTTGCTCAGAGGAAACGCAACTGCCGCTCATCATGATCCAAAAGTACGACTTCCTCAGCATTAGATGCGGTGCTAGGAAGCTGATGCAATATTGCAATGCTCTATCGCGGGTTGTTTAAACATTTGTGAGGGACGGAAAAGCGTTTCCTGTGATTTTAGATAAAGCTTCATATAACTGGCAACCATGATTTGAAGCCACATTATGGCCAAGTGTCGTTACTCTGAACCGTAGCTAATTTACTGGCACAAGCGGGAACAATGAAGAGGCAGGTGTCAAAAGGCTTGTGGAATCCACGGGGCTTACGTCATGGGCCCTTAGGTATTACTAGGGTGCCTTCATATGCTCTTTGCTTAGGTTGGAGCACGACATCTGGCCATTTTGTCCCACACTTTTATTTTTATTTTTTGTTCAGAAGCGCGTGAAAGAGCGTGTCCCTGCACGCGCTCGTGGTGCTGATTGTGCTATGGCGACATTATGTTTTCGTCGATTTCTTTGTATTTTCCCCGTGAGCGCGTGCTGTCGGCATCGGGTACTACAATGGGTGGCATCACCCTAAACAGAAGGACATTGAAGCACCCTAGGTATTACAAGCCTCTTGAACAAGAGCATGAATAGTGTCATTAAATAAGCTACGCTTCAGATTAGCGACACTTGGACTTAGTGTGGCTTAAAATCATGGTTGCCAGTTATTTGCAGCTTTATCTGAAATCACAAGAAGAGCCCTTTTCCGTCCTCCACTTTAAACAGTTTGCGACAAAGCAAAGCAACATTACATGAGCTTCCTAACACCGAATCTGATGCTGAGGATATCGCACTTTTGAATCATGACGATCGGAAGTTGCGCCTGCTCTGCACAAGCACCAAAATGGCGGCGTTCACAACACTGTCGGGGAAGAGAGTGCCGATACTCTAAGCGCAGCTCATTTATTGGCTCTAGTTCCCGCGAAACTCCTTTTCCCTGACTGAAACTGAAAGTAAATATGAATAATACACCATTTTTATAGCTTATTTGGTTATAACCAAATACATATATTGAGAGGAGGAAGCGGGCGGGTAGGAGAAACGCGGGTTTTATACGCGACCGTTCTAACCGTCTCAAAAGAGAGAACGCACGAGCTTGCGCTGGTTTAAAAAAAAAGGCATCCAAAGAAAAGAGGCGGCACGCTGTGTTCTTTGTTATTATGCGTCCAATTGCAAATTGTTGTGTGTATGTTTATTCAGCCGGAAGTTAGTCTGCCTTAGTGGGCGTCTGGTGTCTCAGCTGTAGATGAGCAATTTAGCCAGTGCGGTACAACCGCAAACCTGGGGTCTTTAACGTGCAGCACGCAATAGTGATACACGACCGCACGCCGGTACGATGCTCTTCCAGATCGAAACGGGCAGGGGCGGGGTGGTTTCTGCAGCGCGAGCTTTCGCTCCAAGTGCTCCGAGCTGGTGTGCGCTATACTTCGTTTCAGCTTCGGTCCAGACGAGGCCAAAGCTACAAGCGCGAGTTCCGGGGTTTCAACATCCCTGCCAAGCACGCGCGCTCGTGCAGTGCAAGCACTGTTCTGGGCCACATGCTCGCGCTTGTAGCATCGGCTACGTCTGGACCGAAGCTGAAACGAAGTAAGTATAGACCACGCACTCGGCCACCGACCCCCCCCCCCCCCCCCCCCTTGTGCGTCTAATTTATATACAGGTATCAGTATTTAAAGATCGACGATGGACGTCGATCGTCTTGAGGTAATGTAACGGAATAACATTATATAAATAATAAACTTGTTGAAGGACTGAACGACTAAATTTTTCAATTCTTGGATTGTAATATGGCGGTAGCCTATTGTACTTACTGTTTATGAAGAGCAATATCAGGTGACGAGGTAATGATTAAATGATGAGGCTCTATAAGGACGACGACATTAGTGGGTGTCGAACCACAACGTACAGTGCCAGACTTGTTTCAAGTATCGTGCAATATATGGTAGAATCAATGAGGATGCTGCTTTACAACTGTACGTGGAACAGGAAAACTGCACTGTGCAGAAGTGCGGCTTACTCGTTAATATGAGGGACGGATTTCTAGCAGCATTCCTTGATTGACTACTTCGAACAAATGACCTCGTTGACGTAAAGTGTCCCCGTTCCAAAAGATTCTTGAAGCATACTTAAACCGCAAAGGAGTATGAGGCGAAAAATAAGAAAAAGGAGCCTGGTGTGAATGGTGCAAATCACCACCATAGCTTCTACTATTAAATACAAGGGCAGTCACACAATACAGAACGAAAGTTTTGTGATTTAGTTATATTTACACTTAAGGGCATTCATATCCAACGTATTCAGAGAGATGATACCTCCTGGTCAACCAACATAGAGCCTTTTCTACTCAAGTTTTGCATGATAGGCCAGACTTCTGCTGAAATTCCTCACGTAGACGAGTTGTCCGACCGAATAAACTACCATTACTCCCGACCTGGGAATCTCTCGATCTTTGTTCGTAAGTCATATTATCATGAGATCGAGGGGTGTGGCTCTTCGTCCGCCGAATATTGCTTCGGTGGGTTTTTTCCGTGTAAGATGAGACCGACGCGTGCTGCCGGAACAAGAACCTGGCGATTCTTCACTGAACTGCTTCTTCCGTAAGCTTCAAAAGGGATTTTTTTCGTTTCGCACACCATCTGTTCTGCTTTCCCGTTAGTTGCAGGATGGTATGGTGCGCACTAATGTGATGCCTGAAGCCGGTTTTTTTTCTTCAAAAACTTGTTTATTTCATTTGAAGCAAGATTGGGCGCGTTATCAGACAAAAGTATTTTCGGTAGGGCAAAAGTAGGTAAAAGAGACCGTAGAACGTCAATGACGTGTTTGGACGTCGTGGCAGGCATCGTGTAAAATTCCAGCCACTTAGAGTACGCATCGCCCATGACTCCGCAGATGTGGATACGTTTCGCCACCCACCGACTGAATAGTGGATCGTTTTCAGTTACTGTTCATGATGGCGTTGGACTCAAGGAAGACTTCGAGTCTTTCCACTAAGTTAGCCCAGGTGCCAGGACTTTTTTCGAAAGCGGTAAGTGTTCAAAACGTCGACAAAGTCGGTAGCCACGTGTTGTGCTTGACACTGGACACTTACCATTCGCTGAGAAGAAACTTGCTTGTTCGTCTGCCATGAGTCGTCCGATATCAGGTCATCGCCGCAACACCATCTCCCTACATAACTGGTCTTCATTGTCCGCATGTCCATAGTTACCAATCACGTCAACTTATAAATTCCCGAACGCTCATAACTTGCCGTCGCTAAACGCCGTTCATTCATAGCGTCTTCATTGCAAATAAACGTCTTCCTTGTGACGGCTTGAAGCTGAGCTAGTTGGTTCATGATTGTTAAAGTGCCAGCTGAACTTATAAATCCGTAAAACGTGTGGCCGTAAAACGTTCAGCTGGCACTTTAACAAACGTGTTCCTATTTCTTCTGATTGTTTTCATCATATTCTTCCTAAGCCGAACTTACAACATTATCTGTGTCTGTACTTCCGAAAATATTGCAACGGCATTTGTTTTCTGGGAACTTCCTATAAAGTCACAACCTTTACAACATCTTCCGGACCCCTTGAAATATAATATTTCGTGACCTTTTTTTAGTCGTCATTAAAATGGTGAGGTAAGTACCGTAAATCGCGAAGCAGTTTACTTGACGTCCGCTTCCACTGGTGTCTTGAAAGATTGAGTCTACTGAGCGTGCATTCCTGCAGAGGAAATTTTATTTGATAGAATAATGACACGTTAATCATCATGCGATTCCTTCTTGGTAAGATTTATTGTGAAAGCCCGTCACAACCGCCGACCGCATCTCCCTATATCAGAGAACAATTTATACCCAGCTTGACCACGCTACTTGAGCTAGCTGAGCACAGCTGGCAGCGGCGCGAGCAAGGCCACGAGGGGAACGTGATGCCGCTCGAGCCATCCCACTGTGAACCAATGTTTCGGCCACCCCACGGGTGCGTGTCGCCATCTATTGGTTGAACTAACGCCTTGTTCAAGATGGCGGCCGTGGGACCGCAGCCTTAAAACACGTATCTAGCGTGAAGGGGCCGATGGCCTACATCAAACAGCTGGACGTTGCTGAAAGATGAACACAAGGACGTATAAACCGACACGTCCCTGTCGTTTTGTCTGTAGTTTCAGTAACGTGGTGATTGCAACCAACATGCTCATATTTAAAGAGAAACGAAAGATGTTCCCGAAAACCGAGAAAAAAAGAGTTACAGATGAAGTCTATAGTATTTCATCCCGTGAATTTGAATATTAAGTTCGTTTTCTCCAACGATGTAAGTAAACGCGAGAGAACACGAAAAACCTCTGACCAGTCGTTACGTCATACTGTACTCCATTCCCCTTTAAGCTGAGACTGCAGTCAATGCCACAAGCACGAGAGCTAGAGGTCGTTGCTTTGAAGCGTTCTTTCGGAGGACGAAAGCTCGCGTTAGAAACACATGTATGGAAGTCCGAAGCGCGGGCTAGCTCGCGCTCGTAGCTTTGGCTGCAATCTCAGCTTGAAGGGGCCATGAAACGATTTTTCTAGTTTCGCTAAATATTTTTAGAATCACTCTCTGACGTTAATACACGAATAAAGCCTTAATTTATCTTTCTAAGCATTGGCAGTTGGAAAATAAATTCGAGAAATATGAGCATTGTTCATCTCAACTCGGAGCCAGTACAAGCGGCCACGTGGTCTGGTGTCTATCCTATGCCAATCAGAGCCACACGCTGGGGTCGGCAAAGTAGAAAGCGCGTAAAGGGGTATTCACACGAGGGAGAAATCCCGGGGATTTCTCCCCGGCACGCGCGCATCGCGAGATGAAAACGCGAGGCTTTTGCACATCGCAAAGCCTGACGTTTTCGTCGTGGGATCGGTGGCCGAGTGGTCTAGCGCACACCAGCTTGGAGCACGTGGAGCGAAAGCTCGCGCTGGAGCAGCCATGGATCATAGGTTCAATCCCCACCCCTGCCCGTTTCGAACTGGATGAGCATCGTACAGGCGTGCGTGCGATCGTGGTGCTCGTTAAAGACCCCAAGCTAGCGGTTGTATCGCACTGGCCAAATTGTCAATTTAAGTTGTCAATTTGAATTGTTAATTGAGAGACAAGTTGTCTGTTGAGTCAGGCTAAGTTCAGGCTGTATAAACATACACACAACTCGTTTTTGGGAAAAGCGTGTTGAGCTTTATGCATTGTTAGAGTTGGGCTATTTTCATCACCGCGGTAGTTGGACACGAGCCACTACCCGAGTGTCCGCCGAGGCATTGATCGTTGTGAGCCGAAGTCGAGTGCTCACGCAGTTCTCGGGTCCACTCTATGAGCCGCACTCGACTGCCGTCACGCGGGTACGTCACCAAGCTTTGCAAAGGCAAGACTGAAAGAAATTGATTCCTTCTATCGTCGGCAATTTCAGCGCAACCAGGAAGCTTCTAAATTACTGGCGGTCCGTGCGAGTATACTTGGGCCAGACAAGGACC
Organism: Ixodes scapularis; assembly: GCF_016920785.2. Taxonomy (NCBI): domain Eukaryota; kingdom Metazoa; phylum Arthropoda; class Arachnida; order Ixodida; family Ixodidae; genus Ixodes; species Ixodes scapularis. Next base: position 158,556,903 of record NW_024609835.1, on the reverse strand, counting down.
AGTACGCCTCTGTAAGGTCATAACCATTCCAACCCGATATCGTTTCATGGCACTTTTATGTGAGAACGGAATATACACCATTCCAATATTTGCAAGTCCTCAGCCCAGCACGCGCATATTTGTCGCTTAGAAAAGCGTGTAAATCACGCACCATAGGAACGAACATTAAAAATGAAACCGATCAAAAACACTTAGAATCTTTCGGCCGTCAAGCGCCCGTCGCTCGTATAGGCAGCGCGTGCAATAGCAAGCTTGCCAGGTATATTCCCCTGCACTGACATCAGAGGTGACGTCGTTTTCTGACCTTTCAGAAAATAGCAAGAGTGCGGAGCACAGCTTTCATCGGTGTTGAAGATGCGCGAGAGCTGAGATTCAGAAAACTCCTAATAAGGAGTATTCACTGGGCGCCATATTTGTGGGTGCTGTCTAGAGCGCATGCTCAGAACGAGCCCACATTAATAGGCTGCTAAGACCGGCAATCTTGACGGTGCGGAATGCACGTTACAAAAGAACTGTGGAAGCTCGCCATCAGCACGCGCTCAGCACGCGCTCAGCAGTCGCGCACACAGCTATGGCCGCCAGTGAATACTTCCTATTCACTGCGAGACTCCGAGAAGCAGCTAGGGTTTCAGCGGTACTTTGAAAATGATATTCTGCAGCTTCCGTGCACCGAATTGAAAAGTAATCTCGATATTTGTAATCCTAAAAGCCAAATGAAGACGGTTTAAGCGTTATTCCTTCAATACAGAACCGCTTCAGTTTCCCTCTAACTTTGATCCGATCAAAAGTACCACCCTTCGACCTTACTCATTTCACTGCTTCCGGGTTTTCGAAAACTTTTACACTTCGGGAATATAAAGATGCCCAATAGACAAAAAAAAAAAAAAGATGCCAATTTTTAAAACAAGCTGTTACGCTTGCGCGAAAATAGCGGATTGGTATAGCGTCCCTTTGTGATCGGAAAGCAAATCGGCGTGCCAGCCATTCTTAGGCTGGCACGCCCATTTGCGAGAACTGTCGTGGGTCACAGGATAAAAACAGCGCAAAAAACGACGAACCAGAATGAGGTAGACAGAGACAGAGCGCTGTCTGTGCCATGGGTCGCTCTGTTGTCAAGCTCCAATGCACTGTGTCGCTTTTACTAACTGCTCAATGTTCTTTCTTTTTTTTCTTTTTTTTTGTGGTAAACGTTGTTTCATGTTTTTTGTTGGAGTGAGGAGAAAGAAGTCAGCAGGCTCAGCGGAACGTGCACTGCAAGATCTAAGACGTGCATTTCGTCACAGATACGTCGATTGTGTAGGCTTCCGGCGAGTTTTTCTTGATTATATACTTAATTATATTGACACAAACTATGCAAACAAACCATTTTCCAGCCTTGCACCCAAAGGCCGAATATTTTGGTACTAAATCTAAAGGGGCACGCACAATTTTGTTAATTGTTAATTGGTGATTATATCTCATTGAAGTAAATATAAAAAAGGACCACGGAGTCTCTAACGTACACCCTTGCATGCAGCGTCCTTTGTGTTGAAAAACAAAGAAAACTCACACAACGCTATACGGCTGTGCTCAATAATCGTATGCAGAAACAGGTGCTTCTAGTAGATTGCTCAATTATTGGTCTACTCGTAAACGCGAAAAGAACAATACAAACAAGGTTGCGGCCAAGTAATAACGACCCCAAAGAACAACCCACAGATGTGGAGACATTAAAGAGCCAATCGCGGTGCACCAGCAGCCCTCTTAAGGAGCACTTCTTTTTTCTTTTGTTTTTTTCTTAAGATATCGAACGCGTAATCGTCGACTCGGTCTTGGAAGTGATGCTGCTTCGGCGGCTCATGGAGTCTGGTAGTTCCACTTTGTCCATGGAATTGAGCACGTCGCTCAGGGTCACCTTCACACTTCCGAAGTCGGGGTCCGGGGCTCGATCGCACACATGCTCGCACACGGCGCGGGCGTTCCTCAGGGCGTCTACGGCCAACATGGCAAGGAAGGTGCTCGTGAACCCTTCCGTGCGCTTGGCCAGCAGCTTGTAGTCGTCTTCGGTGAGGGCTGGACTGCGCACCATGCGCTTGAGCAGGCGCAGCCTGTCACCCTCGAGCGGCAGCGGCACGAACAGGATGCGCTCGAACTGAGACCTGATGTCGTCGTCCAGCAGCCACGGGTTGTTGGTGACGCCCAAAATAAGAACGTCGTTCTTGACGACCACATGGGATACGCGGTTGAGCCAGGTGCTCTTGAGTGCCCGCAGCCGCTCCTGGTCTCTGGGAGACTTCGGTGAGCTGCACAGGGCGTCCAGATCATCGAAGCACAACACCGACGGGCAGTGCCGGAGGGCGTCCTCAAAGAGTGCCTGCACTAGGACCACGTCACCGCGGAGCCGGCATCGATTCAGCAGCACGGGCGTCGACACGTAGTACACGGTGGCGTTGATGCTGCGTGACACTAGAGTACTGGGGAGGCAGGTCTTCCCAGTCGCTGATGGTCCGTACAAGAGAACCTTACGTAGCGGTTTTCGTTCTGGCGAGAGAGAGCGGTGCCTCTTGGCACCCAGGCCGGCGAGTCGAAGGACCTTGGGGACTAGCCCCACGATGCCCTTGTCGCTGCAAGGTCGGTGAGACGACCTGCCCAGAATAAGGACGCCTTCCAGATGGCACACAATCTCGCGATCAATCCCAGCTCCGTTATCCTGTTCTTCGTCCTCGTCGTCCGATCCCGAATCAGAGTCCTCCGGTTTGACCACCGTCTTTTGAGTTCCCCTTGATGAGGATGACGAACAAGCGTAGTTCTTGAGCTCGCGAAGTCGTGTCATGCATTCGGTGCACTTTAGCCTCACGCTGCGTAGAGCTTCCAGGTAGGAGCCTCCGGCAATGGTGTAGAGAGTGACCGCTTTGCTCAGGTTTCCTTCGATGAGCTCCGCTTGGGCGCCTCTGAGTCCCTGGTCGCGAGCCTCCTTCAGCAGTATTTGAACCTCTGTCATAGCTCGGCTGGTTCTGCTGCCATTGATTTCGTCAAATCTGCTTTGTCTTCTTCTAACGTCTTGCCGTTCGTTCTTTTTTTTTTTTTAATTGCGTGATTAGATTTTTTTATCTCACTTGATTTTTGTTATTGTTGTTCCGAACGTTTATTTGGCACTTACCCGAAAAGGTGATTGGCCAAAGATTTAAATGGTTAGATCATGCGTTATTTTTTGTTAATTCTGAATGTCCAAGCTGTTGGTAATCATGCAGTGAGTTTGGAAAGGATTAACAAAGTAATCGTCGGTGTGCTGTAAGGAATTTGTGCTCGGCGTTACGTACCCGACCGTGAGCTTAGCCCCATGGGTTTCCAAACCCCAACCCGCGCGCCAGATCTGGCCCGCGGAGGCCTCCCGACCAGCCCGCGCCTGACTGCGGTTCTTTTATGCCCTGGTACTCTATGTAGGACATTCCGCGAGAAAGCCGGCAAGATGGCCGACCATCACGATTGTCCAGCGCCACGGGCAACCGTGGCACTGGACAGTCGAGGCGGTCGGCCATCCCGCCCGACTGCTTCCCTCCCGAGTGTCCAAGTCAAAGCCCCAGTCCGCGACCCGCTTCTAGCAGACCCGCTATACTACCGGCGTAAAAAAAAAAAAAAAGCGCGCGTTAAAAAACGATGCCGCGACCCGCACCAAACTCGCTCACGAAGATATCAGAAAGAAACTTAACTATATTTGCCTGTCTGAGCTGTTTCGTTTTTCAACCATAATCTCTGGTTTCAACCATAAGGTTTAACTATATATTTCGGGGTTTCTTATACTTTCCATTTTCTTATTTCTTTTTCCGCCAATGAGACAGCGACCAATCCTCAGTTCGGCCCCTTAGCCAAACAATCTGGAGACCCCTGACCACGGTGAAGAAACACATTTAGGTGATGACTCTGGCCCGCTCTCCCCGCAGGGAACGAGCGACCACTTCAGATCCAACGTTACTGGAGCGAGCTCAGTTTCGCAGCTCCCTATTCTCGCCTGCAGAGGCGAGTGGCCCAGGTGGCGGTCACGAGAACTAGCGGCGCTGCAGTCGGATCTTGCTTCCGTGTCTCGCGCGTCGTCTACTACCACCACGTTGAGAGCTTCATTTTCGTTTACTTTTCTTCCTTTTTTTTATTTTCATGTGTATAATAGCGAAAAAAAAACGATGATGAAGATTAAGTGTAATACACCACAGGGATCAGAGTCAGCGCATTGTGAGTGTTCTTTCTTTGGGTGTTTGAAATTTATTTTTATGTGTGTCTGTTTCCTTGCGCTGTGATGCGTTACACTCTAAGAAAAAGGGGAGCGCGACTTAGTCTCCGAGGGGAGCAAGTGCGTTGCCACAACCATTAGTCCCCTCGGGGACTAACGGAAAGGGGAGTAACAGTTGCGCCCCTCCATTAGTCTCTCGCACTAGCGCCGCTGGGACTAACTGTTACACCGTTTCAATTGCACCTCGGGGACCAACTCTTAGGCCCTTGCACTTGGTCCCCTGGGACGAACTGCTACACCGTTTCAATTGAACCCCGAGGACGAACTGTTAGGCCCCTGCACTTGTACCCTTCGTACTAACTGTTACACAGTTTCAAATGAACCCCGAGGACCAACTGTTAGGCCCTTGCACTTGGACCCCTGGGTCTAATCGTTGCGCCCTTGGATTTAGACCCCTGGGACCTTTACATTGTGGGATTCCCCTTTGTGGGTACCACTTAGAAACACAATGAAGGTTCCTTGGGTTCGTATAAAGACGTGTTTATTGACTGCAATGTCAGCACGCTTCGCTCTTAGACAATGAAAAGTCTGGGCGCTGGCTCAATTGCCAGTATCACCCGGTCGGTTTCCCGCGCTGCCGCATTAGACAGATTCACGGGAAGTCGGAGGCCCACAAAGAAAAACCGAGCTCCGTAGAGCCAGGGCCTCCGCCGACGAGAGCCCCTGGCCCACCTTCAGGGCCAGCTTATGTAGCCTCGGAGAATGGACGCGCCCGGGGAGGCCACTAGCAGTCGCGTCCATTATAACTCTCAAGGGTGTGCCGAAGGCGCGTTCACCCAAATGGGCAAGGGAGAGCCGGCCCCTTCGGGGAATTCGGCCTCGTGGTTCCTTGTATCCGGGAGGCCGACGCCATTGGTGACGACGGCTCCCACGGCCTGCTTGAAGCTAGGCCTGGATAGGGATAGAGGGAACCCGATGGTTCCCACACTCCCCCCTTCTCAAGGCTAAGGTAGGCCTAAAAATAAAATGGCCTACCGGCTCTCAAAAACAAAATCAAAACAAAAAAACAAAAACGCTAGAGCGAAAAGAGCATGCCGCTAAAAGAACACAAAGAAATAAAAAAACGATCAGCGCGGTACATGCTGAAAAACGCTAGCTCGCTGCTTGTAAGTGAAGCTCGGGTACAGTCGAACTCTTCAGCCCACGCGTCGTGGCAGGCTTACCGGAGCAGCGTTGAAGGGTCCAAGTAGGGGCCTGGCCGGGGGCAGAAAGGAACGGCCCGGTCACTCCCCGATGAAATGTTCGCGGAACCGCGGAAAGTACGGCGGCTGGGCGTCTCTCCTTGGGGACGCACCATGTGGCACGGCACTGTCACCGGGTCCGTGACGGGATGCGAGCTGCTTGCTGTCGGCACGGGTCCACAGCTTGGGTCTGCGACGAGATGCCACGTGTTGCTGGCCTGGAGACGAGTCCAGGCAGGGGGAGGGTGGCTGCCGCCATCTTGGCCAGCAGCCGAGGAGCCGGATCTGGACAGGCAGGCCTTGGCAGGCCGGCGACGGCGACGATGACGCTCCCTGGCGTCAATGCAGCTTCTGTGTGGAACCATGACCCAGGAACCGCCGGGAACTGGAATGCCGCCTGCGCTCTGCCCCCCTCTCCCGTTTCGTTCCCCAAGAAGGAAGCTTCGGAAATTCCGAGCAAGGTGGAGCCGTCCAACTGAGGACACTCGACCAATCTCTGGGTGCACAAGGCCCCAGAGATAAAAACGAGGCAGAGACAAAGGGTTCTTTTCTGCCGTGAGTCACGTGCATCGCACTGGCTCGGCTCGCGAAGTTATTGTGAAAATAGTTCCACGACTCCGCTTAATGTGAACACGGATGTCCACATACCAAGCTGACCCGCGTCACCCCGGACAATAGATTTGTTGGTGACTGATCGACTAGGCAAAGTTCTTTGTAGCTGCTTTTGCTAACGATGCCTAATCGCTTCGATTTGCGGGCGCAATGAAGTGTCAAATGCACCACCCTGTCCTTTCTTGTGATATTGAAACGATGCAGGGCTGCAATCGGGCAGGCTCGCCAACATTGTTATTTCTCAAACATGTTAGCTTTTACCTAAGGCTAAAACACAAATGCCCGTGGCCAGGTATAGCACAGCGACCTAACTTCGAAAAGTCTTGGAGCCGCGTGCTGCCCTGGCCAACGCGAACAAAGGAGAGCACCGAGTGCACCTCCCAGCCGCGCAGGACAGCCACCTTGAACTGCAATGTTCGTAGAGGCTAAGCGACGTAGCACGAGTTTATCCGCATCAGCAAGAACAGAAACCGATCCCAAATAAAAAAAAAAGAAACCCCGTGCCAATAGCAATACCAGACTATTTACGGCACCGATCGGCAACAACACGAGTTGCTCGACCCGGCGAGTACGCTGCCCGGCTGCCAAAGCCCGTCTGCAACAATACGAGTTGCTTAGCGACGTTGGTGGCGAGCGTACCGCCCGGCGGACGCACCGCCCGACTCCGCAGAGTCCGCGAAAATATTTACAACTATTCACATATTTACACCCCGGATCGTTCTGCTGAGCGTCAAAAACTCATCGGTGCTACCGTCGATTCCCAACGAACACCTCGAGTGCCGTGGTTCACGATCTCGTCCAGTGACCGCATGGCGGTCACCTTAATCGGACACGCAATCATCCCGGGACGCTGTTCAACCTGTTGCACTGTCCGGTAGCACGATTGAACTGCTCCCGGACCCCGCGGCGTTTCCACAATTAACGTCGCTTTTACGGGGTCGCAACTCGATAGGTGGCCCTCAAGGGTTCCTAACGTTATTGTTGCGTGCGACGCTCACTGACTTTTGGCCGGAGTCGATCGCGGGTAAACGGAACATACTAAATTCTAGTAGCCGAAAACCATGCTCACGCCAGTCCTCTGTCCCTTGATAGCGGGAAGGAAAGGCGGAGTAAAAAGGAAATCATTTTGACTCACTCAGTTTTCCCGGGGGGCCTTTGTTCCGGGGTCGCTTGGTCAACCTGATGGCTACTGGTCCGTCGACGCGGCGACGAAGGGCACCATCGGCGGTCTCCGCAACCTCGCTAGACTGGGACCGGTGTTGCAGGCACAGCGCATTTTCTCGCTCCGAGATACGCTTTTAGTTTGTGCGCTGACGGGGTGTCCACTCTGGGTGGGCCCCGCGAGCCGTCTCGAAGGCAAAAGGCTGCACTTGCTTCGTGTTGCGTCACCGTGCTTTGTTCGAGAACGGGCTTGACCTCGAAAAGCGCAGGTGCGCCTCCCCAGCGAAGTAGGCTGGCGTCGTCCCGAAAGGGAATGCCTCGGACGTATTCCGGGCGTTTAGTCACCTCCGTTTGGAAGCGAGCTCGGCTGGAAAGACACTGCATTGTGTCCGTGCGTGGCTGACGTGGCCACTAAGCCGTTGAGTGGCGTAGGGTGTCGGGCGTTCGCCTCTCCCTTTGTCCACCTGTTTGATCCTTGGCCAGAAATTGACCTGGTTCGCTATCTTAGCGAAAGGAGATGGATGCTGCTGTCTTTGCAGTCCACGGAAAGCCGCACGTTGGGGCGCCAGATGTGGGATTCGCCCTTTTGAGGGTACCACTTAGAAACACAAAGGTTCCATGGGTCCGGATAAAGACGTGTTTATTGACTGCAATGTCAGCACGCTTCGCTCTTAGACAATGAAAAGTCTGGGCGCTGGCTCAATTGCCAGTATCACCCGGTCGGTTTCCCGCGCTGCCGCATTAGACAGATTCACGGGAAGTCGGAGGCCCACAAAGAAAAACCAAGCTCCGTAGAGCCAGGGCCTCCGCCGACGAGAGCCCCTGGCCCACCTTCAGGGCCAGCTTATGTAGCCTCGGAGAATGGACGCGCCCGGGGAGGCCACTAGCAGTCGCGTCCATTATAACTCTCAAGGGTGTGCCGAAGGCGCGTTCACCCAAATGGGCAAGGGAGAGCCGGCCCCTTCGGGGAATTCGGCCTCGTGGTTCCTTGTATCCGGGAGGCCGACGCCATTGGTGACGACGGCTCCCACGGCCTGCTTGAAGCTAGGCCTGGATAGGGATAGAGGGAACCCGATGGTTCCCACAACATTTAGTCCCGAGCCACAAGTCTCCGAAACGAAATTGTGCAGTTCAGGTTAAACGTAGCTTTATTGCCTCGTAGGTACACATCGCATTCAAGGATGACTGAAATCGAAGTTCCTGAGCGGTAGACTCCACGATAAGGCCAAATCCCGAAGAGTGCGCTTGCGTCGACGATGGCTTGAACCACGGAGGTCGTGGCTTGAACACTAAGACGGCTGTCCAAACCGGTCTTGGTCGAAGCACCGTTTATTGGGGCACCGGCAGCTTCTTGCCGGTTTGCGAGGAATTTGGATTATTAGCAACAGGGGCAGCGTGAAATACCCGATCGCTCAACAAAAGTATGAGATATAACTCACACATAATAAATAACAAATGGGCTACAAAAGTGCTACAGTGGTTACATCTAACATGCGATCTGTTAACAGCAGACCAGCGCAATATTATATTTTTAGTGGACCGTTCGCTGCGAATTACAGACCCAGCCTGTGCGTGCTCAAACTATGCTTCAAAGTGACGAAACGAGCTCCCGCCATCAACGGGAAAGTCTGTGCAATCGAATAAATGTCTCCATTAATCGCTCATTCACACTGGAAGCGGATCCGCGTTCGCAAAGCGGTTGCGAACGCCGGTTGTATAAAGATCCAGTACAATTTCATGCGCATTTGATGACATCAAAGGCGCGTTAAATTGTACTGGATATTTATACAACCGCGTTCGCAACCGCTTTGAGAAGGCGGATCCGCCTCCAGTGTGAATGATCGGTAAGGCCGGTTCTCACACGCATCGAAGCACTGAAGTAGCGCTGCTCACGTGTGGTGAGCTGCTTTTCGGCTGCCATGAGAAGCAGTTTTGACGGTGCGATACAAAGCTGGTGAAAGCTCCCGTCAGCACGCGCTTAGCGCTAGGTCAGCGCTATGCTTGTGGCTCTCTGCTGCATGTCTGACCAGGCCTTTATGGTAAAGCGATCCTGCCAGGGTCTGCAAAACACAAAAAATAAGCCATCGGTAGAACTGGCGTTTTGCTCGATACGATTAAATGTCAGGTCTCTGTGCTGCATAACAAAATAAACAACCATGGTGCCAAAAAGAATAGAGCATGGCGCGCGCTTTGGAAGCAAGAGAACGCGCTCAAAATAAAACACTTTCTGAAGCCGCAGTTAATGAATATACCATAAACAGAAGTACTTCGACATACCTTAATCGAGTTCCCTCGTCTTGTGACTTCAGAACCGATCAAGTACAATGTTGCAGCACCGCGAATCCAAACCGGATCCCGCAATGATCGGAGACGACCAGCTTCAAGAGGTCCTTTTCAAACAAAGACCCCTTCCCTTTTTCCCGACGGACCCTCTCTGCCTCATCTGCCCAACCCTCCGCGTGAGCAAGGAATGCGGGGTAGGGGGTTGGTGGGAGGGCAAGGTCGCGTACACGAAGATCTCTCCCCCCCCCCCCCCTCCCCACTACACACGACACGCGGACACACGGACACTCCCAAGGACGGGAGAAGCTCGAAGGTCGCTATTTTCAACACGCCGGTCAAGTGACGTACAAGCAAACACTTTTTTCTTTGTTTTTTGTTTTTTGTTTTTGTTTTCTCTTTTTTTTTTCTTTCTTTTTCTTTTCAGTTTTCTCGGGGGCCTTTTTTTTAGTTCGCATTTGTTTTGTATTAACAGGGTGTGGCCATGGATGACGATCCGGGCGCGATTCGTTCTTCGATGTTCATCTAAAGTGTTATCTGAAACAGCGACGACGATCGTATGAAGGCGTCTAGACACTGCTTCTGAATGTGCTTTTTATGTGGAACGTGCCGTGCATCAAGTGTGTCGTTGCGGATTTTGAGTTCGACATTGGACTACCAAGAAAGGTTGGTTACGGGGAGACGCAGAGACGAGGCTCGACTTGTTCTCAATAACTCAGTTTTAGCGATTGAAGTGACCATTTATTCTGACTGCGAGACCCCGGTGTTGAAAGCGCGTCTTTTACAAACCCGTAAGTTTTATTTAAGAAAAATGAAGTGTTAGTATTTGGAGGTGTTGCGTTTGGATAAATGCTCATTTTTTGCGCGAAGGCAAATTACATGAATGGGACTTGTGAAATGTCAACAGATCATTTTTGACGAGATAGTTGGGTGAAGTAGAGTCAACACATTCGTTAACTCGCATTCGCACACCGCGCGAAGATCTACCATGTAATGTCTGAACGTTCGTTGCACATTAAACAAGTTAGCCAGTTTCGTCCGAGTTTTGTTAACAATTTCAGCCGTGCCGGGCTGTCTCGCCGATCCCCAAGACGAGCGAAATATCATCCGTCCTCCTAGCAAACATTCAATTTGCCTTCGGGGACTAAATCATACAGATGCACCCTGTCTGAGGGGGACTAATGGCTGCTTTTGCTCGCGCACGCCTATCGGTTAGTCCCAGTCGAGCGCTATTAGTCCCCAGCTTTTGCACACGGTACCTAGCTTGAACCAGAAGGTCCTTTCGGGGAGCAACTGGGAGTTCAGAGCACCAAATGCAGCCGTTAGTCCCTTGAGGCCAACTTTTTTCTTAGAGTGTAGTATGAGTCAACAACTCGCCCAAGCTCAAGTATTGCTATTCAAACTTGGCGGGCTAGACAATCCGGAAGCAAGGCTCGACTGGAGCGCTGCTAGTTCTCGTGACCGCCATTGAGCCTACGTCGCAGGCGGAGCTGTGAAACTGAGCTTGCTCCAGTAACGTTGTTCAGATCGTGTTCGGAGCTAGCCTCGAACCAGGAGTAGTTAGTTCCGCGCCGCCTCGAAGGGCGCTGAGGTTTGAGCACGCTGGAAGTGGGTATCAGGTCTCTCCCCGGCGGCCACGGTGTCGGCGACGTAGCGTGCTCCCCTTTTTCGCGGTGTGGTGGTGTGGCAGTGCTGTGCGGCACCACACCACCACACCTAGAAACTGGCCAAAGGGCTTTGCTTTAGTGCTGTGTCAAAGAGGAAGACGCGCATGAAAACAAGGTCGCAATTTTTCCTCGAATTTTTAATAGACCGATCTCACCAGCTAGTTTGAGTACGCCACCGCTACCGCCATGCATCGTGGGAGCTGTAGTCTTTCTGCACGCGCGACAACCCTGCTGGAGGTCTGCGCGAGCAGAGCACGAGGTGGCATGAGCTGTCTCGTGAACTGGCGTCTGCCTCCTAGGAACTACAGTTATGGCGGCGTCACGCATGCGTGGAACGCTTGGTGAGATCGGTCTATTGTCTCTTCATCCAAAAAGCAAGTGCTTCCCGGCTCTCCAACTTCTTCCATCGACAAATTATAGCTTTTCGGAGACGGGCATGTATGATGAAGAAAACTATGCCTGATGCTGAAGTCACACCTTCGAAATCCACCGAAGACCACTCCTACTCGTCTCAGGCAAATCAGGAGCAAGGGGGAAACCCCTCGACAGCGACAAATAAGTTGTCTTCGTCAACTTCCCTAACGCAAGCTGACCCAACGCAAAGCCAGCTTGAATTTACTACAGGGTGTCACAAAAGAAAATTTACACTTTTTTTTTACCGCAAAAATAAACTAAGCATCGCCGAACGCTCATTCTCCGCCCAAAGGTAGCGCTAGAGGTCACAACCAGATGCCAAAGTTTCAGCCCGATCCGATAACTTAATCAAAAGTAATAGGTGATTTAATGAAAATTTCAATGGGAAAATGAAGCCCATTTCTGCCCGTATTCGGTTTCTGGTGTCATAGATCCCCATGTGTTTGAAAACTCCGTCGGCCGCCATTTTCCCATTGAAATTTTCAAAAAAATCACTTATAACTTTTGATTAAGTTATCGGATCGGGCTGAAACGTGTATGTATGTATGTATGTAATTATGCGGCGCTTGCTCTTTGCAACGAGCGTCTGCAAAACAGACACGCCCCCCCCCCCCTCCCCCAGAAAAAAAAGAAGAAATTGGAGTATTGTTGCTGCTGGAGTCACCGCACTGGCGCTCCTCGTAGTTAACGGGCCGAAACAGCTCGTCAGATCTCCCGATACTCGTGCCGTTGAGAACTTCCTGAAGTCTCTCCTGAAGCTTGTCTGCCCGTCTTCTTTTCGTCTGGAACTGCCTCTTCAACTCCTTCACCCTAGACAATCCTCTCTTGTCCTGCATCTTGCACTCCTCGATGTTGTCCTGTGCTCTTTGCTTCAGCTTCCTTGCTTTCTCTCGAAATTGCACTTCTGGTTGTCTGACATCTCCAGATGAATGGTGAGATCCTTTACGGCATCGTCCAGCTGCGCCTTGAGCTTTGTGCAGCCGTCCGAACGTTGCCTCGCTTTGCACTGCTCCAGGTCATCTTTGGACTCCTCAATGGCTTTCTGTAGCATGTCCACGCGTTCCTGCGCCTCAGCCTTGCGCTGAAGCACCTCCTCCTTCATAGAGGGCAGCAGACGCTTGTATAGTGTCAGCGCCGCTTCGTTCTCTGTCACCTTCGTCGCACGCTCCTGCTCAACAAGAGGTGCTTCGTTTGACAAGTGTAGTTTCTCCTCAAACCCCTGCCACATTTTCTCTGGGGCCTGCCTGTGTTTCTCCTCTTCCTCCAGCAGGTATGCGCCCATCTCCTCTGCCAACGCCTTCCCCTTCTCCGCCACCTTGTTTGCCTCGGAAGCAGCAATGGCGCTACGTCGGGAAGCATCTTTGGCATCTGGTTGCGACCTCTAGCGCTACCTTTGGGCGGAGAATGAGCGTTCGGCGATGCCTAGTTTATTTTTGCGTTAAAAACAAAAAACGTGTAAATTTTCTTTTGTGACACCCTGTATTATGGATATAGATCTCCAAATCAGTGACGACCAAGAGGGATTCATCTTGATCGCGAACAAGAAGCGCCGCCACTCCAGTGGCAGTGTCATCTTAAAATCCACCGTACAGACCCCAGAGCACCCCGTAGGTCTCACTGTGATCTTCCCTCCAACCAATTCTGAACAATCCTCGATGAAATTGAACATGAACAAAGTGTCCGACGCCTTCGAACTCCACTGCCCGGAGTGCATCCTAATAGTACGTCCAAACAAAAGGCTTAATCTCATCGCACTAGACACACAAAACTCGCTCGCCACTAAAGCACTGCTGCAACTCACTAAGCTTTGTGGAATGGGCGTTAGGGCGCACGAACCAGGACCTCGATCTGCTGCAGTACAGGTCATACGGGGCGTACAAAAGTACGTCGCTGATTTAGACATGCAGAAGTATATACCTTCAGATATACTCATCTTTCATATTAGGCGACTGGGAGACTCTACATCTGTCAAAATAACGTTTGACTTGCCCATCTGCCAAGATATGTGCTCTTATCTCGAGTCCGATATCAGGTGTGGCAATTCGAGGAGCGTCCTTTTCAATGCGAAAATTGCGGCCGCTATGGTCACAGAGGCGTAACTTGCGAAAAGAAAGAAACCCGTTCCAGATGCGGGAAGGGGCACAGCAGAGCAACATGTCATGCCGATCATCCAAAATTAATCAATTGTGGAAGTCAGCATGACGAACTCACATCCACTTGTCCGGTGCAAATTGAACAACAAAAAAAAAAACTTACCCTCGCAAAAAAAAGCGCTTTGGGATTGTCACAGCTCCTGGAAGTGACCTCATCACGCCGAGGCAGCAAGAGCAGCCCACGACAAAAACACGCTTTCAAAGCGTGCGAAAAAATCAAGAGGATACAGAAACACAGCGTTCTTCAAATTCTGCGCCTAAGAAATAATTTAGAGATATATTAATTGGCAACTCTCCATCTAAACCTTTTCTAAAAAACTATGTGCGGCGTAATACACCCACAAAAGTGATGGAAGTTCACCACGCGCAGTCGAGGGAAAAGCCGGCAACTCAAACAATCACACCTCCTGATGGTGGTAATCTTGCCTCTGTCTCTCTCCCCAAGCATCTGTCCGACAGAAGAAATGTATCAGAGAGCAGACTCCCTATGTAACACAGCCTTAACTATGATTCTTGATTTTGTCAGAGGCTTTCTTGGACGAAGCAACTACACTTGGGCTCCGATAGTACTCAGGTTGATAGATTTAATTTCGCCAAATCTTCTAGATTGGCTTAATTAAGTGAACCATTTCATGATATCCTCGATCAAACTACTGTCTTCCAATGGAATTCAAATGGTATTAACTCAAAAATGTCGGACTTCAAACAACTTGTGCATAAACACTCTTTCCCCCCTGCTAGGGATATCAGAAGCTCGAATGGATGATATTTCAAAACTTCGACTCTCAAGATGTTCGTTTATTACATCAAGGACAAACGGCGTAAGTCGGGCGTTAACAGGTATCCGGGTTGACCTTGTCTCCACCGAGTATGAGGTCTCCCCACATGAAACAAACGAATTTGCGTGTGTCATTGTAAAAAACAAATCAAAAACATTTACACTCATTTCCGCATATATTCAGCCTCAAGTACCATTTGATGTTGGCCGTTTGGAAGCCCTATCAGAGGTGACTCCTTCCACTCATGTGTTGTGTGGCGGTTTTAACGCTCACCATGAACTTTGGGGGTGCCGGTATGATGACAAGCGAGGTTTTGCACTAATCGGTATCAGTGAAAGATTTACTGTATGTCTCTTAAACGACGGTAGTGCAACTTTTCACAGGGGAGAAAGTAGCAGCGCACTATTCCTAACTTTCGTATCAGCGGAGCCGTACCATGATGTTCGCTGGACTACTGACCTTGAAAATAAAGGAAGTGACCAGATGCCGCTTCTAATATTTTATAATGGATTTATTCAGCGCAAAAAGACTCATACTTTGACTGCCACAAACTAAGAAACTTTTACTGAACTTGTGAACGAGTCTATTACCGCTAACACGTTGGATGAAGAACTCGGACATACTATAATAAAAGAATGCCTAAAAAATATATATATTTCGAACAACAAGGCCCTTCGACAGAAATCATATAGATTCAGAGTACGAGAAACTACAAGCTATCAGGCGAAGGGCACAAAGAAAAGCAAAAAGTACAAAGACTGTTGAAGATCGGCGAGCTGGAAGGAGAGCACAAAAGAAGGTCAGACGCCATTTAAATTCCTTTGCTCGAAAATCATGGCGAGAACAATGTGCATCATTAGACGCCAAAAGCAGCCCTGTGAGAATGTGGCGAATAGTTCGTGGAATTAGACGCCAGACACACCACCAACGGTATCCTTTCAGAGCTATTGCTCTCAGAGAACACTGCACTGAGCTCGAAATCGCTGAGTCCTATTGCAAACCAATATCAAACAGCGCAGCTATAGACAATAATAAACCCCACAAAATTCCCATGCAAGTTCACTCCAGACTCGATCAGCAATTCACACTGAGTGAACTTGACAGCGCGCTACAAAATACCAAGAAAAAGTCTTCAACTGGTCGTGATGAAGCGACGTATGCTGCCCTTTCTCGACTGAAGAACGCTCCACGGCGCAGATTACTTGAATTATTCAACACATCCTTTACAAATAGCTCAGTCCCCACTGAATGGAAACGAGACAAAATTATGCTTATTTTGAAATCAGGTCAGTCTCAATTACATTTAGGATCATACAGACCAATCACTCTCACAAGTTGCATAGGAAAGGTTAGTGAATAAAATGATACTTACACGGCTTAACAGGTACCTAGAAATTAATAACATATACCCTGAAGTAATGTTTGGTTTTAGACCTGGACGGTCAGTAGCAGATAATCTAATATACCTAGTTACTTGTGTAGAACATGGCATATCACAAATGCAAACAAAAATAGCAATATTTCTCGACATCAGCAAAGCGTTCGATTGTATTCAACAGGCTGCCATATTAACGGCCTTATTTCAACACGGCATTGGTGGCCAAATATACGCATGAATTAAAGATCACACTTTCTGAAATAACTATATTCATGGATATATTGGAAGGTTGCACTTCTCATCATACTGTTAGTATGGGTGTCCCACAGGGTGGCCGTCCTCAGTCCGACGCTATTCAATTTAAGTCTGATATCACTCGTGCAACATCTACCCCAAGGAGCGAATATTACTATCTATGCAGATGATGCTTGCATATGAACAGCTAACCGAAAGTGCTTTATCACTCAAAAGAAGCCTTCAACAGGCCCTTCGAATAATCAGTAATTTCCTTCATTCACGCTGGCTCAGCCTCTCACATGAAAAAAACACTAGCAATGGCGTTCACACGCATGCCATTGAAAAGATTTCCTTTAGTTCTTGCAGGAAAATTGATCTCCTATGCTTCCCAACACACATTTTTGGGATTCACTCTTGACAAAAACCTGACATGGACACCCCACATTAAGCATTTGAGGAAAAAGATAGATTCCGCGTGTCATATTCTTCGCTGTTTGACCCATAGTTCCTGGGGAAAACCATCATATCCCATGCTCAGATTATAAAATTCTCTCGTAAATGGCTTGCTGCGATATTCATTACCCGTATGTCACACATGTGCGAGCAACATGAAGAATCTCCAGGCTGGACAGAATAAATCTTTACGGTTATGTCTCGGATTGCAGCCAGACTCACCCACAATACCAACACTTGCCGAAGCCAGATAATTTCCGCTTGAAATAATGCGTATTCAAAAAATTTTCCGTGTGGATTTCCGATATAACACTCAGCATCGTCAACGTCACCTTACGAATCCACATTTGAGGCACCCGAACGCGAAGATTTCATCGCACATCGCACTTCCACAGCATGATATCCCACAATTTGCTGTCTTCTCCGAAGCTTCACATTGTCCAACTTGAATCTTGCCTCCACCCATTGTGTCTTTACACATAAACGGGGTTGAGAACAAATCCTAACAGTCCAAAATTGTTCTGCTACAATGCACATTATCACATATACATACCGGATAACCGGACTTTATGCATATATTTGTTGATGGATCATCAAGTGAAAGCTCCTCGTCCTCAGGATTGTTTACCCCTCTTCTAGAACTAGTTCAGTCCTTCAAACTCTCAAGAAGAGTATCAATCACTGCAGTTGAACTCCATGGCATTCAAAAATGCACTGCAGCACATTTTGGACTGCAGTCTACGACAAAAATCGGTCATATTTTCAGACTCACAAGCAGCACTACAATGTTAAAAAAAAAAAAAAAAAAACTTAGCAAATCAACTAATTTGGTGCTCGTTTCTGAACTTCTATTTATTCACGCCACGGCCGCAAACAATGGACAACACATTGTGTTTCAGTGGGTACCAGGTCACTGTGGTTTTCCCGGAAATGACGGAGCAGACGCTGCGGCTGCTTGCGGACATAACGTAGAGCTTTGTGAAGACGTACCATTTCCTAAAGTTGACTGCCGTCAAGAAATTAAAACGTTTGGAAAAATCTTATTCTTGAGACCTGCACATCTGCATATTGCCATCGCATTAACCCTCTTTCATAAAACTTTCTGCCAAAAGGCTTCCCAAAAGATCAAGACACCCTTCTTCATCGGCTATGACTCAACGTATCCTACACAAATGAGCACAAATACAAATTGAGATTAATATGCAGCCCTAAATGCAGTGCATGTAATATACCAGAAAATATTGAACATATAATTTCCGACTGTCCACTCTACAACACTGAACTTGTGGAGCTCCAGAATTCCATGCCAAGTCACCAGACTAACAACATGAGCATATCATCAATTTTAGGCCACTGGCCGTCGCCATTTTTCCAGCGCAAGGCCTTGAAGAGCAGCATTACTTGAAAAAGCAGGCCTGGCAGAGAGACTTTAGCGATAAACCTGCTTCTCATTTTGATCCTAACGATAATTGTGACAGTAGCTTCTCTATGAATATTTGTGACTATGAATATATTTGTGGCTGTGACTAATTACCATGAATGTGAGTGTGACTTTGTGACAATGAACGGTGTTCTGATTGACCGCACAAAAGTGACGTAGCCAGTTGAAATGTGTGTGGGCGTTTACGCCGAAGTGTGTGTCCCGCTTCTCGCTCTCTTTTCCCTTCCTTCTTCTGACACTCTTTTATCATTTTCCCCATTCCCTGACAGAGTAGCCAGTCAAGGGTACTCGTTGGCTTACCTCTCTGTTCTCTCTATCTTTTTGTTTTAATAAAAAAAAAAGATTTACAGACTCTGGAAACTTGGTGGTGGTGTCGCGGCGCTGAGGTACAACAAGAAGCGGTGAGCTAGGAAATGGCGGGACCAACGCTGGGAGGAACCACGGAGCGGTCGGTTTTGGAGGGACCCGATACTTGGGCGCCATCTATCCCCGTGCGAGTGAAGCGCTCAATGCGTCGAAAATAATGTGGTCGCCGCGTCGGACAGAGAGTCATCACCTAAATATTTCTCCACCGTGCCCCTGGTGTAGCCCTACGTAATTTCCCCCCAAAAAAGTGCAGTGCTCAACGAAACGAAATGGACCAGCGGAGCGCGTAGCCTCGAGTATCTGTGGCGCCATCTGCCAGGAGAAGCGGTCTATCTGATGTCGCGAGTTGCACATGCGCACAGCTGAGCCAAGCACTCATCGGCTGTCCGTGCTCGGTGCACAACTCCTGACAGCTGATCAACAAGGGCAATAAGTTTGCAACATTACCGCATTTTTTTCTTCGCAGTAGCGTAAACAGATTTATTTGTTTCCAAAAGCTGAAGTTGCTAAAAGAATGAAAGACGTTTACAAATCCCTGTAACGCGAAATTAAAGCGCACCCCTTGAAGAGGAGGAGGGCAAAGTATACCCCTCCTCCTCCTCCTCGTCCTGCGTTTACTCCCCTCCTCCCACAGTTTCCCCGCTAAATTTAGCTTAAACATTTACGCCACGTGACCACAACCGCGATTCAATTTTCCGATAAATTTAGCGGGAAATTAAATTGCTCTTGAGGTAACGTGACGTCAATTTTCCCGCAAAACTTCTAGCGGAGAAGCTGAATTTGTTCATAGGAGATGCGACACCAAGGCATGGGACGTTATTTTAACCGCTTAATGTAGAGGGGAGTTTAATTGGTATTGAGGTCACGGGGCGTCAATTTTCCCGCTAAATTTAGCGCGGTTACGCCCTAAAGGGATACTGAACCGAAATTTGGATTTCGCAATATACGGCCGCACAAGCCTCGAACGGAACGCTACGAACTCCAAAACATCACTCATGCGTCTATATTTCAAACGCAAGGCCGTACTTTCCGAAAAAAAAAAAAAAAAATACACGATCAAGCGAGGTTTTTGACGTCATTGTCCTTCGGGAGAATTTGAGGACGAAGGGAAGCGGCCTCGCTTCTCCTCCTCGCTTCGGTTCACCAGCTCGACGGGACCTAGCGAGGAGAGGGAATGGGAACCGTAACGTGCCTTGTCTCGTCGGCCTCGTTGGCCGTGTTCACTCGCGCACTTCTTTTCCGAAAATACGGTGATCCGTTCGTGATATCGCTGTATGAATCATGTTTTTGGGCTTCGCGTGCATCCGCCTATCCGTCCACCATTGTTTTGTGAGCTCGAAATTTCGGTTCAGTATCCCTTTACGCTGACGGTGGCGCCCCCGCCAATGCCGAGAAAACCCGGAAACAGGCGCCTAAGAGCTGAGCTCTTAAAAGTGGCCCACTCGTAGAGATCTCCCTGTTCATAAAAAAAAAAAATGTGCTGTATCATGCACGTGTGGTCTTTTTGAAGACTGAATAAATAAAATGTCTTCCTTTTTCGCTGTATATTTTTTTTCGTATGCTTGGCGCAATACATTAATATCTCGTTAATATGGACACCTCCGTTCCCCCAAAACATCGTCCATAATACAAATTGTCCATAATAACGAAACAAAAATGCATGCATTTCCCCAGTTTGTCCCCAAAAATGGTGTCCACATAGCGGGGCGTCCATATTAACGTTGTCCATGGACACCGATAATATTTTTAGAATTTTTGCAATTTTTAGAAACTAGATATAATAGAAATAAATATAATTACTATATACTACAAGCAAGCTGTACCCATCGTTTCTTTCTAAAAAGTATTGAAATTCTCCTAATTTTTTTTTCGTTTTAGTTATTCATTTTTAAACATGAACCCTTCCATCAGTGCGCGTTAATGCAACTTTCCACCTCTTCATGCCTTACGATTTTTCCTGTCCCCAAATTTTTTTTTTGGTCAAAACTAAGTTTGGATGTGTTTATACCAGGCACTAGACAATAGCATATAAAAACATCAGTTGATTTAAAAACGTCGTCCAGCCACCCTTTCGTCGATCTTGTCTGAAATCGCCCAGAACTGTACAGAACAATTCTCGCGGTCAGGCAGGGTGATAAAAGAACATGCGTCGGCACGACGAATTAATGCGTGAAAACGAACCCTGGGGCAAAGCCTCAAACACGAATCTTTCAAGTTTGAGACTCCGCCCCAACGTTCAAGTTATATCTAGGGTTCCGTGTTTTCGTATAAATTCAAAAAACTCTGGAAACCACCTGCCGGTAAAATTTTGGTCAATTCGGATTTATCTGATAAACTCCGAATATTCATTTCGGGGGTGGTTAAAAAAGGGGCCCCTACCAACCGCGCGCGCGCGGGTGGTTTGGGGGGACGGGGGAGGGAGAGAGAGAATTGTGTGTCTGTTTGTGTGTGTGTACGTGTGCACACACACACACACACAAGTATTTTTACAATTAATTGTTTGGTAGGCGCGTAGAGTCGATGGCCCTGGGAAGATGCCACCACACTTTTTAAAATGGAAACTTGGGCGAGTTCGTGATTCATATCCCAAAGCTAACAGTGTGTTTAATTAACGGTGTGTGTGATTGACCTTGCGCTGTTGACCTTAGGATATGCACCACACTTTTGTTTCAAATTTCCATCAGGACGACAGGTCATTGTACTGTCGGGTTACGACAAAAGTCACTGTTTATGTTTCCAGTTTGGGTCATACTCTTTGTGCTTTAGAGGAAGGAGAGATTGTGTTTTTGTAACAGTGAAAGCCATGGACCATAGAGTTGCTTAAGGCCACGGTCCCACTGAATGTGGCAGTTTAGGTACTTTTTGGCAGGTCATTACTCATCTCCTTTTAAATACTGTTTTGTGGGATTGATGTCATTCGAAAGGTAATGCAATCCTCTTTCATTTGATATTATGTATGTGTTGGATTTTACTGTTCATGCGCGTTTGTAGCGTTCCGAATATGATGGCGCGGACCCTCACTTGCTCCGCTAGTTCATGTTTTATGAACGATCCATTAAAGATAGCACGGTTCCAATAGAGCAGTTTTGTTAAGATGATGTCGGAGCAAAATGTAACGATACACTTTTTTGGTATTTGCACTACTTTGTTTTTTTCATCCCTCCAAATATCGCCCTAAAATTGGCATTTTTCAGCACAAATATGTTTTTAATAACAAGCGCTAGGGCAATGAAATTAGCTACAGATGTAGTGCTTATAATTGGTAATATGCAGAAAAAAATTTAATGTTGTGTAAAAAGTTTTTGTTTAGATATTTTATATCAAACGTAGCACTTTTTTCTGCTTTGAGTCATCCTACTTCAAATGCCGCTGAGGAAATATTTAAACTATGATAAAATATTTTATAACATTTAGAGCTACAATGGTCGCCCAAGAGGTGGACGATCGCTTTTTTTCATTTTCAAAGTCATAACGCTCCAGGAGCCCTTCAAACTTACCTGTTTTTGACGCATATATTTTTGGACATCAAACAGATTTATTGGCATCTAATAATATTTATTGTTTGGAATAGACATACATTGCGATGTATTAAATTTTCACAATGATCTTGCTTTGGTTTCATAATAGGTGTAGAGCTTAGTTAATTTTAAAAACAATTAAAAACTGTTTGGGTGTTTTGTTGCGCTACCTGGCGGATGGCAGACAAAGTGCTGATTTCTAGTGTTCGAAAAATTTCCGAGGGCGGCGTTGGCGTCTGTATCATCATCAATCGCCGTGTCTTTTTACCTTCACATTTAAAAAATATATTGGAAGATTTACTATCGATAAATGAATGGTTTAAGTACTGGGTCAGGTTAATAAATCTAAGACAAATAATTGCACACGCGTAGCGTGATATAATGTGTTAATTATTCGATATGATTGAAATCAATAAACAATAAAGACGAAGAGGAAAATAATACACCCGAGTTCACTTCATGCCTAGAGTCACTGAATGAGCTTTAAAGTATCGGCACTCCGTTCCCCAAAATTGTTTTGGGCGCCGCCATTTTGGGTCCTGTTCAGTGCAAACGCAACTGCCGATCGTCATGATCCAAAAGCACGACTTCCTCAGCATTAGATGCGGTGCTAGGAAGCTGATGCAATATTGCAATGCTCTGTCGCGGGTAGTTTAAACATTTGTGGGGGACGGAAAAGCGTTTCCTGTGATTTTAAATAAAGCTTCAGGTAACTGGCAACCATGATTTTAAGCCACAATATGGCCAAGTGTCGTTACTCTGAACTAGTACCACTAAATAAGCTACGCAGCTCATTTAGTGACTCTACTCTGAACCGTAGCTAATTTACTGGCACAAGCGGGAACAATGAAGAAGAGGCAGGTGTCAAAAGGTAGTGGCTTGTGGAATCCACGGGGCTTACGTCTTGGCCCCTCCAGGTATTAAAAGCCTCTTGAACAAGAGCATGAATAGTGTCATTAAATAAGCTACGTGTCAGAATAGCGACACTTGGCCATATTGTGGCTTAAAATCATGGTTGCCAGTTATTTGAAGCTTTATCTGAAATCACAAGAAACGCTTTTCCGTCTTCCACTTTAAACAGTGTGCGACAAAGCGAAGCAACATTACATGAGCTTCCTAACACCGAATCTAATGCTGAGGATGTCGCACTTTTGAATCATGACGATCGGCTGTTGCGCCTGCTCTGCACAAGAGGAGGAAGCGGCCAGGTAGGAGGAACTCGGGTTTTATGTGCGACCGTTCTAACCGTCTCAAAAGAGAGAACGCGCGAGCTTGCGCTGGTTTAAAAAAAAAAGGCATCCAAAGAAAAGAGGCGGCACGCTGTGCTCTTTGTTATTATGCGTCTAATTGCAAATTGTTGTGTGTATGTTTATACAGCCGGAATTTAATCCGCCTTAGTGGGCGTCTGACTCTCAGCTGTGGATGAGCAATTTAGCCAGTGCGGTACAACCGCAAACCTGGGGTCTTTAACGTGCATGACGCAGTAGTGATGCACGACCGCACGCCGGTACGATGCCCTTCCAGATTGAAACGGGCAGGTGGCTTCTGCAGCGCGAGCTTTCGCTCCAAGTGCTCCGAGCTGGTGTGCGCTAGGCCATGCACTCAGCCACCGACCCCCCCCCCCCCCCCCCCCTTGTGCGTCTAATTTATATACAGGTATAAGTATTTGCAGATCGACGATGGACGTCGATCGTCTCGAGGTAATGTAACGTAATAACATTATATAAATAATAAACTTGTTGAAGGACTCAACGGCTCAATTTTTTAATTCTTGGATTGTAATATGGCCGTAGCCTATTGTATTTGCTGTTGATGAAGAGCAATATGAGGTGACGAGGTAATGATTAAATGATGAGGCTCTATAAGGACGACGACATTAGTGAGTGTCGAACCACAACGTACAGCGCCATACTTGTTTCAAGTATCGTGTACCCAAAGACTTTCTTCTCCCGCAACAGAATATGGTAGAATCAATGAGGGTGCTACTTTACAACTGTACGTGGAACAGGAAAACTGCACTGTGCAGAAGTGCGGCTTATTCGTTAATAAGAGGGACGGATTTCTAGCAGCATTCCCTGATTGGAACAAATGGCCTCATTGACGTAAAGTGTCCCCGTTACAAAAGATTCTTGAAGCATACTTAAACCGCAAAGGAGTATGAGGCGAAAAATAATAAAAAGGAGCCTGGTGTGAAAGGTCCAAATCACCCACCATGGCTTCTACTATCAAATACAAGGGCAGTTACACAATACACAAAGAGAGTTTTGTGATTTAGTTATATTTACACTCAAGGACGTTGATATCCAACGTATACACCAACTCACGTTTACAAACAAACCGGAGCGCCCCTGGCGGATGCCACCGGCGCCGCGCATGCGCGATGGGGGTGTGGGCAAAAAGCTCGCCGTCGCCCATAAACAAACCATTGGAATGCGATGTTGTCGGCGTCGGTGTGAGTCCCCCTGCCCTTTTTCGCGTTCGAATTGTTGATTCTACGTCTTCCTGGCGGTGTCTGACTACTTGAGCGGCGTCAGCGAAATTACCGAGGCTCGTTACACCGCAAAGCTTCGCGTGAATAATCTGACATGTGACGCCTCATTCCGCGTGGACGCCGCAGTATGTACGCTAAAGCCTGATTCGCATGATGCGATTTCGCTCGCAATTTTCAGTCACGACGCCGCTCGGGCTGCAAAAGCGTGAACCGTAGCTGAAATAGTTGACGTCGATACTGAAAATCGCAAGCAGAATCGGACCAAGTGAATTAGGGTTAACAAGTCGGTGATGGTCACTGGTAACAATGATTAACACCTTTTGTATCTACTGTTTACATCGAGCCTGCTTACCAACCTTCAAATTTAAGTCTTTTGAGGCCTGCACTTACTTCTTATCGCAAGTACCGAGCCACGATTTGGTCCACGGACCGGCGTCGTCTAAGAGAGCAGACGACAAGCAGAAACGCTTGAAAGAGCAGACAACGGTTCGAACGATCAGGCAACCGTTTGAACTTGAAGGCGCACTGAACGTAGTCCGCAGGTGGTTCGCACAAATTGACGGTTTTCTGGCGTTCATGTTGGAACAAAACAAGTAAATCTGATGACAACAAGTATCCGTGAATTCAACCCGAAGTGCTTCCAGCCCAAACAATCGTGGTCCGACGGCGTCTGCTTTTCCCTTATCACGGCACATATCCAGATTCTCGGACGAACCAAGCACGTGAAAACTGACCTTCAAACCTTTCTCGACACTTTTGGCACGGCCCCAGTCGCGGCGTTTTGACAAGAAGGCAGGTTTTTGTCTGGTTCCTTCCAAAACAACGCAGGAATACACGTCTGGCATGGGGACTTCTGCCCACAGCCCCAGACCGGAAGTGCGACCGACGCGCCACCACCGCGCCGTGACGTAACAGAGATGAGTTGGTGTATACAGAGAGATGACACCTTCTGGTCAACCAACATAGAGCCTTTTCTACTCAAGTTTTACATGGAAGGCCCGACTTCCGCTGAAATTCCTTACGTAGACGAGTTGTCCGACCGAATAAACTGCAATTACTCCCGATCTGGGAATCTCCCGATCTTCGTTTGTAAGCCATAGTATCATGAGATCGAGGGGTGTGGCTTTTCGTCCACCGAATATTTCTTCGGCGGGTGTTTTTACCGTGTAAGAGGAGACCGTCGCGTGCTGCTGGAACAACAACCTGGCGATTCTTCACTGAACTGCTTTTTCCGTAAGCTTCGAAAGGGCTTTTTTTGTTTCGCACACCATCTGTTCTGCATGCCCGTTAGTTGCAGGATGGTATGGTGCACTAATGTGATGCCTGATGCCGGTTTTTTTCTTCAAAAACTTGTTTATTTTGTTTGAAGCAAGATTCGGCGCGTTATCAGAGAAAAGTATTTCCGGTAGGGCAAAAGTAGGTAAAAGAGACCGTAGAACGTCAATGACATGTTCGGACGTCGTGGCAGGCATCGCTTAAACTTCCAGCCACTTAGAGTAGGCATCGCCCATGACTCTGCAGATGCGGATACGTTTCGCCACCCACCGATTGAATAGTGGATCGTTTTCAGTTACTGCTCATGATGGCGTTGGACTCAAGGAAGACTTCGAGCCTTTCCAGAAAGTTAGCCTAGGTGCCAGGACTTTTGTCGAAAGCAGTAAGTGTTCGAAACGTCGACAACGTCGGTAGCCACGTGTTGTGCTTGACACTGGACACTTACCATTCGCTGAGACAAAACTTGCTTGTTCGTCTGCCACGAGTCGTCCGATATCAGGTCATCACCGCAACACCATCTCCCGACAAAAACGCATGTCCATAGTTAGCAATCACGTGAATTTATAAATTCCCGAACGCTCATAACTTGCCGTCGCTAAACGCCATTCATTCATAGCGTCATCATTGCAAATAAACGCCTCCCTATTTCTTCTGATGGTTTTCGTCATATTCCTCCTAAGCTGTACTCTGTACTTACAACATTATGTGTGTCGGTACTTCCGAACATATTGCAACGGCGTCCCCCCCCCCCCCCCCCCCCCCCCCCCCCCACTGTAATGTAACAACCTTTACAACATCTTCCGAATCCCATGAAACACAATATATCGAGACGTTATTTTAGTCGTCATTAAAATGGTGAGGTAAGTACCGTAAATCGCGAAGCCGTTCACTAGACGTCCGCTTCCACGGTGTCTTGGAAGATTGAGTCTACTGAGCGTGCATTCCTGCAGAAGAAATTTTCATTGATAGAATATTGACACGTCAATCAACATTTGATTCCTTCTTGGTAAGATTTATTGCGAAAGCCCGTTACAACCGCCGAACCGCATCTTCCTATATCAGAGAACAATTTATACCCAGCCTGGCATTCTCGGATACATATGTTTGATGGGCCACGCTACTTGAGCTAGCTGAGCACAGCTGGCAGCGGCGCGAGCAAGGCCACGAGGGGAACGTGATGGTGCTCGAGCCATCCCACTGTTAAGGGCACAGGGTAAGTCCTATACTCCCCATGCATTTGAGGCCATGTTGAGGAACATTTTTCTCGGTGACTACTAGGAGTATTCCTGTCATGTATATATCATTTTGTTCGAAATATTGTGTTTTATCCACTGAACTAGAATTATTTGAACCAATCTAAAGTTAGATTTTTTTTAAATATCTTTTTATTCTAGTACTGAAATTTTAGTTCTTTTTATCTATTAAAAACTTTGTAACTCAAAAACTGCTAGGTGCACATTTTTAATTTTAGTTCAGTATTTTTGAACACCCATGTATGTGGTAGGAATAAAAAATCAACCCTCTATAACGTCACGTTAAGAAAAAAATGGTACCTCGGTACTAAAAAACACTGTTTTGAGATAATTGAGTTTAAAGTAAAAAAACTGGTGAATAACGAATTTCTATTGGCACCAACAGCCTCAGAGTCATTTTTTCAATAGCCGCCAGCTTGAAAGGCATTGCTAAAGTCATGTCTTTGCCTTTAGGCTTATCGCCTTGCTTGCCGGGCCTCTTTTGTGACCTGCCATGTCGCTTGGTCCGTAAAGTATATTAGATTGACGTCAACTTCCTTCAGCCACTTGATGGTTTTCCACACAGGGTTTCATTTACAAAACTTCAAAACATTGGCTTCTGCAATGCTGCCACCATTGAATAAAGGAACAGCATCCAATGGTGCCATTTTGTCGTTACGAAAACACAGACGCTTGAATGTACGCACGGTACACACCTGGGAAAAACGTGCACAGCGTTTCGTGATTGTCTTGGTTGAAAAAAAGCTATGCAATAGTTGCGAAATAATTTTTTTTAGATTATCTGTCACTGGACAAGCTTTTAGGTCTTGTGTTGATTTTGTTTTGTTGGACAATTCATCGATAAACAGGGAGTGTATCCCAAGAGGAGGCGTGGTCACCTGCTACTTGCTTTCGGAAGAAGTGATTTTCAGCCCAAAATATAGCTTTCTAAAAACACTGGGACAATGGAAAATGTGCAGAAAGAACTAAACTTTTCAAATTGCAAAAAAAACTAAAATCGATTTTTTTTCCATTTTACCTTACCCTGTGCCCTTAACCAATGTTTCGGCCACCCCACGGGTACGTGTCGCCATCTATTGGTTGAACTAACGCCTTGTTCAAGATGGCTGCCGTGGGACCGCAGCCTTAAAGTGAGGAGGAGGCACAGTTGAAACTTCCCTATTGCATCCTTTACCACTCTACCTCGCGCGGCCGCGCGGTAGGTTGATGGAATAGTATGAAATGGATACAAGCGTCCCAGCTACTACCTCCAGGAATTTATTGATTTTTAGGTATCGACATTTATCGAAGAAACATTTGAGTGCAACTTTTTTGTAGGACAAATTAGTATTGCCAGTAGTAATGGCACCACCGCCAAATAGAACTGAAAAAGTAATTGACTAATACAATCGCGTTCTCTTTTTTTTTTTTTTTTTTTCCAGCATACATTTGTATAATATTTATTTGTTTTTAATACCGAACGCTGCGAAACTAAACTCCGAATTTCGGATAATTGGGAATCAAACAAAAATAAACTGAAAAACACCCTCCGAATTTGACGAAAAATAAACTCTGAAAACACGCACCTCTAGTTACGTGCAAGATTTGCGTTTGCGACCAGGATAGTATTCGCGTCACCATACATCAGAAGGCAAACCTACCGCTTTCTATATAAAAACGTAGCATTCTTCTTTTTCTTTTGCAGGATATTTTTTTTTGTGTGTGTAACGTTTTTGCTTAGAAAATTAATACGAGCGTTTTCTACAAACAATCACCATTCTCAATATAGAAATGTACAATGAATGATTGTTTCGTATCAGATTCCGCTCGTGGATCTGGAGCGATCTAAACGTCTAAACTCGCTCCATGCTCGCGCCTTCAGAGCAGTAAACGCTATAGCTCGCGTTTGCACGTGCAGAGAGATTCCAAGAGAAAAAATCGCTCCGTATCTATAGTCGGTTGCAAGCTAAGAAAAAACCGGAAATGCCTCTCAGAGGAAAATGTAATCCTACGCCGAGAAACGCCAGCCAATCGTTTTCATGACGTCACGATTCCGTGGACCAATCGCGATCCTTTTGAAAAAAAGGATCGCGATTTTTTTATAGCTAATTTTCGAGAAATCTACCAGCGGAATTTGCCGTAAGACCCACCCAGAGCCACTAAATGAGCTACGCTTAGAGTATGGGCACTCTGTTCCCCGATATTCTTGTGGGCGCCGCCATCTTGGTGCGTACAGAGCAGACGCAACTCCCGATCGTCATGATTCAAAAGTGCGACGTCTTCGGCATTAGATTTGGTGTTAGGAAGCTCATATTGCTTTGCTCTGTCGCGAACTGTATAAGCATATGTGGAGGACGAAAAACTGTTTCCTGGGATTGCAGACAAAGCTTCACACAACTGGCAACCATGACTTTAAGCACCAAGATGGGTAAGTTTCGTTACTGTGAAGCGTAGCTTATTTAGTGGCTGTAGACCCACCTTGTCAGCCCATAGCAAAAGGCAGACGACGCATTCATTGATCGCGCAGAAGCGCGCGCAGAGCGAATCCTTCAGTATGAACAGCTCCACTGAATAGATCGCATTCAGGGCGCGTATAGATAGGTCTCCAACAAGTTTCCTTTCACCGATCAACACTGAAGGCCCGCGGCTCGAGATAGCGACCGGAGAGCGATCATTAGGAACCATTTTTTTCTCTATATACAATACAGGAAAACCAAGGCCGCATCATTCGCGCCAGAGTTTTCGCGGATGATTGTCAAAGGGGCGTACGAGAAGTGCACTCTATCCTAGGTCAAACACAGAGTTGGGCACGTAATTGCGTGAATGTGCTCCGTTCACTCCTATAGGTTGAGAAGCGCGAAGCAAGCTGCGTGCTCGCAGGACCACACAACCGCGTCTCCCTTTCCCCACACGAAACTCTTCTAGCGTGGGGAAAGATATTTGCTTGTATGTATACGTATATGGCTGGTCCAAACAGCACGTATACCTTCCACGGCCCTTTCACCTTCGCCGGTGAACATAGCACACGCTCCCTCTAACTTCAGAACACACCGCATCCTCACGCTACGAGTCATCCCGGCCAATCCAGCGGCGTGAAAGTGTCGCGTGAATGCGGGCCCCGAGCACGGCTGCTCGCCTTCCAATGATCACGTGACACTAACGCGGCACTGAATTGGTTTTAATTGCTCGTGGCGCATTGTCCGCGGTCCATCCTAGGGAAACGGAGTATAGTGAGGGCTCCGTGTTGGGGACTGATGACGCGCTAAGACTGCGAAGAGCTCGTCTGCTTCTAATTGCTCTCGTTAGCGGTGGTCACGCCAAAGGGCGATACTGGGTTCATTTGGCGAACATATGCTGGAGAGGATCGTGCCCACAGTGATAACTCTGCCTTGCTTCGAGTGGTGGCCGAAGAGGATGGGGGACCGGCCAACCACGGAAACCGGCTCGGGAATGGTACGACGCTGATATTTGCTTCTATGTATACATGAATTGCATTGACGTCACATCAGCCGTCGTTGCTCCGGACCACTCTCCGGTGCCCGTACCTCCTGCAGCGTACATTGAGCGCCATTCAATTTCTTCTTCACGGCAAGCCTTGCCGAGAAGAACAAATTCGATGGTGTAAAAATATGTGCTGCAGAAGGTACAGGGACATGAATGGGAGGGAGCAATGGCGGCTGTTACGGTGCCATATGACATCACGTGCAAGCCATGTATACATGTCGCTTAGTTTGTTCTTGTTGCTGTTGTCGCTCCTTCTCTTTTCGCTAGTATGCTTCAAACGTGTCGAGTCATATCCGGTTTTACCTCTATCACTCTAAAAAAAAAAGAGGGTCACCTTACACCCTTTTGTCCCATATAATGCACCCCAAAACTTTAGTTCGACGTACAGCGCACTATAGTCGAACACACGGCCCCAAATTTTACGATGAGTTTGAGAACCATGTGGTATAACTTATAAAATAGTTAAAGTACGTATAAAATGCCACAGAAACAAAACACTGAGGTTTTGCAGTAAAGCCAAGAAAACCCCGATTATTTTTTTTTGTTTTGTAGTCAGTAACACGTACATTAGCTATTTTAATAAGTTGTACTGCATGGCTATCAAGCCTCTCGTGAAAGTTAGTACCGTCAGATCGACGTCAATCCGCTGTACGTCGAACTGAAGTTTTGGGGTGTATTATATGGGACAAAGGGTGTAAGAATACACCCTTTTTTTTTTTTTTTAGAGTACTTACGCGATCGGGTTTATAAATATCTTAGGGCCTTACGTGTCAATTCTCTTTTCTTTCTTTGCAGAGAAGTTTGATTTTAGAGGGAAGTTCATTTGATGAAGGTTACTGGAATGGCACGCCTTATAAAGGAAGTACCGTGACTTCACTTCAAATATTTCAAGAATGGCATATTTTCGTGATATGTTTATTAGTACTGAATACTGAGAAGAGAAAATTTAAATTTATAATTTAAAATTGTGGGTTTGACTATGGGGGTTTATACCAGTATATTTACAAAAGCAATAATAGCATGTGCAGGGTGGCTGAAAATGGTAAACTAAAAAAAAAAAAAACTAAAATTGCATAATCAACATGGTCGAGATTTCTGTATTTTTAATATTTTAATTTTTTTTACTTAATCTATCTTTCCCATGTTAATTTAATGTAGTATAATTTTAACTTTGTTTTAGTTTAATATAATATGATTTTAATTTTATTTATTTGTTACCTATATCACTTTTGTGTGCACTTTCCTTTTTTTGTATGTTCAATTAGACCGCTCTCGTGTGAAAGTCATTTCTTTTTCTTTTTAACAGTCTAAGGCCCTTGATGGAGAACCGCAGCATTCCTAACTGAATAAATAAAAAAAATGAGAATACCAGCCAAACGAGTGTTCTCGCACTCTTAAACTGCACACCAATGGATTATGATTTAGGCACGGTTGTTAATAATGGTGTGGCAGAATAAGCCTGGCCGCGCTCTTCGCATAGACGGGAGAGTGTCCCTATGCGAAGAACTGATTCGAAATGTCTCCACACACTCAATCCTTCGGGTTTCATTAGGTTCCCCCAGGTTCCATCAGGTTCCACCAGGTTCCATCAGACTCACTGCAAGATCCGTAGGCTCACTTTTAGAAATCTGGTGCGTCCGCTTTCTCGCGAGCCACTTGGGAGAAACAATTGCTGCACGCTACCACGGACGGTGCTCGGTAAAGGACGAGGCTGAAAGTATGTCTAGACCACACCGTGGTCTCGACCTAACACGAAGAGTCTGCGCTCTGACACTGGTCACGACGAAAGTAAGCACGTGAAACGTAACGTTCGGTATGTCACAGCGCATTGTTTTTTTGTTTTTTTTTTTTTAATAACATCTTTAGTTTTATCATTCGTGGAGGTAGATTTGCGGTAAAGTACACGGGCTGCATTTTTGGGAGCCTTACCACATATACTCAGAGCCATCAAAATAGACCATATGCAAAAATAAAAGCGCCATCTCGTGTACTCGTGATCAATTAACAAATTTACGCCATATTGTGCGTGTTTCCATACCAATAGTTTCATCCGAGACACAATGATCCCGGCAAAATGAGAGTCGTAAATCTAAAATATGATCACGTGCTCGATAAAAACCGTTCACTGACCTGGATGGCCAAGTTCACTGCCTGAGTGAAGATTCTTGCGACCTCGTTGCCGACAGTTCCTTTTACAGAACTTCACGGCCGTCTTTCTTTTCTTCTTTGAACCAAAACTCTACAGCAACCCATCGAGTGCACAAATACATTGTCCTAATATCATAAAAACCAAGTTAAATGCTGGACTCCCTGCGTCACCGAAAAGTCGGCCGGCTCGTTGGGCAGGCAGGGAGCACTCGCTGGGCGTTCGAGACTTATGGTGAATTCCACTCGTAGATCCGAAGCGCTTTCCAAAATCCGCGAGGCAAAATTTCGCTCCGTGGAACCCGCTCCGAATCGACGAGGGGAAGATAAACTCGCATTTTTGGAGCGACCTCCCCCACGTCCCTCCCAAACGCTTCCCCCTCCGCCGTTCAAAATGGCCACTGCTCGAACTTGACAAGCCCACCAACGCCTCAGCCGACTGATCTTTCCGACGACCAGCGACGACTGTCACTGCCTAGCTACAGAAATAACACGCGACACAGGCCGGGAGAAATTATACGTACCACGGCGCCCATGTCACAAATCACGAATACGTCCGCGTTCGGCACCGTCACGTATACCTTTCAGCCGCCTCAAAGCGGCGGGGCACGGACAGCGATTACCAGCGGTGGAGTTCAGATTTCTGGTACGACTTTAATAAACACAGAGGTAACAAACCATCACTTGCGCGGTCGTTGCCTAATCACTTCTTGCTTTATTTCACGGGAAAACGCCGGCGGAATGCAGTGTAAAAAGGTAAACAATCATTGGCTGCAGAATGAACCGGCCTAACCTTGCGTCTGCCTCCGGCTTTTCTGTCGTTCTTCCTCTCACGATCACAGATGTCAGCGCTTACTATTTACCACGCTCCACACTCCCGGCTTTGTATCCCTGGCCTACGCGAGGTAGAAGCGTTCGAGCCGTCACAATACCGCGTAAACAACCGACGCACGCGCACAGATCCAACTCGACGACTCGACCGTGGCCCGACCGGCCCGCCGACCTCGCCAACCTCGCCGAGCATGCCCACTGCAGATTTAGAAGGAAATGGCGAGGGCACTGTCAACTTCCGGAAAGATCTGTGAAATCCCGCTGAGCAAGTTCGGTGGGGTTTGATGCGCTCCGTGGAGCGGGCGCTGCCAGAGATCTACGAGAGGAAGATGACCAGCTCGAGCTAGATCTGCGAGCGGAATATGCGCGCTCCAAATGGAGCGCTCTTGGAGCGCTCGAGATCTGCGAGCGGAATTCACCATCAGCCTTCTAGAAATCAGCAGCCCGTGGCGGCCCCGCGAAGACCACCGTAGTTAAGACCGCTGCTAGGCCTGACGCTCTTCACTATTTTCACCCTCCCATCAACATAATCATCATCTCACACGTCAAAATCATCATCATCAACATCCACACGATTCATCTGTATAATACCATTTCATCCACAACCAACTCTATATAGAGTTGGTCGTGAATTCATCATCATTAGAAGCGGCGCCGCAGGCTTTCACGGTATGTGCAATTTGCCCTTCTGCTGCGCCGCAGCTCTCCAGAGCTAAGAGAAATATTTTATCATCATATCATATCATGCGCCTCACCCAGAGCTGGAAGATGTGAAAAAACAAAACAATATGGCGGCTTCAAATGGCATGATGATGATAGCTGGCAAGCATTTTGCATATGCGGAGCTCATCTGTGTGAAGCTGGACAACAGATGCAAATATGAGTTTGAGATAACCACAACGATTTTGAAGGTTGTGTTAGTTAACTATAAACAGCCATTTTTGTCTTTTTTGTTGTTTTTTCGTAAAAACCTGTTGAGCAACTTGAGACATTTTTCTCAAGCAGAGCCAATTCTGCTGGTATTTCCACTGCGAACGTGCGTATCAATAAAATATCTACTTTTTCCAATAGATGCCGTATTGTTTTTCGGCGTTTAAGGCCGGCTCCCACAGCACCGTTTTGCTTACGTTTTCTTACGTTACGTTATACAAGTCAGCAGAACTTTCGTGTATCGAATGTCAAGCGCAAGGTTACTGTTTGAACTGGTTGCCAAGCTTCACACGAATCACGGATGTTCAGGTGACTCTCAACATAAGCAGACGTAAGCTTCCATAGCATAACGTAACGTAAGCAGACGGTGGTTTGTGAACCTGCCTTTATTGAGATCCTCTCAAGCGGGCGAACGGAGACAATTCCAGCTTATAAACCTTTTTCAATTATCGCCTTTTGCGCGCCACTATTTTTGCCTACATGTGCTGTGAAATGCCTTTTGAGCGTGCGCCATTGACGTCTTCTGCGGAATATCAGACGCTCCGCAGGTGCCCCAAGCCCGATGACTCGGCATGTTTCGCCCGGGTGACAAAAGCAGGAGAAAGTGTACACCGAGAGCGAACAGGTTGCAGTGTTCTAAAGAAAGAGAAGAAAGTTACTTTGCTCTGAATGTATCTTCGACTGGTGTTTTTATAGGGTCATACATCCCGCCTATATAATAAAAGTGGTCCCGAAGGGACAACAAATGGCGTCACAGAAGTCCGCGTGTCGTGTTGTCGCATGTCACGAACTTGGCGGTTAGTGCTAGGAGTCTGGTACAAACGAACGCGAGTGTCGCTGTCGTTGCGGAGTCCCGACTCCCGGCTGCTAAAGCTTCCGTGGACTGTGAAGCTGGACATCGACCTGCAGCAGAACTTGCGTCTGCCACATCCACACACCGCTGCCCTGATACGGATCGCGGCTGGCAACCACATGACCCATCTCTAACGTGATCAAGCGGTCATCGAGGGACCAGTTTTTAGGACGCTTTAAACACACCAGGCGGAAAAGCGCTCCAGGAACCACCGTTTATATTAACGAAAAGGTGGAGCTAGCTGTCGTCAAAAGAGAGTCCAGAAAAAATTTACAAAACCCTAATTCATAAAACACGCCGGAATTTGGATGCGTTAAAAAGTACAGCATCACATTTTGAAAATAATCTAACCTCCGGGTATAGACAGGCGGGCAGTTTCTGAAAGTTGAATTGCCTGAAAAGTTTCCTGCGCTTTAGACAATACGGGGCCATTGTCGTCATGAAGGCTCGGTCTCATGTTTCCGAATTTTTTCTCTGGTAGTCTGTGTGTTCAAAACTCGTAGATTATGTTAAGATTAAGTTATACGTACGTGTGCAAGACGTTAACTCGCGCAATATTCTTTACTATTAGACTGGTGGGTGTCGTGTTAATAAGCACTCGTATGTGGAGTGCAAGTTAGTCTGCTTCTTTTGTAGAGGTTGTGGTGACGTCAGAACGCCAAGTTCTGATTGGCTCCGATTGAAGGATAGTGGGCAGAACTCAAAGCAAGCTGCCTTTAGGGCTACCCACTATCCTTCAATCGGAGCCAATCAGAACTTGGCGTTCTGACGTCACCACAACCTCTACAAAAGAAGCAGTCGAACTTGCATTCCGCATTAAAGAGATTGTACGATGATATCCAGAAGTTACTACGTTTTTGCGCTGGTCACGTAGAGAGAGCATAAATATAGTCATATGTGTTTTTATTTCATTAAAAGAGGCCCCACTATTTGTTCATTCAATTATGACTATGAATACAAAACGTCATGCCAATTTTCGCCAGTATGCATGGCTGGTCGTGTCGTGACGTCACATCAGGCATGGTAACGTCAAAGTCGCGGGCGTTGACTTATTCCTGGCTTCGATCAACATGGTTGATGTTACGTACAAAGATGATGGTCGAAGAATTGAGCTCCACTCGATACCCTAAATCTTGCCTTTTTTAGAACAAAGTTATTTGGCTGAGACAGCAGTCAGAAGCTGAGTTTCCTCTCTTCGTCTGATGTTATCAGAGCTTCCGCTCTTTCCAACCAAAACGCGTAGTGTTTTGTAGATGCAATCTAAGCAGTTGTGCTCTGTGTAAAATTGAGTTACTTGTGCGGCGGAGGATTAAAAATTCGGATATTGTGCCTATGATATTGCTAAAAGCAATGATAATATAATTTAATTGTTTTCTAAAAGACAAAGTTTTGTCGGACAATCCCTTTAATATAGCAGTGCTGCGGCGTGCGCGTACTGTGACTCCAACCACTTGCTCTCTTATCCCCATTAATCGGCTTCCCGCTTTAACCGACTGATGGCGCCAGAATTCGTTAGACGTATTTAGGCTCTGTTCACCTAAGGACAGCAGCAAACGGATGCTGAACCAAACATTTCGGTGTCTATAATAAGTGGCGCACGATCTTTCCACGAATCAGCAGCCGCCGGTGTGCGCGAGAAAACGCAACGAGATTGACGTCATCATATCCCCCATTCACGATCAAGATGACAGTGAAATGTGTGGGCTCCAGGGAAAAGGAGAATAATGACAAGGTTTTCATCTACACAGTTGTGTTTGGTGTAAAATTTTCTCTTTATTATTAAATCTTTATTCTCCTGTGGCCCGAAGCCCATGCATTTAGGTCTGTGACGTCATTTTCGTTGCGTGTGATCGCACACACCGGCGGCTGCTGGCTCGTGGAAAGAACGTGCGCCACTCATTATGGACACTAAATTCTTTGGTTCAGTATCCCTTTAAGAGTCGAACGCGATAGCATTTTCGGGCCCCGTTCGCAAAGCCTCCTCATATAAACGCGTGGTCGTTGCCAAGCTGTGCAAGCGTGTTTGCGTGACGTCACACGTGCCGGTGACGTCATGTCCCTATCGCCCCGCTAAATTTTGCGGGAAATTGTTCTGTTAAATTTGGCGGAAAACTTTTCCGCTATATTTGGCGTGAAAAGTTTCCGCTATATTGGCCCAGAAATTTTTCCGCTGAAGTTGGCGGGCAAATTTTCCCTTGAACTTGGAGGAAATCTTTTCCCGCCAAATTTAGCGGGTAAATTTCATAATGCAACTCGCGCAGCCAGTTGTGACGTCACGTGTGTCACGAGACTGCGCGCGTTGCATTATGGATATTTTGGTCCCACCGACGCCGACGACGACACCGACACCGACGCCGACGCCGACGACGGGTTTTCTGCGACACGAGCTCCTAAACGCTAAAAGAAGGTTTCTTCTGGGCGATCTGGCAATTTTCGCCTACTTTGATGTGCTTTAGTTCCGGCATCCTATATGCTGTATCTAAATTTGCCGTTGAATAATGCGAAACACAATTTACGGCTATGAAACTTGACAAATTATCACACTTTACATTTGTGGCCTCTTTTAACGACGGGCTACAAATATCTAACTGGATTGTGTGTCGGCTACGCGGACCTTAAAATAGTTCATCTGTACGCTAAATATCAGGTTGCACTCGGGGTGCCCACAATCATTTTACAGCGAAGTGGTATATGACTTGTTGGTCAGATGTCTTCCGTGTTGTCGGCATAACAGTAGTCAACAAAAAACCATTCCATACATTTTTAAGCGAAAAAAAAAAAAGAAAGCTTCACGGCCTTTAGGAGTTGATTATGGGGCTTTAAACTCGTCAAACACAAAGTTACAGCCGAAAGTTTGCGGAGTGCGCCGATTGGACGTCGTCGAAAAAAAACGCGAAGTCATCGTCGTGATAGGGCCTATGCCAATCGGTGCGCTCCGCCAACTTTAGCCCCAACTTTGTTTCACGAGTTTCGAGGCTCAGGGGTCTTTGCGCGCGAGTCGGGTGCGTTGCCACTGGGCCAAGCATGAGGCAATGTGCAAAAGAGCATAAACGTTCTGCGCTCTGTGCGGGATGAACATAGAAGAAAATAAGTTGGGGCTCCAATCTACGCTGTGGAGGTGGTTGGCTAGCGAAGCTGTGATATCACCTGCAACGATTGCCCATTGCACCATACCAAATGATTGACGAAAGAAAAGGAAATGCACTGTGCCAAACCTTTTCCAAGTCAGCCAACCACCGAGCATGGGTCATGCGTTGATGTAACGTTAGCTAAGAATCTCTCTACAGTGAGAACGGTAGCACAGTGATCAGAAATCAGTTATCAATTTCGTTTCAAAATAAAATGTTTGGTACAGTGCATTTACTTTTCTTTCGTCAATCGTTTGTTTAGTGCAGTCGGCAATCGTTGCAGGTGATACCAAGGCTTCGCTGGCTAGCCACCTTCACATCGTGGATTGGGGCCCCTACAATTTTTTATATGTTAACTGTTCATTCGCTAAAAAATATCACCAGTCTAAAAACCCGTAGATACCTCATTGTAATAGCAGAGAGGGTGTGAACGTACAATTTGAGTCCCAACGCAGCGTCGATTGTTCTTCAATCGGGGTATATTATGTAAAGAGTGTACAATAACCGATGTGTGTAATGCCGTTTACTCTGCACTTTTCTCTTCTTTCTTGTCGTTTCAGGAAAACTTCTGACGATTATAAGGACAGCTCGTTCGAATGAAGCTAGCCGCAACGGCGTCACGAGGAAGGTCCCGCTCCAAAGCCAGCCAATCAACGTGGAGCACACCCTGCCCAATGAAAGACCGTCAGGGAGCGCGCCCGAGCAAAGAATATGTCATATGCGTCACGCTAACCACGTCCCAATCCAGTATTACCAAGGGTACTAAGCATATCGCTCAAGCGTATTAAGCTTGTAAGCAATTTAACGATCATTCCGTCGATTGCGAGTGTACCACGTTCGTATACACGTCATGCGTAACGTCTCTTCGTGTTGCACCTCGCGAAAACGTCGCCACCCGTGGCCTAAGGAGGCAAAGATGGTTGCCAGCACTTTGCCATCTGTTGTTCACTCGACTGCTGTCAGCTAATTGGAACGCGTTCGGTGTTCTGCCCACATCCCCAATACGTCCTCGTTTATTTATTGTATACTGTGTTGGCAATGGATTATTTTAAGGCTTGCCTCGCTTTCGGTCTCAACTCGGACAGTGTCGATAAGCGTCCCGCGCGGTGCACTAAATGTATGGCTTATGTAGTTTTAAATTGTCAGGAATTTGGTTCCTATCCGTCAGTGTGCTCCTTCGCGTTGAAATCTGGAACACAATAAAGAAAGATGAAACGAAGCTCACGTTTTTGCCTGTGCTTGCGACACTTGGTTTCACTTTAAATCAGAGCCGTTTATACTGAGAGAGTCTGACCTTCTTAAGAAGATTTTGCCAGCCTGGCAACCACAGCAGCGTAGTTTGACAACCGGAAGATGACTACATCCGTGCGCCATTTTGTGGCTCTGACTCGTAGGAACGCTATGCGATTTCCCAGGAATAAACAAGACAAAGAAGTAACGACATTTTGTGTCATCGCGAAATCCGCTGGTTCTAGCAAGCAACAAGCTCCGCCCATTGACCAAACTCTCTCAGTATAAATAACTCTGCTCTAGGTCAGACTACAGAGATCCTCCCGGAGCCAATCGAGCAAC
This sequence comes from Ixodes scapularis, assembly GCF_016920785.2. NCBI lineage: Eukaryota > Metazoa > Arthropoda > Arachnida > Ixodida > Ixodidae > Ixodes > Ixodes scapularis. The sequence continues at coordinate 158,517,038 of NW_024609835.1, read as the reverse complement.
GCTAATAAAAATGCATCGTCACGGCGCTCGTCGTTTTTGTGCGTTTTTTTTTATCCCCTACGATAACCAATCACGCACGACAAAAAGCACAGAATCACGCCGCATTTACCTTGCGCGATTGGTTTAGCCTGCGAAACGCACAAAACAGACAGGCGCCAGGGCGGCACACTTTTGGCCCTGCTTGATTGGGTCCATCGGGTCGTAGGGTTGGCTGCGGTCGGGCTTAATGTGAAGCCGAGTGCAGACCAATCAAAGAGTGGCTGGCCGACGGTTGGCAAAAAGTAAATGTAGCCAACGTATGGCAGCCACTCGTGGGCCAACAACGTCAGCCAACAGTGGTCGGCTCAAGATGGTCCAAGTCCTGACACTGGGAACAGGTGGGTAACCCTATTTTAAGGCGTATATGCATGGTCCGCGGACCTGTACACGTTTAAAAGTTGAATTGTGTTCGTTTCGGACTATATATCTACAAGTGCGGACTATTTGCGAGGATTTTTACAGCGAAGTTGTATATGACTCATTGGTCGGATTTCTTCGTGGCGGCGTCTTCACGGAAAGAAAGTTTTAAAAAAAGCTTTCAGCGATTGAAAAAAGTGCATATACCGCATACGGAATATAGTACAGCATTCGTTTCAATAAACAACAAGCATCCAAACCCCATAATTGGTGATAAGGCGTTCCTCATAACAACGGGAAGCACGTAGCGCTCATCGCATACGTTTCTCGGTAAATATTACTATTGCGCAAGCTGCCGCAGCGACGGCAGCTTGCAACGTGTGGAGTGACGTCACTAGCCTTTCATATATAAAAAGTTTTGGTGCTCTGCATTTACTTTTTATTCGTCAATAGTTTGGTATAGTGCAGTGGGCAATCGTTGCAGGTGATTCCACAGCTTCGCTGGCTAACCACCTTCACAGCGTGGAATGGAGCCCCCAATTTTTTTTTGTAGATCGTTCATCGCGATAAGACCAAGGATTTCATAAATAACAAAGTATGTTAATGTTGATTTATGTATACGGTACTAGTGTTCGAACCTCGTCGGGAACATAGAAACTGGTGAAAGAATAAGAGAAAATTTAATTAGCGCCAAGGGGGCAGGTGTGCCTGCCATGAGAGCTACTGAATGCGCCACGCGGATGGTGGCACCTACTTTGCGCGTTTTCTTCATCGTCTTCAAGGATGTCGCCAACACTCGACCATCCTGTAAATCAAGTGTCCTCGCTTGAGTCTGTCCTCAATTTCACTACTATTGGCGTAAAAAATGTCACGCCGTTTCATTTTGTTGGCTGGGAGGTGGTGACTGCGCTGCTGCCCAGGTATGTCCTGGGTGCGATAAGTGTCGTCAGGAAGTCCCTTCGTAACAACCTAGGGTTCTTTCTACTTCGGTAGCAACTTGCAGGATTCTCCGGTCGCCGTCAGTCCACGCTAAACTAGGATGATGTCCTTTAGTTCAAATATCGGTGCTTGACGCTTTTTGTTGTAGCGGCGCTCTTGTTTCTCTTGGTCAAGTCGGATGGCTTGGATAGCGGCCGCCCGTCAACTTGACATGACCTCGTGCGTTTGAGTAAACGCGTGCGCAAAGCGGTGTCTAGATGATTTTTGATCAAGCTTCTTGACTTGTAGCTCAGCAGCACGCTCAATGGGATGCTCTGTATCGCGTTGCGATAGGTGTTGTTGAGACTCGGTTGGACGTGAACAACAAATTCATCCCACTCTTGCTCATCCTTTTTATCTTCATTAATCGCTGGAGTGATTGTCTTCTTGAAGCACTCAACTTGACCATTCGCACCGGGCATAGCCGTTTAAGTCAAAACGAGAGCATGGCCAGCTTTTTTACAATACTTCTTGAAAGCTGAGCTAGTATACGCCACTCCTCGGTGCGCAACGAAAATGGCACCTAGCCTTTTGCGCTGTTTAACTATTTCAATCCGGTCAGTGCCAATCTCTAGAGCATAATTACTAATAGCGTGCTTCTTTACAGGTCTAAACAAAATTGCCTATACTCGGGACGGTGGTACAAAAAGTCCAACGATGTATTGCAAACAGCGTGCAGTCGCTTGACCCTGTTAGTGTTCCTAACAGGCGCGAGCATGACAAACTTCGTAAACGCGTCCACGGCTACATTAAGGTATATGTTCCCATGTCTGGATTTGGGAACGGTCCCAAGTGGTCGATATAAATAGTGTGAAATGGGAGACCGACCTTTTCGGTGTAATGAAGCGCACGGTTTCTTTCCTGTAGGGCGCTTGCGGTACAGGCACTCTGTGCACGCTGCCACATACCTCCGACATAGTACTTAATTCCTGTGAGCCAGTAATTCTATTGGATATCCTTTTGGACGACGACACTGCTTCTGGTAATTCTATTTGTGTCCCCTGACATATAACCAAATATTTGCTAAATAGCGGGCCTGCACTTTGTATCCACCGATTACGTAACAGCAAAGAAGTATCGGACCTCTCTTCGCGAAGGGCCCCCTTCAGGGAGGCTAAGCTTCCTGCAAAAATGAACCCTGAATCAACAGACCAACTGATGCTCGCCGCCCTGCAAGACATAGCAGATTCGGGGACGTCTTTCAAAGACGGCTATCAAATTCCGCCCAAGGAACCGACTACAGATACAATGACTTGCACTTCCTCTACGATCGTGTCTGCCTGCGATGACGACAACATGCTGCCCGGCGACGATGAATTCGAGACTGCTCAGGGAAAGAAGAGGCGTAAGACGAACCCACAGTGTCATGCTTCACCTCTCAAGGATGAAGGCAACCTACAAGTTGGATGCACCGTATTGTACATCCCGACTGAGAACCACAAGGTTGAGTCGCTCAGCAAACTCAAGCTTACAGACTACCTGAACAACGTTGCTCCAGGCATCGTGAGTGTTGTCCGGATTTACAAAGCTCGGAACATTGTCGCAGTTAATGTGAAGCGACCTCTCTTTAAAGCAGAGCTTCTCAAGCTGTCCTAGCTATGCACCGTACCGGTCAGAGCCTTACTGCCGAGAGATCGCTCAAACTGTTTTGGAATTCTGCGAGACATTGACCCTGACTGCACAGAAGACGACATTAAAACTCATCTGCAGTCCTCCGTTGGCGTGGCAGAGGTGAAGCGACCTGGGAAGACGTCACCCGTATTGCGAGTCGCCTTCACAGGGAAAGTAACTCCTCAGCACGTGAAAGTGGGGCTTGTAAGAACTGAGGTGATCCCCTACCGAGCACGTACCTTGCAGTGCTACAAATGTTACAAGTTTGGCCATATTGGAGCTGCGTGCACAGCAGAGTTTCAATTGTGTTATCGATGTGGACTGCGTCACGAAGGCACGTGTGAAGCCAATCCCAACTGCGTTAACTGTCAAGGACAGCACGCCTCTAACACAGCCGAGTGCCCAGTCAAGGTACGAGAGACTGAAGTTACAAGGTATCGGCTAGAAAACAACACCACTTTTCACGAGGCAAAATATGCCGTGCACGCTAAACGTCAGGCTAGCAAGGAAACGACTGAAGGTGGCAAACCAGCGTCCAGAATCACCACCAGTAGTGTGCCGTCACTAAATGCTCAGAAGTACCCTCGTCTTAAGAGCCTGGAGAACAAAAGCGACGATCCTGGAGCTGTAGCGACTACTACAACAGCCGCACTCAGAGAAGCACGAAAACCATCTTTTGGGGAAAAACAAAACATCAAAGACGTACATCACTTCACACGCGCCTTCCGATTCGCGTACCTCGGCGCCAAACCAGGCTGGGGAAACAGGTACTACATCGTTTTTCAAAACCATAATACCACTGGTATTCACCGCACTTCGTCAAATATTGAAAACGATTCCACCGGCATCAACGTTCCATCACGCGATTGAAGCGATCCTTTCATTAGAGTCCTTTATTGTAAGGGTACTCTGAAGTTTTACCACTCTCGCCTCACCCGGAGAAACGAACACTGGTCATGTTATGCTTCAATCGCTAGAAAAACAGACCTCAGGGAACCCCCGACTACAGGGAAATGTACACAAATTTCGTAAGCTTTTTTTTTTAAATATTATTTACGAATTTTGTCACCGTACTCTTGATTCACAAGCTAACACTCTGGCTTTCAAGGAGACATTTTTGCTCCAAGGCAACTACCGATTTTCACCATACATGTACTACCACAGCCTATTTATTTATTTATTTTTAAAGCCGCAAAGATCTATTTTACAAGGTATGGAAGTGTTGCGCTTAGAATTTTGGTTTTGGTTGACTTTATGCTCTGTCCGAGCCCTCCCTTTTACCCTACATATGTTATCTGTAGAGCAAATTCGGTCACAAGCAACCATTTTCCAATGGAATGCAAGGGGTCTCCGCAGCCGACTATCTGACTTTCGACAATTTTGCCATAAGTACCAATTTCCTCTCATAGCCTTGTCGGAATCAAACATTGCTAGTGATTTTCGTCTATCCGTTTACGAGGTTTTTCGCTGGACGCGAGGTACACCTCCAAGCCGAGTACTAGTCGCGGTTCGGCAAGACCTTACCTATATTTCTCACGCCCTTCCACCTGACGCTAACAACGAGTACTTAGCGTTGACTGTCAAAAACGATTACCGTATATACCGCGAATATGGTGAATATTCGCGGCGTATATTCCGCCAAATACTCAGTTTAACACCCAACGTATTAACTCAATTATTGAAAACACTCCCTCTCCGCACATTCTAACGGGGGACTTTAACGCTCATCACCCCTTATGGGGAAGTGTGAAGACAACTATCCGGGGCACCTCACTTCCGACACTTACCCATCAGCATGGCCTCTTTTCGTTGAACGACGGAAGTCCTACTTTTTTCCTTAAAACTACGATGAGTAGCTGCTTGGATCTGACATTTGCTAGTGCAGGTCTTTCGAATTTCATTACGTGGTTCACAGACATAGAATGCCATGGCAGTGACCATATTCCAACCTACATTCTCCTTAAGGAATTTGGGTCAAATAATGAATCCTCTCCAATTAGGCGCACCGATTGGTCGCTTTTTAAAATTAACTTTGAAAACGCGTGTGATTAATTTGACAGCTACGAAGAGTTCTTTAATGGTATTGAAGAAGTTGTGAAGCAATCCACGAAAACATATAACTTGCCTCGAACCTACACTGTCATCGATGCAGAATATGAACGACTTCGCGCGCTTCGAAGAAGATGCGAGCGAAAGGTTAGAAAAACACACGACCCTGAAGATCTGCGCAAAACGAAACGCCAACAAAAACGTATAAAACGTCACCTAGAAAAACTGGCTAGGCGCCGTTGGAGGGCTCATTGCGTAACTTTAGATCCACGCAGGCCTCTTTCTCAGATATACAACCTAGCACGGAGCTTGCGGACACCACCTCAACAGCGTCCTTCTTTCCGGGCACTTGCACTCAAACACGATGTTTCGGAACTAGTTTTGGCTGAAGCCTAATGCAAAAAAACTTACAGAAAATGTTGCGAATCCGGTGGCAACACTTGTTAAACTTCATAGTCAGACCCGAGCGTGTAACCACATGGACGTCCTATTTGATGCTCGTGAACTGGAAGATGCACTTTCCGGATTGAACTACTCGTCTTCTCCCGGACCGGATGGTATAACTTACTCAGCATTAGCTCATCTTGGTAACAAGGGTAGAGAGAGGCCCTTAAAACTTTACAACATGTCATAGGAAACTAGCCAGGTACCCCGGGAGTGGAAAACATCGCGCATCGTACCTATCCTTAAGCAAGGTAAATCGCCTCTCGACTTGTTATCTTTCCGTCCAATCGCGTTGTCTTCTTGTGTCGGCAAAGTGATGAAAAAAATTATTCACACACGACTAGAATGGTACCTTGAACAATCTGAGATATACCCTGAGTGTATGGCAGGCTTCAGACGAGGAAGGAATTCCCTGGACAACGTCAGTGATTTCACAACTAGCATCAAAGAACAAAGGAAGTGTCGGCGAATCACTACCGCTGTATTTCTAGATATAAAAGGCGCGTTCGACTCAGTAAGTCACAAGGCTATCCATGACACCCTAAGCTATGCAGGAATAGAAGGACGTCTCTACGCGTGGATATTAAGCTACTTAGATAGTCGAACAGTTCACATGCTGACAGCAAACGGGAAAACGACAGAGCATTCAGTATTTCAAGGCGTGCCGCAAGGCAGAGTTCTTAGTCCTACACTTTTCAATATTACCCTCCTGGCACTCGTAAACAAACTTACCCGGAACGTCAACATTACACTTTACGCGGATGACATATGCATATGGACGTCATCAATTACGCAGAGATTTAATCGAATCCGCTTACAAAAATCACTTGAGATCATCTCCAGCTAATTACAACACCGTGGACTATCTCTATCCCCATCAAAGTCAGCTGCTATGGCATTTACCAGAAAGAGTACTCATAGGTACTGTCTGACAGTTGATGGTTATCCGATATCATATGTGAAAACGCACAGATTCCTCTAAATAGTTCTGGACAAGTTTTTGACATGGACGCTGCACATAAAGCAAATGAAAAAAAAAAGCTTCTCAGCATTATTCAGCTCATCCGATTCATTACTGGCACTAAGTGGGGCGCCTCTGTAGCCGCCCTTCTTCAACTATATAACGCCCTTTTTGTCGGCTTCCTTCGATACAGCCTACCGGTACTTCATGGGATGTGCTGTACAAATATAAGAACATTGGAAGGTATGCAGGCTCAAGCTCTACGAGCCTGTCTAGGGTTCCCAAGATGCACCTCAAATGTCGGAACTGTAGCTGAGGCAGAGGCTGTTCCGATTGGCGCGCTGAGACTTCAAGAAAACCTTCGAGCGCACCTCCGCCACCTAACAAGGCACAAATACCACTACCTAGCAGATATCGGAAACAGCAAAAGCGCGTCTGGTTTTTCTCAAATCGTGAATGTTGACAACGCGGATCTTCCACAAGATTTTGAACCAGCAGAGTTCTCGTTGTTACTACCATGGATATATCCAGTAATTTCTATAAAACTAGATATTCCAGGGATACATTCAAGAAAACATACTCCATCGGAGGTATTGAGGCAACGTTCTCTAGAAACCATTAATATGCATCACCGTTCCGGAATTCATGTGTACCCTGATAGGACTTCTACTCACGAAACTTCCAGCTGCGGCTTTGTTATACCATCAATGAATAAAATACTCCAGGGGAAGCTAGGCCATGTAACATCATCGACGGCAGCAGAACTAGTAGCGATTAGAGAAGCAATTCACTTTATTTCTACGAGTGCCCCAAACAATTGGTCACTCTTTAGTGATTCAAAGGCAGCTCTTCAGAGCCTTAAATCTACCAAAAGCAAGAACATTAATGCTCAGCTGGTACATCAGATCCTAAAAATTCATAAAGAGGCTATAAATAATGGTCACACACTAATTTTACAGTGGATCCCGAGCCATTGCGGTATTAGAGGCAATGAAAGTGCTGACTTTGCAGCCAAGAATGCACATCATCTTACATCCAGCCTGGCAATTTTATTTTCACATTCAAACGCCAGAGCTACAACCAACCGCATTACTGCGGCTCTAGTAAACACCCTCTGGGCGAATCCATTATATCACTACAGACACCTTCATAGCATAGACCCCTTTCTTACCTTTCGCCCTCCCCGGGGGCTCGAACGTCGGACAAAAACCGCTCTTCACCAAATACGACTGAACGTGGCCTCAACGAAATATTATCTAAATCTCACCGGTCAGCTGGACTCCTCCATCTACGGGAGCTGTGACGTCGTAGAAAACATGGAAAACGTTCTTTGTCACTGCGCCCTCTACGCTGACCAAAGAAAGGAAATGATAAGCTCCCTGGCTCTTCACAACGAACCGCTCACGTTCAATCATCTCCTGGGGCCTTGGCCATCAACATCGCAAGGAGTTCAGCCGACGAGCTCATCGATTCATTTTCTCCAAACGACTCAACTTGATAAAACACCGTAGAACACGCTCCAAAACTAACTAACAGCCATCCTCAAAGTTGTCTTTCTTTCCTTTTCTTTCTTTGTCTTTTTAGCCTCTTTCTCCCCTTCCCATGTATGAAGTAGCAATCCTGCAAATTCCCGTGGGATAACCTCTTCATATTTCCAATAAACATGTTTTTTTTCTCTCTCTCTCTCTCTCTCTCCTTGAATTTTTTATCTTCTCTGACATGTCCCAATTCGCCATGGCAACGCCGAACTACCTGCCATTGCAATGGTTTCGGCACAATCCAAGTAGCATCGTCGAGTCCCTTCGGAACACAACATTATTCTGAAGTTTGAAATCTGGATGGATGCGACGTTCATCGGCTGAAAGTGCAGGTTTCTGCAATACCTGTTTAATGTTTGATATCGGTATCCAGTTGTTAGGCGGCAATCACCCAGCGATCCGTGCCAGTCTCCACGGTAGCGTAAAGGTGAAGTACTTCGCAATCCTACATTCCTCATGCATTTTCAAGCGAACCAGAAAATAAACCCAGGGAGCATAGGAAAGAACCAATCAAGACACAAAAATACAACCCAACCAACCAGATTCCTACTACGTTATCACCCTCACACGTGCCTGCCATACTCCTTGATAAAAATGACTTCATCATCCCCCAAATGCACCGACGATGCGCTCACAGATTCCCCTCCTCCTTTTGATGAAATGGAAAATGCCTCTTCAATCTCTCTGGCGGTCTTACTTTTATTATGCGCCAAGATTGTCGAGTCATTAAACATAGGTACGCAGCCGCACCTACTGCGATGTACCTAAGTGGCCAGCGGGGGAGGAACGGAAAGAAGGCGAGGGAGCGTGAATGCTCCCTCGCCCTCACATTCACGCACCTCCCCGTTTGTCCAATGTACACCTTAATAGGGAGCATTCCCTTTCTCTCCGTTCCTCCCCCGCTGGCCACTTAGTGGTACATTGCAGTAGGTTGTTGTTGTTGATATTTTTATTTAAGATATAACGGTACAGAGATGTCTCAGGGGACATGGCTAAAGGCATAAATGCCTGACGGGGGGGGGGGGGGGGGCATGCCACCCTTTTGGCCGCAACGGTAGCAAAAACAAACAAATGAGGAATGATACAATTTCACGACAAACTAAAAATCTATACAAAACAAAACAAATATATCACAAAACATGACGTGGAAGGACAATTGCTAGTTATCATCCTAAGCGTTTTGCTTAAAACACGTCCGGTTTTATTCCCCTGTGAGTGAATGTTCTTTTACTATATCTTTATATTGATAGAGTGATCGTACGCACTCCAATGAAGCTAACATATACGGGTTCTGGTTTAAAGGGATACTGAACCAAGGAATCTAGTGTCCGTAATATGTGGCGCACGTTCTTTCCACGAGCCAGCAGCCGCCGGTGTGCGCGAGCACACGCAACAAAAATGACGTCAAAGACCTTCGTTCGCGGTTGAGATAACAGTGAAATGTATGGGCTTCGGGCCAAAGGACAATAAAGGCAAGTTTTTTACTACACAGTGGTGTCTGGTGTAAAAGGTAAGCGATTAATTGGTCTAACAAGCACGTAGCTTTCACTTGTAAAGATGAAAAGCCTGTCTTTATTCTCCTTTGGACCGAAGCCCATGCATTTCACTGTCCTCTTAAGCGCGAATGGAGGTCTTTGACGTCATTTTCGTTGCGTGTGCTCGCGCACACCGGCGGCTGCTGGCTCGTGGAAAGAACGTGGGTCACTTATTATGTTCACTAAATTCTTTGGTTCAGTATCCCTTAAATGGTCTGGTATAAGAAAACTCAACCTCTGGTCTCCATAATTCGTCCGAGAACGCGATTTTATTAATAAATGACGCCTTAAATTATACGGGCTATCTTTCGCGCGGTACTTAGCATGGAACACCAATTTACCGAGCTGAAATTGCCGCCAAACTTCAAGTGATAGTTTATATTTATGTAGATTTCTTACGTTGAGTATTTGATATGTCCTAAAATATGGTGTGGCACTTTTAAAGAGTTGTAAGTTACCAATTGCTCGCAATGCTCGCTTTTGTATCGATACAACGTTGTCTAGATTTGTTTGGGATGTCGTTGACCACACTAAAAGGCAGTAACTTGTGCGGCATTGCACAAGGGCGAAATAAATTTGACGCTTCACTTTTGTTGGAAGATAATATCTTAATCTCTTTAAGACACCAACAGCTCGACAAAGACTTGTTCTCGAAGAATCAGTATGTGGCGTCCATGATACGGCTGATCACCTATATTTAGTGACTTGACGATCTTGGCGCGTAATAAAAGTAAGACCGCCAGAGAGATTGAAGAGGCAGTTCTCATTTTATCAAAAGGGGAAGGGGAATGTGTGACCGCACCGTCGGTGCACTTGGGGGATGATGAAGTCCTTTTAGAGCGCAGCTCTTAGGGGCCCGTTTCCGGTTGAGCGGCGCCGGCGTCGCCGTCGCCGTCAGCGTAACCGCGCGGTGCATTATGGGTAAATTTCCCCGCTAAATCTAGCGGAAAAATTTTCCCCACTAGATTTAGCGGAAAAAATTCCCCGCTAAATCTAGCGGAAAAATTTCCCCGCTAAATCTAGCGGAAAAAATTCCCCGCTAAATCTAGCGGAAAAATTTCCCCGCTAAATCTAGCGGAAAAATCTAGCCGGAAAAATTCCCCGCTAAATCTAGCGGAAAAATTTCCCCGCTAAATTTAGCGGAAAAATTTCCCCACTAGATTTAGCGGAAAAATTTCCCCGCTGAATCTAGCGGAAAATTTTTCCCCGCTAGATTTAGCGGAAAAAATTCCCCGCTAAATCTAGCGGAAAAATTTTCCCGCTAAATCTAGCGGAAAAATTTCTCCGCTAAATCTAGCGGAAAAAGTTCTCCGCTAAATTTAGCGGAAAATTTTCTCCGCTAAATCTAGCGGAAACTAGCGGGAAAAATTCCCCGCTAAATCTAGCGGAAAAGAGTGAAAGCCGTTTACAAATCCCTGTAACGCCGAATTGGAGCGCAGCTCTTGAGGAGGAGGAGTGAAGGGTACTGAGGGGAGGGTAGACCCCTCCTCCTCCCCTCATTCTTTAATATGCTCCGGGGGGCGGTCACGTGACCTCGGGGGGGGGGGGTGTCACGTGACTTCGGGGAGGGGGGTCACGTGACCTCGGGGGGTCACGTGACCTCAGAGGGGTCACGTGACCTGGGGGTCACGTGGGGGTCACCTTGGGGTCACGTGACCTTGAGATGACCTTGGGAGGGGTCACGTGACCTTGGGGGTCACGTGACCTTGGGGAGGAGACCACGTGACCTCGGGGGTCACGTGACCTCAGAGGGGTCACGTGACTTGGGGGTCACGTGACCTTCAAAGGATCACGTGGGGTCTTGGGGTCACGTGACCTTGAGATGACCTTGGGAGGGGTCACGTGACCTCGAGGGGTCACGTGACCTTGAGATGACCTTGGGAGGGGTCACGTGACCTGGAGGGGTCACGCGACCTTGGGGGTCACGTGACCTTGGGATGACCTTGGTTACGCCGACGGCGACGCCGACGGCGACGGCGACGGCGACGGCGACGCCGCTCAAGCCGGGAACGGGCCCCTAAGAGCTGCGCTCTAAAATTGCCCCGCTAAATCTAGCGGAAAATATTCCCCGCTAAATCTAGCGGAAAATTTTTTCTGGGGGGTCACGTGACCCCCCAAGGTCACATGACCCCCCCCCCCCGCCCCGAGAACAGGTAACCCTCAGCACCCTTCCCTCCTCCCCCTCAAGAGCTGCGCTCCAATTCGGTGTTACAGGGAGTTGTAAACGGCTTTCATTTTAGAGCGCAGCTCTTAGGGGCCCGCTTCCGGCTTGAGCGGCGTCGGCGTCGCCGTCGGCGTAACCGCGAGGTCACGTGACACCCCTAGGTCACGTGACCCCCAGAAGTCACGTGACTCCAAGGGGTCACGTGACCTTAAGGGGGTCACGTGACCCACCCAGGTCACGTGACACCCCGAGGTCACGCGACTCTCTGAGATCACGTGACCCCTTGAAGTCACGTGACCCCCTGAAGTCACGTGACCCGCTTGAGGTCACGTGACCCCAAAGGTCACGTGACCCCCAAAGGTCACGTGAGCCCCTGAGGTCACGTGACCCCTTGAGGTCACGTGACACCCCTAGGTCACGTGACCCCCTGAGGTCACGTGACCCCCTGAAGTCACGTGACCCCCTGAGGTCACGTGACCCCCTAAGGTCGTGACCCCTTCAGGTCACGTGACCCCCAAGGGTCACGTGAGCCCCTGAGGTCACGTGACCCCCTGAGGTCGCGTGACCCCCTGAGGTCACGTGACACCCTTGAGGTCACGTGACCTCAAGGAGTCACCTATCCCTCAGTACGCTTCCATCTTCCTCCTCAAGAGCTGCGCTCTAACCGGCGTTACAGGGAATTGTAAACGGCTTTCATTTTTTATCAAGGAGAATGGCAGGTACGTGTGAGGGTGATGACGTAGTAGGAATTTTGTCGGTTGGGTTGTATTTTTGTGTCTCGATTGGTTCTTTCCTCTCTGCACCCTGTGTTTATCTTCTGGTTCGCTTGAAAAACGTTAGTTGATAGTCAGCGCTTTGTCCGTGCAGCTCTTTCACTCGTCCTTTGTCAAATTTTTGCGCTGTTTTCACGTTTGAAGATGTTCAACCAACTCGCCCAACTTATCGCCTTGTTGAACAGTAAATCCATGGTATTCAGAAAATGTAGTTGGTATGGGTAGCTAAAAAACCGCCGGAGTACACTTTAACTGGTGTGGGCGCAGCTTCCCCCCCCCCCCCCCCCGCCACCCTCTTGCACCCCCCTCGAAATTCCAGGGGAGGGGGGGGCAACTGTCCACCCTTGCACCCCTCTGCGGACGCCCGTGTCCATGTAAGACCGAACCAAAACACGTTTTTTACACCGTCGCATGATTTTTGAACGAATTATCTATTACACAACGTGTAAATTTCTGCTAATTCTTGTAAATAACGTGTTTTTCACCCCAATTATTTAGCAAATACAGGGGACTTGCTAACAGTGCAGTTGTCACTGGTCGTCGGAAAGGTAAGTCGGCTGAGGCGTTGGTCGGCATGACAAGTTCGAGCAGCGGCCATTTTCAACGGCCGATTGTCTCGGCCGAATCGGTGGGTGGCTCCAAAAATGCAAAAGCGACGAGCGGAAGATGGAAGATGGATGGATGGGCGTACCTTTGCGAAGCGGGTCCCACGGAGCGGAATTTTGCCTCCCTCGCGGATTTTGGAAAGCGCCCCGGATCTACCAGTGGGAATCACTATTAGACAATGTATTCATCCGTTCATTCGGCACCGCTGCACGCGTCGCACCACCAGCGCCCCCGCCGCATGTCCGCATGCCCGTACGAAAAATTGCAGTCTGCAATGCGGATGCTAATTTTCGCTGCGAAAGTTCTCTGTAAAATGCCGAGCACCTCCTGTACTTACTGCACATCGCAGTGAGATCGGAGCTGTCTTCAAATGCGACGGCGTCCAAAGCTAAGCCTCTCGGCCGTATCGGCGTCTTTCCAACCCAACAGCGGAAGTGGCTGGAGTCACGTGACCGGACCTCTGGCACGCGTTCCCATCGATCCTACCCCGAAGTCTGAACGCCTCACAGCGCTACGAGTCGGAGGACGGTGCGGTCCGACAATCTAAGGTTTTTCTAAGATTTCGGTTGCCCGTGCCGCTGGCGAGGGGTCGCCGGCGATTGATTACCCGAATTCACCATAATTAAGCACGTTACTAAAACCATGCCCATCACACCCGCACTTTGCAAGACCCTGCACAGAAATTTAAAAATATATAGTATAAGCTCTCGAAAACAAAACAAAAACTTCCAATGATGTTTGAAACTACTGAACATGCAGTTCCAAACTCATCTTGAATTTTATAGAGCGGTGTTGTTAAATGTACGTCGGCATCGTACACTGCGATGCGAAACTGCCGCGATGACCGAATCACTATACTACACACCGTTTTATATTAATTCTCATCGCAGCCAACGCTTCAATTCGGTGGAGCCAATTAAGCAGCACCGAATTGGCATAGTCACGGCAGTCGTCTTCTGTGTGTGTTTTTAGAGCGCAGCTCTTAGGCGCCCGCTCCCGGCTTGAGCGCCGTCGCCGTCGCCGTCGGCGTCGGCGTAACCGCGAGTAACCCTCGTAACCCTCGTGAGGGTTACGAGGGTTACAAGGGTTACTCTCACGGGGGTTACCCTCGTAACCCCCACGAGGGTTACGAGGGTTAGTTACCCTCAAAAAGGGTTACCCTCACGAGGGTCACGAGGGTTATGAGAGTTACCCTCACGAGGGTTATGAGAGTTACCCTCACGAGGGTCACGAGAGTTGCCCTCACGAGGGTCACGAGAGTTACCCTCACGAGGGTCACGAGAGTTACCCTCACGAGGGTTACTAGGGTTACCCTCACAAGAGTCACGATGGTTACTGAAATTGGAAAACAGCGCGCAAAAAGACGAAGACGACGAGAGAAGAGCACAGGACAAGCGCTGACTATCAACTGAAGTTTTATTAAAAAAGGCTCAAGCAAGAAAACACCACACAGTCAACCAACGCCGAAACAACCAATGGCGTGTCGCTCACCAGTCATCTATAAAATCGATCTCTTTTTTGTGAAGATAAACAGAAGGTTGGCTGACGCAGTGCCCCGCGCCAGCTTTTTCGATGGCATGCGCCTCCAGCACCTCTCTTTGCACTTTTGTGCGCCCCCTGCCAATGATTAAGGTATTTTGGAAGACGGGGTGACACTGGCAGTCTCTGCAATGTACGTACAAGTGACCTCCGGTCATTGACCGCAGGGAATTCGCATGCTCACGCATTCTCTCGTTGACGCAGCGTCCCGATTGTCCAATGTAAACCCGTCCGCATGACAATGGAATTTTGTAGATGACACCCACAACGCAATCCACGAACTTGTTGACATGCTTAACAGTACATGACATCTTTTTACTGCTTGCCTGGTTTACGCGCGGGCAAAGTTGTGCTAATTTTTGAGGCGCTGAAAAAACCATTGGCACATTGAACCGGTTAGCCACTTTTTTCAAATTGTGTGAAACCTTATGTAAGTATGGGACAACCTGAGGCCTTTGTTTAGGCTTTACTTTTGGTTCCTGAGAACCGCTCTTGACTTTTTTCAAGAGTGTCTGAGAGACACCAAGCAAAACAGAAAGAGGAAATCCTGCTCCTAAAAGTCGCTTGACCTGGGCTTCATAGCTGTCAAGCATGGCATGGTGACAGGACCTGTACAGTGAAGCTTGGAGGCGCCTCCAAGCTTCACTGTACAGGTCCTGTCACCATGCCATGCTTGACAGCTATGAAGCCCAGGTCAAGCGACTTTTAGGAGCAGGATTTCCTCTTTCTGTTTTGCTTGGTGTCTCTCAGACACTCTTGAAAAAAGTCAAGAGCGGTTCTCAGGAACCAAAAGTAAAGCCTAAACAAAGGCCTCAGGTTGTCCCATACTTACAT
The DNA here is from genome assembly GCF_016920785.2 of Ixodes scapularis. Taxonomy (NCBI): domain Eukaryota; kingdom Metazoa; phylum Arthropoda; class Arachnida; order Ixodida; family Ixodidae; genus Ixodes; species Ixodes scapularis. Next base: position 158,501,610 of record NW_024609835.1, on the reverse strand, counting down.
AAGGTTTCACACAATTTAAAAAAAGTGGCTAACCGGTTCAATGTACCAATGGTTTTTTCAGCGCCTCAAAAATTAGCACAACTTTGCCCGCGCGTAAACCAGGCAAGCAGTAAAAAGATGTCATGTACTGTTAAGCATGTCAACAAGTTCGTGGATTGCGTTGTGGGTGTCATCTACAAAATTCCATTGTCATGCGGACGGGTTTACATTGGACAATCGGGACGCTGCGTCAACGAGAGAATGCGTGAGCATGCGAATTCCCTGCGGTCAATGACCGGAGGTCACTTGTACGTACATTGCAGAGACTGCCAGTGTCACCCCGTCTTCCAAAATACCTTAATCATTGGCAGGGGGCGCACAAAAGTGCAAAGAGAGGTGCTGGAGGCGCATGCCATCGAAAAAGCTGGCGCGGGGCACTGCGTCAGCCAACCTTCTGTTTATCTTCACAAAAAAGAGATCGATTTTATAGATGACTGGTGAGCGACACGCCATTGGTTGTTTCGGCGTTGGTTGACTGTGTGGTGTTTTCTTGCTTGAGCCTTTTTTAATAAAACTTCAGTTGATAGTCAGCGCTTGTCCTGTGCTCTTCTCTCGTCGTCTTCGTCTTTTTGCGCGCTGTTTTCCAATTTCAGAAGTCATGAACCAACTCGCTTGCATCGCCACCTTAATACACGATGGTTACCCAGGTCACGTGACCCCCCCCTCCCAAGGTCACGTGACCCCCCGAGGTCACGTGACCCCCGTTGACGTCATCGCCACTGATGACGTCATCAGTGACGTCACGGATGACGTCACTCGCATCCGCATCGTCATCGTCATCATCACTGATGACGTCATTAGTGACGTCACCGGCATCCGCATCGTCATCATCAGTGACGTCACTGATGACGTCATCAGCATTGTCACGTGACCCCCCAGCCACCCGAGGTCACTTGACCCACCCCCCCAGTGCCCTTCCCTCCTCCTCCTCAAGAGCTGCGCTCTAATTCTGCCTTACAGGGAGTTGTAAACGGCTTTCATTTTTAGAGCGCAGCTCTTAGGGGCCCGTTTCCAGCCTGAGCGGCGTCGGCGTCGGCGTCAGCATAACCGGGGGGGGGGGGGTCACGTGACCCCCCCCCCCCCCGAGGTCACATGACCCCCCACCCGAGGTCACGTGACCCCCCCCCCCCGAAGTCACGTAATCCCTCTCCCCCGAGGTCACGTGACCCCCCCTTCCCCGAGATCACGTGACCCCCCGGGGTCACGTGACTACCCGCAGGTGACGTGACCCCCCTCAGTACCCTTCCCTACTCCTCCTCAAGAGCTCCGCTCCCATTCGGCGTTACAGGGATTTGTAAACGGCTTTCATTTTAGAGCGCAGCTCTTAGCGGCCCGTTTCCGGCTTGAGCGGCGTCGGCGTCGCCGTCGCCGTCGCCGTCGGCGTAACCGCGCGGTGCATTATGGGTAAATATCCCCGCTAAATCTAGCGTAAAAATTTTCCCCGCTAGATTTAGCGGAAAAAATTTCCCGTTAAATCTAGCGGAAAAATTTCCCCGCTAAATCTAGCGGAAAAAATTCCCCGTTAAATCTAGCGGAAAAATTTTTCTGGGGGTAACGTGACCCCCCAAGGTCAAATGACCCCCCCCCCCCCCCTTCGAGGTCACGCGGCCCCCGAGGTCACGTGCCCCCCCCCCCCCCCCGAGGTCACGTGACCCCCCTCCCCCCGAGGTCAGGGACCCCCCCGGAGCATATTAAAGAATGAGGGGAGGAGGAGGAGAAGGAGGAGGAGGAGGAGGAGGAGGGGGGTCTACCCTCCCCTCAGTACCCTTCCCTCCTCCTCCTCAAGAGCTGCGCTCCAATTCGGCGTTACAGGGACTTGTAAACGGCTTTCACTTTTTTTTATCTCTGCCTAAACCAATAACGACGTTGGCTGCTTCTGCAGTGCTTCACAGCAGACGTAAAGATGCAGACGGCGTCAACATTTCAAGATTTTTTTTAGAGCGAAGCTGTACATAACTCGTTGGTCGTTTTTCTTTTTTTGTGTGTGTGTCCGTCGACAGAAAAGTAGTCGACATATAAAATAGTCGACAGTAAACCTACGCACACGCCTTATCTCTTATCATGTGGTTTTGACATTTGTTTCAGTAAGAAAACCACAAAACAAGTGTCAAAGCCACGTGATAGATGATAAGCACGTAGCGCTCCCCGCATGCGTTTCGCGGTAAACATTGCGGTTGTATAAGCTGCCGCGATAACGGCAGACTACAAATTGGGGAGTGACGTCACCAGCCCCGCTAACAATGCGAAGTACGTAGCACTCCCAGCATGCGTTCCTCGTAAAGATTGCGGTTGCATAAGCTGCCACGGCAACGGCGGCGTACAAAGTCTTTCATTTACAAAAAAAAGTTTTGGTACAGTGTATTTACTTTTCTTTCGTCAATCATTCGGTATAGGCCCTATTGCTGTTTACGAACATAAACTGCCGTTTGTGTCCCAAGCGACGTCCGGTCGGGCCGTCTTTGCAAGCCCGTTGAGCTTGTTTATGTCACCATTGCTAGCAAGCATAAATGTTACACGGACAGCAGAGTTGGAGAATTAACGAGGGCCTTCGGCTGTACAATATTACATCTTGGAGGAGGCAAGTTGGTTTACAAGAATACTCGAAACATTTTAATAGATCTCGCCCTCCTTCGTTCTTTTGGCGTTCACCTGGAGGATTGCTAGGTAAACGTTTCATCTACATTTCAAGCAGCGGTGTTAAGGTGGCCTTTGTTAATTCTTTTTTTTACAAACCGGAAGCTCTCTGGGACGTCAAAGACTGGTGCACCACCTGGTGGCGTTTGTCATAAAAAGGGTCTATAGTGCAGTGGGCAATCGTTCCAGGTGATACTACAGCTTCGCTGTTCAACCAGCTTCACAGAGTGGATTGGAGCCTTTTTTCGTTTTAGGACATATTTCGCTAATTAAGCTTAGACGATCCTCGTTCCTTCACTCAGCCCTCGGTCATAGCAGAGTGAGCTCACCTTATTTCTGTTTCTAGCAAAACGCCGTTCCCTCTTTCTTGGCGTATTATTGGCACGACGAACACGCTGAGCCTTATTGGGCCACCGTTCCTTTTCAGTGATGTCCTCCTCAGTGCGCGTCTTTAAACATGTGTTCGCGAGAGAAATGGCCAAGAACTTTACAGCTGCGAATTAAAGAGAACGGAAGCTGGAACAAGTTTGCGCGGCCTCTGAACGGCGTGGCTCAAGGAGCACAGGCGAGCGCCCGCGTGTCTGCCACTCGAACGCGGGAACTCGCACGAGCTCCAGAGGTTCTCCGTGGAGCTAATCCAGACTCGCGTAGTCGGCATCTTAATCCGGTCGTTCTATTCATTTGGCTTTGGTTCTGCGCCCTAAGCTCCCGGATTACAGCCGGTTGTTCACTCTTACTGGCGATGCCTTTCTCCTTTTTTCACGCCAGGTCCATCATTTTGTTTGTGTGTGTGTGCAATGGACAGGTCTTGTTACAAGGAGAGTACGGGGTTTTGTTAGTTTGCTTGTATGTTCCGCTCAGGATTATATGAATGTTTGAGCACCCGACGCATGTCTGGGCGCTTGATTTAGCTTTTGAATCCTGCTGTTTGTTTTGTTTTTCGCTCTCTTAAAAGGGCGATGCAACGATTTTTGTATTTGGCGCAAATACCGCATAGAACGAATCCCTGACGTTAACGACCTATGAAACATGCGTTCGTTTTCACCTCAAGCAATGGAAGCTGCGGAAAACAAAAATAAAGAAAAATGAGCAGCGTTCACCCCCTCAACTCGAAGCCGGAACAAGCGGCCACGTTATCTGGAGTTGGTTGGCAAAGCACAGGACATGCGCTAAGTTCCAGACATTGTTATGCTTCGGCTTTTGTCGTCATTTCAGCGATTGGACACGGGCCACTACCTGAATGCTTCTCGAGCTGTCGATTCGCACGAGCCCAAATTGAGTGCGCACGCAATGCTCGGGTCCAATCACGGTGGAAGAAATACATTTAGGTGATGACTCTGGCCGCTCTTCCCGCAGGAAGCGAGCGACCAGATCGTATTTCTTCCACCGTGGGTCCAAACCACTGATCTCTATTATAGGGGGCTGGATGGCGCATAGCCGCTCTCCGAGCAGGGCGCAAGTGAAGCCACCGGAAGTTTGATGCTTGTCCCGGAAGTCGGGCGTCTACTGGGCTTCCGAGTGCATTCAGTCGATGTTTCTATCGGTACTTTCCGGTGTCTTTGAGTGTGTGAATAATCATGCTCCGAATTAAATCCCGAAAATGAGGCATTTCCACTTGGGACATATCCACACTTGATCACTAGAATCTCAAAATTTTTACATTGAATGGCTTCTTATGATAATTATCGGGTCTGCATGCGCTCTTACTGCGTTTCAGGCAGACTCTCTTGAGGTGACAAACGAAACTCGAGAGCACTTGGAAAAGTTACAAAGCCTGCCAAGCGCTCACTTCCGGGACAAGCCGCTTACTTCTGGTGGCTTCATACCTGTTTGCTGAATGCACCATCCAGCCACCTATAATAGAGATCAGAAGTCCAAACATAGCCTCCTCTGTACTCACAAAGCCTGGCAGTTCGACGACGGAGCTACAGAGTGCCCGGTCGCAGATTCGGAGCGCGAGGATCTAGCAGGTCAGTGGGCACTGCCAGCCAAAGGCAACGACACTGGTTGACGTACATGCGGCCTGTACTGCCACCTATCGGCCAGCCGACGAGCCCTCTCAGGGTGCTACGCCGAACACTGCCACTCGCGCCGCGACGACCGTCTTGACGCCAGACTCCGCCCGGACTTCCCAAGCCACCGTGAAGAGTACCAACATTGCAGCGGCTGCTGAAGACTCTGCCGCAGCTGTTGATGACACCATTAATAGTGTAGACTGCGGGTCGTTGGAGCTGATGGCAGACGCGAAACATGACGACACGCATCAAAGATATCCTCTCACATGCAAGGTATATGCCGAGATGTACAAAATGAGGGATGCACACGAAAGAACACTCGAGGAACTAGAGGCTCAGATAGGCGCCCTGTCAGCACGCCTAGACCGAGCATCGGACGGGCGCAGGCTGTCTGAAGTGACTAAGAGGATATCGACACTTGAATTCAGGATAAACGAGGTGGAAGAAGAACGAAGCACTGCAAACACTAGTGACAGCGCTCCCAGGACATGCAGTAGCAGCTGGACAGACAGGAGAGTCCATGGTTATAGAAGATGGGACAAGCAGCGCACCATTGGAATCTGAAGGGGAGAACAAGATGAGTAGTGAGACAGAACTGCATCACAGTGTTATGACATTGAACGATGCGACGAAGGCTGGAGCAGACAAGCAAGGAAATGCACTACAGGATGACCGTCCGCAGGATGCCGGTAGTGCCATAAATAACACCGATAATGTGACAGCGCACACGGACACGCAGTGTGACGAAGTCCCAAGCAAAACTTCAAGTGGAGTCACACACATGTCCATTCAGGAGATTCACGTGCCCGTGGCTGCAAACAAGCTGACGCATGAGGATGTTCAAATCCGACCGCCACGAGGGATCACAGGAGAAGTGATAATCGCAAGAGATGGGAACGCCCTGCGGATAGCTCGAGCTGTGATCGAGGAAATCCATGCACCTCAAAGCATGGAGTTTATAACGAACAGGGGAGCCACAACTGAGGTAGTACATGAAATTATCGAAACATATGAGGAAAAAGCGAGGAATGTACGTACCACGCATGTATATACTGCGCGTGGGGTTGAATGACGTTCTGAAGGGCGAGAAACCTGACACAATTATAGAGTGTCTGAGGCTACAGTGGGCCAAACGTAAGGCATCACTAGCCATCTGCTCAGTACCTGAAATAGACGGCAGAGGATAGGAACTACGCGCTACGACCATGCTCCTGAATGCAAAGCTGAAGCAGCTGTGCAAGAGAATTACAGCAAGGTTTATCGACCTCAGCCGAGAACTGGCCAGCATCCCAGCAATGCAAAAGGACGGGCTTCAATACTGCACCGAAGGTGGCCAGGTGGTAACCGACCGAGTGGGTGCATTAGTGACTCATTTTTTAGGACTGCATAGAAGGGACAATTTCAGCGGCCATACTGGGAGCAACAGGAGACGATACGGGACGCATCCCACAGTAGTAAACCGGTCAGAGGCAGAAAAAAAGCACACGCTCACGACCTCCCAGGTCTGTCTTCTGCTCCGAGAACGAGTGGAGCACACCGGGTGGTGAACACGCCTCCAATATCAAAGGAGACTGTACAGAAGCCGGTGCCCAACTTTCACGGTCCTGTGTATTCCCCACAATGCCAGAGGGACCATCCGCCACAGTCGTCACCTCTGCACGCAATATGGGTGCCCCCACTCCTCATACCACCCAACGGACATCTTCAAGGACAAAGCTGTGGGGCACTCCCATCGAGGACAGGCAGTCAGGAAGGAATGTTTGCTCTAGGACCCACTGCGAGACAGACCTTCCCTGTGTACAACCCAATGCTGACCGACTTGATGACCGGATGCCTTCAGCACCCCACATGTGCCCCATCACAAGAGCTGACGCACTTTGTGAACCAACTGTTCCGAGAGCAACTAGCAGCCATGCAGCTTCAGCGGGAGCGTTGACCGAGTTTCTGGCGCGGCGGCAGCAAGGAAACCACGGAAAAGAGACAGTGCTGTCGTTTTTTGTTTGTTTTTTTAATTTGAATAGTGCGAGGCGTCAACGAAAGTGGGCTGAGCTCTATGTAGTACTCCGGGAACAAGGCTTTTCTTTGTTCGGGGTTGCTGAAACACACTTGCGGGAAGCTGAGGAACCCCCAATATACCCTTCTTGGTGCTGGACTGGGTGTAACAGGGTGGAGGGTGACCGACGGGGAGGTGGTGTGGGCCTCCTTTGGCCAAGTGGAGGACAACCATGGATAAAGATATCTGAAACGTGCTGCGAACACCTGTGGGTTCATGGACAGGTGGGTAACATACCGACAGCGGTATGCACCCTTTACCTTTCCGTGGGGAATACCGGGCATGAGGAGAATAAGGCCATTCTGGAGTGCGTTCAACGTGACATCGAAAACCTAGATCGAAGATTGTCTGTGCTAGTTATGGGGGACTTAAATGGCCATCTGGTTGAGATTGACGGTCGTGAGGACGACAATGGCCGAATGCTGAGACAGCTGTCGGAGGAGTTCGACCTGCAGATTCTAAACCTCAGAGAGGAATGTGAGGGGCAACACAGATGGATGGCCCGGGACCGACGAACATGTATTGACTATGCCCTGGCATCAAAGAGGCTCGCACGTCGTCTTCAAAAAATAACTGTAGATGAAGATGGCGTGTGGAGTATTGGCAGCGATTATAACAGCATATTTACTTCCTTTTGGTGCAATCCAACGACAACGCAGCCGGCCGAAACGTAAGATGACGTTTCAATTACGTCAATTCGATATTGAGGCAGTATGTCAGGAGTTCGAAGAAAGTGATAAGCGCATAAATGCCCTCATCTATGATGACTATGCCAATGCACTTCGGCAGGCAATCACCACACGGTCGATTATGAGAGGCTCAAGCGGGAAAAGACGGCTTGTATCGTGGTGGGATGCTGAAATCCAGAGATCCATCCAACTCAGGCAAGGCGCAAACCGAGACCATCGCCAGGCGCTGCGGACGCTTGGAAAAGCACCGGAGACTCTGCGACTCTGGGAGGAATACCAAAGCTCAAGGCAATAACACAATCTATCGTCGAGGAGAAAAAACAGATACATGATTGCAAGGTGATGAAAGATATCAGAAAAGGTGGAAAAAGAGCCGGAGAGAAGTTCTGGCGCTATATTGGAACACTGGATGGAAGAGATAATCCTCCCCAACTGATCGATGCCAGAAATGAAGGTGTAGTGCACAACGTTAAACCTCTCTTGGATGAACACCTTCACAATCCTTTTGGGACGACACAGAATTTCCACGGTAATGAGAGCGTGTCAGCAGGAGGCCCTTATATCAAAGATCCACCGCTACCTAATTTGACGAGTGACAACACCACCATCGTGGGAAGAGTGCAGGTCGCACGCGCTCTCGCGCGGTTGAACGGCGGCACTGCGCAGGGCCTGGACGGAATCCCGGCCAAGGTACTAAAAGGCCTGGGACCCGACGCTCAAGAGCAGGTGGCCCACTTCTTCAGTCGCATTTGCTGCGGAGATGACCCGATCCCCACTGACTGGAGGCGCGGTCGAGTAACCTTCATTTCGAAAAAAGGTGGAAACAAGCAGCTGTTGCATGAATACCGGGAGAGCGCCTTTAGAGCGCGCGACACTAGAGCGCCGACGTTAGAGCGCGCGACACGAGGGCGCTGCAACAGTAGGGCGCTTGACATTAGAGCGCACGTCACGAGAGCGCATGACCAGTTGAGCGCGCGACACGAGAGCGCACGACCAGTTGAGCGCGCGACGCGAGAGCGCACCCCAGTTGAGCGAACACCGCAAAATGTGTGATGTACCCGCGGCTCCACAGACGAAACAAAATTGTGCGACTCATCGGATTGAAGCATTGGTGATTTTTGATTGATTGAATGTGCCTTTAATAAAAAATAAAAATAAAACGGGTATGACTCAAAAATTTCTAACCAATTGTTTACTGAGATCGGAGAGAAAAGGGGGCCGGGGAGTGGGCTGGGGCATATAGGTACCGGCAAAGTTTGCAGTTGAGGGGAGCAGCGAGTCTACGATTTCTTCACAGTGCTGCGGTGCACCACTCAGGTATACTATAAATAGTTTACTTTTTGCTATATTTGGCCTATTCTTGACAGACATTTGGGCTCTGATCTATTTGGTGGCTATTTAGACGTCCCTTGCATAAGTTTAAATGGTATTCTTACGTCCATGTCCGTAAAGAAGAAAGCTCACCGCTACAAATCTATCAGTAAAACACTCGTCGAAGGAAAGCTCAGCGCAATTTTATCGGATGAAGATCTTTCCAGTCTTTTGACGGATACAGGAAAACCTCCCCTGCAAACCTGTGATATACAAACTCCAAGAACTAATGAAGCTAGGTCAGCTGCATTGTTTTTTTTCTGCGAAAATGCACGCTACAGATATGTTGTTTTTTTTTTTCTTCTCTCAGCTTTTTGTGACACTTCTTGGTTTGTCACACGCAAAAATTTTGTCGACTCATTTTGCAGTGTAATTGCTGAATTCCACGGCATAAATCCCTGCCAAGTTTACATAAAACACGCGATACCCGAACAAGTGGTCGGTCCGGTGGGGCCACTCGCGCTGGACTGGCTGTGCGCTCTCGTGACGGGCGCCCCCCTCCGCTAAGCCCCTCCGCTACCCGGAACTCTACAGCGAAAGCCATCGGCATGCAGGCGCAGTGGCGGTTTCTTCGTAGCTCCCCAATGTTGCTGCGCACTAGAGTCGCGCGCTCTAACGTCGCGGCGCTCTAGTGTCGCGCGCTCTAACGTCGCGGCGCTCTAGTGTCGTGCGCTCTAACGTCGCGGCGCTCTAGTGTCGTGCGCTCTAACGTCGCGGCGCTCTAGTGTCGTGCGCTCTAACGTCGCGGCGCTCTAGTGTCGTGCGCTCTAACGTCGCGGCGCTCTAGTGTCGTGCGCTCTAACGTCGCGGCGCTCTAGTGTCGTGCGCTCTAACGTCGCGGCGCTCTACTGGCGCGCGCTCTAACGTCGCGGCGCTCTAGTGTCGTGCGCTCTAACGTCGCGGCGCTCTAGTGTCGTGCGCTCTAACGTCGCGGCGCTCTAGTGTCGTGCGCTCTAACGTCGCGGCGCTCTAGTGTCGTGCGCTCTAACGTCGCGGCGCTCTACTGGCGCGCGCTCTAACGTCGCGGCGCTCTAGTGTCGTGCGCTCTAACGTCGCGGCGCTCTAGTGTCGTGCGCTCTAACGTCGCGGCGCTCTAGTGTCGTGCGCTCTAACGTCGCGGCGCTCTAGTGTCGTGCGCTCTAACGTCGCGGCGCTCTACTGGCGCGCGCTCTAACGTCGCGGCGCTCTAGTGTCGTGCGCTCTAACGTCGCGGCGCTCTAGTGTCGTGCGCTCTAACGTCGCGGCGCTCTAGTGTCGTGCGCTCTAACGTCGCGGCGCTCTACTGGCGCGCGCTCTAACGTCGCGGCGCTCTAGTGTCGTGCGCTCTAACGTCGCGGCGCTCTAGTGTCGTGCGCTCTAACGTCGCGGCGCTCTACTGGCGCGCGCTCTAACGTCGCGGCGCTCTAGTGTCGTGCGCTCTAACGTCGCGGCGCTCTAGTGTCGTGCGCTCTAACGTCGCGGCGCTCTACTGGCGCGCGCTCTAACGTCGCGGCGCTCTAGTGTCGTGCGCTCTAACGTCGCGGCGCTCTAGTGTCGTGCGCTCTAACGTCGCGGCGCTCTAGTGTCGTGCGCTCTAACGTCGCGGCGCTCTACTGGCGCGCGCTCTAACGTCGCGGCGCTCTAGTGTCGTGCGCTCTAACGTCGCGGCGCTCTAGTGTCGTGCGCTCTAACGTCGCGGCGCTCTACTGGCGCGCGCTCTAACGTCGCGGCGCTCTAGTGTCGTGCGCTCTAACGTCGCGGCGCTCTACTGGCGCGCGCTCTAACGTCGCGGCGCTCTAGTGTCGTGCGCTCTAACGTCGCGGCGCTCTAGTGTCGTGCGCTCTAACGTCGCGGCGCTCTAGTGTCGTGCGCTCTAACGTCGCGGCGCTCTAGTGTCGTGCGCTCTAACGTCGCGGCGCTCTAGTGTCGTGCGCTCTAACGTCGCGGCGCTCTAGTGTCGTGCGCTCTAACGTCGCGGCGCTCTACTGGCGCGCGCTCTAACGTCGCGGCGCTCTAGTGTCGTGCGCTCTAACGTCGCGGCGCTCTAGTGTCGTGCGCTCTAACGTCGCGGCGCTCTAGTGTCGTGCGCTCTAACGTCGCGGCGCTCTAGTGTCGTGCGCTCTAACGTCGCGGCGCTCTAGTGTCGTGCGCTCTAACGTCGCGGCGCTCTAGTGTCGTGCGCTCTAACGTCGCGGCGCTCTACTGGCGCGCGCTCTAACGTCGCGGCGCTCTAGTGTCGTGCGCTCTAACGTCGCGGCGCTCTAGTGTCGTGCGCTCTAACGTCGCGGCGCTCTACTGGCGCGCGCTCTAACGTCGCGGCGCTCTAGTGTCGTGCGCTCTAACGTCGCGGCGCTCTACTGGCGCGCGCTCTAACGTCGCGGCGCTCTAGTGTCGTGCGCTCTAACGTCGCGGCGCTCTAGTGTCGTGCGCACTAACGTCGCGGCGCTCTAGTGTCGTGCGCTCTAACGTCGCGGCGCTCTAGTGTCGTGCGCTCTAACGTCGCGGCGCTCTAGTGTCGTGCGCTCTAACGTCGCGGCGCTCTAGTGGCGCGCGCTCTAACGTCGCGGCGCTCTAGTGGCGCGCGCTCTAACGTCGCGGCGCTCTAGTGTCGTGCGCTCTAACGTCGCGGCGCTCTACTGGCGCGCGCTCTAACGTCGCGGCGCTCTAGTGTCGTGCGCTCTAACGTCGCGGCGCTCTAGTGTCGTGCGCTCTAACGTCGCGGCGCTCTAGTGTCGTGCGCTCTAACGTCGCGGCGCTCTAGTGTCGTGCGCTCTAACGTCGCGGCGCTCTAGTGTCGTGCGCTCTAACGTCGCGGCGCTCTAGTGTCGTGCGCTCTAACGTCGCGGCGCTCTACTGGCGCGCGCTCTAACGTCGCGGCGCTCTAGTGTCGTGCGCTCTAACGTCGCGGCGCTCTACTGGCGCGCGCTCTAACGTCGCGGCGCTCTAGTGTCGTGCGCTCTAACGTCGCGGCGCTCTAGTGTCGTGCGCTCTAACGTCGCGGCGCTCTAGTGTCGTGCGCTCTAACGTCGCGGCGCTCTAGTGTCGTGCGCTCTGACGTCGCGGCGCTCTAGTGGCGCGCGCTCTAACGTCGCGGCGCTCTACTGGCGCGCGCTCTAACGTCGCGGCGCTCTAGTGTCGTGCGCTCTAACGTCGCGGCGCTCTAGTGTCGTGCGCTCTAACGTCGCGGCGCTCTAGTGTCGTGCGCTCTAACGTCGCGGCGCTCTAGTGTCGTGCGCTCTAACGTCGCGGCGCTCGTGGCGCGCGCTCTAACGTCGCGGCGCTCTAGTGTCGTGCGCTCTAACGTCGCGGCGCTCTACTGGCGCGCGCTCTAACGTCGCGGCGCTCTAGTGTCGTGCGCTCTAACGTCGCGGCGCTCTAGTGTCGTGCGCTCTAACGTCGCGGCGCTCTAGTGTCGTGCGCTCTAACGTCGCGGCGCTCTAGTGTCGTGCGCTCTGACGTCGCGGCGCTCTAGTGGCGCGCGCTCTAACGTCGCGGCGCTCTACTGGCGCGCGCTCTAACGTCGCGGCGCTCTAGTGTCGTGCGCTCTAACGTCGCGGCGCTCTAGTGTCGTGCGCTCTAACGTCGCGGCGCTCTAGTGTCGTGCGCTCTAACGTCGCGGCGCTCTAGTGTCGTGCGCTCTAACGTCGCGGCGCTCTACTGGCGCGCGCTCTAACGTCGCGGCGCTCTAGTGTCGTGCGCTCTAACGTCGCGGCGCTCTAGTGTCGTGCGCTCTAACGTCGCGGCGCTCTAGTGTCGTGCGCTCTAACGTCGCGGCGCTCTAGTGTCGTGCGCTCTGACGTCGCGGCGCTCTAGTGGCGCGCGCTCTAACGTCGCGGCGCTCTACTGGCGCGCGCTCTGACGTCGCGGCGCTCTAGTGGCGCGCGCTCTAACGTCGCGGCGCTCTAGTGTCGTGCGCTCTAACGTCGCGGCGCTCTAGTGTCGTGCGCTCTAACGTCGCGGCGCTCTAGTGTCGTGCGCTCTAACGTCGCGGCGCTCTACTGGCGCGCGCTCTAACGTCGCGGCGCTCTAGTGTCGTGCGCTCTAACGTCGCGGCGCTCTACTGGCGCGCGCTCTAACGTCGCGGCGCTCTAGTGTCGTGCGCTCTAACGTCGCGGCGCTCGTGGCGCGCGCTCTAACGTCGCGGCGCTCTAGTGTCGTGCGCTCTAACGTCGCGGCGCTCTACTGGCGCGCGCTCTAACGTCGCGGCGCTCTAGTGTCGTGCGCTCTAACGTCGCGGCGCTCGTGGCGCGCGCTCTAACGTCGCGGCGCTCTAGTGTCGTGCGCTCTAACGTCGCGGCGCTCTAGTGTCGTGCGCTCTAACGTCGCGGCGCTCTAGTGTCGTGCGCTCTAGCGTCGCGGCGCTCTAGTGGCGCGCGCTCTAACGTCGCGGCGCTCTAGTGTCGTGCGCTCTAACGTCGCGGCGCTCTAGTGTCGTGCGCTCTAACGTCGCGGCGCTCTAGTGTCGTGCGCTCTAACGTCGCGGCGCTCTAGTGTCGTGCGCTCTAACGTCGCGGCGCTCTAGTGTCGTGCGCTCTAACGTCGCGGCGCTCTAGTGTCGTGCGCTCTAACGTCACGGCGCTCTAGTGGCGCGCGCTCTAACGTCGCGGCGCTCTAGTGTCGTGCGCTCTAACGTCGCGGCGCTCTAGTGTCGTGCGCTCTAACGTCGCGGCGCTCTAGTGTCGTGCGCTCTAACGTCGCGGCGCTCTAGTGTCGTGCGCTCTAACGTCGCGGCGCTCTAGTGTCGTGCGCTCTAACGTCGCGGCGCTCTAGTGGCGCGCGCTTCTAACGTCGCGGCGCTCTAGTGTCGTGCGCTCTAACGTCGCGGCGCTCTAGTGTCGTGCGCTCTAACGTCGCGGCGCTCTAGTGGCGCGCGCTCTAACGTCGCGGCGCTCTAGTGTCGTGCGCTCTAACGTCACGGCGCTCTAGTGGCGCGCGCTCTAACGTCGCGGCGCTCTACTGTCGGCGCTCTTGTGTCGTGCGCTCTAACGTCGCGGCGCTCTAGTGTCGTGCGCTCTAACGTCGCGGCGCTCTAGTGTCGTGCGCTCTAACGTCGCGGCGCTCGTGGCGCGCGCTCTAACGTCGCGGCGCTCTAGTGTCGTGCGCTCTAACGTCGCGGCGCTCGTGGCGCGCGCTCTAACGTCGCGGCGCTCTAGTGTCGTGCGCTCTAACGTCGCGGCGCTCTACTGGCGCGCGCTCTAACGTCGCGGCGCTCTAACGTCGCGGCGCTCTAGTGTCGTGCGCTCTAACGTCGCGGCGCTCGTGGCGCGCGCTCTAACGTCGCGGCGCTCTAGTGTCGTGCGCTCTAACGTCGCGGCGCTCTAGTGTCGTGCGCTCTAACGTCGCGGCGCTCTAGTGTCGTGCGCTCTAGCGTCGCGGCGCTCTAGTGGCGCGCGCTCTAACGTCGCGGCGCTCTAGTGTCGTGCGCTCTAACGTCGCGGCGCTCTAGTGTCGTGCGCTCTAACGTCGCGGCGCTCTAGTGTCGTGCGCTCTAACGTCGCGGCGCTCTAGTGTCGTGCGCTCTAACGTCGCGGCGCTCTAGTGTCGTGCGCTCTAACGTCGCGGCGCTCTAGTGGCGCGCGCTTCTAACGTCGCGGCGCTCTAGTGTCGTGCGCTCTAACGTCGCGGCGCTCTAGTGTCGTGCGCTCTAACGTCGCGGCGCTCTAGTGGCGCGCGCTCTAACGTCGCGGCGCTCTAGTGTCGTGCGCTCTAACGTCACGGCGCTCTAGTGGCGCGCGCTCTAACGTCGCGGCGCTCTACTGTCGGCGCTCTTGTGTCGTGCGCTCTAACGTCGCGGCGCTCTACTGGCGCGCGCTCTAACGTCGCGGCGCTCTAGTGTCGTGCGCTCTAACGTCGCGGCGCTCGTGGCGCGCGCTCTAACGTCGCGGCGCTCTAGTGTCGTGCGCTCTAACGTCGCGGCGCTCGTGGCGCGCGCTCTAACGTCGCGGCGCTCTAGTGTCGTGCGCTCTAACGTCGCGGCGCTCTAGTGTCGTGCGCTCTAACGTCGCGGCGCTCTAGTGTCGTGCGCTCTAGCGTCGCGGCGCTCTAGTGGCGCGCGCTCTAGCGTCGCGGCGCTCTAGTGTCGTGCGCTCTAACGTCGCGGCGCTCTAGTGTCGTGCGCTCTAACGTCGCGGCGCTCTAGTGTCGTGCGCTCTAACGTCGCGGCGCTCTAGTGTCGTGCGCTCTAACGTCGCGGCGCTCTAGTGTCGTGCGCTCTAACGTCGCGGCGCTCTAGTGGCGCGCGCTTCTAACGTCGCGGCGCTCTAGTGTCGTGCGCTCTAACGTCGCGGCGCTCTAGTGTCGTGCGCTCTAACGTCACGGCGCTCTAGTGGCGCGCGCTCTAACGTCGCGGCGCTCTACTGTCGGCGCTCTTGTGTCGTGCGCTCTAACGTCGCGGCGCTCTAGTGTCGTGCGCTCTAACGTCGCGGCGCTCTAGTGTCGTGCGCTCTAACGTCGCGGCGCTCTAGTGTCGTGCGCTCTAACGTCGCGGCGCTCTAGTGGCGCGCGCTTCTAACGTCGCGGCGCTCTAGTGTCGTGCGCTCTAACGTCGCGGCGCTCTAGTGTCGTGCGCTCTAACGTCGCGGCGCTCTAGTGGCGCGCGCTTCTAACGTCGCGGCGCTCTAGTGGCGCGCGCTCTAACGTCGCGGCGCTCTAGTGTCGTGCGCTCTAACGTCGCGGCGCTCTAGTGTCGTGCGCTCTAACGTCGCGGCGCTCTAGTGTCGTGCGCTCTAACGTCGCGGCGCTCTAGTGTCGTGCGCTCTAACGTCGCGGCGCTCTAGTGGCGCGCGCTTCTAACGTCGCGGCGCTCTAGTGTCGTGCGCTCTAACGTCGCGGCGCTCTAGTGTCGTGCGCTCTAACGTCGCGGCGCTCTAGTGGCGCGCGCTCTAACGTCGCGGCGCTCTAGTGTCGTGCGCTCTAACGTCGCGGCGCTCTAGTGTCGTGCGCTCTAACGTCGCGGCGCTCTAGTGGCGCGCGCTTCTAACGTCGCGGCGCTCTAGTGTCGTGCGCTCTAACGTCGCGGCGCTCTAGTGTCGTGCGCTCTAACGTCGCGGCGCTCTAGTGGCGCGCGCTTCTAACGTCGCGGCGCTCTAGTGTCGTGCGCTCTAACGTCGCGGCGCTCTAGTGTCGTGCGCTCTAACGTCGCGGCGCTCTAGTGGCGCGCGCTCTAACGTCGCGGCGCTCTAGTGTCGTGCGCTCTAACGTCGCGGCGCTCTAGTGTCGTGCGCTCTAACGTCGCGGCGCTCTAGTGTCGTGCGCTCTAACGTCGCGGCGCTCTAGTGGCGCGCGCTTCTAACGTCGCGGCGCTCTAGTGTCGTGCGCTCTAACGTCGCGGCGCTCTAGTGTCGTGCGCTCTAACGTCGCGGCGCTCTAGTGGCGCGCGCTTCTAACGTCGCGGCGCTCTAGTGTCGTGCGCTCTAACGTCGCGGCGCTCTAGTGTCGTGCGCTCTAACGTCGCGGCGCTCTAGTGGCGCGCGCTCTAACGTCGCGGCGCTCTAGTGTCGTGCGCTCTAACGTCACGGCGCTCTAGTGGCGCGCGCTCTAACGTCGCGGCGCTCTACTGTCGGGGCTCTTGTGTCGTGCGCTCTAGTGTCGTGCGCTCTATTGTTGTACAGCCATGACTGGGACCGACCGCTCACCGGCACGGCAGTTGTATACAGAGTATTCACGACTATCATCAATTGGCGAATCACAGCATGGGCTGAGGGAGCCGGCGTGTTTACGGAACTGTAGAGCGGGTTTCGAGTTGGCCGGCGGTTGGACGGTAACCTGTTTACATTAACCCAATGCATCGAGATAGCGCGAGCGGAGAGGCGACCTCTGATATGCTGCTTTCTGGACATTGCTAAAGCTTATGATTGTGTCCCTCACCTAATGCTGCTGGAAAGGCTGAGACACCTTAATATGCCCTAAACATGGGTGGGGTTAATCCGTCGGTTATACGACGGCAATGTGGTGACGACGTCCTTCAATGGTGTGACATCAGGCGAGGTCACAGTTGGAAAAGGTTTGCGACAGGGCTGTCCGTTGTCGCCGACGCTATATATGCTATATGCCTCTAGCATGGAAAAGGCCATTGAAGACACTGGCACTGGTTTCACTCTGGAACACCGCCAGCATGGTGATATTGTAGCGTGGCGACTCCCTGGTTTTGCCTATGCTGATGACCTCGTGCTGATGGCCGACAGTGTGGAAGACATGAGGAGGTAGTTCGTCGCCTGTGAAACTGCAGCGGAACACCTCCGACTACGCTTCAATGCTGGCAAGTCAGCGACAGTCATCTTTTCTGGCGAGGAGTGCAATCTTGGATCGCTCATCTTGCAAGGCTCAGCCATAACTCCTCACACCGAGTACAGGTACCTCGGAATAACACTGTCGGCTAGAGAGGACTACTTGACTGAGCACCATGAGGGCCTCAGGAAGTCCTCAATTAGCAAGCGGAACATACTGATAAAACGGAGCCTATGGAGCTTTGACCGGTACATTGTCACCGCAGAACTTTGGAAGGCTGTGGCTGTGCCCGGGCTGACTTTTGGAAACTCAGTCATATGTGCTCCTAGTGAGCTACGCACATATCTTGAGCGGCGCCAAAGGGAGGTCGGACGACAGGCACTAGGGTGTCATGGACAAGTAGCCAATGAACTGATAGAAGGCGATGTTGGCTGGTCTTCCTTTGAAGCGCGGGAGGCAAACAGCAAGCTTCATTACTACACACGTCTCCGGCACATGAACAGAGACCGGTGGGCCAGGCGAGTTTTTATGTCCATTCACCTGAAGCATATCAACTCGACGTGGAGGAAGCGAGTCACTCGTCTTGGGACAAAGTTTAAAATCTTCAGCTTGACCACTGAACCTCAAACAGAAAAGGAGTGGATGAGCACAGCGCGGGAAAAAGTGAAGAGGGTTGAGAGGGACCGTTGAATGAGCGGCATGCTACAACACCCTTCCATGCACATGTACGCGTCTTTGAAGACGGAGATTGCCCCGGTGACTTTCTGCGGGAACACACTGGGCAGTCGACTACTTATAGAGGCCCGTGGTGGTGCCCTACGTACCCGCCTATACCGAAGCAAGTACGATAGCAGCGTGACTGACGCGGTATGCAGTGCGTGTGGAGCGGGCGAAGAGACAATCGACCACTTGCTGCTTGCGCGCTGGGCGCTACACCCAACGCCTGTCGTGGGTGCCCGCTTGGAGCAGGCACTTGGTTTCACCAACGAAAAGACCCATGTAGTATGCTCCAAGCGGAGGCTCGAGGCATGGTGGCAGACTCGACTGAAAAATCGGGATCGTGACCAAGACGACCAAGGTGACCAAGATGGCCAATAGCCGCTGCTTTGCTTTTGGCTGGAGGGGCAAGCACTCACTTAAAGCGACGGTGTCATGTGAAGTGATTAAATTTGACTGTGCGAAAGTGACGGTTGGCGAACTTTGGACACACGTGCTAACCACTTCTCTTTCGTTGTTGTCTTTTTTATTTAGTTTTTCTTTTTTGCTTTTATTGGCATGTCTTACAAGACTCTCCTTACAAAGAGATTGTGCCTCAAATATACATACATACATACCTACATACATTTTAGGAATACTACTAGACTTTTCACGCATTGCTCTATGCTGAAGCGACAAGAATTTTTTTTAAAAAATAACCTTAAATTGAGCAAAAAATTTCACAAATAGCTTACAAACGACATCCCCCAGAGTACGTTACACAGCACTTGCTGTAACCGCCACACGCGGCTGCAGATCGGCAAATTATTCGTTTTTTCCTTTGCGATTACGCAGCGGAATCACTGTATTTCAGGGGAAGGATGAATGTTTTCGTTTACTTGTGGAACGTTAAGCAATATAAAAATACAAACGGTAAATAAATTTTTTAAACCTTAAAACTGCTGCACTGCCCCTCTAACGTGACAAGCAAGCGTAGTTGCACTACCGAATCATGAGACAAAATAAAAAACAATAATTAACCCTGTCCTCCAAATAGTGGGCGATTCATGTTTCTGGCGATCTTTCTTGAATCGCCTCCCAGGAAACGAATAAAACTTTTCGGGAGACAAATATTTACCCCCTGTTTAATACCATGTTGTGACATTTGAGTCCACAACAATACCTAGTGCCCTGTCCTTTGGTTTTCGGTACATTAAATTACAAAGCGCGAGGCCAGCACGACAAGCGCACCAGACTCCCGCGTCGTCTGCTCTGCGCACGCCTAACTATAGTCGGTTACAAGTCAAGAAGGTAGGAGAAGCTCCTCCCACAAGTGTGATGCGCCCGTTTCAAATCTCTCCGCAGTCGAAAGAAGAGTTCACTGGAAACGCTCCTTGTTCCGCTTCAATGGATTCCCACTTGTCTCCGATCCCACTTTTTAAGAAAGCGACCTTTGTATTCATCGGAGAGGGAACAGAGCTCCTGAAAGCAGCTTTTGTATCCATCGGGGGCGAAGCTAATCCCTGAAAGTCGTATTTGTTTCCGTCGGTGGGGAAGAACTCTAATCTCCCTCTCGTGGCTTCCACAATGCTAAGTCAAAGTCGAAAAATAAAGCAAATATGTACAGAAAGGCAAGACCCTCCTCGCGCGTTGGCCGCGACGTCAAGGAAACGGTGGGACGCTATTGGATGCGGAGGTGGCGGAGGGATATCTGATTCCCTTTGAGGGGCATTTGCCGCTACCTTCTTAACCCGTAACTGACTAGTGTGGGCGCGCATCGCCCGGGGTAGGAGTTGCAACAGCGAACGAAAATAACGAAAATAGGAACGCAGTACGCAGTTAACATTTGTCCCGTGACATTTAAAAAAAAAACAGAAATGTAATTTTGAAGTTCGAATTATTACTTCCAATAAATACATAACTCCGGTTCAGTTTGTGTGTAAAAACATATACGTAGAAAACTTTAATTTTTAAGAACTCTTTTTTTTTTTTTTACAATATGTCAAATCGGTTATTGTGCCATGAATGTTGAATAAACGAACCGGACAGCAACGACAACGTTCCAAACCAGAAGCCTAATTTCTCCGAACGTGCTAGATATTTGTATGTGAAATATCACGTTGGAGAGCTACATTAAAACATGAATTATGTATCACGGGTACAAAACACGAACACTGTGTTAAGGACAAAGGCTACGTGCCTTGTACTAACAAAGTATTTCACGCACTACATTGCTATGCGTAAGAATGCCTCGACAGAGCCGTGTGTGACAGCCCTATATCCTTCCGCCACAGTCCAACGGAAGATTAAGGGGCGACTCCGCTTCATTTTTGATATTGAGAAAACTGTGCAACCCTCTTCAGTATCATCTATGGTTAGTTTCACTTTACCATGAACCGCAATGGACGCTACGGGTCACCCGAACCAATCCATAGCTCGGAGTGGGGTAACGCGCCCTTTCGGTCGTGCCCAGGAACGCGGTGGCAGAGCACGAAGTCACGTGACAATCTCCAGGCTATGGATTGGCTAGGGTGGCTCGTAGCGTCCGCTGCGGTCCATCGTAAAATGAAACAGAGTATAGGAACATACTTGAGTAGTAATTCAATTACAGTAACCGAATTACTGTAATTTAATTACTTTTCTTGGTAATTTAATAATAATATATTTATTTTCCATTTACAATGGTGGAGGCCGAGAAAAAAAGCCGCACGAAACGGCTTGACGAGCTCTCGGCCCCCGAACTACATTCTGCAGCAGTGACAAGGCAAGAGAGAGACAAAAAAAATGAAAAAACACACGTTAAAAACACACACGCCAAAAACACACGCACACCAAAAACATTAGTCGTCTACAACAAAATGGTACATCAACGCACGCAATTCTTTCATGCTTATAGTGCCTACGTCAACATCACTGTGAATAAAACAATTAAGCAGTTTAGATAATTTGTAGCACAACATTTCTTTTCCTAGGTTCAATCGGCAAGTAGGTACATTCCAGTAATCAGGTTTTCGAAATTGATAATTGGGGACGCGTTGGTTTAAACCAGACAGTTCAATTATATAAGTACTGTTACTGCACAATTCATGTTTATACTTTGTAGAAAGCCTATAATTATACATGTTGTAGATACTTAATATATTATAAATTCTGAACAGGTTTTTTGTATGCGAGCAGAATGGCACATTGGCAATTATACGTAACATTCGTTTTTGAAGTAAATGTATTATCTTAAGATTTGTTGCCGTGGTAGTACCCCAAACTAGGTGGCAGTAATCTAAATGAGCAAAAAATAGAGATTTATACAGTAATAATTTAACCGACCTCGGAAATATATATCGATTCCGATATACCAGACCTACAACTTTTGCTAATTTATTTTTTAAATACTCAATATGATGGTCCCATGACATGTTTTGTGAAAACACAACGCCAAGCGTTTTGAATGACTCAACCAATTCAATATTTACTGAGTTTATATAAATGTGTTCTAATAGAGAAATAACTTTATTTTCCGGCCTAAATATCATAGCTTTTGTTTTATTGGTATTTATTTTTAAAGCGTTTTTATCGGTCCATTCTTCTAATTTATCCACTACTGTGTTGGCCATAGATATAAGTTGGTCTGCCTCATCAGCAGTAAAAGGAAGCGTCGCATCGTCAGCATATATAACAAATTTAGTTGTCTGGTCAATGTTCACAATATTGTTGTGATTGTTGTAATTGTGATCAATTCTTGTCGGCTAAAAGTAATTGTAACTGTAATTTGATTACTTTCTAGTGTCAGTAATTGCGAAATTTCAGGCACAATTACCATTACTTTTACAAAATTTTGTTGAGCCGACGGAACCTCTCTGAAAGCCTCTGCGCTCGCACAAGTGGCCTAGCGTTCAGTGCCACACTCGCACACATAGGGACGCATGCACATAAACACACAACAAAGATAGTATTGCGTTGTTGATTGTTTTATCGCTTACACTGCGGGCTGAGAGACAATCCTTTTTGGAGTCTACCTCAAAGGCGCCGTGTGGTGCCGTCTGCGGTGCGAGCAAAAAACAATAGCGTAAACATGCCAAAATATCGAGGAAAAAATTGAGCCGAGCTTAGAAATCAGCCGAGCTTAAAAATCTAATTGTCTATATTTTTTTTTCTGCCAGTCTTATATGTTTTTCTTCCAGTACTGTCGCATATTTGTATCTTTGTATTATTTTTAAGGTTATTTCCTGTTGGTTTTACTTCGGATATTATTTGCAGCATTTTGGAGACTGACCTCGCACCTGTTAATATTGTCACCAATGGTTAGGAAGCCTTGGATTCGGTTCTTATAGATCTCTGAGCCATTATAATTTACACTCAATGTAAAAAATTTACAGTACTACGATATTTTTATGTGAACGCAGTCGTATGGATTAATACTTGTAAAATATTATTATATGACTAATTGTCGCATTTTTATTTGCCGAGCGAACAAAAGTCTGTCAACACAATTCTTTTCGTTAGCCGTCTGGCGTCTTACAGAATAGAAACTAATTTAATATTATTTAATAAAAATATAATAACGTAGTACTTCATTGCCCCAAACTGTCAATTTCTATCATGAATTTAACAAAATTAATTAAAGGGAAGTACAATACGTGACATTTATGCAGCCGTGCTTAAGCCTCCTCAAACATTAGGGCAAGGAATGAAAAAATACGTTGCGTTCTATACAACTCTTTTAAAGTTATATGGCCCAAGTCAGGTCGCTCTCAGAAAAAAGTATTTGTAAAGTATTTTAATTACTTTTAAAAAGTAATTAGCAACTTTAATTAATTACATTTCACGTAGTAGTAATTGTAATTGTAGTTAAACTACTTTGAAGCAAGGTAATTGTAATTGCAATTAAATTACATTTCAAAAATAATTTACCTATGTGTGTCTAGGAAGACCAGATGTCAAATATTGCGATCCAATTCCGTCTATATATTTCATAAACTGGCCAGCAAGCTTTCACATGAGCCGAGTCACCGACATCTGCTAACTCTAGCGTGCAACGTTAGGCGAAATCAACAGCGCAGTCAATACCACGGAGTTGAAGCAGCCAACATTGAGCCACTACGTCAGAGGCATGTCTACGTCATTCTCGCGTTTTGTTTGTTTTTGCGTCGCAGAGCGAAATTGAACGATGACGTCATAAGTTTCTCCTCCCGGTGTTGGCTCAACGGTGTCCACGTGATCACCGTAACCCGGATGCGCTCATTTGCGCTGCCCTGCGCGCCTCTCGGAGCGGGGAGCTGGGAGCAGTCTGTTTCTCCACGCCGCTGTTGTAGAGAACGACGCTTTGTTACGGGCGCGGGCCGCATCTCCGATGCCTAGCTGCGATGCCTGTCAAAATATCCATAGGCTCACGATGTTGTGTAGCTGCCTCCTCGAACTACCATGTTAACCAGCCCAGAAGCTGTCTTTCACAAGTTTTCACATGACAGTGCGCCTCTGAATGTATAGACGCGGACATCCCGTGCCGGTGGAACTCCAAAGCGGTTGTCGTCAAATCGCAGAAGAAGGATCTGTTCCGATTGCTTGTGCTCATAACACTAACTAACTTGCCGTTACCAGCTAAATATCGAAATGTGCGTGAAAATATCAGTTCCGCTGTGAAACCAAATGAATGTGCACTGGAGCATACTTATCACGGCCTTCATTATTTCCCCTGACTATTTTGCTATATATTGACAATAGAGGTGTAGTCTACCGCACAGCTACATAAAGGTACACAATTCAGGCTACTAAAGCAGAAGACGCATGCACGGTCAAACGAATCCTCGCGTCGATCGCACGCGGCGGGCGTTTCCCAGTGTACGAGCGTATATGTCTCGCGCCTGTAGAAACCAGGCGCGAAGACTCAACTATTTTCGGTAAATTGAATGTGAAGTTGGAGCCTTATGTACCAGACCTACGAAGGGCATCTCACACGCCCAAACGGAGGCCTCATGATTAATTTGGACCACCTGGGAATCTTGTGACGTGCAACCGAGATCTCGGTTACAGGGCGCCTTCGCGGCAATAAGCCCGCGTCAAAATGTGGGCACCTCCGTCGAGGTTCCAACCCGAAGCGCAAACTGGGGCCGCAGTGGTGCAGACGTCTTTGGATGTTGTAACAAACTACATTGGCGAAGATTGCGGAGCAGACGACACCTGCGCTTTGCTCTACGTTCACCCGCCGTAGCATGGAGGATTACGTGACCTTTCGGATCGCGTGGGTCGACGTGACGTGGCCATGACTCTGACGACACGAAATCAACGTTGCCTGTCGCAACCGAGGTTTCGGTTTCGGTATCTGCTGATGTTGAAACTAAGATTACAGAAATAATATTCCACATTTCGCGAATCTGAAGACGTAGGGCTGTTTAGTAGTGCTTTGGGAAATGAAATTACATGCAAGCCTAAAATTTGTGGAATTGAGCAGAGTTGCCCTTATCCCCAAGCTCCAGCGTGAGATTATCTCATTTTGTCGGGACAGCCGGTTCCCCGCGGCTAGATTCAGTGGAATAAGATGTCAAAGTTGCAAAACTTGACGTTATCTAATTTAAAATTTAAAACAAGCTGCTTCCATTTCGAATTTTAAAAAGAAAATGAAAAAATAGCTGCCAACGAGGCTTTTGAATACGCGGAGACAATCGGGCGTCAAAGTGCCCTAAACGAACAAATTTCTGAAACTTGCCTCTTAACATTTAGATCGGAGAGCGTAAGGTTTGGAAACTTTCCCATCCTTAATTGCTACAGCAGCCTAGGCTACATGATTCGACGGGGCGCAGTGTCAAGAGTACATCGTCACGGCGCTTGTCGTCCTTGTAAAGTCCCTCGATACCTCTTTTACAAGTAACGACAACCAATACAAATGACATAGCAGATTCCGCTAGAACAAGATGGCGGAATTCAGTTCAAACCTCTGCTGTGCGCTGCCATTCGCTTCCTGAAACCTACACCATCACGCATCGGCGCTTCAATGGATGTCGCTAATTGTAGCAAGCTCTTATCTAGCGACTTTAGTCCTTGTGGGTCTCGTACCAATGTATTGCTGTTGCGTGTTTTGCTACGCCTTTTATTTTTTAAACCCCACTTCCTTCTGTAACGCATATGGCCCTGGGGGTAAAATAAATAAATAAATAAATAAGTAAATGGCGAAACCATGGAGGTAGGAAGCTTCTGGAGGCTACATAATGCCGTCAGAGGTGAAGCCAGAAGCACAATGATGACCACAGCTGTTTCGGTCACCCGAGGGTGCAAAACAGCCGTAGTCGTCGTTGGAGGGCGCGGGCCTCCAAGCCGGACTAATGTCCCTGAATAAGAAAGGTAGCGACATCTTCTCCCTCCTCCTCTGACACGCACCCCTTTTATCTTTGTGTTTTGCTCTTTTACACCCACGCGTCGATTGTAGCGCCGCCTGGATCGCTCCAAGATATCAGACGGCCTTCCTATGCTTGAGTCAGAGCACAGTCAAAGGCAGAAAGACACGCAAAATACATACACAAAGGCTCAAAATCGCACTGTCACGGTCTACCAGCCTCGAAGAATGTGCTCAAAGAAACACGGTGAAAGCCGTGACGTAGCACAGTAGGCGTTATTTGATTAATAGCGGAAAACAAACAGCGCAAGGACAAGGGCAGAGTAGAAGGCGGTAGACACACACAGCGCTGACTTACAACTGAGCTTTATTGGCACTGACATCCTGTATAAATACACAATTTGCCCGGCCCAAAAGCCAAGAAAAGAAACACAAGAGGAGGACTACACGTGTTCCTAGAGTCATCTGCAGGCGCCGTTGCTCTCCGATCTGAGTAGAAAAATACACTCCTTTTCCGTCAAGGCAAGTGACGGGGCACTAACACACTCAGAGCCCGATTGTCCAATGGCGCGGGCTTCTATAATCTCACGTGTCAGTTTATCTTTTTGTTTTCTGATGACCGTGCATCGTTCAAAAAACGGAGTACATCTGCAATCGCGGCAATGCACCCCAAGGTGCCCCGACAGAACCTGAGACACATTATAACGATGCTCTCTTAAACGCTCATTAAGACAACGTCCTGTCTGCCCTATGTATCTCCGGCCACAGGACAGGGGAAAGGAGTAGACAACACCCGCAACGCATGTAACAAACTGGCTTTGGTGTTTTTTGGCGCACACCTGTCTCTCTATTACATGAGAGTTCACTCTTTTGCACATCATAGATAGCTTGTCTGGAGCCGAAAAGACCACGTGAACACCAGCTCGGCGTCCCACTTTTTTCAGATTATGGGATATTTTGTGTAGGTACGGTAACCAGTGGTTCCAAGTAAATGCTTGGAACCACTGGTTATCACGCACGAATTACCAGTAAACGGTTCCATAAGATTTTTAGACCTTAGGCTGCAGTGTCTCCCCACACACACCTGCTGGCTTTATGAACCAAGGAGTAATAAACCCCTCCTGTCGTTTTCGTCGGCCCACTCTAAACTGGTAAAAAGGGGAATCATCAACATTTGCTTTAAGAACGCCCTTAATAAATCCTGCTTTCACTTAGTCAAGGATAGCTTTAAGAATCAAGTAGCGAGGCTCACGGCCGCGGGCTACCCGTTGCGCCTCTTAACGGCAGTCGCAGAAACTCTACTAAAGAGAAGACGGATTGAGAATGCTGAACAAGTTAACAGGAAAAACAGAAACATCACAGTACTACCGTACCTACACAAAATATCCCATAATCTGAAGAAAGTGGGACGTCGAGCTGGTGTTCACCTGGTCTTTTCGGCTCCAGACAAGCTATCTATGATGTGCAAAAGAGTGAACTCTCATGTAATAGAGAGAC
The DNA here is from genome assembly GCF_016920785.2 of Ixodes scapularis. Taxonomy (NCBI): domain Eukaryota; kingdom Metazoa; phylum Arthropoda; class Arachnida; order Ixodida; family Ixodidae; genus Ixodes; species Ixodes scapularis. Next base: position 158,475,087 of record NW_024609835.1, on the reverse strand, counting down.
AGGTGTGCGCCAAGAAACACCAAAGCCAGTTTGTTACATGCGTTGCGGGTGTTGTCTACTCCTTTCCCCTGTCCTGTGGCCGGAGATACATAGGGCAGACAGGACGTTGTCTTAATGAGCGTTTAAGAGAGCATCGTTATAATGTGTCTCAGGTTCTGTCGGGGCACCTTGGGGTGCATTGCCGCGATTGCGGATGTACTCCGTTTTTTGAACGATGCACGGTCATCAGAAAACAAAAAGATAAACTGACACGTGAGATTATAGAAGCCCGCGCCATTGGACAATCGGGCTCTGAGTGTGTTAGTGCCCCGTCACTTGCCTTGACGGAAAAGGAGTGTATTTTTCTACTCAGATCGGAGAGCAACGGCGCCTGCAGATGACTCTAGGAACACGTGTAGTCCTCCTCTTGTGTTTCTTTTCTTGGCTTTTGGGCCGGGCAAATTGTGTATTTATACAGGATGTCAGTGCCAATAAAGCTCAGTTGTAAGTCAGCGCTGTGTGTGTCTACCGCCTTCTACTCTGTCCTTGTCCTTGCGCTGTTTGTTTTCCGCTATTATGAATGACCAACTAGCCCAATCGTCAACACTACTGTTATTTGATTGGCAAACATGAGCTCGTAGCTTGCACTGCACTCCGACAGCATAGGCATTCCTTCTCCCTCCTTCTCCCTCATGCACACTCTTATTGTTATATTTTGCTCTTTCGCGCTCGCGCGTCGACGGTAGCGCCGCCTGGATCGCTCCAAGATAGCAGGCGGCATTCTTCAAAGGATGTCGCTACTTTTCCGCATACAGGGGCTTTACGTCGGACGATCGTCGGGCTTACGACCGGGCTCAAAGTGAAACGGAGCGTAAGCGCAACATTTAGCCAGAGTCTAATTTCCGACCTTTTTTTTTATTTTTATTTTTATTTTTTTGCCCAAAATGTGCTTTATTATGGACTGGAGCTTGTGCAAATTTTGGGTTCATTTATTTAAAAACAAAATCGGTCTATTTCGGCGCTTTGTGTGCGGACAACTAAAACGATGCTTACCGGTATAAAAAAAAAAAATCTGAAAAAATCGAAGAGCTACAGTTTAATAGGCAGTTGTTATATACACTGATAACTACAGAGTTTCGGGCAGTTTCCTTCGAATTTGGAAGTCTTTTTTTCTCTCTCTCTTTTAGGATAGAATGTTAAACTATAGGGCGAGACTTGTACGTAATCCGTTACGAATTTACTTGTAATCCCTTACATTTATCAGTAATTTAGTAACGGAATAATTACATATTTTCTGCATAGAGTAATTTTAAAGTAATTCCCTTACATCCGTTACATTTTTTCAGGACCTCCCCCCCCCCCCCCCCCCCCCCCAAACACACACACCCTTCTAAAGAAAATTATGTTTTTATTTCGCTAAAGTCGACCGCAGTGACACTGTCACGCGAATTGACCAGCACAAAGGGAGGCTTGGCACTCTTCAGTTCCCCAAAGCCGTTTTCTGCAACACCAAGCCCCTGAATCTATTTTCTTTAGACCCTAACAACAATGTCAAAAGATCCAACGTTATTTTGTTCTACTTCTTCCACCTTATTTGACCCTGTTTTAAAAACTACTTACTTTTTTACTTGGAATGAAGAGCGTGTTGGTAGGATAAAATTTAAATAAGGGAAAAACATAAAAGACGAGGACGGACAAGACGGGAAACGCCTTGTCCGTCCTCGTCTTTTCTGTTCTTCCCTTGTTTATATTTTACTTTATTTGTAGTCCAGCTTCTAGGGTTGTCCCACTTTGTTTGTGAATTCCAGCCAGGTTATCCGCATCTCAGTCACCCTTTTTGAGAGTCAGCTTTTTGCGAGCACTTCGAAAATGGAAATAGTCTTCCTTTTTTTTCTTCTTTCTGTTTTTATCACAGCGGGCGCGTCTTATCTCAAGCAGATATTTTTACAAATAAAACATAATGATGGCTGAGGTAGACTTGATATTCTGGGCTTGAGGAGAGATTGAAACTCAGGAGTGGGGTCATAGCGCGGCTTACTTAGTACTCTGCCCTAAGTTGCCCGTGGCATCAGAGGACGTCTATCAGGAAAACAGTGGAGTAAACTGCAGTCGGTCTGTGCTCTGTGTGTTCTTGAACGTCACCAAGAAAAGTACACACGGCAAACGTGTGTTTACATTCCCTTGTTTTAATCGACGTTCTCGTTAACTGTTATTATGAGTGTCCTGTTTTTTTTTCCGATAAGTTATATTTATATATTGGAAACTTTTTCTTGTTCACCAACGTCTCAACCGAGGCTCGTCTTGTTCAGAACCAAAGGAAGATAAATATAGATCCAAACGTTATTTATTATTTAATTATCACCTTACTGTTACCAACTATGTTTTGCTATTGTCTGGCAATATATGCCGGCATCGTTAGATATACATAAATGAATTCTTATTCCAGTTTTGGCTTGTTGTATGATTTCTACAGCTTCGCGATTCCGACAATATAGAATTCTGATAGATCGTTCCGATGACTCCGACAACGATAACCTATACTCCACCGCCGCCATTGTACGTGCACCATATCGTTATCAAGTATCGTTATCGGGGGTATCGGATGTATTGGGACGATCTACTAAAACTGTCGAATCTCAAGCAATGACTGCAGTGACGAAGCTTTGCTCTATCTTCGAGGTAAATAGTATTTCCATTGCTTCGCTGAAGAAGCTCAATGCTGAGCATAAAGCATTCGTGAGGCACAATTTTCGCACTCCCATCCAATGCCTCAGTTCAAATTATGTTCAGCGTAGCAGTCGATATATTGAATAAGGAAATAACGCAAAATGTCTGACGAGACTTTCGAGAGCCCGCTGTTGCTCAGAATACTCGAGGTCAATAAATGGTACAGGTGGCAACAATAAAAACTTGAATAACCCACTTCCCTTTGTTTCTTATAATTAAGGACAATATTGTTGAAAGTAACACCACGAAAGTAAGGGATTGCTTTTTGGGGTAACGGTCAGTTACTTTTATGGGTGAGCAATTGTAATTTTGATTAATTACAATTTAGCCTCGAGTAATTGTATATTTAATTTCTTACTATTTTTCAGTAGCATGTACAAGTCTGCATAGGGCTAAGCACAACACTCGAAGCAGTGTTCCAGGCATCATATAGTAAAACACTGCGTGGCTCCAGAATTATTTTGAGGAAAAAGCTGACGTTGGACTTTTTCACGGTGTCAAAAATACTTTCATATTTAACACGCGTTAAAAAAAAAAACGTTTTTTTTTTGTTTTTTTTTACAATATGGGAAGTTTTTTACGCTTCGGCAACACTGACGGTTCCGTCCCACTCGCATCGGTCGTCCAGTTCCAGTGCTTTTTCTAGTGTAGCGCTTGCTCTGGTTTTCCCATGATGCCGACATTCTTCCTTACTTGCGTCAACCGATTCTCGGGTGGGTTCAAAAGTCAGCTCCACCGCCGCGGTGAGCCGAACGAATGCCCACGATTCCAAAGCAGTGGTTTGATATCCGGAGTGTATCCTGCTATCGTATTGAAAACGTATTTAACCGTTTTTCTTTTACCCAGAAAAGGTTTTTGACGAGGTTCACTTCGTCAAAAACCTAGGACTGAAAAACAAGAGACGAGCGCCTTCTGAGAGAACAACGTAGCCACGTCATGCTCCCGCGCGTGTTTAAGTTCGCTGTACATTTTTTTTTTTTTTTTTCTCCGCGGGTTTGCGAGTGTCTTTCAGCGGATCCGCCGGTCGTCTCGCAGCACGGCCCCGCGGCTCACGGTTCATCGAGAAGCACAGTCCAGGGACTCCTCCAGATGGGAGCGAATGCGAACGGTGTAACTTTTCCGGAACAAACGAGTTGCATGTTCGAAGCTGCGCATTGAGGTCGGGCGCTCGGGGTGAAGGCAAAAAGCTGTTCACCGCCGATCTATGCGAGCGAGATTTCGTTTAACCGGCGTCCGCCACTACCTGCACGGGCCAACGGCCGGCGCGGAGCACGAGCAATATAGTAAAAATATGGCTCCGATTTACGACCGGCTCCGAAGTTGGTACCCCGTTCGAAACATTCAAAAGTATTTTGTATACACCCTATTTGCTGATGTTGCTGTATGTTGGTTTGTACTCGAGTTATCAGTGCTTGCAAGTGCGTCACTTGTGTGCAGGTGAAGTCGCTGACGCAACTGAAGCCTTAAAGGATACTGCACCAATCATTTCAGTGCCCATATTAAGTGGCGAGCGATCTTTCTACTAGTCAGCAGCCGACATTGGGGGAATCGGTGGCCGAGTACACCCTTCTGCACACACCAGCTCGGAGCACGTGGGGCGAAAGCTCGCACTGCAAAACCCAGGGATCCTGGGTTCAATCCACACCTCTGCCCGCTTTGATCTGGATGAGCATCGTACCGGCGTGCGGTCGTGTATCACTACTACGTGGTGCGCGTTAAAGACCCCAGGCTAGCGGTTGTACTGCACTGGCTAAATTGCTCATCTACAGCTGGGAGGGGAGACATGTCGCCATTTGAGCCAGACTAATTTCTAAGCTGTATAAACATACACACAACCCCAATTTTTCAGCAGCAGGCGACGTGCGTGAGCACACGCGACGAAATTGACGTTTTAGTCTTCCATTCACGCTGAAGATGACAGTGAAATGTGTCGGCTCCGAGGGAAAGGAAAATAAAGGCAGGCTTTTCATCTCCACGATGGGGTCTATAGTAGAACGTGGGCGATTAATTAGTTTAACAAGCACGGAGCCTCAACCTGTGAAGATGACAAGCCTGTCTTTATTCTCATTTTGCCCGGAGTCCGTACATTTCAATGGAGGACTATGACGTCAATTTCGTGGCGTGCGTTCGCTCACATCGGTGGCTGCTGGCTCGTGGAAAGACCGTGCACCATTTATTATGAACACTAAAATGTTTGGTTCAGTACCCCTTTAACATCATGTATTGGCTTTTTCGGCGTTCATCGCGTGCTTTTCGCATGGAATTTTCACACGAATACGCACCGGCGTGTTTGCAATAGATTCTTGCAGCGCGAATTTTGCTGTTAATTTCACTCCACTGAGTTCAGCTTTTAGATGCGAGTTTGTAATGACTAGCGTCAGATTATGCACAAGTCACTGTCGTAGGTAGAAAATAGCTTCTGACCGTGGTGCCCTTTTCAGCGCTTGTACGCACCGCGCGTGCTTTGCTCGCTTTGGGAATCGACGAACACGTTTGTGCTGAGCAGTGAAGGTCGCATGCTGAGCTGTGTCCCCCCTCCTCCTCTTCCCTCGCCACTGGACACTGCATCAAGCTCGTTCCTGAACCACGAATGCCGCAAGTTACAAATACAGTCGTCAGAGTAAAGTAAAACACACTTCCAGAAGCACAAACGCGGCTTCACGCACACTGCACTCGCAAAACACATCCACACGGCGTCGAATCTTGATCGGTATCCAAACGTGCGGAGGCACAGAGACGCAGCACTTCGGCGTGCCAAGGAAGCTTTGATCACGCCGCGAGGCCGGCGAAACTTACTTTCGACGAGTTGTGCCTTTTTTCTGCGGCACTGCGCTTTCTTAAAACTTTTCACGTGCTTTCAACGGCAAGACTCACCTCTTACACAAGGTTATAAAAAAAGCTTTTTTGGCGAATGACGACGAATGAGTAGCAAACGTGTCTTCAGTACGCTGCCGCCAGCCTCTGCAACGCTAGCAAAAAGCTTTCAGCCTTTCTATTCTGGTGAAGCAGGAAGAGCAGTGGAGCTGTAGCTTCTGTTGTCGGCGGAGGCTTTCCAGGCGAGCGATCTGCTCTTTTTTCGCAAGGGAATCTGAAGCGCTTAACGAAGTGGAACTTCGGCCGATAGCGGCCTCGCGGCGGTTGCGGAACCATTCGCGCTGCTGCGCACGTCGCCGTCGCTCATAGATGATGACACCGAACTCTGGACAGCTACCGCTATCTATGACCGACGGCGACAACCAGCCGGTTGTCTGGTCGCCGCCGTCGCTCATAGATGGCGGTAACTGTCCAGAGTTCGGTGTCATCATTTCTTCGCTGGCGGGCATGATCCTGGGGAAACTAGCCCTTAGCAGCTCCGCTGTAAAACACGATTTCGCTCCACGTAAGATGGCTGTCCGGTGGCCGCACTCGCGGAGCGGGAAAGCGCAATCATGAAGATCAGTGGGTGAGGTCAACTTGTATGTCCGATTCCTTTGGGCATATCACTCCCCGTATTCCATGTTTATTTTTTCCCCATTAATTAGACACGCCGCGCCTTTAGTAATCACACACATATTAACGCTTATACTTTTTTTTTACATATATCTATCGACAAAAAGAAATGAATTAGAACGCAGCTCTTGAGGAGGAGGAGGGGAGGGTATGTCCCTCCTTCTCCTCCCGTCCTCCTCTCCTGCTAAATTTTCCGCTAAATCTAGCGAAAGTTTCTTCGCTAAATTTAGCGGGGAAACTTTACTACGCGCGGTTACGCCCGGTTGCATTATTTCCATAATGCAACGCGCACGGCTACGGCGAAAGCGACGCCGACGCCGCTCAACGCGGAAATGGTCGCCTAAGAGCTGCGCTCTAATATATTTTGATCCACATGGCTATTTCGCACCGCAAAAGAAACATCAACAGGATAACAGCAAACCCTTCACGAGCCCGTAACCCCGTCGAGCTACTGGCTCATGAAGACTACTCTCGGAAGCCGACCGTGCGTTACATAACCGTCGTCGTGCTTGGGCTCGCCGGTGACTTTATGCATACCCCATATTTTTGCAGCGTCTCGGATTTTTTTTTTTTTTTTTGTAGACACTCGAGTCTCACAAACACACGAAAAAACACGCAAAAGGAAAGGATTGAATATTCCGAGTCGAATCTCCCAAAACTACGGCGGCCGTCACCGCCCCTGCATGTGACGACGGTCGGCCTCTGCTCATTGACTGCAGTTTCGTGGTTTCATTTCTTTAATTGTAGGAATAATATATTAACTTGAAACTCCTAACCCCAGAAATATTAATCGTGATGCTGATACCATGAGAATCCGAGAAAACTTTAACATCTTACTTGTCTCAGGGTTTAGATTATGATGTTTCGTAATCAGCTCGCCTGAATACTTTCTTTCGCTGCAATACTATATATTGCTTTACTTATAAAACGTTATGTTATACAAACGGGTGAATTTAGAATGACATTTTGTAACCATCGTAACACTTCGAATACGGTACTACGATGTGGCTCCGGCCTTCGCGACGGGCGCGACGCCTCGACGCGCGACAACCGGTGCGGTGGGAACAGGGGACCGGGATCGCCTTTCTAGCTGGAGCGTACAGTTTCTTGTTAAGGGAGAGGTCGCCATCCCCTTCTCCATTGTTTTTCTTTCTTTTCTGTCTTCTCTCTTCAAAGTTTGCTTTCTCTCTGGTTCCAGTGTGTTGCTGCACTTTGCTCTTCCACCTCTTCTCTTTCGAAACCTCCTTACCACTATACTTCGTTTTACCTTACGGTGGACCGCAGGGGACTCCACGAGCCATCGGAACCAATCCAAAGCAGTCTGAGTGTCACGTGACCTTCGGGACAGGCGCGACGACGTGTGTTCCCGAAGGAAAAATCCATCAATGTAACCCTGTTTGGCAGTCAATGTTTTCTAGTGGACCGCTGACTGTGCCTGACTGTACGTCAAGCATGTCTGATTGACCAACAAGTTACTCTGACCGACAGTCAAACTCCAGTCAGACTCTGCTTGTCGGCTTTCTGATGGTTTCCTGGTGGCAGTCGGCCGCCGCGAAATTCCATCAGGATGTCTTGGTGGCGATTCTGACTGTACATCGATTGTCTCTGACTGTACGTCAGAAAGCTTTGACGTGCAGACAGACGTACGGTCAAAGGACGTAAAGCTCGTTCGGACACCACTATTTCGTCAAATCTATGAATACGAAAAGTAATCTATGCACGAGAAAACGATTTCGGGACGTGAGCCCATAAAACCGCTGACGTTAGATATTTGACACGCAACCGACCGACAACCTTGATCAGAAGCCCGCCGAAGCGCCGAAAACGACATTTCGCTTCGCCGCTTCGCCGAGCTTTCATGAACGATCGCTCTCGACTCGTTTTGTTTGCCCGCTTGCTCCAACCTGTCGATCCTGCCAGGGTTCTACAATGACTTATGTTTTAGTAGAATTTCTACCCGACAAGACCCAGCCTGTTGTGAGTTCCGACGATGTAAGGGACTTTAGCGGTGTAGTTGAAGACGACAAGGTGTACCAGGTCTACTGGGCCGGTGACGCGCGAACAAAAGGATCGTTCTACGACGCGAAAGTACTCTACATGGCAGGTGAGTAGAACTGAAGTACGGCGAGTGATGTACGAGTGATGTACGAGTGCTTTGCATAACATGCTGACGGCTTAACTGCATTTGCAGCCGAAGCATCTCGTATAAAACGATTCGTGAAATCGAGTTTCAAAAACGGTTCCATAGCATAGCGGTTAGGGTGTCCGATTTGTACGCAAGTGGTCGCGGGTTCGAATCCGCTGTTGCCCTGCTTTTTTTTTTTTTTTTTTTTTTCTCGAACATTTTGTTTTATCGAGGCGTTTGGCGATATTTATGAGTGCGTATAGCTTTACTCTTATATAAATGCTGCCCTTGTTGATGAAATTCCCTTGGCAGTGGCAGTCAGACGTCATCTGATGGACCATCAGATGACGTCTGATGGTCCATCACGTTCCACTAAGGCTGCTGACTGGCAGTCAGTGTCCCAAATTACGTACCTTGATGGAATTTTCAATAGGGTTGTCACGTGATTGTTCGCGTCCTTGGATTGGTTCGGTTCAGTAACGCCCGCTGCTGTCCGTCTCAATGCGAAACGAAGTCTAGAGACGCGCGGCCTGCGCTGCGCGTGCGCGCTGGTGCACTCTCGGGGTCCCGGGTCAGATTCAAACCGAAACTACGAACGGCGTTGTTGGCAGTTTGGAACAAGTGGAAGAGCAGGTTCTCCGAAACGCGAACCAAACATGTCGGTTGGCGTTACTGCGGACGGTGCCCTTGAAGGGATACGCTTCTACATGGAACAAGCGAGACAACTGAGCTTCGACAGAGCCAAAAGTATCCTTGCGATGGAACTTTCAAGTGATGGTGGGTTCCGGAGAGCATGGGAAACGGCTCAGCCGCTCTACCCAGGAAAACGCTTGGTCGGGGGAGCCGCGATGGAGGAAGAATGTTACCTGGCGATCATCTCTTACACTCTAGAGAGACCCAACGTATGTAAACATTTCAATGCCTTATGTCGTGAAGCTGGAGCTACGCGATCGAGCTGGGAGGCCTTCCCATTCAAGAGCCTTTGGTTCTTCCTTATCAGGGCATTCGAGAAACTGCCACCGTATTCGGCAGAGAGTCTGTTTCGTGGAGTGAAGACATTCCACAGCAACCTGGACGGATCGGTTACTTTTGGGCAATTCGTCTCGGCGAGCGAGTCTATACACGTTGCATCCAGGTTCGGGGGTCCTTGCGGTCATGTCTTGACGCTCGACGGCGTGCCGGCAGAACTCGTGAGAAATATCAATTCGTATTCGTACTACGGGCGTCATTCCGAAGTGCTCATCTGGCCGTTTTGTAACTTCAAGCTTGTTTCTGAAAGAGTATGTAAAAACCTCAAGTTCGTTTCAGCAATGCCTTGGATCGAACGGGGGTCACGGACATGACCACGTCACTCGTAGGTGCCGCACCAGGGACCCCATAAAAAGCGTCGCCGCCAAAGGCTGCCAAAACTACCATCAATGATCCAAATATATCCGAGGTCTCAAATGCATCTTACAGCTCGGAGGTCCCACCGATACATTTTATTCTTAAATCTTTCTTGGTGCAAAAGACCGTGCAGTCAAACGTAATCATCGGTTTCAATGATGCTTTGCTTGAGCTACCCGTTACATCTTCCAGGATGCAGCCTTCTCTCTCTCACAGACTACTTATTGTGTGCCTCGAGGAGTCACTAAACCAAGTGTCGTCATCCATGAGCTATGAAGGCCAAGGCACCCCCAGAAATTGAGCATGTGGCAGAATCAGAGCCTGTTTTACTGAGTCGTGCTATCTCTGACACATTACCAGCACCTTCAAAACGAGGTGAGCCAAAGATCATCATGGCTACTATGTCAAAGCTACCAGAGGTGACCTCAGCTCTAAACGTGCAGGATTCACTGAAAATGTGCACCAGTACCTAAGGGAAACAAAGATGAAGCCTGGAAGTTTAAGCTGCGCCTGGGTATCTCAGTGCTCACAACTTATGGGCTCTGTTTCCTCAAGTCAACCAAGCGACACTAAACATGGTGAAATTAATTGTGACTCTTGGAATTTTTTAGAGATCCAAGGAACCTTGCTCCATTATGTGTCTACCACCCGAAACTGACCAGGTAATGGAAGAAGTCAAGGAGCCTGTTGTGACGGTCAATACTTTTCAGACACCTGTTGCAGCATGCAGTACAGAAGCTCCACTGCCACCAAAGGAGGTGGTTATGCCAAAGGTCTTAAAAACTGCCACAGTCATAGATCTGCCTGAGTCACCTGATGCTGCTTTTATGGCGGATCCACTGCAGTCACAAATCATCCAGCCTGATCCAGGTAATGCTAAGGGTGAGGAGCACCTGTGAAGCAATGGCTTTTTCCCAAGCGTCTAGCACATATAGCACCACAAAATTTTAACTACCATAAAGCAAACGGACAATTAAAGAGACTAGTAAGTCTAGTAATGTCATGGAGGCATCTGGGGAACTTACTTGAGACGTCCAACAACACAAGACCTTCACTTCCACAAGGCAACTAGGTGGAGGCCAATTCTGTGTCCAAGCCAGCTGAAGCACCCTCCAATGCAGCCACGAAGTGATCGGACAATGCCGAAAAGTTCAGAGCTCAGTGTGATCATTGGTGTGTCTGAAGCACTCAAGTCTCCCCCCCCCCCCCCCCCCCCCCAATCACTACAGGATTTCCACTGCCACCAAGTGAGCATATCTTAAACTGGATGAGGATCAGTGTGCACTGCAATATGTCGCCCAACCTCACGGAATGTGTGGCATCACAAGTGTACCAAACGACACAGGACATAATGCCGGATATGACTGTTGGCCCCTTGGAGAGACCCATGACACTCGACACCGTCGGAACACTCAACATCTGCAAAGAAACTGGCTGGTGCCTGAAATCATGAAGCCTTGTGTGGTAATTGAGGTTTCTGGGACACCAGGGGCATCTTGCAGCTTGGAAACTCCTGTGCCCCATTATTACTTAGTGATGTGCAAGATCCCGAAGCCGATTAGGGGTCCCGATGTACAGCCCGAGTCACCCCACACCAAAGAGCTTTCACTTCTTCAAGCCAGTGACGTGATACCGAGTGCTTTGACTGTTTTGGAGAATTGTCTGATATGTGTAGTACTTATAGGCTGCGGTGTCCACGGCTGCAAACCAACCATACTAAAATGAACAATCTGAAGATATGTGTGACCCTCACTGCTGTGCCTCAAGATCATGCACTTTCTCACTTGAGTATGAACAATGTTTTGACCATGATCAGTGTGCTGCCCAGACCTGAAATGCTGAAGTTGTAAGTCGGCGATCCAAAAAGTTATCCGGTTTCTAGCAGATAGGTAGATATCATTTCACTGTGATGCCTCCAGCAATGATGTGGCCTCTTGGCAGTGTCATTACTGATGAGTTTATGAACAACAGTCAGTTAAAAACGCTGAAGGTAGGTGGGAATTCTCTACTGATTGTTTTCTGCATCGTCACAGCATGTGCCGTGGCAGTAATATTTTTGCCCTTTCTAAGAAGCTGGAATTCACCCATCACTGTAATGTTGCTTTGCTTTATGTAGTACCCTTGCCTTGGAAATTATTTTACACGTAACTAACTGTTCGTGTCAGGAGTTGCTACCGACAAAGTTCAGAATTGTATTCACCTTGTTTAATAAGTTTCAGGAACGTTTAATACAGTTGATCGTGAAAATGGCATTATTTGCAACTTCAAGCTGATCGTTTTTAGCATTTGAGTTTCAACACGAATAAAACGTTTAGAAAATGTAGTGCCTCCCACATGGTTACTAACTATACTCGTTTTCACCTCAAGAATCTTAGTAAAAGAAGTCCGGCTCCTCGGAGAAATTTGAATTTCCCCCTTTATGTAGGGAATTAAGATATATGTTCGTACACCCGCCGGCAATATGAAAGTGAACACCTTACTTGGTTTCTTGCCTGCTTTACGGCTCCCTAAAGCTATATTAACTCTCAACGTCTCAAATGGTACGTGGCTTGGGGTCTAAATTTTGCGTTCTAGCCCTCTTCTGGAACAGAGCTTGTTCCAAAACTTGCAGGAGCGTCAAAAACAAGGGGAGGGATGTTCACCTTCATATCGCTCACGGGTGTACGTACATTTTATATTAGACAGATGTTATATTATCAACACGTACACACTTCAAACGCCATGAGCATCGCTTCTTACTCCGACAACCAGGTCTTGTAAGAAGTTGAACTACTCGCGGCGTATGAACAATGCGTAAAACATGTTTTTTTTTTTCTGTAGTAATGTAGACAGTTGGGCGAGTGGGTATAGATTGAACATAGTTACAGTCGCGCACAAAAGAACAGGAACAGAGAAAAGAAACCCGTAGACGACAGACAAGCGCAACTCATGTAGTGACGAAAGATGAAAAGAAAGAGATACACTGTAAAAAATGACTGAAATAATAGCTACCTGACCGTGGAAATCACGGCGCGACCACCAAGATACAGTCACAATTTTTATTTCACAAACGAAATGCTGTAACTTAAAAAAAAAAAAAAAAAGTTTTTTGGTTCAAAGTACTATTTTAGATTTGTTAAAACATGAGAATGCGACGCGAGCGGTTGACCGGTCGTGTCTGCTTGCGTCGCCTCGGCAAGAGAGGTCTGGTGTACTGGCCTTCGCACATCGTACCTTCGCCGAGAAATGTTCGCGCGTCGCAACCATGAAGTTGCCGGTGATCGTTGCCAACCCAAGTACAATGTCGTACCGTATTGAAAATAGCAGTCGCGAGGACGCCGCTGACGTCGCACTCACGACGCCGCCAAAGCAGCCGCCGACATAATCCTGGAAACCACCATTTTTTATAACTCTGCTCGTCTTGGCTTTAGCCAACTTCTCATCACGAATCCTCCTTGGAGAAGCGCAAGGACTCTGCGTACGCACGCTATTTCGGAGAAATAGCGCACGCTAAAATTGCGCACGCAAAGCGCAAAACCTGGTTTGCGTGTGGAGCATGCGCAGTGCCGACGACGCTATTCCTTGCGTACGCAAAGCTTTAGCGTGCACTATTCTAGAACTCCCTAGTTTTAGAATCAGTAAAGCTATACGCACTACGTCGTGCACTTCGGCCGGAAATGGCTGTACGCACTACGCGGATAGCTGCCATTTGGGTCACCCTTTTCGGACGCAGCGTGTATCACTGGTGAGGCTGCGCAAGGCGGAACGCATTTCTTTGCTTTCGTGCCGAAAGTGCGATGGTACCAGCAGGTACCTGGAGAGGGCGAGGGATGTCAAGGCCTACGCTGTCGAGAAGATGACCTTCGTCGCTTGGCCTGCTGGAATGCGATCGGTGAGAGCGGCGATCTGTGTAGAGAGTCGTCCAATCTCCGGGTGGAACTCCTCGCAAAGGCTGTTGATGTCACATGCAGGCGTCACCGCGCCGGCCGCATAAGTCGTGGGAAGCGGTAGAGGCATCAGCTGGTGTCAATATAATGATAAGCTGGTGTAAATTTTTATTTTACACCAGCTTGTCACTTAAAGCTTTTCCTTATTTTTGTAAATATCTTTTCGTGATCAATTTTTCTTTAATTTGACTTTTTCTTCTACTCTTTTTCTTTCGTCTCTTCTTTCTGTGATATTAGTCTCAAATTTATCTTTGGCGTCCTCTATCCTCTCATAAAACGTCAGTTGTAAGTGGCCACTCTGTCCTCTCTCTTCCTTTTTCCTGCGCTCGTCTTTAGCGCTCATTTTGTGCACCATTCATCGCAGAGTGCCGTCCAGCTTGTCACCATACTGGGAATCGCGGGACAATGGTGATCACATCCCTTACAAAAACGGGTCTCAACATTCTTTTTAATTTTTTTAGACTTCTTATTGACTTTCTGCGATCCTACTGAATTCCTTTATAAACGCACTTTGTTTTGACTATTGCCAAAAAACTTTCAAAAGAAAAAAAGTATTGAATTTGTTTGTAGACTTATTTATAAAAAAATTAAAAAGAACTTGTAAAAACGTTTTTCTTTAGGTTATTTTCTAAAAAAATTCAAAAGAAAAAACAATAGATTTTGTTTTGTAGACTTATTTATAAAAAATTAAAAAAGAACTTGTAAAGACGTTTTTCTGTGGGTTATTTTCTAAAAAAAAATTCAAAAGGAAAAACAATAGATTTTGTTTTGTAGACTTATTTATATAAAAAAATTAAAAAAGTTGTAACGACGTTTTTTGTAGGTTATTTTCGAAAAAAATAAAAATAAAACTTATTGACATTATTTCTTTATAATATTTTATAAAAAGAGACTTTTTTTATTATTTTATTCGGTCTGCAGTCGTGTGCTGGGTCCGATATGACAAATATTTTTTTTTACTTTTTATTGGAAATGTGTTGACTTCTTGTTCACTCTGATTACTTTCTTTTGGCTGACTTCCTGTTGACATGGTCAACAGAAAGTTTGTTGATTTTGTGTTGAAACTTTTTTTTATGATTTTCTTCTGCCTGAGCCAAAAGCAAAGCTATTGACTTTCTATTAACTCTACGTTGGATCTTTTTCTGTAGACTTCCTGTTGAAAGTGTTATCAGAAATACTGCAGACGTTCTATTTACTTCGTGTTTAAATTATTCAGTTGACTTTCTGTAGCCAGTGTCAAAAGAAAAGCTACAGACTTTCTGTTGACTTTTTATTGAACATAATACATCTTGACTAAATCTCAAAAGTCACTAAGTTTCTCAATGGTCTTAGACAAGTTGAGAACCGTAGGGAGGAGCTTCCGTTCTCCTGCCTCCAGCGCGAGCCTTCTATCCTTGACAACTCTTCGACGTCTTACATACAAAGAATGAATGTAAGAAGGAATTATAAAAAATTTAAGTGGCCAATTTTAACTAGGAGTTAAATAAGTTGTCAAAACAAAGTCTAAAAAACATCAAAAAAGTTTAAAAAGAAATTCAATACGACTCCAGAAAATTTTCAACAAAAATTCAAAAGAATTTAACAACAGATTTTTGTAAGGGATTGTTCGCGGGATCACATAACCGTCATCAGTGTGTGGTCACTTGACTATGCTGCAAATAGCGAACCAATCATAGATGGTCACATGACCATTATCTATTGTCCATGAACACATTACAGCATGCATCTGGGTGAGCCCAGCACATTCTGAGCTTTCGTAGTTTTGGTGAGCATGATGAAGCTTGCCTGAATTTTTTCTTACATTGCTGTGATGCTACTCACGCCTACATTGCACCACAAGTTATTTCATCCCATCAATATAGAAACTAATTGATCTGACCCTGCTTCATTTCTGGACTATCACGGTGGGCTTGAGCAAATAATCAAAACTTTGCTGCCCTGGGCAATATGCTGTTAAATTTTACTTTTGTAAAATTGCTGCGGTGCTTTTTGGTCATTTTTGGCCAATGCATGGTCTGTCCAATCTAGTTAGTTAGCCAGCTCCGTCGGGTACACTTTTCACCATACACTTATGCACCACAGAGAGGTGATAACCACAGGTTTCCCACCACCTACATATCTTGATTCGCTGTAGCAGAGCCACATGCTTGGAGGGGAAAATTCTCATTTGGGAAAGTTCTCAATTGAACATATGGTCCATAGATCTTTGAATAAACAGGGAAGTTGTGAAATGCTGATCTGAAAATTCTATGTTGCTGTAGAATTTAAAAAAAAAAACCTTGTGGTTTGCTAGTACGAGGTCTCCCGAAAAAGTTCACGCACTAGAACGACCCACATGATTGAACATTTATATTATTTAATACGTGGATTGAATTATGGAGATGTTAGCACTGTCAATACCAGTGTGGACATATCAAGTTCTAATACTTCTCGAGCTTATATATTACTAGTCAGATTTACATGCTAGAATAAACTTAAAAATGTTTATGTTAAGTGCAGTTGATGTGCCTAACTATAAATTACAGAATTTTTGTTAACTTTGACACTACTGATGGTAATGCAGGGGTGGGAAAGGAAAGCAGGCATTGTCGTCCAGCAATGACAAGCGAACACGTGAATTTTAATGTAGTATTCACAGTGGAATGAATGAGAACGAAGTGCATGTTCGTGCTCCAAAAGCTCCTTTTGCTGCTTGAAACTTGATATTCACCAGATTTTTGGCTGGTGCAGAAGTTGCTTTGAAATGACTTGGACTGTTCACATCACTTCAGCAGTAGCTTGGCGTTACTATCCTTGATTTATTTAAGTCTGCAGTTTTCTACTAATTCTGGTCTGTTTGAATCAAGTGTGAATCAAGGTCAGTCATCCTACGTGGGAACAAGGCATGCAACATGGAGCTCGGGCTCATTCAACACAATGTCTTGGCAGCAGGAAGATTTCAGCAGCCACAAGCAATGGCACATGGGTTTAAATTTGGTGAGTATGGCAATAATTAAGTGCTCAGCTGCTTTTATGAAGAAAAACATTTGGGGGGACACTTATGCTCAGCCTTAGAGTACGACGCGATAGCAGAAGGGCAGGGGGTGGAGGAGGAGAGGGGAGGCGGGCGCAGAGGCGGGCGCAGAGGCGGGGAGGGCAGCAGTGGGGAAGGAGATTGGAGCAGTGAGGAGGACAATCCTATTAATTTCTTGCATGCACAAGCGATCGTGGAATGGCATGAAATTCCCTATGCACGCAAGACATTGTTGGATTTTCTTGACACGCCGACGCAGGTCGCGGGATATTTTGCTGCACGGGAGCCTTAACGCTATGGTGTTAAAACATAACCTAACCTAGTTTCACTTATAACTCAAGCGTAGCTCTAATACGCTGGTTATAATTGCATAAAACAATGTCTATGTGATGCTTGAAATGAGACATGGTTAGCATGTTATATTTTTTTAGGAGAAATGACGGCTCACTGTAGATATATTGGATCTTATACATGGCAAATATAGGCCAATGATATGAGGAGTATGTAAGTGGCGGCTGCATCCCAAGCTGTCCAATTTATTTTGAATATCATCTCAAACTGAAGTGCTGAGCACACTGCTGTCACCATATGTTGATCTGTAGCAACACCTGGCACACTGCATAGAGATTATATTGCGAGCTAATCCTGAAGTTTCCAGCTCGTTCCGACTATTCATACCTCTTACGGTGGCAAGAGCATTGCATTCTGTGATGGTGGAGAAAGTATAGTTCTATGTTAGAACAACATCACTGCCCCAATGGGTAACACTATTTGAAGACAACCAGCTTAACTATAGTAGAACAATAGGAGCAAATTTCTATGTGAGCTGTGTAATTAATGTCGACCGCTGATCTTGAAAACAAACTTGCACTGCTATTAAGTTCCACAATGTCTAGTAAGTGAATATTACGATTTCCCATCGAATAGCTGTATTTTAGTGCAGCACTCTTTGCCAAAGTTTGTCAGTATCCTCTCATTCGTTTGCCCAGGTATATCGGGGCTGTGCAGGGATACTGAAATGGTATTCGGGAACACCAGAATGCATGTACTACACGGCTTATAGCTACTGAGATATAAGCTTGACTTGATTAGCAGAAGCTGAGTTATAGTATTCAGTTGTCACATATAAACTTTTTTCAAACATTGTAAGCACTATCGGCATCATTAGTTTCTATGGACAGCGAATAAAGCGTGGCTGACATTATATAGCATACCTGCTAAATTACTTCTTTTTTTGGCACATTCAGACATGTTATATTGATAAATGGTTTATTTCTTTTCCAGATCAAAAGGTGGATGGGCATGGGGCCTCACCAACCAAGTAAATAAATGTGTTGTTTCTATTACTATTCAACACATTATTTATGCAGTGTTCTGGCTTAACTGCATTTGCATGTACATACACAACGATCGCATTGCAGACATGAAGACCACTCCAATTACAATATACAGAATGTTTACAGGCACAAAATGGCTAACCTAAGAGGCTACATGACTCACTCTTTCATTCATTGTCTGTTGACCAGTAGTAGGAAATAAATCAAAACAGCGAAACATGTGCGGTGAAACGCTAAGCATGTCGTACAGTGCGGTGGGAAGATGTTTGAATCTGACAATGCTTAATTTTGTCGAATTCCGCAATCTTTCTAACGTGTTGTACAAAGTGCTGAGCGCTTCACTGTGCCAGCATTTTGCACCTTCTATTTACTTCTTAGAATGGTCAACCAGCAGTAAATTAAATGGTGAACATTTTTACGATGACCGTTAAATTAGCGGTCAGTTGACCGGCACATAAACTGCCACCATGCCGTGATCTTAGCGGCAGTCAGTAAATCTTGTTTACGGTCTGTTGAGTATTGCCCCGTAACATTTACTGTATATTTTTTTACTGTGACCGTTGAATTCATTGGGAGATGACGATCAGACAGTAAACTTGAATTTACTGTGCCGTTTAAATTACGAGAAGTTGGCAGCCAGATTTCTGGTCAACTGACCGTAATTTTTACAGTCACAGTGTACGTTAATTTTACCAGAAAATAACGGTTCGGCTTTAAATGAGATTTGCGGCTTGCTATAAAAATTACGTGCCATGAGTGGGTGATAAAGTTGCCGGTCAAAATGACCGTAAATTCAACGGCCAATTTTTTTACAGTATTATACAGAAAGCCGAATCAGCTCGAGCGTTGACCCCACAGGTTCGAAGGCCCGCAAGCTGGGGGGACACGTAAAATTACCCACATGAGAACGATTTCAAGTAGGCCATTTTGTCTTCTGTTAATGAAACAGACGGATAGCTGAAACATCGCTCGCCTATGCTTAGGATAATAAAAGCTTCAAAAATCTGTGATATGTGTAAAAGTTCGGTTTTTTTTTTTTTTGTTTTTGTTTTTTTTTTTAGTACTTGCCTATTATTTTGGCTTTTGCTAAGGACGGCGTACAATTACAAGATTTACAGTGCTGGGGTAGATTGAGGAAAACACCAGAGAAACCGCAGTCTCAGCTCAGGGGTCAACGGAGTATAGGTCCTTTCAATACAACGAGGTAGAGGGGCTTAGAGCGATAAACCGGGGTTCCGGTCTGCACTCGAAAGTGACCCCCATAAGGCGGCTGCCATTGTACGCAAATTTGACCACACGTCACATGACCAAACCAAATACGTGACGTCACAGGAAAGATGGCAGCGCCCATGCAGCGGCTGGCCCCAGCTGGGCCGGAGCTTGTCGGATGTTGGCTGTCGTTCGTCTCGGCGAGTTGATTTCAGACGCGGAAGCCGTCATATGAGGCCGGTCGAAAGCGAGTTCAGAGTTCAGCGTGGTGTTTGACGTAGTTATAACGTGAAAATACGGAGGAACGGTGTGCATTTCGCTGGTGACCGACCGGGATATTGCCACGGAAGAGACAATCTGACCTACGTTGCTCGGACCTCGGATTGATTCGGATACCGCTAGGATAAAATTTAAGGCGACGTTTCTGTGCTCTCGTTGACCATCGGAATCTTCGAGGTTTGCAGTGAAGCGTGTGCAATATATTTGGATACACAGTTTAGCGACGGAAATTGCGTGAGTAGTGCTTGGCGGTGTGCAATCTTGGTAGAGCTTCGATCAAATGACCGAGGGCTTACTTCGGTTGTGCGGCGCACCGGAAGGCTGCCTTGAAGCTGGTAGTTCCCGTGCCGTGCTGAATGATGCTGTGCCACTTACAAATTGTTCCGGCGTAGAAGTGCACTTTCACGGAGCACAGGTGTGCGGCGCACCGAAGAACTGCCTTCAAGCTGGTAGTTCCTGTGCCATGCTTTAGGTGATGCTGTGCTGCTTCCGAAATTGTTCCGGCGTAGACGTGCACTTTCACGGAGCACAGGTGTTTCAGTTGGTATTGATCCCGCTGGTCTGTCGCACGTTTCGTCAACACAAACGTTTCATCCACACTCGTTACGCGAATGGCAAGCTATCCGGACATTTCATCGAGCCTGTTACGTACCCAGCTCACGCCGCTTTGTGGCAACAGTCTGCAGTGGCTCATTACCAGAAAAGTGGTCCCACATCCATTTCAGTTCAGTTCGTCCACGGCAGTCGCCAAACCCCGAAGGAGAGGATTTATTCGGACAGAATGCCACTAAAGCAATGCAGCTTCTTCAGTGGTCAGGATAGATTCTCTTCTGCGAGTTTTGTTATACTGTCACGGATCCTTGTTCCAGTCCTATCTTCTATCAATATTCACTATTCTGGGACACTGCAGGTCATGCTCAGCTGTAATCGTATGTTCTGGTGGAGGTGCTGGGCACCCATAGCCCTTCACTCTGTGTGAACCTGGCGGCTCTTCAGCCGAGTTACTCCATAATAGGACACGGCTGGCGGACTATCCTGCGTCTTACACCCCCGTCGAGCCGTAAGCAAAATCCTGACCCGAGCCTGGCAGAACAACCGCAAGACGACCGAATACCACAAAAAGTAACCTCGGAAATACACCACGAAGCACCTGAAATCCGAGCCAGTTGCTGCTACCAGGAAAAACCACCGGAATTCGGTCTCCTGTCAGAAAATCCGAAGCTGACTAAGCCAACAATGACAAACCTGTAGCAGCAAACAGTGTCCCCTCCCACCATTGTTTGCATGCCCGTCGCAAATCACACTCCGACGCTTTTTCACGCTAGGTGTATGAAGACGTCAAGGACTGGATTGAACAATATGACAGTGTCGCCCGCCACATTGGGTGGACAGACAACCAGGTCCTGCTGGTTGTCTGTCGTGGAAGAAACTGCCGGCGCTGGTCTGAGAACCATGGATCCTCCTTAACGTCATGGGAAGTTTGCAAGATCGAGCTGAAGCGTGCATTTGTCAGCCAACATCAACGAGAGAGAGCCGCATTCTTGATTCTGTCCAGGACACTGCCCCAACGAGAGCGCCATTGCACTCGTGGAGGATGTTTTGCGCTTGATCGAGCGCCCACGCCCACGCCGACCTTGATGTTACAGAAGACAAGAACCTAAGAATCCCATGCCCCTCACGTGAGGGACAACACCTTCGGCAGCCTTGTCCGCAACCCCCAACAACAGTCGAAGTGTTCATATCACCGAGGCTTCCAACATGGAATGTGCACTGCATGCCCGAGCCTGCCACTATGAACAACTTTCCGGCGTCCGACACTCGAGTTGTCCAGCTACTACTTTGACGCCAGCCTCCCAGGCATCCACGACATCATCCACGACGTTGTCTGGGAGGAGATCAGGAAGCTACTTCCTGCCATCAGTTGCCTGGCTTTTATTTTGATTGCCGAGATTGTTTCGGAACAAGTTTCACAGGTATTTCAACCGAGACTTCTGCAAGCGAAGCGGCATCTGACAAACCAAGGGCAACTTACGCCACAATGGCACGACGACCGCCACCGGCTGCCTCTTAGTATTCAATGCCAATTCAATGAGACACTCTAACGCCGAAGCATTCCCGACATCGTGTGTAGGTTTGTGCTCAACAAAGTACACCGAGGAAAACGTAGGTGATGCGAATGTGCGACCGAAAACCACTTTGCTACCACTGCATGAAGCCGACCATGTCTACCAAAGCAGCCCGTACCAATGAATTGGTCTGCGATGGTTCGTGCCAAACGACCCTCGATTACGTCTCGAGGAGCGACCACGGGAGATTAAGGATTACCTTCGGCGACCTTTGTCCCTGATGCCGAAGGTGCTGAATCGAAGATTCTGAATCCCTGATTACCCCGAAGCTCCTCATGTCCATCACCTCAACAAGAGGTAAGCACGACAAAGCAGGTGAGCGGCGATGCAGTGACAGTGGATTTGGTGTTGGTTGTCGTCCAAGGACAATACCTAAAAATTTGCTGACATCAATTTTCTGTGTCCACTCCACGAAGCACACAATTTCCAACTTTGAGGGAGAATGCCCCTGAGTGACTTGAAGGAATAGAATGGTTGGTTGCTCTCAAAAGTGAACTGCAAGCATCACCAGACTTGGATAGCAAACAAAAATTGTTGCCAGCTATCAAGTCAACGGTACAGCAAAAGGCACAGCCACGTAAGCAATACATGCCCGAGCTTGCTGCATTGATGCCGAAAACTACCAGGAAAATTTTCGGATTAGAAGCCAGCCCTGCAGCTTCAGTGCATCAGACGTCAGTGGCCGCACATGACGTATGATTACAAGACAGCATCAGTCGGTCAAAGTTGCCACTCGACCAAACTGAACACCGACGTGCCAGGAGCGTCATCCGACAACAAGGTCCACAGGTACTACGACTGAACGCCTGACACGAGACTGTCGCAGAAAGAACTCGTTATGGAACCATTTCCTAAGAATCAATAATTATGTAATCAAGTGGAAATAAACATATTTGATACACTAACCAGATAAACATATTTCCGCTTGCCTTCATGCCTTGAGAGTCTACACACCGAGAATTGTGTCCACTGCACGCTCTGGACCTTACGAGGACACTCGCATCTCTGACCCTTCAATATTAATTAAGGGGTCATACCAGACTGGCAGACTTCTTGCAAGGGGCTGCACTCGTTCAACCTTTCCTGAACATGTGGTGCATCCGAAAACCAACTCCAGTGATGTGAAAATGTTATTTATTAATTTATTCCTTCCAGGGGCCTTCGTAGGCATTGCAGAGAGGATACTTAAAACTACACACATGATAATAGCATTAAAGCACACTGCTGTAACTTGTTAAATGGAAAAACAAACACACCTCTGAGCATATAGTTTAATAGTATGTGTTGATGCATTGTTATATAGCATAACACTTCCTATATGTATGACACAATAGACCCTTTACAGAACCTTATCAAGCAACACAACTGTCACCATTTTTTTCGGCGTAAAGCACACGAATGGGCCCCAGTTCACGTCGAACGCTAATGCAGCATTCGAGTCCAATACGCGCTGAGCCGAATTCACAGGGATGGCGGACATAACATTCTTGTCGAACAAATGCCCAAAGTCTGAAAGCTTGGGGTAATTACAGTAGTAGCTACTGTCATTTGTTTCATCAGAATTTGGCAGACGGCAAAGGCTACGGTCTCGGTGAGTCAATACACACATTGCAGAGAGGCACATGACAGCATATCACCAGAGTGCTTGTCTGCACAGATTTGTCACACACCTTCGCTCCGTCTCTCTGATTGGCTCGAGGGGGCTGTGGCGGTTGGCCTTTTCCAAGTACGGTGATGCGAAGTATAGACAGCCCACACTTTTAAAAAGAGTCTATTGAAGAGACCGAAAGGAATGGTAGTCAACATTTCTCAACAAGACTGCTCTCCAGGCAAGGGATGAACACAAATATGAATCATCTTACCCAGGTAATTAGAACAATTAAATAATTGACCGACTAATACAATGCACTCTTGATGGAAAAGAGTATAGCTGCAATAAATCCTACAAAACAGAAAAAATGCGCAGTTAATCTATGCATGCACCAAAACAGTTGTTCTTATAGCAAATCAAATAGCTTTGAAGCAGGTGCCTGCAACGATTTATTCTTCCCCATGCTCAGTAAAACGCCATCCTCGTAGCTGAAAATAAGGGTGCACTTCGCACTCACACATACACAAAAAAAAAGGAAGAAAAGCGATCGAATGTAGAATCGTGGATTAGCACAAAAGAATCGCAGGAGCTTCCTCGCTAAAAGTTGCTATGGTTGTTCGGTGACGGAGGGCTGAAACAACTTCCCTTAGGCCCTAACGCGACGTGTACATTTCGCGTAGATTCTCAGATATTTCAACGTTCAAACAAAGCTAAGAGAATGCGAAAATTTCATGTTAAAAGCACTCAACGTTCTATCGGTCCTCGGACACATCCCGGAATCCGAGCACCGGTACGGCGATGCTGTCTCACAGGCGTTAATATCCAGATGATCCAGAGCGATCTTGCGCAAAAACGGTATAAAGTCTCATTCCTTCATATTTTCACATTATACCTGCGTCAGCGAGCACGAAGAAGCCCGAAGTCGTCGGAAAGCAGCTGCACATCACGGCTACCGCTCACCGAACAAACTCGCATCCGCCAGCTCTGGGCGCTGCCATCTTACCCGTGACGTCACGGCTCTTGGGAGGTCACGTGACGAGTGGTCACATTTGCGTAAAATATGGCGGCAACCGGGGGGGTGCCACTTCCGAACTTCCGGTTTATCACTCTAAGCCCCTCTACCTCGTTGTTTCAATAGAACTTTCCGTTGTTAGAAGGTAAAGTTCGCCGCAAAGGACCAACAACAAGCGAAATATTCCCTCCCAGAGGGTGCACCTGTTGGGCGCTGCAATTGGCCATGGATCGGGGCAAACGAGAGCGCTAATTGGTCACCTCGTATGACACGTAAGGCGCTCGCCATTCTTCGCGCGTGTGTGGACGCGCGCCCGCCCGGCGGCGAGCGCGCTCCTCGCCGACGCTCTCCGCTAGTCATTATGGTTTTTCTTCGTGGAATTCGATCGTTCCAAGGACTGGCGTGCCAGCGCAGGAACGTTCTTCATTGTTTTGTTCGGCTCAATCTCATCTTACGACGTCACCGAGAGCGCTGTATTGACTTTCGAAAATCCAAGTCGGGTGTACCGTATGCAGGTATGTTCTGCCCGTGTGATAGCTTGTTACGGTTGTGACGTCCCGGGAGGTCTTCCCGCCACAAAGGGGTGGCGGACATGTTAGCACTCTTGAAGGCGTCGAACATTCGATGAAATCAGTCGTAAACGCACGCAAGGTTTGAAGAATAGACCCTACCGGAAAATCCCAGGAGACCTTGCAACCAGTGGAATTGTGGTGTTGTTTAGATGTACGCTTGTGCCGGCTCGAACGCTTCGTATATTTGGTAGCGGCACGATTCATTATTTCTTATCATCAGAAGCTCAGAACGCACGAGAAAAATTAAGCGATCGAAAAATAAGGTCATTACGTACTCTGTTTTGCTTTCCTTCCGAAACCTCTCCGTTCTCAAATCAAGAACTGTTAAACCAACGTCAACCTCGTTTTCGCTTCTTGGATAATTTCACGTGCCGTACATCTGAACGTCACAATGCGTAAAGAAGACGCCGGGGGCACCACATATTTCCGGAAAGGTCTATTGAAGTTCATAACTAACAAGAACTAGACTGACTCGCATTTACACAAGCGCATATTAGAACATTGACATACGTTCTCACCAGTGGCGAAGTCAAAAGCTTTTTGTAGCGTGAGCTACACTGGCCGAGGTTGAGCAGTTTCACGTGGCTCCTGGAAAGCCGTGCTGCTCATGCGCGAGGAGCAGTGACGTCACACGGCGCACAGCTGGCGCGCCGGAGCCGCCGCCGCCGCGCGCGCCTCGCCGGTCTGCGCATTCCAGAGGAGTGACGTCATAGCCGCGGCAGACGCACTGGCGCCGCCGCGTGCCCAGCTGTGCGCCTCCGTTGCACAGTAGCCAAGTCTCACGCTGCACCGGAGCCGCTTGATAGCGCCTTTCATTTTTCGGTGTATGGGGATGGAGGAGGGAGAGAGGGGTTGGGGTTCCCTGTTTTTGGGTGCCGTTGTGCGTCGTGTGCGACGTTGAATCGCACACTTAGGATCTCATAAAATTATATCTTTTCGCAGAAAGTTGCTGAGCGTCTTGCATAACACTAAATCAATAATTTTTAGAAAGTTGAACGCATGAGAACCGCAGTAGTGCGCTTAAAGGGGTAGGGAAACGAAATTTCAGCGCTCATTTTCTAACTTTAATGTGTTGCATGTCGCACCCTAACCTCAAAAACACCAGTCTTCCGTTGAAAAGCACAAGAAAACTAATTTTAAAGCTAAATAAACGACTTTCAATGTGCACCTGGTGGATGCATGCGGAGCCTATTTGGGAGGTAGTCTAGCAACGTTGTTGAATCTGCTACGTAGTCGTGACGTAGCTGATTCCTTCGGAGCAGCGCCGCTCTTTGGCATTTCAACGTTTTCCTTAGCTTTCCTCCTCAACTCACAAATCGCGTATTGTACCAAACGGTCCAAGAAGACGGAAAGGGAAGACTCCTCTCTTTCTCGGACCCTCATTCGTGCAACCGGAAACAACCATTCTACCCCTAGAAGATTAGCCCGTTCCTCAAAACTCGATCAAAAGTCGCTTTCCCCACCTCGTTCAGCCCTAAGCTGACAGTGTTGTGTAAGCTACGTGCTCCATGGACCAGCCACACGCTCGTCACCCCACGGGTACTTCGAACGGCTCGGTTGTAACGCGCTGACGCGCTATTAACACCACAACAACGCTGACAACGCCACCAAGGGCAAAGCTCATAACCACGTCTGCTTTGCTACTCCACGAACGCGGGAAATCTTTTCTTTCTGTTTTTGTTTGCGCCGGATATCCCATGATGCATCGCGCTCTCCGTTCGCTTCTCTTCGAGCGCTTGCTCGAGTGCACCGTTTGGAACGAAAAATATAGCCAATTGTTCAAAATACAAACGTGCGATTATCATTTACGGTTATTATCCGTCATGCTTGACTCATTTCCGAACGAAATCTGATTATTTCAATTTATGTTTTCGTACCCCCTTAAAGGGGCCCTGCGATCCAATTTAAAGGACCCATGAAACGAATTTTGGGCTGGAGTAAATCAATTTATATTGGGATTTTACTAATAGCACATCGTTCAGTGGGCCAAAAGAACAAAGGTAGAAAGTCAGAAGCCTGACTTTCGCTACGAAAATTTGCAAAACATAGCGGACTATTTCGTACCTCCTTCCCTTCGTAAACTCTCCGCCTTTTCACTGTGATACATCCGCGGACCCCGCAGCGCGTCACCGGGCTACTAGCCACCATAACCGGGCCCCCGCAGCGCGTCACCACACTCTAAGAAAAAATGGAGAGAAAAAGTAGCAACGGCGCGTCTTCCTCGCTTCTACTGACGCGCCCCCAAGCGGACACGAGAAAAGGGGAGGAACGAAACGTTTTTCTCCTTCTCCAGGCAGACGGGAGAAAGCTTTCGCCCACGCGACTCATCTTCTTTCGGTTTCGTTTTTCGCGCACGTTGTTTAATAAATAGCTGTTGAGTTGATTCAGCTTCAGCGGCAGCAAAGGCCGCCTGTAATTCCGTCTTCTAGTCTAAACGTGCAGTAAATTTCGTTTGTATTGACGTTTTTATCATTAATTTTATCAAACGAGCAAACGAAGCCGCTAGAAACAGCGAAGTTTCGGAGCAGTGCCAGCAGCGCCACGTACACTGGGGGATCGCCGGATCAGGGGGGTAAAGGTGGGTGAGGAGGAGTGGCAAATCCCGTGCGCCGACATCCTGGGTCCCGAGTGAACGAACGCAAAAGAGAGCGACAGAACACGAGAGAAAGAAAGCAACGTTGCCATGGTAACGCGAAGAGTGAAAACCCTCAGCAATATAAACAGTAATAATTTAACGTTGTAAACTAAATTATGAGCTATTCTAACGCTTATAAAAAGCAATGAACTCATTACGCTGCATTAACTTCTCTTCTGTCGAAATCTCGGAAATCTGGTGATTGCGCAGTTTCGTATTCCTCAACCGTGCCCAGCCGCGCCCCACCGGCGAAGCCGGGTATATGGTTTAGTTTAGCGTTAACGCGAGGCCGTACATCTGGGCGCTTTTCAAAAAGAAAGCTTCGAAAGGAACGTGAATATCTTTCCACCGGTAAGTTCGTGAATTGTTGAAGTTCACGAAACTGCTCTGATGATGTAACCGTGTTTGGGACCCCGAGGGTCTGCCTGCATGATCCGCCGCTTGCGGCAGTCAGAATGTATGGGAAAATGGCGGACCTTTTCCTCTAGAGTTAGTATGTATGATCTCTATGGGCCGGATGGCCGTCTCCGGAAATCGAGACTCGCGCGGCTCGGAACCGACGGAACTACAGCACTACAGTCCTACAGTCACTACAGTAGCGAAACCACGCGGAACTGTGTCGACGTTTTCGACGTTATGGAAACCGCAGGAACTGCGTCCAAGACAGGCAGGTTTTGCTGCCGGCTGCCTGGGTGCCTTCCGTCCTGAGTTCGGTTCTGTTTTCCGATGCCGAGTGCAACCGGCGTTCAACGTGGTTTTGTATTTGTGCGTGTCAGCAACGTAGCTGCAACATCGTGATGGCAGTGTTGTGGGTTGTGAACGGAAGACTGGAATTATCGCCGATGTCACCGTGTGTTCGCGTATCAGTGGTGTAACCACAGGATGAGATCGTAAATTGTCGGGCATTGATGCCGTTGGTCGGGCCGTGATCGGAGGGGGCGGGGTGTCGCAGGTTGACATTCCGCTTTACATTAATAAGTTTAATACCACTTAAGAGATTACGTGCAATCGATTAACGGGCGGATAGTCATGTTGGAACGCTGGTCTGAACAGTAGAAGCTCCTATTGCTATCGTACAGTGGCCAATGTGACTGTCGGAATTGTCTCGTCCCCGAGAGCGATTGCGCTCTGGGGTAAGGACTGAACAGCACGAAATCGTGACGGAAAGTACGTATATTTACAGTTATGGAATTTCAGCATTAAAAAACAATAGTAGGTAAAATCGAAAAAAAAAAAGAAGCTACCCTTTATTTTGCTGTTTAAATATACTACGGTTCCTGGAGAAACTGCCCTCCAAGTGGCGCGCTGGGATGAGCGCTAGAAGTTTTCGGGCTCGCCACGGCGTAGCTCCGTACACTTAAAGGCCGCCGTACAGTTCGCGCTTTCCACTTTTTCTGCGTTTCCTCCTCCCCTGCCCTCCTTTCCTTCCTTCACCGCCCGCCCGCCCCCCCCCCCCCCCCTGCCCGCCCCCCCCCCCCCGCCCCCTGTTTACCGCCCTTCCCCGAGGGGACAACACGGAGAATGGATTAGGAGACGCCTCCGTTAAAGGAGGACCAGCAGAAATATTCTTCCGCCTGGCGGAAAGTCCTCCTCGCCCTCTTTCTTTCTTGTATTGTAGCACGGCGATGCGAGGGGAAAGGTCTCATTTTGCGCCGGCTTCTTCTGAGAGGATAAGCCGAGAAAATCCCCATTCTGAGCGACGGGCGATCGGTGCGGCAGCAGCGACCTCGTGACTTAGAGGTAGCTTCAGCTCCTATCGCGTAATCTGCCCCATTTTTTGGCGCTCACCAAGCCTAGCCCCTCGGGTGTAGGTTTTACGGAGCTGCAGGGCTGCGCCCGCGCAGTCACCGAATTTCCGCTGTCGAAGGTCTTTAGTTTAGCCCGTGGCAAAGTAAACGCATACTTGAGAGCTGCGATGCATCCCCGCACCCATTGAAGGAACGTTTCATAGATATTTTCGGTTGATCAAGGAGCTCAAAACACATGCGCGAGAAGTGGTGACTTGAATATGTAAGGATGACTCACATCTTCACAAAACGTTCCATCTTCAAAAAAACGGCTTATCACGCTCAAACCTGCCTCAAATTGGGATCGATGGAGAAGAGAACGATGTATCAGGCGCGGGCATCTTCTAGAAGGTCTCTGTTTTCTAGCAGGGAGCACAAACATTGTGTGCGTAACTCACACTATATGATGGCCAACGAATGTAGGTGACATTTATATTTACGCATCCCAGCAACCACATGAGGTGAGAAGGCAGCTATGGTGTGTGTCGATACTAAAAAGTTCTTGTGGATCGTCTTTAGCTCTTGGATAACCGCACCCTACAACAACTTATAAGCTATAACCTTTTTCTGAGCATTCTTGATCGAGTGCGGCTATCGAAGCGTCTGATGTTATAGTTCAACGTTGCTTAAATCGGCGCTATAGCACGTGCTGCCACTTTAAAGTATTTCTGAGGCATTAAAAATAAAAAATAAAAAAAAAATCAACTGTAGCCTTTTTTTAACATAATACGCGTTTGTAATTTGTCTGTGCAAACACATTTTAGTTAGCACGGACAAACTATTGCCGGTCTTTCTGATTTTGTTTTTTAGAAATAAATGATATTTAGAAAACTGTCAATGCAACTATCCAACCTAAGTGGCAGAGCTCAGTGCTAGACAATACATGTTGCTGGGCAGAAATAGTAAAAAGCGCCGATGTCGCGTTCGGGCTAAAAGTGCCACGTAATGCACGCGTACCGCTACAAGTGCGTCCGGACATTTAATCGAACGCCGTTTCATCGAATGCCGTTTCATCGAAGCCGTTTCATCGAACGCCGTTTCATCGAACGCCGTTTTATAGAAGCCGTTTCATCGAACGCCTTTTCATCGAACAATGTTACAGTCTGTAATACTTTGGAATTTACTTTAATTTTTATACACAACTTCATCTCATTCTCTCTTTTTTTTTTCTTTTGTTTCTGCTTTTATATCACTGGGTGCAGTGGCGAGATAAGTTCCATCGTGAACATATCCTGCTTCGAGAAGAAAGCCTCCATGAAACAATGACCCTCTTCATGTCACATGAAACAATTAAAAATGAGGCAAAAACAGAAAGCACAGATGCTTAAAAGTGTTTTAAGTGTCTGTCCTTTATTTGCAGCGTCGTGGTTTCAGCCATGTATGTACATGAGTAAAGCTTTTCAGTAAGTCGCATACCCAATTGTTTTTATTTCTTTTTATGCCAATTGCTTTTATTTTTAGTAATTTGGCACCACCTTCAAAACAATTTCTCAAGTGACTACCTTAGTCTTAACAAGTGCAAGGTGAAACATCTATAAAGCACTGTTATGCCCCAAAACTCGGTACAGGGCCATAACTGAGAAATTCGATGAAACGGCCCTTGGCGATTCGATAAAACGGCGTTCGATGAAACGGCGTTCGACGAAATGTTCGTTCATTCGGTGAAACGGCTTTCGATGAAATGGCGAAAAAGTGAGGTTCAGGCTTGGTCGGAGATTGCTACGGTTACACTCGTACGCTTTTTCAGTTCTATCTCGCATAAATAAGCTTCTTGCTCAAATAAACAGGGGCATCTGACTTTTCGCTCATCTTGGCCTTTTGCGCGACTGTTAACAAGTTCTGAAACAGACAAAGCAAAAGTGATTTAATTAGCTCAGGATTATAGGTTGAGCGAAATATTTACAAAGTTCAAGGTTCCCTGAGTCGTCTTTTGTATTCAATTCCCCCTCCCCTCACCACCACTTCCTCCTTCTAAATAAACAACGTAGATTATTTTATGAACCACCAGTAATAGAGCGTACTCACAAAACGTCTATTTAGCGTAAGAAAGCGTAAGAAAGGCCTTGTTTAAATGTTCGAGCAATGAACTTGTTTTCTTACTGTGCGTGACACAGCTAGCACAAACACAATATTGACATTTTTACGCAAGGGCCATGCAGAATTTAGTGTATAAGAACAAATTGATGCCTCGTAAGTTGGTGCCCAACGGAAGCACTCTTTACCGAATTGCTTGTTTAAAAATAACAACTTTTCAAACATAAAAATAAAACAAAATAACACCACTTTTTTGGGGGCCACTAAATTTACTGATTTACTATGTTAGCGTTGATTGTGCAGCGGTATGCGTACATTACGCGACACTGTTAGCGCAAACACGACATCGCGCTTTTTGCTATTTTCCCCAGCAATGTATCGACTCGCACTAAAATCTACCGCTTAGGTTGGATACTCGCATTAGCAGTTTCCTAAACATCGTTCTCTTCTAACAAAAAAAAAGTGGGAAACACCGGTGATAGTTTGTGCTAACTGCGTAGCGTAGGGTACCTAAAAGTTTTTTACAATGTTAAATACTATTCTGTGTCACGTTAAAAAAAAATTGTCTTCTTTTGCCTTAGTTTCTTTGAGACACCGCAAATACATCGAAGTGGCGGTCCGTGCTATGGTACCGATACAAGCAACGTTGAACCATAACACGACACGCTAGACTCGTCAAAAATGGTTTTAATATCGTCTTTTCGCACCATAGCCGCACTCGATGAAGAATGTAAACAGCGAGTCTAGCTTACATTTCGTTGTGGGGTACGGACCGTATACGGTTATCTAAGTGGCTAAAAGCGACCCACTAAAACGTTCTAAAATTGACATCCACTCTTGATGCCCTCTCACCTCAGGTGCTTGTTGGGAATGTGTAAATATGAATTTCATACATTTTGCTGGCCATCATGTTCTGCGAGTTAGGCACACAACAGGGCATTTTAGTAAATCGTTTTCAAAGGCCCGCTGCCACTTCAGGCGCGCGCTTCAGAGAATGCATCGAAGTGGCAGCGCGAGCTCCCGCTAAATATAGCGTGGCCTGAAAACATAGTCTGCTAAAGTTCTTCAATAATTTGTGCTCGCTCCTAGAAAACAGAGACCTTCTAGAAGATGCCCGCGCCTGGTACATCGTTTTCTTTTCCATCGATCCCAATTTGAGGCAGGTTTGAGCGTGATAAGCCGTTTTTTCTTGAAGATGGAATGTTTTGTGAAGATGTAAGTCATCCTTACATATTCAAGTCACCACTTCTCGCGCATGTGTTTTGAGCTCCTTGATCAACCGAAAATATCTATGAAACGTTCCTTCAATGGGTGCGGGGATGCATCGCAGCTCTCAAGTATGCTTTTACTTTGCCACGGGCTAAACTAAAGACCTTCGAAAGCGGCAATTCGGTGACTGCGCGGGCGCAGCCTTGCAGCTCCGTAAAACCGACACCCGAGGGGCTAGGCTTGGTGAGCGCCAAAAAATGGGGCAGATTACGCGATAGGAGCTGAAGCTACCTCTAACTCACGAGGTCGCTGCTGCCGCACCCATCGCCCGTCGCTCAGAACGGGGATTTTCTCGGCTTATCCTCTCAGAAGAAGCCGGCGCAAAAGGGGACCTTTCCCCTCTCCTCGCCGTGCTACAATACAAGAAAGAAAGAGGGCGAGGAGGACTTTCCGCCAGGCGGAAGAATATTTCTGCTGGTCCTCCTTTAAGCGCGAAACACATGTACGACGAAACCTTCCGATCCGACGTGCGGACTGCCAGAATGACCTTGGGAAAGAGGGTTTTCGTAGCATCGGCGAGCGTTGAAAACCCTCGCCTCCGACCGTCGTATTGCGCGGTCGGACGTCGGATCGGACGGTTTCGTCGTGCATGTGTTTCGCGCTTTAATCCGGCCTAACCCGCCGAAGAGGGGGCCTGCTGCTTGACCAAAAATTATTTCGCTGCTCGAAAAAAAAAAAAAAAAAAAAAAAAAAACGCCGCGGGCAGCGACCGAATGCGCTTTGCCGGATGCGCAACGCTCCGTCCGCCATGAACAAGCTTGTATGCACTGGACTAACATTTTTCGCAGCGCGGCAGGTTTAGTGTAGGTCCTATCATATGGTCCTGCAAGACTTCCCTGTCCGCCACAAGCTAGCCAATAATTCAAGAACATAACGACGGCAGCGTATTCAAACAGTGTAAAATGAAATGTATATAATATTTCTAAGAACACCGTTGTCTTCACTGCTTGGCTTTCAAATTTTTAGCGTTGCCAATAATCGTAATCAAACTATTTTTATGATTGAAGACCCCTCGTCGTGCATCGAACCCAAAATTACGCTTACGTGAAACATGATTCGGCGCGGGAGCAACTCGAGTCACCGTAATGTTTTTTTTTTTTTTTTTTTTTTTTAACGTGGATTTTGTTTTTTTTAATTTTACTGAGGTACCACTGGCAGAACACGAATCGCATACTTGGAACGATCTGAAACCTTATATAGCTGGTTGAGTGAATGCAATACTATCGCATTCGTTGAAGCTTGATTTGTTGATTCGAACTTCAACAAATCACACGCACCCATTCTTCCTATTCCTGTTTACCCAGTCATAGTCGTTCCCTCACGATGCAATACGTGTACAAGTAACTGCAGTTTATGCATTGTTGACGTTGCACAGCCGTGATTGCACGGTTTTTAGAAGCGCTATAGAACGAGCACAAGCGTGATTGATTGATTTCTGTCTCACCGCCGTGACGCCACACGAGAAAAGCGATTTCGTTCTGTCTGTGAAATTAGGAACACATAAATCAAGATATAATCCCGGTGATAAAACAAAGCGAAATGGATCTCTGTAGCCAATACCCAACCGTTTGCGAGGTGACTAGGCGAAAGCATATATTACCTCCGTGCCTTTACCCTCTGCACACCGCCAGAGAGAGTCATACAAACTCCTTAGAGCTATTGCCAACACGATTGCGTTTGCAAGCCGGTAGTTTGACTCGGCTGGAATTCGTCCCTTTCATAGCTCTCTATGAAACCAGAAAGGTAGATACTTTTCTACATAGGGTGGGTTTGCCCGGGGCCTCCAGTTATTTACGGCCAAAATCACACTGGAGGCGCTTCAGCAATGTTCACTCTGGTCGACACACGTGCACTGTAAAAATGCCAGTCGTCTACTCTTTCCGAAAAGATACTTGACGAGCCAATCTTAGAGACCGACGGATAACGAGGCCGAAATTATGCTTATACCTCAAAAAAATTATAACACAAATTTGGCCTCGTCATTCCCAAACTGGTTGCCGGACGAAATTCTCTATGCGTATAGCAAGCCAGGGTTGGTAATAGTAACATAAGATACGTACGGCAGAATTCCCTTCCATAAATAAAATTATTTGGCTAACGCCAAAGTAACGCGAAATCGGTGCAAAGAGTTTTGCACCAATTTCCGAAAAAACCGAAAAAAAGGGAAAAAAAAAAAAGACAGAAGAATAGGAGAAATAAGAACAAAAAAATCTCTGGTGACGTGGCCAAACAAATTTCTGTTCATGTGATTTTTATTGTCACGTGACCGAACAAAAAAAAATAAGCGAAATAAAAAAAGAACACGAGAAAAAAACCATCCCCTGCCCGGTTTCGAAGCTAGGCCCTCTTGATCGTGAAACTAGCGCGCTATTCGTTGCGCCTAGTTGCGCCAACATAACTTTTTTTTTTCTTTCTTTATTGCAAGTTGCGCCAACATAACTCTGCCTGTAATTCTCACGCATTCTCACATCATAGGAGAAAGCTTAGGTGCGTTCGTAGTTTTTCATGCATGTGTTATTTTTATTTGTGTCAAGAGTTCACGTTCCAGAATGCTTTTAGAGTTTTGGAGCAAAACGAGTTTCTTCATCTGAGTCACCTTCATGAGCCAGTAGACCGCACTGGGTCCTCCGGCTAATCAAGCAGCAATTTTCAAATTCTCTGACGTGCCCGTCCTCGCATCCGAGGTCGCCGTTTGACAAGCTTATCTTCCACCTGGTAGCCGGAACCCCCAGCAAAGCGCACATGAAGGCTCCCTACCCACGGCAGCTTTGTTCCGTCCCCACTCCCTCTCGAGAGGATGGCTCGCCCCGAGGCTAATCCCATTCTCTAGACGCCCTTTCCACCCAACGCTGGCCCTTTCCCTCCCCGTCTCCAGCTTCGGGAGAGAAGGTTCTTCCCTGCAGAACGACCCGTTTGTACAGCGGCCTTTAACGCCTGCCGCAAGTCGCGGCTCTGACTGCATTGAAGTTGATCGAAAAGCGATTTTCAGCCCGTGAAGCATCACTTCCAGCTGAGTGGATATCCGCTCTACAGAGATAAATTCAAGACGGCAATTGCAGCTTTGCGCGAACAGCACAAATAGAAAAACCAATAGAAATACAGACGTGCCGTGTGGGGAAACAAACTCATGGCTTCGAACCGCATTGGAGCGGCTTGATTTATTGGCTTTCAAATAATTACGGCATGATCGAGCGTTTACTTTTTAATAAGAGATTAATCCCCTGAGCCCTTCAAAATACTTTTAGAGGTATGACATTGCTGGGAAAAATTCAACATGCTGGGAATATTTTTTATTGCTTAGGGAGTCACCGAAAAGTTCCGTACGTTCAAAACGACCAGTATAAAAGACAGAAAAGCAGGGCACGGGTGTAGTGAGGGAGGAAGTGGCCGAGTGGGCTAACGCGTCTCAGCTCGGAGCGTGGAGCGAAAGCTTGGCCTGGGGACCTCCTGGGTTCGATCCCCGCCGCCCCCGCCCGTTTCGATCTGGATGAGTTTCGTACCGGCACGCGTTCGTGTGATCACTACTGCGTGATGCACGTTAAAAATACCAGGTTAGCGGTTGTACCGCACTGGCTAAATTTCTCATCTACAGCTAAGAGACCGATTACCCGTTGAGGCGCATCTCCATCAAGGCTGTATAAACATAAAGAGCAAGCCAATTTTTTGGGTGTAGTGTTCGGGTTAGTGTGGTGTTCCGTTGCATAGATATTTGTGTGTGCCGTCTATGTGCTCAATGTATGTTCACCTGATGCTTGTAATAAGCGTAATGTGTGTATAGTAGAGGATCCGGAAGTGCAGTAGTGGCCTGAAAAGAGCAAATTATTTTTTTGTAGAACATGAATTGGGCGGTACCTAGCGCCGCCTAGCCTAACTACTTGCAATTACTCTGCTTGACCCCGCCATCTGGTGGCTAGCGATTTAACCTTTCAGGCTACGCGATAAACAGCGGCTTCGAGCAGCTTCGAGTTTGTTCTTTCGAGAGCGGCTTTTGGTTTCGCGGATTGAGTTGGCCCTTCTCCGTGATGTGCGGTTGACGAAGGAATTGTGACTCGAGGAACACCAAAGGTAAGACGCAAAGTGCGCGAAGTAACTGGGTATCGGTTGTCTCCGTTTAACATTGCAGTGCTGTCGACGAGAAGACTGAGTAACTGCTTTCGAAACGCAAGTTTCTGTACCTGTGGGAGGAATCTGGCTTCGGAAATAAACATAGTTTGCGGAAAGCTCGTGTTACGCTTTTATTTGCTGCTGCACTCGTCCCGTACAAGAGACGTAGCGTCCTCGTCAAGCCTTATTGGGCTCGATTTGCTCGATTTGGGGCCGCCATATTGAGATGCAAGCGACGGAGGAACTTTGCTCCCCTGCTTCAGGGACGAAAGTTTCTCCCTTTCTAAAGGAACATAGGTTACAAGACCGTTCCTCCCTTAAGGGAGGACTATCCATACCCTTTTTTCTAAGAGTGCAGGACCCAAGCGCATGTCACACGACACCGGACCTCACTTAATCCCTTTACCCCTTGTGGGAACCATTGGGTTCCCTCTATCCCTATCTAGGCCTAGCTTCAAGCAGGCCGTGGGAGTCGTCACCAATGGCGTCGGCCTCCCGGATACAAGGAACCACGAGGCCGAATTCCCCGAAGGGGCCGGTTCTCCCTTGCCCATTTTGGGTGAACGCGCCATCTGCACACCCTTGGGAGCGATTATGGACGCGTCCCGTTTTCGAGTGACCTCTTACCGGCCTCCCCGGGCGCGTCTATTTCCCGCAGGCTACATAAGCCGGCCACCCACCTGTGGCCGGGGCTCTTGGTTAGGGGGGGCTACGCTCGACGGAGTATTCATCGTTATTTTACCGCTCCCCCTTTTCCGTGATCCTGCCAGTTACGGCAGCGCGGACCTTTCTCCTGGTGATCCTGTCAATTAAGGCAGCGCCAACCTCATTTCTCTTTTGTTCCGCCTACGGGCGCAAAGCGTGTGGCGTAAGCCCAATAAACACGTTTCTACGGTATCCCTGTGTTTGGTGTGGTCTCCCGTCCACCGGAGCCTAACGGCAGTCAACGGACGGACCCGGCCGTAGCCGCCATAGCAGCGAACTACGGAGTGGGTGTTGCCTCACAGCGATCAGCAAGGTAAGTCGAAACCTACTTTATTGCATCCGACGAGTTACGGAGTGGGTATTTGCCTCACTGAGGACTTTGGGGTAAACTAGAATCCCACAACTGGCGCCCCAACGTGCGGCCCGTCCGGCGTCTGCAAACAAAGCAGCACGTTCGCAATGACAGCGAACCAGGCCAATTTCCGGCCTTGGACTTCGTGGACGGAGGGAGAGGCGAACGCCCGAAACCCGACGCCACCCAACGGCTTAGTGGCCACGTCAGCCACGCACGGACACAATGCAGTGTCTTTTGAGCCGAGCTGGCTTCTAAGCGGAGGCGACCCAACATGTCCGGAATGCGCCCGAGGCATTCCCCTCCGCGACGCGCCAGCCCACTCTGCTGAGCGAAGCGCACCTGCGCTTGTCGAGGTCAACTCCGCGCTCGCACAAAGCGCGGCGACGCAACAGGAAAATACAGCCTCGTACTGCGATGACCTTCTGACCACAGACTGGCCTGCAGCTTCCGCACAAACGGAAGATACTGCCGCCGTCTGCGAGCAATGGCCCAGCTCAGCGGCTTTATGCGCAACGGGACACACGGCGGCACGCGGCGGCCCACAGCCAGTGTACAGCTCGCCAGCCGAAAGCGTATCTCATCAAAGAGAAAATGCGCTAAACTCGTACCAGCCACTGCTAGATAACGCAGCACGAGTTATCGAGAGTTTGACGGGAGCGCTGCAAACAGCGACGAGGCCCCCGCCGCCCACACGGCCACCGGTCAGAATTCCTATCCCGGCATACCGAGGATACGGAGACCGAATGAGCGCCACGGACTTCCTCGAGGACCTGAAAAGTTATCAAAAGGCCATGGGAATGTCGGACAACGAGATACTGGAACGCATCCTGCCAATCTCGTTGGTGGACCAAGCAGCGCGATGGTTCCGTCTAACCGGAAACCAGCTGCTGACTATCGAGCAGTTCCGAAAGGCTTTTCGCCAGGAATTCCTCCCCGCTGACTACGAGCGCAGGATGAGGAGAGAGCTCGAGCAACGGACCCAACACCCAGACGAGTCACTGTTGGAGTTCGTAAGGGCGATGCAAGAGCTCTTCGAGCTAGCAGAACCCTCCGCGCCACATGCAGAGCGGGTAGAGCGCGTCATTCGACAGGCGCACCCGACTTTTGCGGCGTACCTCCGAGGCAGTCGCTTCCGCGACCTGAACGAACTAGCCTCGGAAGCTCGGCGGATCCAGGGAGACACTCTCGCCGCCCGAGCGTACCGACCTCCGCCGCCTGCGTCATCGGCACTTGAGCCGCGCTGCGCATGGAATGGGGAGACGGCGCCCCGAAACGTCGGAGATAACGCACCCTCTGCTGACTGAGTCATGCAGCGTGTCAGGGCAAGAAAAAGCCCGTCTGTCGGCATTGTTACGAGATTATGACAAGATGTTCACAGATCGACCCGGGTGCACCAATGTGGTGCGACACCGGATCGACACGGGCGATGCGCTCCCTCGGAGGCAAAACGCACGACCCGTTAGTTTGGCTAAACGAAAAGCCATTGACGTTGCACTGGACGAAATGATCGACACCGGAGTTGTCCGGCGGTCAAACAGACCCTGGGGATTCCCCGTCGTGTTGGTCCCAAAGAAGGACGGCACTTCACGTCTGTGCATCGACTATCGCCGTCTAAATGACGTCACGCGGAAAGACGCATATCCGCTACCGAGCATTGACTCGATCCTGTCCAACCTCGGCAGCGCACGGTATTTTACAACCTTAGACGCCAGCCGAGGCTGCCTCCAAGTTCAAATGGAGAGGGGTGACGAGGCGAAAACGGCCTTTGTCACCGCGGGCTTTTCGAATTCACAAGAATGCCCTTCGGTCTGTGCGGAGCGCCCATGACGTTCCAGCGGTTGATCGACCGCGTACTGGGAGAAGCCAAATGGAAACATGCAATGGCCTATCTCGACGACATTGTCGTCTACTCGAACACCTTCGAAGATCATCTCAGAGACCTGAAGGATGTGTTCGACCGGCTAAAAGCCGCGGGAATCACGCTGAACCCGGAAAAGGCTCAAATAGCCGAAACCCGAATCAACTTGCTCGGCTTCACACTCGATTGCGGACGCATTGCGCCAAACGCCGAGAAGCTAGAAGCTATCCGGGAGTTCCCCGCACCAACGGACGTAAGCTCACTCCGTCGCTATTTGGGAATGGTGAATTTTTATCGCCAATTCATCCCGAACTGCGCCTCCCTCCAAGCGCCACTAACGCGGCTACTCAGAAAAGCCGTGAGCTGGAGTTGGGGCCCCGAGCAGGAGGCAGCTTTCCGCTGCACTTCGAAAGCACTCGCGGACACCGCGGAACTAAAGCTTCCCGACTTGAACAAGCCTTTCGTGATCCAAACGGACGCGAGCAAACTGGGCTTGGGAGCGGTCCTGCTCCAAGAGCACGAAGGTGTGCTTCGTCCCGTGGCTTTCGCTAGCCGCTCGCTCGTGCCGGCAGAGGTGAACTACAGCACCTGCGAACAAGAGTGCTTGGCGATTGTATTTGCCTTAAAGCGCTTCGACATTTATGTCGACGGGACCACATTCACGATCGAAACAGATCACCAGAGCCTAATATGGCTGTCAAGACTTCGCGAACCCGCGGGGCGGTTGGCGAGATGGGCTTTGCTACTGCAAAAATACGACTATGTCGTGCGGTACCGGAAAGGCAGCACAAACGTTGTGGCCGACGCACTGTCGCGAGCCCCCATAGACTGCGCAAATCTTTCCGCGGGGAGCCTGGCCGAGCCAACGGCACGTGCAATGCCCGGCGAAGCCGAAATTCAGTCCCAAAAGGAGGCAGCACCACTGACCTCCTCGGACGAGAGCGTGAACCACGTCGACGCAGTGAGCGCAGTGGGGATCGTGTTCAGCAAAGAAGAGCTACTGAAAGCTCAGCAGAATGACCCGTTTTGTCGAAAGGTGATCGACGGACTCTCGAGTGAGTCGGACTCCGTGGAGTCGGGCGGTGCGTCCGCCGGGCGTACGACTGCTGGTATTGCAGTTAACGCCGAGTGTCGGGATGTATCTGGTACTGGTACTGACACGCTGGATCAATTTCTGCTGAACGCCGATGGGCTCCTGCTGAAGTATATCCCATCTGAGAAGGACATAGTTAATGTGTTCAAGGTGGTAGTGCCAAAAAGTCTGAGGTGCGCAGTAATGCGCTACTATCACGACTCGCACTTGGCCGTACATGCGAGCGGCTCCAAGACTTATACAAAGTTATGTCACATCGCAACCTGGCCGGGCATGAAAAGGGACGTATTCCGCTACGCCCGCACGTGCCACACTTGCCAAAGCTTCAAACCAAGAGGCGGCAAACCTCCGGGCCTAATGCAGCCGACCCACAGCCAAGAACCATGGTCTTTGGCGGCTTGCGACGTGGTCGGCCCTTTGCCGAGGAGCCCCAAAGGACACCAATATTTGTTGGTTGTCACGGATCACTTCAGCAAATGGGTAGAACTTTTCCCACTACGAAAGCTGACAGCCCGAGCGATCGTGGAGAAGCTCATGGAGGTATTCACCCGATGCGGGTTCCCGGAAGCTCTCCTAACAGATCGAGCAAGCTACTTCGTCGGGAAGGTATTTGTGGACGCTTGCAAAGCCCTGGGCATCAAGAACAAAACAACCACACCCTACCACCCGCAGGCGAACATCACGGAGCGATGTAACAGAAACATCAAACCCATGCTGGCAGCATTTGCCGAAAAGGGTAACCGGACAAAAGCTCACCGGACAAAAGCTCACCGGACAGAAGCTCACCGGACAAAAGCTCACCGGACAAAAGCTCACTCGTTTTTTGACAGACCCGGACAAAAGCTCACCCGTTTTTTGACAGACCCGGGCAAAAGCTCACCTCGATTTCTTTTTTTTTTCCTACCCGGGCGAAACACGGGCTGAAATAAAGTGCGGACGCAATGGACATTTGACCATTTTTAGGAGAACTTGTACCTCATCCACCATTGAGTTGCGAATTTTTTAAAAATACTTTGAAAGAACGGGAGTTCGGCCTTTTGGAAAAGTACAAGGCAGATGACCAATTTAAAAACAAATTGTGCGGGATTTTAGATAGGCTCGGGTTCCTTCCACCACAGCTTGTTCCACAAGAACTAACCACCAGGGAAAAGTCTACCGGTGACATCGCTACCTGCTGAACTATTTTGATTGCACGCATTTCAACGGCCGCTTCCGTTATGCTTCTGTTCCATCTGCGGCGGCACCCAGAGCGAATTCTTCCCTTCGCCTGACTCTGCGCCGACGGCGACCGGAGTTTCCCCCGGTACGGTGGAATATGTACGACACCACTCTTCAAGATAAAGACCGGATGAGCAACACCTGCGAAAGATAGAGTACCGGGTTCCAGAAGCTCGTCGGCCACGCCCATCCAAGCGTCTTGAGGCTGATTGAATGCCTACAGCAAAATCAGGCGCTCGTTGCCACGGCATTGGCAAAAGCCCGAAGAGGTGAGCCCACCGTAAAGCGGGTGCGAAAAATTACTCTGCACCTAGAGAATCGTCTTAGAAATATTTGCGAGGGCTTGCATGTACATCGAGATCTACCAAGACTGCTGGAGCTAGTGTGGGACTGCATTCGCTTCTAACCAATCGATAAATAAACTTGTTTCTACTAAAATCAACAAACCATGCGCCTGTCAGATTTAGTTTATCGTTGCCTTTTTGTGTCGCACGCATGCACCTAAGTTGTCCGCACTCGTGTTAAGACCAACATGAAATTTTCTCGTGGTGAGCTTTTGTCCGGGTCTGTGAAAATATGGGTGAGCTTTTGTCCGGGTCTGTGAAAAAATGGGTGAGCTTTTGTCCGGTGAGCTTTTGTCCGGTGAGCTTCTGTCCGGTGAGCTTTTGTCCGGTGAGCTTTTGTTCGGGATTCGCCGAAAAGCACCGCGACTGGGACGCATACATTCCTGAAATTGGGTTTGCTCTCCGTTCCACTGTCAATCGTTCGACAGGCTTCACCCCCGCCTTCCTCACATTCGGAAGAGAGTTGGCGAATCCCATGGACCGTGTCCTAAGGGCGAACGCCGGGGCAAACGACGCGCAGTCGACACAGACTGAACACGCGCGCTCGCTACAAACTCGGATGACGGAAGCCTTCTCGGAGGCCCGTCACAATCTCGGGGTAGCGCGAGCTAAACAAAAGGCTCAGTACGATCGCTCTCGCCGAGATCTCCGCTACAAAGTAGGCGATCTCGTGCTCAGACGAAACCACGTTTTGAGCGATGCCAGCAAAGGCTTTTCTGCTTCGCTGGCACTAAAGTGGCTGGGCCCGTACGAAGTGCGAGAAATACTTTCACCGCTCGTGTACAAGCTGACTGACCAAGAGTCACGAAAAGTCGGAGGGCCAGTGCATATTTGCGATCTCAAACCCTACCACAGAAGGGAAAACGAGGAGCAAAACCCAAAGCCACTCTTGCGCAAGAATGCACGCGAAACGCGAGACGACGCCAAAAACGAGGCGCCCCGCTACAATCTGCGAACTCGGAGAAACTAATATCCGGAGTTTCGCAAAGGCAGTCCCAATAAGTGGCGAAATGTCACACTAAGGGAAGTGCAAGGGCAAAGAATGCACCAGCTGCCTTCGCGAACGCGTCAGCCACCATTGTTGGCAAGCCGTGACCTAAATACGAGGCCACCTCAACGTTCGCTTCCGGATCATCCCGTACGGGGATTCCCCTACATACAGCATCTGAGGGAAAGGGTAGGCGTAACGCCCATTGGTCAGTTACTGCCGCCCAGGCTCACGTGTGTCACTACGTCATCGTAGGGGCACGGCGAGAGCAGTCGTCACAAGCGGTGAGACCGTGATGTCATTCTGCCGCAGTACGACTCCACAGTAACATCCACCGTCGGCGAAGAGGAGCTCCAGCCAGGACGGTGCTTCGGGCCGTTCGGGGGCTGCGTCAGCCTGTTTCCTGGCTCCGGAGTTTTCGACGGCGTTCTTGGTCCACGGGTGCTGGCGATTCTTCGAGCAGCCCCGCGACGCCAGCGGACCAGGGGACCGAACCAGCGGCTCGCCGGCTACGCGCGCCACCGGGACCGACAGCTGCGCGGGGTCCTGCCCGCCCTTCGACTTCGGGACCCGCGCGGCGACGGACAACACTGTCCAGGGGCCGGCTGTTCCCGTCCAAAGGGCTCCACGAACCACCTCCACGACGGTGAGCGAACGCCGGGAACGTCGCAGCAGACCGTATTTGTGAACCCCGGCATGTGGGGGTAGGCACCGGACGCGGTCGTTTTTTTTTTAGTTCTTTTTTGTTTTTAAGAGCCGGTAGGACATTTTGTTTTATTCAAGTCCTACCTAAGCCTTAAGAAGGGGGGAGTGTGGGAACCATTGGGTTCCCTCTATCCCTATCTAGGCCTAGCTTCAAGCAGGCCGTGGGAGTCGTCACCAATGGCGTCGGCCTCCCGGATACAAGGAACCACGAGGCCGAATTCCCCGAAGGGGCCGGTTCTCCCTTGCCCTTTTGGGTGAACGCGCCATCGGCACACCCTTGGGAGTGATTATGGACGCGCCCCGTTTTCGAGTGACCTTCTACCGGCCTCCCCGGGCGCGTCTATTTCCCGCAGGCTACATAAGCCGGCCACCCACCTGTGGCCGGGGCTCTTGGTTAGGGGGGGCTACGCTCGACGGAGTATTCATCGTTATTTTACTGCTCCCCCTTTTCCGTGATCCTGCCAGTTACGGCAGCGCGGACCTTTCTCCTGGTGATCCTGTCAATTAAGGCAGCGCCGACCTCATTTCTCTTTTGTTCCGCCTACGGGCGCAAAGCGTGTGGCGTAAGCCCAATAAACACGTTTCTACGGTATCCCTGTGTTTGGTGTGGTCTCCCGTCCACCGGAGCCTAATGGCAGTCAACGGACGGACCCGGCCGTAGCCGCCATAGCAGCGAACTACGGAGTGGGTGTTGCCTCACAGCGATCAGCAAGGTAAGTCGAAACCTACTTTATTGCATCCGACGAGTTACGGAGTGGGTATTTGCCTCACTGAGGACTTTGGGGTAAACTAGAATCCCACACCCTA
Source organism: Ixodes scapularis (assembly GCF_016920785.2). Lineage (NCBI taxonomy): Eukaryota > Metazoa > Arthropoda > Arachnida > Ixodida > Ixodidae > Ixodes > Ixodes scapularis. The sequence goes on along the minus strand of NW_024609835.1, from coordinate 158,430,414 downwards.
AGCTGACATTGCGGTGGAAGCTACGCGCTTGCCGGACCAATCAGCCGCCTCCCTTTCATCACCTGACCTCATTCTCTGCGGGTCGGTATGCGCGAGAGAGCGTGATGACGTGGAAAATCTGTGGCTGGCCCAACGAGCACGTAGCTTCCACAGCACTGTCAGCTTCGGGGTGAACGGGGTGGGGAAAGCAACTATACTCCGTTTCACCTTCAGTCCGAGCGTAGCGGACGCCACGAGCCATCCCAGCCGATCCAGCGCCGGGAGAAAGTCGCGTGACCTGCCGGTGGGGCGGGGCGACACAGGGAGCTCAAGGTCGCATGACACTCCCTCAACGCCGCATTGGCTGGGGTGGCTCCTAGCGTCCGCTGTGCTCGGACGGAAGGTGAAACGGAGTATAGTCGGAATTTTGAGCGACGGGCTAATCTTCTAGGGGGACAATGGCTGTGTCCGGCTACACAAGCGAGATTCCGAGCAAGAGGGGACTCCCCCCTTTCCGACTTCTTGAACTGTTTGGTACAATGCGCGATTTATGAGTTGAGGAGGAAAGCTAAACAGAAAAAAGTTGAAAAAGCGTTTCATGACTCCTTTAAGCGTCTACCTTTTTTGCACTTTCCGCATCTCGTGCTTCGGGCAACCCAGCGGGCAAGGAGAGTGTAGTTTTAGTAGACCGTGTTTCCCCCACCGCTACGAAGAAACCGCCTCTGCGCCTGCGTGCCGATGGCCTTGGCTGTAGAGTTCCGGGTAGCAGAGGGGCGTAGCAGAGGGGCTTAGCGGAGGGGGAAACACGGTCTACTAAAACTAGCGAGTTTTAGTGGACCGTTTTCATTTTACCCTCCGCTCTGAGCACGTCAAACTTCGCATGCGCGGCCCGCTATGCAGGGGTACGGAGCGGAGCTTCCAAGACGAGTTTTAGTAGACCGTTTTTCGCGCACCAAATACCGCAGCCAGAGCGCACGGAACAGAGACGTACGCAGCCTCGAAAGCGGACGGTCGTCGTACTAGTTAGATGAAACATTTCAATGTAAATACTCGGGTTTATCTTCTTCTTTTTTTATGCAAAGTTGTTTTTTGCAAAAAAACGTGCACTTGTCATAATTAGCAATTATATTTAGAAAAAAAGTGAGTTAAAAACCTGAGATAGCTGGCCAGGCATGATGCTTCCGTGGGCAAGGCAAGCCGAAGCTCATCGCTGCCACGGTTCCGGATCGCCCGTATTCTGAAGGTCCGTGTTATGGCCGCTAAAACGTTTGTACACGCAAGATTCCAGCCATTGGGTGACGCAAAAGGGTTTACAGCTCGAACTTCGCGGAGAAGGCAAAGGTCTTCGTCGACCGTGAACCGCAGTCTGAGGGTTGCCGGCATGGTCCGTCGTCTCGCGGGCGCATCGGACGTATCTTGTCGGGGAGAGCGGAAGAGCGGAACTACCAGGGATGCCGCGAACCACCCTAGGTTCGAATTTGAAAGGTTTCGATATTTTTGAACCGAACTGAGGTTCGAATTCGAAAGATTGCGATATTTTCGACCGTACCGAGGTTCGAGTTCGAAAAGTTCGTAACTTTCAAACACCGTGAAGTTTCGGGGTCGAAAAGTTCGAAGCTTTCACGATTTCTAAAAGGTCGGGTTCGATTATTTCAAATATTTCGTCGTTTACCCTGAGACTGGGGGGTTTTTCGAAGAGCAGAAGTAGCAAGAAGAAGCTACTTCTGCTCTTCGAAAAAAACCCCAGTCTCAGGGTAAACGACGAAATGGTTGACTTCCACCAGCTAGCCTGTACTTTGACTCTTTTCTCATTTCAAATATCTTTTACTTGAAGTTCGAGAAATTCAAAGATTTCGAACTTGAAGATAAAGTAAGTAGGCAGGCGAGCTGGTTGATGTTACACATTTTTGAAAACCGGAGACGACGGACGAAGAAGGGGACAACACACAAAACGTCTCAACTTTGAGACGTTTTGTGTGTTGTCCCCTTCTTCGTCCGTCGTCTCCGGTTTTCAAAAATGTGTAATTTCGAACTTTTCTGAATTGAAATGCGAGACATTCGTTTTTTTTTTTAATTTCTAAAATCTAAAATTCGAAAATTTCGAATTTCTTGAAATCTGAAGTTCGAAAATTTCGATTTTTCGGGGATTTGAAATTTGAAAATTCGAAAGTTTCGAATTTTGTAGACAAAGTTCGGTAGAATCGAAGGTTTCGAATTTCTTTCTACATAAAGTTCGAAGGTTTCGATTCTCTTTTAGGGCTAATTCGAAAAAAAACTTTGAAGGTTTCGAATTTCTTTCAAGTCCAAGTGCGCAAAGTTTGAAGTCCGGTTTTCATGTTCCTCCACATTTTCAGTTTCAAATAACGTTTTTGACGACTCACTGGTTTTCACAAAATCAAGTTTAGAAAAGTTAGGGTGTGATATCTAGATTCTGCGAAGTTGGTCAGGCAATTAAATGAGACGACAAGTGTCCCGGATGTGCTGCAATATTTGTCAGTGCAGAGCAGCCCGGGGGTCTTTAACGTGCATCACACAGTAGTGATCACAGGAACGTACCGTTTAACGATGCTGATCCAGTTCGAAACGGCCAGTGGCGGGCAGGAGGTTCAGGCTCAGAAAAACCTTGGAGCGATCTGTCAAACTACCTCCCCAACCCCTTGCACGCTGGTAGTAATCCGATCGAGCGCCACCCGAGTGACGCTGGCATATAGTAAGTTTAGTGTGTACATGATGCAAATTCCTAAGACTGGGAATGAAATTTGAAAGAAAAAGTGTAAGAAGACGGAAAAAAGGGGGCAGGACAACGCCTCAAACTCGGCCCTGGGAATGAAATTTGAAAGGAAAAGTGTAAGAAGACAGAAAAAATGGGACAGGACAACGTTTCAAACTCAACTCGGGACAACGTCTCAACTCAACTCAGCTGAAAACTCAGCAAAGGACAACGTGCCAAACTCAACTCGGATGAGTTTGAGACATTGTCCTGTCCCCTTTTTTCTTTCTTCTTACACTTTTTCTTTCGAATTTCATTCACAGTCTCAGGAGTTTGCATCATGATCAACATACACCAGCTCGCTTGAACCTTGACAATTTTTTTTTTTTTTTTTTGTTTGTAATTGCTTTGAAGGTTCATTTTCCGGGACGGAAGAAACGCCAAGCAGAAATCACAGAAGCCGACACAAATCGAGGTCGAGGAGCGTTTTACCATACCAGCGGCGTCGGAAGAGGAAAAACAAGGGGGGGGGCCTCCAGTCCCCCCCCCCCCCTCCAGATATTTCGGACTGTTAAAGAAAACAATACGAGGAGTGAGGGCGTGGTCGAACTTATTTTAATCTGAAATTATTTATGCAGCTACTGCCGCTCTTCACTGCATAAAAGATCGCGTAGATGGTCATTGTTAGAATCCAGTTGTCAGAAGGCACTAATCGTCACATGCTTAGTGGTTCGGAAGTTCAAAGCTATGTCTTTTCGACCTAATAAACAGTGACATAAATTAAAAAAAAAAAATATATATATATATATATATATATATATATATATATATATATATATATATATATATATATATATATATATATATAAACAATAAATGCGGGGATGAGAAGCTGGAAAAAAACTATCAAGAACCGGCCGGAAGTGTTGTATTCTTCGAAATTAGTTTCTCCTACCAAAATGTGTACAGGCTAAAAGAAACACGTCTCAGAAACGTGAAATGAGAAAACAAACAAAAAAAAATTAAAAATGCCTTTCTTTTTTTTTATGACATGCTGAACTTGAACAATATTAGAAATCTTCCCCCATGAGTTAATTTATTCCCCAACGTGAAAAAAAAACAATACATTACTTTCTATTCTGCAGATGGTAATGATATGTCCTGTCTGTGGTGTTAATTTAAATGCGATACCTCAAACAACTTAGACGAAAAAATTACCGAGTTTAGGGCATAATTGCCCGAAGATACATGTTTGGATATTTCTTCGAAACTTGTCTTGAACAACAATAATCATATCTTAAGACGACACGTACCTAGGCTATACATAGATTATTCTTAACAAGTTTAACATCTCTACCATAAATAGTTTCGGCAATAGCGCGCTTCAAGTATGGCACAAACGACAATCGTCAAAAACCCGTCGTCCTTCCTCGCTCCTTTGGGAATTTATTTCTTTAAACCTAAGCATGCCAGATCATTGAAATAAACTGCATTGTCTTTCGCAAGGAATGCGGCACCGCATGTAGAAACGCGAAGAAAAAATTACGAACCTACCTCACTGCTTGAATCCTAAAAAAAAACCACCCGCCGGTCTTTCGAAGTTCGACAAACTTTTACCCTAAAAGGTCGAAGTTCGTTTAACTTTTGACTTCTCAGGTTTTGAAAGTTCGAAAATTTTCGAATTCTTTAGATAAGTAAGTTCGAAAATAATCAAATTTCTTAGCGTAGGAAAATCGAAAGTTCGAAAAGCTTCGAACGTTTTAGTTCCAGAAGTTCAGAAGTTCGAAAATAATCGAATGTTTTAGTCCATCAAGTTCGACAGTTTGACAAGCATCGAATTTTGCAGCGTAGTAAGTTTGAAAGTTCGAAAAGGATTGAACTTTTTAGCGCAATAAGCTCGAAGGTTTGAAAATCCTTCCACTTCTGAACGTGCAAAGTTTGAAATTTCGAAAAGCGTCGACCTCCTTAGTTTAACAAATTCGAAAATTAGACTTCCGCGGACTTTCTTGATATAGAAAGTTCGAAATTCGAAATCTTTCGAACCGCTTGAACCGATCATCGAACCTTCGGTTCGAAAAAAGTTCGCGGCACCCCTAGTAACTACACTCCAACTCGGATCGGGCCGTGCATGCGCAGTGGCGATTCCGCTCTCCACAGAGCGGGCCGGGCGCTCGCAAACGGTCTACTAAAACTCCCTAACTACTAAATATCAGAACGTCATTCTTTAACCGAACGACGCGGATGCCTCCTGCACCTAAGAGGGCGCCCCTTTGTACCGAACGCCAGAACGAGATACCGTATCTCGTTACTTTTTCAAAAATGTATCTGTAACGATAACTTAATTTATTTTTGTAAGAGTAACTAAAAAGTAACGGCAAAGTTACAGTTTTCGTAAAAATGAACCCTGTCTCTCTTGATGGCTACAGTGGCGTTCAGCCTGTGGGAAAGAAAATATGGAGTTAGGCTTTTAACAAGCAAAAGCAAAAATAAAACAAGAAATAAATAATGTTTCGTTTGCTGGTCCAGTGGCTTTAAAGGGTAACTGCAAAGAAAAAAATATTTTTTTTAAACAACCTAATTTGGACAACCATGTCAAAAAACAATCTTTCCGCGAGAAAAAAAATTTACAGCAATATTTATTGCGTGAGACTGATTTTAGTTTGCGGCTATTTCGTCCGTTTTAAATCGCGCGCCACGAAGTCGGTGTTCCGTGACGTTTAGCCCCAATTGACTGCTATACTTCTCATTAGCTAAGAGATTGATTGACAGCTTAGACCTTGGTTGTTAAACCTTTGTTATATGTTGTAATTTCCTTTCAAGTGGCATATTTTTACGTTTAAGGAATAACCCATGTGATGACAGTTATTATTCTTTACAAAAGGTTTACAAGACGGGCACTTCCGTTTGGATTCATACCATAACAAACAAAAGCTTCGCCATTATTTCATGACCGCCGAAGTCTCTGCTCCCGCATGTCTCGCCTACCTCGACTAGTAGTTTCGCCGAAGCGATCAGTGTTTCGTCCTGACCCAGGTGCTTGAGTGAGACTTCTTGAAGTGAAGTAATGTGTGTTTATAACCACACACTACTTCACTTAAGTGTCGCAGGTGTTAGTGACAGGAAGCGACGCGGGGTTTTGGCTTTCATAGCGCGGTTCTTTCGTTTTCCTCTTTGCTTGCTTAGCGTTCTTTTTTTTATTTTTATTTTTTGCTTGCGCGTGCAAATGCCGACTTTCGGAGATGATGTCAGATGAGTGACCCCGACAGCGAGCCTTCCAGCAGCCATGTCGCCCCGAAAGGAATGCTATTTAGCTGGAGGCAATCGGGCGTTCGCGTAGCGACAAACGTGTCCAGTTATCGTTCTCGTCATATCGCTCGGAGGCTGTCGAGATTCGCACCGGGTGCACCGAACGTCCGCGACTAGACACAGCTGTTACGTAAAAAACCTGGCACAGCCAGGTTATTACATAATAACTATCCACAGAAGCCTTCGGACGTCCGAATTCTGCGTTAGCCGACAGATTTTTTTTTTTTTTTTTCGCGGCTTCCGAACCATCTTACGTAAAGTTGTTTGAGTGAATGTGTGCTGTTATCGTAAATCTTGACTTGTGATTGTGGCTTTGTAGATTATCTTATTCGCTTTGCTGGAGAGACGCAAACGACGGGCATAACAAAATCGGTCGCATATTCCGCATACCTTGCAAAAGCACTTCCCCAGTCACTTTGCGAAAAGTGCGAAACACGGAGTCCGCACCGTCCCGACTTCCCAGTTTTTTACCTGCTTTAGAGCAGTTTGTACCTGCTAGTAGGGATGTCTACTGAAACTTGAAACTAGGGGCAGTGCCAGAGAGAAAAGAGACAAAGGTCGGAAAGCTTGCTCGCCCTCCCCAGTTTCTGAACTCTCAAGTGATTGTACCGTAATAAATGCACAACGCCTCTTCCCAAAATAAAAAGGCACTTTCTTCACTACGTAAAAAAATTGTCTCAGTTCATGCATCTGTGGGCAGGTAGGAAATCTTGCCCAAATTTATTCACACCGCACGATGAGCGCAACACGTCGCTGTGCAAACGCAGTCAAACAAGACGAAGTATAAAAACGGCGGATTTAGGATAACTATTCGAAGTCCGTTGTTCAATAAAACGACGTAATTTTGTTAAAAACGCCCGGAGCTTCTTACTCACGGTATGCGTCGGGAATCTTCCACATTTTGATACGGAACGACGGAAGATTTACTTTTAGAAACGCTCGCTGCGTCCTCCCGTACCAGCTTGAATGGATCAGCTCACGACGACGGGACTGAAACCGTTGACCCTCAACCCCACAAAAACCGATTTGCGCTCCGTGCTAGTGTGGGTGTCTACTTCCAAGCACTGCACCACACACACCACGAACGTTTCAGTTCTTTGTCGCATCGCCGTGTTGCACACACCAAACAGAACGAGATCGCCGAAGTCAACGCAGCGCTGTCGTGAACCTTGGCTCGTGGTTGCGCACTCGTGGACCCTGTGACCCCTTCGCTTTCAAAGCACACACGACGATTACGAATGATACTTTCCGTCTTCCAGGAACATGACAGGGGCACTTCTCCGGTCACGTCTTCGCTATGTGCTCGCAAACCGCGCAGCTTCTCGTGTCCCGTCCAAGGAGGATAGAAGGGTAGGAGGGGGCTTGACGTCCACAAGCCATGCTCCCTTGACGCCTCGCCTCTTTCTCATTTTCCTCCTTACTCTCCTCACTTATCACCCCAACATTACCACATCACGTGACCGTAGCTAGCCTTCGTCTAGCCTTCGATCTGATAAAACCTACCGGACGGAGCGCGCGCAGGCCTGCAAGGAATCCTTCTACAATCAACCATCCATCTCGCACGTGACATGTCACGGGCACAAATCGCCAGCGAGATCTGCGGTCACGTTGGGCACAATATCGTTTAAACTTTTTATGACTAGGCTTCACCAATATTGCAACGAGCCCCCTCCTAAACCTCCTTGGTCCCGTCAAACCAACGTTACTAGAACACTCAGTTGGGAAACTTGCCGTCAAAACCTGGGCCGCTGGCGTCCACCGAGACCGAGCTAAATACAACAGCGCCACTCTTTATCATTTGTCTGTACTGTGGTCACCTTGAGCTTTTAGAAAGCATGTTTTTGCGTAAAAACAAACAGAAAAGGCTCTTTTAGTATGAAATTTATTGGAGTTTAATACAAAATGAAGGACGCGTGATGTTTTTAAAATCTTTAGTTTGCAAGGCTTTGCCGCACAATTAATATTGTTTTTATACAACCATGCCTCAGCGGTGCTTTCAGGTAGCGCGTCCCGACCAAGGTGCATTTTAACTTCGATAGTACGACGCGGCGCGTCCGCTGGGGAGACGGGGGTGGCACCCCTGTAACCTCTTCCGCTGTATATGTTTCGGCCCGAAATGGCCGATTAAAGCCGAAAAAAAAGTCACGTGCAGTTCCTCGAGTGGCCGCTCCGAGAGAAATGGCGGCGTTGTGTTCGTCATTAGCTCGGTGCTCGAGGACAGATCGGGGACACTTTTTTAGAGCAGTCTCTGTGGCAGTTTCCCAACTGAGTGTTTTGGTAACGTTGCGTCAAACCAAAGCAACACCGGCGCCATGTTTAACGTGCGTTGTTGCCAGACCTTACCGGAAGTCGAGACGCTGCGTCGTTCAACTCCGCAGCCAAGCAACACCACCTAGATGGAAAGCCGCAGCGCTTCCCTCTCTCCCTTCAAGGAGCGTCGGTATGAGTAGAGCACTATATAGCTCCTTCGGAGCAGAGTAGCGCAATCTAGAACGCCGTCTCTCGGCGACTAGCGGCGAACGCCCGGAGGTTCCAACTGCGGTCAGAAATGCATGGAGAACGTGAGAAAATCGTTGTTTCTTCAGTTTTGTGGGGATGTACGGAATGGAAATCATTTTTGACATAATAATGAAACATTTTGGAATAATATGCGATAAGTTTTGTGCCATACAAGGACGTAACTTTTTTTAAAAAATTGCCTGAGCGGCGTCATGCAGCAGACGACACGGCGACGTCACACCATTCACGTGACCCACTCCGGCCAACCCGAAAAGCCCATCTCCGCTGCGAGCAAAAATCGTCTGCTCCAAACGCCATTGCCTTGGAAATTGCCTTCTCAAAATTTGCACACGCATCCGATATTATTAGAACTTTGATAAAGTGTTTAGCGCTTTACTAACTTCACGACAGGCTAGTTTTGAAAAATGTGAACTCGCCGTTAGTTTTTTAATCAGCCGCGTTATGTCGATCTCCATGTATTATCCCATAGGGCGGGCCGCCTCCTGGAACCCTGAGTACCACGTGACTCGCGCCGAGCCGCTCTGTCGGCCATGTTGTCGGCAAAACACGGGGTTCAAAGGATTGCGCTACTCTTCTCCGTAGGAGCTATATAGTGCTCTAGGTATGAGTAGGCTGAACTGGCAGTGCGCTTCTCCGCAAGGCTCCCCTTGACAGTTGGCTTCTTTGCAATGCACGTTCTTTTTTACTTTTGCTTTCCCTCTACGCTTGACGAGGCGCAAAAAAAAAAAAAAAAAAAAAAAAGCGCCACGGCGTCGCGTTTTTTTTTTTTTTTTTTCCTTTTTCTTTTTCAACGGTCGTTTGTTGCGTTCCTTTCTTCGACGGCTTTTTTGTTACTCCTGCGGGTTGGGTCACGTGACAATAAGGCTGGAGGAATCAACTAGAACAACCAGAACAACTCTGGAAGCGAATAGGTTTTTGTACGCCGAGGGTCAGAAGTTCAACTCTCGAGTGAGGTCGAGCACACTTTGGAATGTGCTTTCGCGGCCTCGTGTGTGGACGCAGTGTTGCCAGGTCTACTGATTTATCAGTAGATCTACTGACTTCGTTCCGGGTCTACTGATTCACTGAAAAACAAGAAAATCTACTGACTTTTTTTTAGTAAACATATTCAAAATTTATTATTTGGCCCCTTCAGTTCCCAGTGTCGGTCATCAAAGGAAACTCATATTGTCCCAGAATTAAAAACGAAGCACTGGCTACATGGCCCAGAAGCCCGTCTTATTCGAGTGACATAGTCGTATATTCATCGATCTATTTACCCAGAGCAGGTTCGGCAGATTCGGCAGATTCGACGGTGACATCCGGGCCAGAGCCATATATGGAGAGAGTTTGGCCAGTCTATGATCTCGCCGTAACGTCCCTCTCCCAAGTGAGCCAATCAGCCCGCGGCGCAGAGCGAGAGGCGTGAGCGCATGCGCCTGAACTCTCGGCTGCTCCGAGTTGAGCGGAGAGGGCCGCCATTTTCATTCATTCGCCCGGCGGAATGCATGGGATCGACATCCAAATTTCACTTATTTACTTTTATTTGGCAGGTTGTGGCAAGAAAATTATATAATCTTATTCCTCGGTGGCTTAAAAAGCTAACGAATGAAGTTCTCCACGTTTGAACGCGAACTTTGGGTCAGGCGAAAAAGAAATAAGCCCGTAGCAGACGACGCGTAGCCTCAACAGTGCTCCGCGTCGACAGCGTTGCTTCAAAAACCTTCCACAGCCCAGTAAGGAAAGATGGCAGCTTGCAGAGGATAGACGCGCACTTGCCGGAACGTCTTGTTTTGGTTTCGTTTCAATAATAGCGACAGGTGGATGTCGCACTGTCGCCCTCATCTGTTGATGCCAAAAGTGGCTCAGTCTCGATTTCAAAGAATAATCCTCGACATAGTCAATAATTATAAAAAAAAGAAACATTTATGGTGCCATTTTAATTTGTCCTTCACAAACAATTACTCCAGAACTGGTCTTTTTTTTTTCATTTTTATTTGTGTTTATTACCATGTTCTATGTTACTCTATACTATTTCTTCGAAGTGTGTATTAATGGAAATAGCAAAACATGGCAAAACGCATATTTCGTAGAGTCAACTGATTTTTGTGCAAATCTACTGACTTTTTGGGGATCAATCTGCTGACTTTTTTTTTCTCCATCTGGCAACACTGTGTGGACGTGAAAGCTGCTTTTCGGTTGCCGGTGCTGTCAATCCGTGCAGATGTTGTTTATCCGCGCTTTGACGGAAAACTGGATGTGAAAGTGTCTATATTTGAGTTTCTGCAAGGATGACTACGAAAGCGTCGACTATACAGCGAATCAATGGGAAGATCTCGCTCCTTGACGGCATGGCAGGGTGAGAAGTTTTTAATGTTTATGATCGTGGTTTCGTTTTTTGTTTTTACTTTTCGCTGAATGCATGCTTGGGAGTGATTTGGTTGTGGCCTGGAAGTAACATATTCAAATGCTGGCGCTACTTGCAGGTGCAGAACTAAATAAAAATGACTTGATTTATGAGTTCAGGTTGGAATGTTTTCGCAAGGTACGCAAGTGATAGGTTATCGCGGGTGCAACCAGCACATCAATTAAAAAACAACAGAAGTACATTGTGTCGTTTCTGCGTATCTTCATCGGAGCGCAGAAATGATCCGCTACAGCTAACTAGTAAGACCGATATTTTAGCGGGTCTCTGAGCAGTAGCTTGGAGTGCACGCAAGCCGGAATATGGTTCATTGATCAGTTTACTTATCCATACCCCAGAGCCATATACTAACGATTTAGCTGGAGCCGCTTCAGGCTCCCCAAGGAATCCCACCACACACCAGGAAGCTCTATTAATTATTATTATTTTCTGTACCTGGTTCTATGTGCTCGTGCAATAAGCATTATTATTATTATTATTATTATTATTATTATTATTATTATTATTATTATTATTATTATTATTATTATTATAGCGCATTCGGCACATCAAATTCAAGAATAATTTTGATGTTTGTGATCCAAAATACCAGGTCGAAACACTGCCAGTGTTTCCTGTCAAATACGGAACCACTTCAGCTTAAAGAAGAGCATTCTTTCTTCTTTTTTTCTTTCTTTTTATAACCATTTTTAATTACATTACCTTTCTTTAAGTTAATATGATTTCCTCTGTTTTCGTTCTATTTCCTGCAGAAGCGGTCACACATCCCGGATACTGCTTTGATGGACTCGGGCTACTGTACGGCCTCCATGGGACAAGCTGAAAACTGACACCTTAGAAGAGTACTTCGGAATGTATAGGCAACTGGCTTGCTTCTAATATCACGTGTCCACAAGGCACATTTGCGAAGATGAAAACAGAATACTGCTGTGGAGCACAATGTCAACGGTCACTACAGCTAGCAATGGAAACTAGAAAGATCTTCCCAAGCGAGCGGATACTTGACGCCCTACCTGCAACGTGGTATACCTGCAATGTGGCCCTGGGCTGAAAAAAAAATAAGGCACAGCCTCCCAGCCTTGGGCTATGTGGCCAGCTGTGCAGTCTACACCACCTTGAAAAACCTAAGGGGCGAAAAATGCAAGGCCGCATCGACAGCACGAAACAAGTTGGCTACAGTTTGCTCGCACAGGAAGACAGAGCTGGTGTAAATGCTGTAGCGAAATGAATGTTTGCATTAATGCCAAACAGAAGAAATGAAAAGCTGAAACTCTATCAAAGACACTCGCTGCCAACCGTCACGGATGTCAAAAGCGAACTCGGACCAAGGAAAAGTATGTCCGACGCCTGTGATGATGAACCCATCGTGAGTTCGAGCTGAAGCATGTGTTGGACTGCAGTGAAAACTTTCAACTGAGAAACCTTTGTTGCAAGATGCGCTAAGAGGTCAAGGCTAAATAAATTAGTTCGTGTCCGGCCAGCAACATGCTTGCGCTTCATCCTCATGCAAAGGCAACTGCTCTCTGAAGTCGATCGATCTCTGTGTGTGTGTGTGTGTGTGTGTGCAGATAATCGGTGTCCTTGTAGCAGTCTGTTGGGTATCTTGTGGTGCTACAACGTAAATGCCAACATGCTGCACAGATATTGTATGTCTCGGTGTCACATAATCTACAGCGTCTAAGATGCATGTGTATAAATGTTTTTGAAGACGGATATTTTCAGAACTTATGGATACCAGGAGGCTTGTTTCGCAGTGTTTAAAGGTGACCAATTTCTTCTTTATGACTCTTCTGCATTGTAAATGCAAGCTCCCTTGAATATGAAGCTCCCATGCCCACTTCTGTTTGTGTACAAAACTTGTTTTTAGCTGCACTAACTGTGTCGTTTCACAGACTCGGTACTGTCGAAGTACGTCTGCATATGGGGCAACGCTCGGCTATTACGGTACTTTTTTTTTGCAAATATAAAGTTTTCACATTATGACATTGCCAAGAAATAGGTCACAGGTGTTTTTTGATGTAGTAACCAGATAGGTTGCTTGCTTCAAAACAAGTACTATATTTGAACAGGCAGGGTGCTTTGAATTGCTGAACCTATGCAGGTTGATCACAGGTCTAAGAAAAGTTTGCCAAAATATGTGGAATACATTTTTCAAACTATGTGCAATACATTTTTCAAACCAGCACATAACAATTTAAGAATGTTATTACTTTTATACTTGTCTGGCAATTTGGGTCCCATTGCTGTTGCATCAGATGTCCCTAAGGGTAGTGTACTCGGGCCTCTATTGTTTCTAATATATATCAATGACCTACCATTATCAATTAAATCGACAATTAGACGTTTTGCTAATGCTTGAGTTATTCACCGGAAAATTATTACACCTATATTAATCACAATATTGTCCAAGACGATTTAGATACAATATCATCGTGGTGTTCCCTATGGCAGATGAACATTAACACATATAAATGTAAAGAAATGTTCATAATTAAGTCCTCCACTAAAACACTAACCCAGTACTTGTTACTTTCCGAACCACTAGAACACTCACTGTCGTACAAATATTTGGGCGTGTATTTCAGACTCATTATCGTGGGTTGAGCAAATAACAAATAGTGCACTAAAAACACTTAATTTCTGAAAAAGCCATTTGTACGAGAAAATTCTTGTGTTCAATAAACGCATGAATCATGCAAGATATATAATAACCATATAAGAACTATATAAGATATATAAGAAACTTCTTACAAATTTCTTATATTATTCTAATCTAGTTCTTATAGGGCTCTTATATGTTCTTATATATCTTATATGATTCATATGTGTTTATTGGACACAGAAGTTTCTCATACAAATGAGATTTTTCAGTAGGGATCTAGCTCTTATTAAAGCAAAACTGCTCGCATACAAAACATTTATCCTCCCACCATTAGAATATGCGAGCATAATTTAGAATCCACATCTAAGTTACCTATAATCTAGAGTCTTGAATCTTCAGAACAAAGCAGACAGATTTAAATGTAGTGATTATTCATCTGAAACTAGTGTCTCCGCTTTAAAAGCTAGCATAAATCTTCCTAATCTAGAAAGAAGACGAAAAATAGTCTGATTGTGTTGTTTTTTTTTTTTTCAAGATGTATATTACTCAGATTCCAATTTTCAATCTACTTAGTGCTGGGCTGCCCATTTCATATCATTCATATAGATAATTCCTTCAATATTGAACCATTTCAGTGCCCTACTTACACTTTCCTCTTCCTTAGTACTTTGCAACACTGACTAGAACAAACTACCTGACCATATTGTAACTGAGAGATATCCCATTTCATTGAAAAAGTGCATCAATTTGTGTAACAACTTTGATTTGTAAAACTGCATCATAACAATAACATGCTAATAAGCTGTTTTGTGTGTGTGTGTGACATTTTCTTTTTGTTGGTGTCTTTTTTATGTTCAATTACTATTTTGTCTTTTATTTTTTTTAATTCCCCCTGATGTAATGGGTGATTTCAGATAAGATCGACCAAAGGGTGGCTGGTCGACATTTTTAAATCAACTGATGTTTTTATATGACATCGTCTAGTGTCTGGTATAAACGAATCCACACTTAGTTTTGACCACAACAAAAGTTTGGAGACAAGAAAAATCGTAAGGCAGGGAGAGGTGGACAGTTGCAATAACGCGCACTGATGGAGGGGGCAAGTTTGAAAGTGAATAATTAAAACAATAAAATTAGGAGAATTTTAAAACTTTTTACAAACAAACTATGGGTACAACTTGCTTGTAATATAAAGTAATAATATTTATTAAAAATTTATTTAGTTTTCTAAAAATTGCCAAACATGCCTGCTCGAACGACAAATGGCAAACTTTGGAAATCTGTATCTCATGAAATAATTTAATCATTATTACATAACTTGCAGACATTATTTTACTAATATATGGCTATTATTGAAAAAATAAATAAGGTATCTGAGTGACACAATAGTTACAATATATTTAGGCAAACATGGGAAAAAAATCAAACAAAGAAAACTTCCAATGCGAATAAAAAAAAAACACCACCTTCGATTTTTTTTAAATTTGGGTACCCTGTTATACTCTATTTCGGCATTCATTTCTATTAAAAACATGTTGCATCATTGCACTGTGAAAGAAGAAACAACTCCCCAAAGTAGGGTCCTTTTTCAAAGCCTACAGTCCTATACAAGAAGTGACTCTGAGTTCCAGTTTCATGAAACTTGCACAAATCTTTTATATACATTTATTCAGATGAGGTCATAGATAAAAAGAGCGATCGGTCACACAGTAAAAGGGAGGAGAAACTATATACAGCATTTTACATAAGCGTACAAAGTGGTATCATATTAGAGACTAATGATTTGAGAAAAGATGATGCAGTGTGAAGTTGTACCTTCCGGTATATTTTACATCTAGAGTAAAATAAATAACTTTACTTCCACACACAAAAACAAAGATATAATAGTAAGATATTTAGGTTGGCTGTGTATTTACGATTACAAACAATTTCAGGTGACGGATGCCATAGTGCCTAACTGGAGCAGCTTCGATGCTCTCGGTGTATGAATGAATCGTGGCAAGCCGATATATTTTATCCTGCTCGAGGATAACATTTTGGGATTTTTTTTATAGTGATCAGATAAAAATTATTAGTAACCACCAACAAAAACAGTAGGTTAAATACCCCGTGAAGAAAAATGTGATAAATAAGATGTCCCTGCATTCAAAATGAGCAGTCCTTGGGAAATCAAATTCGGCACTTTACGCTAAGGTTTTCCTCGCTGTACCCATTTAATAAAGTTGCTTCCAAGCAGATCCGACTGTCCGTGCTACATATACGTCACAGGTCCCTTCTGTTGATGACTTGCTGAGCCGCCACGCGTGCCAAGACTGAATGCCAGGGAAGGCGCGCACCGTCAGCCACTCTTCTTTTTTTTGTTCACGATACCGAACAACCTCATTTTCGTCCAGATATACAAGATGCACGCCTTTCAGTTTCTTTGATAGAACGCTCACCATTGTCCTGGCCGTCTGAATTGCGCTTACTGAACGTTCTCTCAGGTTGTTCAGCGTGGCCTGGTGCTTCACGAGTCCGCGAACTCCGTCACATGCATTTTTCCCATGTCCAGATGCAGAAAATAACCACTGGGCTTGTGGGCAATCGTCCTTTGCAAATTGGTGAAGCTGGTAGCGATTCTTGAAATGACTGGCGGCACCGTCACTTACGTACGTCACGTACGAGTATACCGCAACGTTGTCTTCAACCCACTCCTTCACTTTTTCTAGAGCCAAGCAAGCGTGAGCGGCGTCGTGACACAGGTCCTCACTGATGATGGCAAAGCTGTTTGTAGATTTTCTTGTCGTCACTACACATGCAAATATCGAAACTTGTTTTTTTTTTTTCCAGTGATATGCTTGCACTTCGTCAGGAAGCACGATGGTCCAGTTTTCAGCAGTCAAAATGAAAGACAACGCTCCCGCGTTGCATGCACTGTTTTTCATCGTAGATCGCTTTACCTTGCGTTTGCCGGATATGGTTGTGAAGTACCCAACTTCCAACCGTCACTTGGATGACTTTTAGGAAAGTCTCAGGTTCCAAAGTTTTTTTCACAAGGTCGCCGGACTCCCATGTTGCAAGCACAATCTCTTCATCCTCCGGGATATCAAGTTCCTGGAGTGTAAGAAACTGGCCTTTTGGGCAGTGATCACAGTCTCCTTGAAGGCACAGTTCTGTTGCTGGGTCGCACAGAAATGCCGAGTTCATTTCACCAGTGTTGAATGTTGAGCCTGTAACGTTCTCTAGAGCGGCAATACAAAGATAATAATTGGCGCAGCGCACACAAACGCACACTTCCTGGTGTGGAATACATTGGACCCATCTAGGGCGCAACGAATAAAATTTCGTTAGCCCAACGCCGGAATCGGGATGCTTGTCTTTGTATATACGGAAGGCCTCTCGTATTGAGCGTGTCATGAAGCGCTTTGGCACGAACGTTTTCTCTCCGTTGATTATGACAGAGATGACGTCCTTCTGGTTGGGACTTTGGCGCGAACATTGTAGCTCGTCTTTCGTGAAGTACTCTAGGGCAGCAGACAGGTTCTCAGGGCTCACCTTGCACCTCGTGTAAGGATCCGGCTCATACCACACGCCATGCTTTTCCTTGAGTTTTCGGGATTTACTGATGAGGTACATTGAGGCCTGTGGAATCATCTTTTGAACCTCATTCTTCGTCAGTGTTGACGGCAGGAGTGTAAGCAGTTGACAACGTTCCCGGAGAGAGGTGGCGGTTTCAAAGGCCTGCCGAAAGTTGTCCACCCACTCAGTGCATGTGGAGCATGTTGGTTCGGACGACCCCGATGGTGCGTCCCTGTCGTACGCAATACGTAGCCTTGAGCGTATATTCTTGACAGCAACCTGCTCCAGTTCTGTCTGCTTTCTCTTGACATAGGCAGGCCTGTCCCGACTTCTTACGACGCTTGGTTGTCTCAGCGGCGACACATCTGTAGGTAGTATGCTGCGATTTAGATCTTCAATTGCTTCTTCAGCTGGCACAAATATGTCAGGGCACTGCTCTGAGCTTCGCATCGAGATCTCCTTAGTGATGTGCATGAAGCAATGGTAGCACAGGTAGTCCGTCGCACTCACTTTGGTGGAACAGTCAGGCGGAAGAATTTGCTTCAACGAGTTTAGGTCCAACTCGCCAACACTTCGAAAATTCCGCTGCTTTGGTATAGTCTTTTTCTGTTTGCAAAAGTAATCTGCACAAAACACTCGTTCGGAGCTCCAGGACGTCTTCATAATGTATACATAAATAATAGAAATTAAACCCCAACTGATGGCATATAATTGCCAAGTGAAAGAACTACTGGGTGCACAAGTGACAAGTCCGAGGCTGAGGAGCTCACTCACTGCAAACGTACATTTGAAAAGAGAGGTCACAACTGAGGCTGTCGGCAAAGCTTGATCCACGTCAAAGGAAGAAAGAGGGAAAGTCTCCAGACAAAAAATTGTGGTCAGCGGCCTTCGAAAAAGACTTTCCGGAATCGCACTGTCGTCCCTCCACGCGCTGATATGAAAGCACCCGAGCTTCTACCACGTGGTTCATGACACAGCCTGAGCCATGTCGGCGACCGGTTCGCGAGGGGTTGGCGGTGGGGTTACGTTGATGGTCACTCGGATTAGCCCTTGCTGTACTGAGCTACCGCCTGCAGTGCCTTATCGCCGGCTGGTGTCAACAACGAGAACACACACACCCTGTCTACACCAAAACTACAAGCGTTCACCGCACACGCGTCGCCGCCGCTTTTAAAGGAGCTGTGCAACGATATTCAATTGGAATGTTTTTCTCTCTACACGAGCTTAATGGCACACCTGGGACTCAAGGATACTCACACGCAACGCCATTGTCAAAGAAACTCCTTTGTTGCGGTGTAATTTCAAGGACAAAAGCGATCATTTTCATTCAATCTCTCCTTTGCAAAATTTGATGACGTAACTCGGGGATCGCAGTACACCCAAGTGACGATATTTGAATGCGGTTCATAGATTGGACCCGAGAATTGCGTGGGCACTCGACTTGGGCTCGTGACAATTGCTAGCTCGAGGAGCATTCGGGTTGTGAGCCGTGTCCAATCGCTGCAACGATGACAACAGCCGAGCCATAACAACGTCTGGAACTCAGCGCGTGTCCTGCGCTTTGCCAACCCCAGCGCGTGGCTATGATCAACACTGGCGGCATATAATCGGCTCCAGATCACGTGGCCGCTTGTTCTGGGTGCGAGTTGAGGGGGTGAACGCTGCTCGTTTTTCTTTAATTTTTTTCTGGGACTTCTATTGCCTGGGGTGAAAAACGAACGCCTGTTTCATAGGTCATTAACGTTAGGGATCCGTTTTAAGCGGTATTTGCGCAAAGTACAAAAATTGTTGCATCGCTCCTTTAAGCTTTTGTGAAATTGCTTTCTTTTGCCGCGGAGAACCGCCTTATCTTAACTACGCGCCTGAAATCCTTCCAAGCGGGCGTACACAATATCAAGCGTTTCGAGAAATGCCCGTGGAGTAGAACTATGGGAAAATTCGGAGCCCGCGATGTCGATATCGTCGCCGTTGTGTTAGTACGCCGTCGCGTACTGCAGTCCCCCGTTGGGGGAGGGGGGGGGGGGGGCGGTCTTACTACGATAACATGGCGACAGCGTTTACACTCTATGTATTTACGCGAGGCTCGAGTATTTGGGGATAATGCTGCCGGTTGGTGTGCCCTTTTGTGCCTGATATTATCGCCCGTGACGCCAGCGAGTGAGATGGCGACAGGCATGACTGCTCAGTACACAGGCGTCGGCGGCCATGTTTTGCTGGTTGAAGCGAACCCCCTTGTCCTTGACAGCGAGCGGGGAAATGCGAAAAAAAGATTGTATCGGCCGTTTTGCCAGAACTAGCGGCGAGTGTCGTCTGCGGTTTCCGGCAACTATTTTGCCATAATCGTGAGCTTAGCGAGGAAATGATTTTTGCTAGCCACAGAACACTACCACGCAGAAAGGGAATGCTTGAACATGTTTTTGTTCTGGATATATATCAGGGATATATATGAGAGAGAGAGAGAGAGATGAAGGTAGAGCGGAAGAGGGAATAGCATATAGTGTCGCAGGAGAATAAAGTAAACAAAGTTCCTAGTGGCCGATGGCTGCATGATCTTTTCTCGGATCACTAGTCCGTAATATGATACCTCTTTGTACACAGTAGTTTCTCCTTAATTTAAGTGTGTGAACGATTTCTTTAGTTATCATTGGCCTCATCTGAATAAAAATATATAAAAGATGTGTGTTGGTTTCATGAAACTGGAACTCAGAGTCAGTTCTTGTATAAAACACTGCTAAGTGTAGGCTTTGAAAAAGGACCCTACTTTGGGGAGTTGTATCTTCTTTCTCAATGAAATGATGCAACATGTTTTTAATTGAAATGAATGCCGAAATAGAGTATAACAGGTTACCTAAATTTAAAAAAAATCGAGGGTGGTGTTTTTTTTTATTCGCATCGGAATTTTTCTTTGTTTGATCTTTTTTTCCATGTTTGACTAAATATATCCTAACTATTGTATCACACAGATACCTTAGTTATTTTTTTAAATATTAGCTATATATTAGTAGAATAATATCTGCAAATTATATCATAATGATTAAATTATTTCATGAAATACAGACCTCCAATGTTTGCCATTTGTCGTTCGAGCAGGCATGTTTGTCAATTTTTAGAAAAATAAATAAATTTTAAATAAATATGATTACTTTATATTACAAGCAAGCTATACCCATAGTTTGCGCCTAAAACGTATTAGAGTTCTCCTAATGTTATCGCTTTAGTTATTCACTCTCAAACGGGCCCCCTCCATCAGTGCGCGTTAATGCAACTGTCCACCACCTCATGCCTTACGATTTTTCCTGTCCCCAAGTATTTTTTCTAGTCAAAACTAAGTTTGGATTCGTTCATACCAGACACTAGACAATAACATATAAAAACATCAGTTGATTTGAAAATGTCGACTAGCCATCCTTTGGTCGATCTTATCTGAAATCACCCTAATGCGCCTTTGGATGCCTTTGAGGTGAATGAAATTAAATGAAATGAATGCCTCTGCATCATTTATCCAATTGTTACTTTAGTTCGTTTTCTCTGGTCCTACTACTTCGATTATTGTCATTTCATAGGGATTATTTTTTATTAGACAAGTCCCATGTCGTTTAGAGATAATTACACCACCCAGTTTATCGCTTAAAAAAATAACACATCTGTCTCAAGATATCACTTTCCTGTATTTCACTACAATAATTGTAGGTTATAAGAATTTTCCTGCGTTCTAAAATTGGTTCTTTATATCACTCGGCGTTCACAGTTCACACGTTAGCTCATAAAAAATAAATAGAGCGAAAACCCGAGTTTCTACGACGTAAAAGCTACGCGCGAAGCCTTCAGCTCAGCTCTATAGCGCGGCGCTCGTCAGCCTGCTGCCGTGACGTCACCGGAGGCGTGTGCTGGCCTTCTCCTCCAGGTGGTGTTGCCCTGCCACGCGCATCGGGGTTCGAGCGTGTCGATTGGTGCTCGGGGAAGGTGGTACCTGCGCTCCGCCAGTATGTCGGCCTGAACCCTGCGCGCCTCCTGTGCGAGCTCACTCAGACTTCCGAATGGGCGCCCACGCAGATACCGCGAAAAGGTGGGATGCGCCTGCCTCACCACCCGCTCGACCTGCTCCTGGTTCGTAGCATTCGGATCGGCGATCTGCAGGAGTTCCTGCATTGCCCGCAGGTACTCTCCGAAGGGCTCAGCGGGAGCCTGCGTTCTTTCATCCAGTTCCCTACGCATTCTTGGCAGGTAGTCTGCCGGCAAGAACTCTTGTCGGAAGAGGACCGTGAACTCGTCGAGTGTTTCGGCTGACTCGCCCACAAGGCGATGCCACCTGGCAGCTGGGCCTACAAGAGCCACCGGCAGAACCCTGCCTAGCGTCTCCTTTTCGGTCAGGCAGGTAGCCTTCCGATATCGCTGGATTTCCAGCAAGAAGTCGGTCGCGCTCAGAGCTCGATCGCTGTGTCCGCTGTACTCCGGCACCGGAATGCGGATGAGGGTTCTTTGCGGCGGCGTTTGCCTCTGCATGCTCTGTAAGGCCTGAGCGAACGCCGCCACCAACGCCGTGGATTCACGGGACATCTCCGTGCTTTGCGGCATAGGCACGACCGGCGCTACCGTCGGCGTGTCCGGACTCGGCGCTGCGGTCATCGCCGCGCCGTTCCGCTCCGCCAGCCCCGTCGACGTAGCGACGTCGGCCAAAAACATTAAATCCGTGAAGGCGAAATTACCCGTGGCCATCTCGAACAGTTGTTTGGACGTACCCTTCCCACTTTCGCAGTGCCGCGGTATAAACTCGCCAACCAGGGGGACCGCCCCGCGTGAACTTCCACGCAGTGTCGTCGACGGACGTTGCGACCGTAATTACGGCTCGCCTGCCCCAACGTTGATGCGCCATTTGTAGGAAATAGCGTACCGCCGCCGATTCGCCATTTCCCACGTGGTCCGTCAACAAACCGAGTCCAGCCTGGTTCTTTCACGGAAGCGGGATTCCGCTCCCCGTTTATTCGTACAATAAAACACAACTCTACAAAATACTTAATCTAAACTACAAATACACGCGACATTACACAAATATTTACAAACGCACGTTAAGCCCAACGCTAAACACAAAGAAGGCCCTTAGGCCTCGCGTCCCGCGATATCCTAGATCCGGTCGCCACCCACTTGCCTGCCAGTGCCTGCGTCTCGGTCTGGTCCGAAGTTCTTAGAGGCCTCTGCCGCCTCTCGCCCCCTGCCCCACCGAGTATATATTCATCGATGGGCGAGGAGGTTTCTCCTCGCCCGCCACGGGGGCGCCTGCAGCTAGAGTGCCTTCATACACACACGCGCTTTTGCTTGAGTGGTGACATCTCAGCCATTTTTCCTCCCAATCGTTTTTTTATGCATTTTGAAGTGCGCGCAATCCGGTGTCGCTCAGCTCGAGCGCGTAGCTTTGGCTAATAGATAGATGCCATTTTACCGCCCAAGTCACGCACCGAGTGCGCGAGAGCGTTACGCGCTGGCACATTCAGGGCAACAATGAATGTCTTCACCCTGAGACAGACAGACATGTAGGCACCCTACCTGCAGCCAACACCTAGCGCCCTCCAGTGGCTAGGAGAGAAAGCGGCGCGTCAACCCCGCGGCGACACGACATGTGATCGTGTCTGAGGCGAGGCCTAAGGCGAGGCAGCTACGCAGCTGCCTGGCGGCCAAGGATTGGCAGAATGGTTTGATGGACGCCCTCGTGAATGCACGGTGCGCCATACCCTTTAAAGGGACACTGACAGGGTATTTATGCTCGCCGAGGTTTTTAGCTGTACGTGACATATGAGAGCTCAACTACCCAGAACAGAATTTGCGGCTCGAAATTTGGTTTCTTTCCGCCCGAAAACCGCCGATCAAGTACTGGCCGGTTCGAGTCTCGCTCACTCTCTTTTCCGCGGTCACGGGCCGTTTTCTAAGGTATCGATGCGACCACCAAGTTTAATCAAAGTCGTGGGTCACTGAAGGCACTCACTCAATATTAAAAATATAAAAAAATATGAAACCCATTTTTTGTGGCTTCTAAAAAGCTGCAAATACGCTGATTGAAAAAAAAAAAAAAGTTCCACAGACAACCGGAAGCATTCTTGTGCGTTCGTCGTTTCGCGTATCGTGGGACTCGCGGGAACGGCGATGGCAGCGGACGACGGACGTGGGACCTCTATTTCAGAACTGTCGTTCGCGGTACCGGCGAATTCTGTCTACTTTTAAAAGAGAAATTTGGGACTGATCAAAAGAATTGGTATTCATCCCGTACAACACGTCCGACCACCAAGCCGATTTGGACGAAGACGTCGCCGAGCCGCCGCTCCCTTCTCGTTGCTGAAGACATCGCTCGCGCAAACGTCAAGCACGACGTGTCTACGTCGAGTTGCTTATGCACGCGTACGATTTCTTTACTAGATGCGGATGTCGCCAATGCGTGGTGCTTCCCGACTTCGACCCGGGAGTGCTTTTGCTAGAGGAAAATCGGCAGCAAACTTTCCAACTTAGTTTACCGGCTGATTATTACTAAGGAAAAAAACCCGCCAGTGAAGAGATACCCCAGTAGCTCAGCAATAAAAAAAAAAGAAAAAAAAATACACCAGTAGCTTAGTGGGAAAGACGTCCGCTTCACACGCGGTAGGGCCGCGTTCGATCCCCCGTGGAACCTTTCTTTTTTTTTCAAACATTTTCCGATGTTTACATATTTTTTTTTACAATTATCGCTGAAGAAACAAACAAGAAAAATAACAAACAAATGGTGTGGACGACACTTCGCTGAATTAAATGGTATGGGATTTCCTTTTTGACACCTGCGAACTCAATGTAGTCACTTTCCGCAAAATGCAAGGAGCATATAAATCAGGTAGCGTCCGTTTTCCGAGGTGCCCGTATATGTTCTACAGGAATTGCAGCCAGCCATTAGTCCCGATCCCATTGATCTTTCGGAAACTTTGTCGCACAATGCCCCCTTTTTTTTTTCGGACGCAGGACATGTGAGCCAGCTCTTCACGCAACATCTTGGGTGTATTCTTTTCGGAGCCAATCATGGAAATTCACCACGGGCACTCACTATTCATCTCCAACTCCTCAATGTACAAAACAACTCATCTTGGAGTACAGAACAACGAGCGGAACAAACATGACTGCAAAAGAATCGCACGGCGAACCGTTCCCTACGCCGCATGTCGTGTCGTCTGCTACGGAAAGGAGGAAAAAAAATGCACGGTCGGGTGTAGCCACGTGACTTCCGCCACTCACTCTCTTCTCTCCACTTCTCCGATCTCCGTCTGGTTTCGGTTTCGGTTTCGAGCAGTTGCGTCTTTTGGCTTTATTAAAAAAATACGCAACTCTGTTGCAAAATATTAATTGGGTAGTCCTCCGACACCATAATAAAGCGCCTGGCAAAAAATGAAAAAAAAAATTTTGGGGGATGTCAGTGTCCCTTTAAAGGAATTGTCCGGTCAAATTTCGTATTCGAGAAAACAATTGAATAGCATTGTTATTGCCTAGAGACGCATCGCATGTGCAATATATGAATTTATACTGCTCCAATCGTACTCTAGCGTAAACGCTGTTTTCGGTGGCAACACGGGAGCTCTGACGTCACACAACACAAAGCAACGTTGCACAAAGCGAGCATTTCTGTCTCGTCGTTCACCTGCGAGCAACGTTACTAAAACACTCAGTTGGGAAACTTCCATAGAGACAGCTTTGAAAAAGTGGCCCCAATCTGTCTCCAAGCACCGAGCTAATGACAAACACAACGCCACCATTTCTCCCGCAGCGGCCACTCGAGGAACTGCACGTGACTTCTATTTTGGCTTTAAGAACAGATACGGCGGTACAGGGGAGCCAACCCCCGCCTCCCCGGCGGACGCGCCGCGTTCAACATACGCAGTTAAAATGCACCTAGGTCAAGACGCACTACCTGAAAGGCCCGCTGAGGCAAGGTTGTATAAAAACAATATTAATTGTTCCGCAAAACCTTGCGAATTAAAGATGATAAAAACATCACGCGCCCATCATTTGGTACTAAACTCCAATAAATTCCATACAAAAAGAGTCTTTTCCGTTTGTTTTTACGCAAAAACAGGCTTTCAAAAAGCTCGAGGTGCCCACAGTACAGACAAACGAAAAAGAGTGGCGCTGTTGTCGCATTTAGCTCGGTCTCGGTGGACGCCAGCGGCCCAGGTTTCGACGGCGAGTTTCCCAACTGAGTGTTTTAGTAACGTTGCCTGCGAGTGAACGCCTCAGCGTGCTTCGTTTTTGTTGTTGTGCTCGACTTGTTTCGTGGTTGGGTGAGATTTTTGTTGCGCGGTTGGGTGCCACAACCACCGGGCAGCACATGCGAGTCAAGACATGACGTTCCACACTTTTCCGCGAGACGTGCAGTGACGAGCAAAATGGATCGTCGCCGTGCGTAGGGACTGGGTTCCCGTCAAGATCGAGATCCCGCTTATGCAGCAATCATCTCACAGAAGAGAGCTACGAGCTGAGCTCTAAGCGGACGGTAGGCTCGTAATCTGAGATGTGATGCTGGGCCAACGGCATTAAACTACGTCCATCCACTCCTCGCCCAAATCGGATCAATCAATTTGTTTATACAGCGAAACCGAAACCAACAGCTAGACCACCTGGAAACGATACCAGAAGTTGTATTTAGCACGCGTGCAGCCAAATTCTGTTTAACCCGCATGTGCAAATAGAGCGTGGCTACGATTCACCAAGCTCGTCCAAGTCAAGTGACGACATGCATTTGAACGATTCGACGGTTGCCTTCGACCCGCGGTCATCGCCTCTGAGGCGATGACCGCGGCCTCATCACCGCTCCAGTGGATCCGCCGATATTTGTACCCAGGTACCGCTTCGTGTACCTAGTTGCCACTTCAGAGGCGAAATCTGCATCCTCTGCTTTGCAAGCGCTCCTAATTCGATCGGTGGCCGTCGCAGTTGTGTTTGCGCGAAACGGCATACGTTTGCTCGAAGCTTATGGCTGTGTTCGAGTAATATCCTGCTAAAAGGCTGACTTTTTTTCCACACGCTTGGGAACTGCAATAAAAGAACCGTATTTCAGTAGGGTACAGCCTAGGACAG
The DNA here is from genome assembly GCF_016920785.2 of Ixodes scapularis. NCBI lineage: Eukaryota > Metazoa > Arthropoda > Arachnida > Ixodida > Ixodidae > Ixodes > Ixodes scapularis. The sequence goes on along the minus strand of NW_024609835.1, from coordinate 158,404,254 downwards.
TGGTTCTCAATCATCGATGTTTCGCGGACCCCTTGTGGATCGGCGGAGATGATGGAGGACCCCATTCGTGGTGAGAGGAGAGGAAAGGTATACGTTAAATATAATAATGATTTAATAAATGGATATAACTAAGGGCTAGTGTGAAGTAGACCTCTCTTATTGGCATTCACATGAAAAAAACTCGCCCGAAAACAAACATTTCTTTTCGACCTGAAAAAAAAAAAAAAAAGACAACTTTTATTGCCGGGCTTGACTGATGGGGCAGGGCTTCGCGGACCACTAGAAGGCCTTCGCGGACCCCCATTTGAGAACCACTGGCATAGGAGACTATATAATTCGAAACAAAATACAAGACATCCATTGACGAACGCTTGTTATCCCGACCATCCGACAAACCTTTACGTTTTGTGACGTCACGCAGCAGCTACGGATGTCAGCCATTGACACTGGCGAAATTCGGGGTGCAGTTTCGTACATGCGCTCATGAATGGTTGAGTTAATAACGGGAGATCATATGTCAAAATAAAAATGTAGTTTGTCTACATGAAGGCTCCCACGACGTAACGAGCGCAAAAACAAGTACTTCCGGTTTCGACCGGACAATCCCTTTAAACGGGGGGAGGGGGGGGGGGGTGCAACAATTTTAAGATTAAAAGAATTTGCATCTCGTCATTTTTACGTTGTTTATCGGTCCTGTTAGATAGAACATCTCATTCATTACAAAATGTCGCGATTTCGCTGCATAATCGCAAAGCAAAAGTCAAGCTTTTTCTCCCACCTGCAGCCGCAAGTGGCAGCCGAGGGAACTACGGCAAAAATATTACGTGACCTCGCTCGGCTCTAAGCTGCCGCATAACGCCCGCTAATGTCAGCAGAGAGAGAGAGAGAGGAAATATCTTCCAAGGGAGCACACGGGAAGCTACACAGCACCCCGGGTTACGTCACTAGGAGGGGCACCAGGTGTGACCCTGAAGGCTGGGTTGTTGTTTGTTGTTGTTGAGTGTTGTTACACACGGGAAGAGGGGATGCCTGCACGTAATGTTAGCCTCCTTGGGCGGGGGCAAGACTCGCACAGGCGGGGAAGGCTGGGAGTGAGTTGAGGGGTGCCAAAAATGCCAATCTTTATCTTTCTTTTTTTGCAACAACTAGGACACGCAGGCGAAATCGGTTTTCTGTTCTTTACTTCAGAAGTGTCCAGAGGGCAACTTCCACAATTTTTTGCCCGAAGTCCGGAAATCATTGTAGTAAAAGGATACTTCAACGAAATTTGAAATATTCCCGTCGTGTTCAAAAATAGGTTGAATATGATCCACAATATCCGTAAATGACAATCGCACGTTCGTATTTTGAGCCTGGTGGCTGTATTTTTCGTTATAAACGGCCCACTCTGGCAAGCGCTCGGAGAAGGCCCAGCGGAAACCACGTGACATCCAACGCAGTCATGACGTAGGTCGCCTCGGGACGAGCAAAGCTACGGCGAGGCTGACTTCGAGAGGATGGCCTAGTCGTTCCAGCCACCGAAGCGGCTGCTTTTGTACGAATTTTGAGTGACGGGTTAATTTTCTATAATCTTGTAGGGGGACAATAGCGACTACTGCGACACACAGAAGGGATTCTCGGGAAAAGGGGAGTTCCTCTTCCCCCCTTCTCTCGTTGTGGCCGGAGGCGAGACACTCACCGTCACTAGCTGTCAAAATTCCTAGACGGGCATTAGAAGCGAGGCGTTAGCGACATCTACCAGGCGCTCTTTGCTAATCGTTTAATTTGTTTTAAAATTCAGTTTCGAGACTTTTTAACAAGATATATGTATGTTTGATGTGATACTGCTCCTTTGAACACATATAGACCAAAAAATGAGCGCCGGAATTTCGTTGTAGTATCCCTTTAAAACCGGGTTTGTCTACGAATTGGACGCAAGTGTGTGTACGGGCCCAGTCGTCTGCGATCGTGCTCGGCGTTGACTTTGGCTAAGATTTTGCTCTTATTTTTTTTTTTTTTTTACAGGAAGAGGACGACGCCTTGAAATTTCGCATAGTAAAACTGACCTGTTCAACTTCCATAGCCACCAAAAACACGGATCGATAAAAAAAAAAAAAAAAAAAAAAAAACGGACACAAGAACAAGTCTTAAACACAGCTTCTAGTTTATTTAAACAACGAACGTGGTTACTATGGTAGTTCTTCACCAGCTTATCTGTGTTTTTACCCTTTCTTTGACCTGTTCAATGCAAATTCAATGAAAGTCTGAGCTTTCTATGCGCCGGCGCCGATGTTTCCGCCCTGTTTTACCGCCAGATTCGTTTGTGCGACTTTAGTCTCTTTCACTCATCTTTGACGGCATATTTTGCAGTCGAGAGTGTACAACCTGAAAATAGAACAAAAAGAAAGAAGAATATTTATGTAGCGGTTATAAAAGAAACTTCCGTTATATTACGCTTTAACATAAAAACAAAACCGAAACTTCAGTGAAACGAAAGAACAGAGATTTCCGTTGGCAACAACAGCGGCGTCCCCGTGATCATGACGTCACGGGGCAGAAGTCCAGCAAGAAGGCGAGAAAATGCGCATATCAGCTGCCTGCGTTGAGGACGAAAATTATGTAAACATGAGCCCTATTCGCTTCGCCGTCGAATTCGTGCCACGGCCCGTGCGGTTCCAGCTCGCGTTCAACCGAGACAGCAGCTGGAACGAGGTGCAGACCGTCTTATTGGATCGCGTCGGACTGTTGCCGTCGGACTCGACCGTCCGCATCACGTATGCCGACGATGAGGACGAGAAGGTACAACTTTCCTCCGAGCCCGAAATGCAGGAAGCCCTTCGGGTTGCCGAGAAGAAGGGAAATGTTCTACAGATTCAGATGGTCGACGTTACAGATGAATCAGAGGCCAGCGCCCGCGACTCCGGACCGCTGCTTCGGGGATCCTACCGCGAGAAGGAGTCTGGCGAGTTTGTTTTCGTCGACGACGACAACAATGATGGTGGTGATTGTCCCACGTCCGGGTTGGAAGCCGCCGCCGCTGCGCCTGAGGTGGACGCTACGAGCGATCCGCGGCGTCGAGACAACGCCACAACACCACCGCCGCCCTGGTTCGTCGACTTCGTGCGCACGCTAAGGAACGAGCTCAAGGATGAGGTAACCGCCGAGGTTTTCAAGCGTCTAGACGAGCGCAAGGTCGACAAGTGGACGACGGCGGCGGTGGCCGACAGCTTTCAAGACGTCGCTACCTGCGGGAACTGCCTGTGTCAGATCCAGGGAGCGCGCTACCGATGCTGGGTCTGTCCGAATTACGAGCTGTGCGAGGTATGCGAATCGCTGCCGAGCGTGCACGACAACTCGCACATGATGCTCAAGATCCGTAGGTCGGCCGGGGCGGCGCAGCCGGGCAGTCGGCGCAAGCGCTGCAACGGGACCACATTCCGCCCGATGCGCTCGCCGAACCGGCTCTCCACCATGCGCGACATCAAGCAGGAGATGAAGATGCAAAAGCTGATGAAGAAGCTCGAGAAGTACAACCTGCGCGACGCCAACCTCTACCGGCCGCCGACGGCGGGCGTCGAGAACTACTTGAACGCCGACCTGTATGACTCGGAGTTCGTGTGTGACGACACCATCCCTGACTGGACCCACGTGCAGCCGGGCACCCGCTTCACAAAGCGCTGGAAGGTCCGCAACTCTGGGACCCAAGCCTGGGACCGCAGCATCCTCCTCAAGTACTGCTGGGGCACCCTGGGACTGATGCCCAACGACACGGACATCGAGGCGCCCCCGCTGCACCCCAACGCCGAGGGCACCCTCGAGGTGCAGTTCACGGCGCCCCACGAGCCGGGACACTACCAAACCCACTGGAGAATGTACAGCCCGCAGGGCTACTTCGGGCACCGTCTTTGGTGCAACGTAGTCGTGGACCCGGCCCTGACCCTGGAACCCAGGCAAAAGCACATGGCAAGCCTCAAGGTTGTCCCTGGTCCAGACGACGACTTCGTCCCAGAGCAGACAACCCTCAAGACAGAAGATCTGGCAGCCGAGTTGAAGGCCAAGATTGTGTCGCAAACGGCAACGCCCTTCAACACGCCGGTCGGCATGACTCCCCGCAAGTCCCCGGAGTCAGAGGACGAAGGGAGCGAACCGGAAGAGAGTGGATCCAAGATGTCTATTTTGGACATGCCTATCCACCACGACACTGAGGAATCTGCCAGTGTACTCAGCCTTAGCAGTCTCGACACTGAGGGGGACTTTGAGGTGGTGCCACTGCCTTCCTGCTTCAACCTGAACATACCATTCAACCTGCCCGAGTCCACTGCGGACGCTGAAAGCGACTTGGTCCATTCCTCTGTCGCAACGGCTCTCGGGAGTGCCTCGCCTTCCTGCGAAGTCCTCGACCAGGTGCCCAGATGCGGCGACCGGTTGTGGAAAGAAAAGGCACTCGACTCGACTGCTGGACATTCCGTGTGCCCCAGCAGGTTCCAGGATCCAGTGGTCATCGATTCCGACTCGTCCAACTCTGAAGCATCTGTCTCAACGAGACCAGACGACAGCACGCTTCAGGTCGCAACCGAGGAACACCAAAGAAAGCCCACAGCCTCTGGAGAAGAGTCTGAAGACAAAGCAACCAGAAAGCCTGCCTTCTCGTCGAGAAAAATTTACAAGGTGGAGGGAGTCGGCGATGCTCTTCCGGAAGCCTTGGTCAACGGGGCTCTTAGTGCTGCCGCAACCGTCTACAATACTGCCAAGACTGTCTTCTCGGGAATTCAGCCAAGACAGGGAGTACCGATGGACCAGCGTCGGCTCAGTTCTTCAGATTGGTCGCCGCCAGCATCCCGCCTCTGTCCGCAAGAGAAACTGTTCGAGATGGGCTTTAGGAACCACCAACTCAACTCTGTGCTCCTGAAGAAGCACTCGGGAGACATCCAAAAGGTGATCGAAGAGCTGATCAGCGCCAACATCGACAGCTGGTCCTCCTCAAGCATGGAACGTCCACCCACTGCTCGGCCCTTTATGTGCTCCTTTGACTAAATTTCTTGCCCACTGTTTTAATCTTTTCCCCTGCTTGCTTGATAGTTTTACTTTCTTCTAGAAAAATGTATTTCTTTTATTATTTAGTAGCCTTTCTATGGCATGGAACAGTCCTCCAATTATAGAACTGTCAGTCATTTACACTCTTCACTTTGTTAAAGCGCCAGTTTGCTTTGGTCTGAAACATTGTGTGCCCTCTTTCTTTTCGTTGGAAACTAAGAGGCGATTGGAAAAGAGGTTCAGCTTGGAGAAAGTTATTATTTGTCATTGTTGATTTTATTGTAAGCTGTCCTCAATAGGGCTTCCTCCAGTTATCTATGGGGTGATGCTATTAGCATTTTATTTACATTCACTAAACAATTTCATTTTCGGAAAAAATATGTCACTGCTTTCCAGCTCCGTGTTAGCCCAGAGGTAGGTTAGACAAATCCCTTACACATAGTATTATAAAACATGTCTAAAACCTTTGACAAACCTTTTTTTTTTAGTGTTGTTGCAATGTAGAGTTTACATGCACATAATTCAGCATCTGTTGTACAAGGTGCTTTGGATATTTGCTGGAAGTTGTATCTCGGCATTTTAATGGCACATCACCTAGCACCCCTGCTTTTCACTGCTGCAATCTGTACGTCTAGACGTGCAATGCAGTTTGTTCCTAATTTCAGGTTAAGGTTATTTAACGTGCTAGATTTATTGCAGTGTTTATTTTCTTGTAATCTCTTCGGAAATAAAACATGAAAAACATCATTGCATGCTTCAACTGGTGCTGGCCATCATACGACCTGGGATTCCTGCCAAGAATCCTCTTAGTGTCCTGCTATACCAACCTGCCAAGGGTAGTGAAGGAGTGAAAGACATGGGGGGGGGGGGGGGGGCTTTTCACTTGTCTCCACTCACAAGATCAAACTTTCGAGAGAATCCCCCTCTCTACGAAGTTTGATCCTCCGAGTAGAAATAAATAAAAATGTTTAAGAGAAAAAAAAATGCTTGCAGATTTCTGTTGTTTATTTGCATGAGAGAGGGGGAAGTCTCCCGAAGTTGCAATAAATTGGGTAAACTTCCTAGTCAGTTCACAAATGATGGAAGTGTTGCACATTTAAAAAAATTTTCTAATAAGTTGTGAAAAATTCGGCAAATGGAAGCATTGTGTGCTCTAAGGTATGCGTGTGCAGGGCTTGCACATACTGTCACCGTACCATGCTGGTGGTACTCGTTCATGCTGAAGAAGCACTTGGCGGTGCAAAATACAGGCCCTCGAAGATATGAGCTCGGCAGCAAGGCCACCGCAATGGCCTCTGATGAGACATCAATGCAAGTCATGTATATGCATTGCACCATACTTTATGCCCAGTTCCTTAGCCAGCCCCAGACTCCCCCCCCCTTAACGCAAGTTATGGAAAGCCAAGCTTGTTCCAGCACTCTCGATTCCTGGCTATACCACCACAAGCTGTGAACATATTTTCACAAAAGTAAGGTTATTTTGGGTAGCCTCATCTTTCAGGGATGGGGTACGTATAGGTGGAGGGCGGTGGAAAAAAGCTCGCCTCAAAACCTTCAGATGCGGGGAGAAGCTCACTGGCCATTTGATGGCTACGGAGAAAACCTCCTCCGAATCTGAACCGAGAGTTTGCTCAGCTGAAAATGATTATTCTCCACTTGCATACACGTCGCGAGTAATGCAATAAAAAAACATTAAAAAATATATACCAAGTGGGCTGCAGGTTTAGCTCCAGGGCTTTTACATAACTAAGAAGGAACTTTCATAGAGTAGCCGGCACTGCAAACATAATTCAATATGGCAAAAGTCGTGCGAAAACAGACATAGAAGCAATACACTGGCAGTAACGGAGTGTCCTGCTTTGAATCATATGGCACCTGCTTAGGCGGTGTGTGTAGCTTTGGCTGCACTAATGATTAGATATTATATAATGACCAGTTCGCATAGGAAATGAATTCAAGGCGAGCTTTTCTCCAGGTGTGCCAAGAGGGGTGGGCTTTTTTTTGGACCTGCCAAAAAAAGGCTGAGGTTTTCCCGGGTAACCTTTCCTCTAGAATTCATAGATGTAGGCAGTGCATACGAAATAACTCCAAGACCAGTGGTGTTTCTCCGGTGTATTACTGGTCTGATCAACAGTGACATGCCCCAAAGATGGCCAGGAATTATATCCGAAACCTCATTCCCTGCACGACCTTGCGCTCTCATGCCTTGAGTACCTTTCCCACCGATGCCATCAAACCTGCAAGCTCTACCGACAAAGGTGCTTACCACGCTACTACAAGTGACATATTAGTTTATGATGCTTCCCTTCCTAAAGCCAAAAAGAAATTGCAGGACGTCTTATAGAACACTGCACACATTTTGTCTCATAATTCAAGGGTGCCTCATGAACATAAGATACAAAGTATGGTAGCCGTCCAGTCGGAGATCAAAGGTTGGCAGTGTCGGATGAATGGCTAAATTTTGTGCCTTCAGCAGTGGAAGACATAACCCATAAAAAAAAGAAAAACACTAACCTTGCACTCTACGCACTAGGAAACCAATGCATTCTACTGTCGGCGATGGGGTTAAGGATCCAATAGATGCTCAGTTTCATACTCAATTCTTAAACCATCCCCGATTATAATAACACCACCACCTGTGCAAACAAGCAGCAATTCAGATACGGCACCAAACCAGACAAATTGGCAGCAGGCTTGACGGTGCTCTCGATTGAAGCAGAGAAATTCTGCAGACCTGGCAAACCGTAACCAAACTAGCTACTACTTCTCCCCGTGGCGCGTGCACTGTGCCTGGTATAAAATCCTAAAACAACGTTGTTTCGGGCTCCAAACCCTAGCCTCGCTAGAAATTAAAGTGGGAAGGGGGTAGATTAATGTTGGCGGAATGAGCTTTTAAAGGTTAGAGACCAATATCTATCGTAGTGGCATCCGGGGGTTATCGTATCTTCCACGCGATTGTACTTGATCCCTCTCCACTGACAGACAATTTAACCAAGTACCAGTGCTGTAAAAGGGAACAAGGGAAGAGGTTGGTCAAACATTTCAAGACCTACGTTGGATTGGATGTGGGCAAAACTGTGCGCATTCGATCTTACTCAGCTTGATTCAGTTCTCATTGCTGCTACTGCCGTACAATGTTGAGCCCATTTGGTTCAAGCTATCAATGAAACAAATGCAAGTATATAGAAAAACTCTGTTCTGCAAAATATTGCGATACTAGCTAATTTGCCACAAAGCTTGACGAGGTGGCCCACTTTTCTTTAATATTCATGTTGCTTCAATTTGAAGTTAAGAAAAAAAGTGCCAGTTGTAGGCTATTGTGGTACAAGGTCAAAATGATAGCCTTTCCTTCATTCTGTTTGTTAAAGCAAAGGCCCTACTGATCCAGAGCAATACCGCCATTCAAAAGATCACTCTATATTGGCAAATAAGAAAACTTAGAAGAATCTGAAACTTTTAAGCCAAGTTCTTCACTGCACGTCTTTACAAAGCACATGCACCGCCGAGCCGCTTTTGTCAAAAGGATCATGAAACATTTTTTGATGGCATTCATCTAGGACAGCCTCAAGGACGTAGTCCAACATGATGTCTAGGAGAATCTTTAGGGCGATTTCTAGGACGACATTAAGGTCATCAGGTCCTTCGAAGAGGGTGCGAATGTGAAGGCGTGCAAGCTTAAATGGTCTACTGTGCATTACCCGGCCGAAAGTCCAAGAAATCAGAGGGGGAGGAAGGAGAGGGGGGGTAGCTAAAGAAAGCTATCACATTAAAATAGCTTGTACAAGGCTCACATCTCTTTCTACCTTTCCTCTCAACCAGAGGTCCCTTTCCTTTAACGAAACAAATGCCAAAAAAAAAATTTTTATCTTGGCAACGGACAATCCATTTCATCTGGCTGTCATAACCCTCAGGTTTTGCAAAACAAAAGAAAAGCTGCAGCCAATAGTCGCTTTGGCCTCTTAAACATCATGAAGAGGATCTGGTGCCAGTGTTGAGGCAATCGCACGCAGGAGAGAATAATCGTCCGGTTCTCGACTGCCAGCACTTGTATCGCGGCTCTCCTAAATTGCAGTGTCCAACCTCTCAAAAACAACTTCTGCAATTTAATTCAAGTTCAATCCATTCAGCTTTGAAGCTTTAGGAGTCCAAAAATAGGCACTTTTCTTGCCTCATCCAGAAACAGTTGAATGCCATGGGCAGGTATTGTGAGCAATCATCCCCCCCCCCCCCCCCCCCCCGAGGACCAACCCAGAAAGCACAATGCAAGCGGGCCACCTCCGGTTCTGTCAATCTGCTAGGGAGCACCACGACGCCAGGCTATCCAAGTTTCGAGCTTCTCGCGTCGACTGTCTTACAATGCCGCCATCACAGACTTTGGCAACACTCTCGAAATCCCAAGTCGACCGCCGTTCCGGCCAAGTCAGCATCAATGCGAGTCATCGAGGAAAGCGATGCCACCTAGCACGAAGCATTGAGCGCGCTTCCCAACAAATACGCTTGCCAAGTTCCAAGTAATGAAATCGAAACCTTTCGTTGCTCTGCTTTAGTTGGCGACAGGCTAAGGAGCTAGGAGATGCACTGCCGCGAGTGCGAGCTTTTTGCCTTCGATGACGCTTCGACGCATGGGCAATCAAAGCCAAAGACAAAAAATGCATGTTGACGTCCGAGAATCCGCAGAGTTCTTACCTTGTAGGACTATAGACGCTACGTCAAAGCCCTTTATACCTACCTCGTTCAGCAATCTCCAAAAAGACGTACGCATCGTGGGAGCGATGTGCCGGTGACCTCGGAGAACTTTGACACTGAACGCAAAAGGAACACTTCAGTCTGCTCGTTCCGTCGCAGAAAACCCAACTGGACATGTCCAGCGAGGTTTCGGCAAGTGGGGCGGAAGAGTGAAACACTCCCGACATCTTCAAGGTAGGCATCCGAGCAAAAACATTACACTTCACAAGCTTCGTAAAACAAGCAACTTTTTTTTTTTTTGTTTTGTTTATGGAACACCGCTTCTTGTTTACAGGAGTAAGGAAGGGAACGTCGAGATCCTTCCTCAGACACGTCGGCACCTCTGAAGCGCGCGAGCGGCAAGGAAGCAAGACGTCGCCTCGCTACTCCGCACGACGGCGATCAACCAAAAACTGGCAACGCGTACAGTGAACCTGGCTGCCTTAATCTGCCCCGTGCACATCATTTATTGCTCCTAAAGTTCCACAGTACCTAAGCCTCAAGTTGCTTACAACCCACGTCGATAAAAAAAAAAAAAAGAGAAGGTACTTCAACTGCGATCGAGATAGCACATTGCGCATCATACCCGGAATCAATTTCCCGCCAAAATGAAAAAGACTCGCGAGGTTGCTGGTGTTAAATTATTATTTAGCGCAGGATGGTTCGATGCGTCGCCGACATTCGGGTTGGCCCGCTTTACTTACAGTGCGAATAAAAAGAAATTACTAAAACAAAAAAATGAGGAAAAAAAAAGGTGCCAAGGAATTGGATGCGGCATGGGCATCAATGGCCATGGCATGAATGCATTTGCTTTTTCGCAGAGGTGTCGTGTGACACCGTCTTGCCTCGGCTTCCAGAGTCTATCCGCTAGGTTCGTAGGTCCCAACCGAGGTCCATCTGGGATGACGCTTGCTGGCACCAACACACACACACACAAACCTTCCTTCCTATTTTTCTTTGTTTCATTTTTTTGCCCCGCCTTCATCTCACGAAAGCTTCTACATTTATTTAGTGTGAGGCCCTTCTCCTCTCAGCCTCCCCCCCCTCCCCCCTTAAAAACAACCAAAGGAAAAAAAAAAAAAAAAAAAGAAACCAACAGTCAGTTTGTTTTTCTTCTTTAAACAGTTCGCAGAAAGAGAAAACCCCTCAGTCACACAGCAAACGTGATCCTCCGTTGCCTTCTGCTGCTCGAGGCACCGGAACCGCAGGGTTCGGAGTCGAGGTCGAAGTTTGGTCCAACGACGTTTGCACCCTGGGGGAGGGGAGGGGGCTTTCCTCCCTCTCGGTGCCTCTCTTGGGTCTTGCGCCCCAGGTGGCTTCTGGCCGGCTGCCGCTCCCTTGCCACTCAGGCGAGGTAGTTGTAGGTGTCCTTCTGGCCCTCCGCACGCTCCAGGTACTCCTTCTCTATTAAGATGTCTATGCATTTCTGCAAGCGGCGGGAAGGAGAAGGCACGATTGGAAACGGTAAAAGCAGACGCTGGGTGCTTCAGTCTTCACTGAAAAATTCTAAAAGGAGCTGGCAACACTGTGTTCTTGGAATTGAGTTTGAATAATGCAAGTATGCCAAATAATGCATTTATTTTGTTTTCCATCTTTTACAAAATGAAAAATTTTCTCACCGAAGAAACCCCCCAAAAAACGAATCCTGCAAAGTAAGCACATAGCCGAGTGCCCCAGTAAGTTTCACTCCTGAATAACCGCACAGCAGGTATGCAAGCACTTTAGTCATTAAACTGTAGTTTTGGAACAATAAAGAAAAAAAGGTCAAAACATAAAGCTGAGAAAAACACATTTGAAAGTTCATGTAGCGTTCATGGGCTTGCCATTTCACCTAAAATGATCTAGGGGCTAAGGACAGTGCTTCTTTTGCATAGTCTTTCCGTGCCTTGGCCACAGCTTCCCTTTCCTCGCTTGACATCATCAATGACTCAAGCACTTTACTAGTAAACGAGTTGCAGTACGCAATCGCAGTCACTTTAGGCACTGATGTAGTGAAAAAACTGTATGAATGCTTCTCATATTACAGTTCATTTAATTCATTTCCTGGATAAGGGGGGACACTACCCGAATAAAGAAATTTCTGCAAAAAAAAAGATGATTTTGGAAATTGCCATAGTTACATCCACCAACATCTAAAAAGTATTCCTAGAAAGTTTCATTTGTTTACACTGCATACCGTAAAATCCCGAGAGATGCCCCACTCCCGAAAAGTGGCCCACCCCTATGTTTTGCTTGATTTCATATATTTTTTTAAACACCGAAAGATAGCCCACTCCTAGTAATAGTGGTGCTGGGATCTATGATGGCCTCGGCGCGTAAATGCAGCTAGTTAGCTGCGGCGGGATACACCCGATCATTGATGGCTGGGAAGCAGTCATCTTTATTTCGTTGCCCCTCGTCACGATAACAAGCTTGGAAGGGAAGCATGACCTTCCAACTTTCAACTTTTCTTGATTGTACACTGAAAGTTAGCCCACCACATATTTTCAACCGATTTTTTCTTGATTTTTTCTTGATTTTAGGTGGGCTATCTCTCGGGGTTTTACGGAAGTCATTTTTTTTTTTTATAAATTATTCTCAGTCCATGATGCTAAAGAAAAGGCAGAGGTTCGAACATTTCAAATCTGTTTTTTTCCGTTCCACGTTTTGGCATAACTTTCACTTAATAAATCTATAGTTTCAGTGTGAAGCTATAGAGAGACTTAATACTTGTGGCCTATACATATACTGAAATCAGGGATGGGCAGTATTTCAAATACAAGTATTTGAAATACGTATTTCAAATACTTTGTGTATTTTGCATTTGTATTTAATTACAAATTGGGTAATGTATTTGACGTGTATTTAAATACTAAAACGTGGGTATTTCAAATACAATTGTGATTATATACAATTTTGTGGGCGAAAATACATCCCTCAAATTTATTGTCACTGTCCAGAGCAGGAAGAAAACTACGTTCTGCACCGAATGTAGTGTCTCTCAATCAAGCACAAGCGTTTAGTGACTTTGTGATTACGGTGCTAGTCCAGGGCAAGAATAGTGACAAAATCGACGTTCACAGGCTGACTGGCTAAATAAGTGCCTGTAACAACTTGTGATGCTTTCCAGCCTGATTTCATCCATATTTTTGCCTGGAACATTCCAAATGCGCGGGTCGTCCAGATTTTCGTAACTGGTGCGAGTTGCAACAATAAAAAATTATCTAGCTAGTGCTGCGCTTCTTGGTCTTCTCGGTTCTTTGTGGGTCTATACCAAAATGTAATCGACAAAAAAAGTTACTTGAAGCTCTGTACATTTTTCACGTATTACATCCAAGCTGATTACATTTTTTTTGTGATTATATTTCTATTACGTTACTAGAGCCTCGCTCACTAACTATCGAGTGCGCGATGCAAAATTAAAATGAGATACCCAGAAACCCGTTGCAGCTGCTCTGAAGTCACTAACGCAAATTTTGAGGAATGTATTTGGAAAAGTATTTGGAAGAGACTAAATACATTTGGTTGTATTTGTATCTTGTACTTAAATGCTTTTTTTGGAAATGTACTTAGATTTGTAATTAAATACATTTTTGACGAAGTATTTTGTATTTGTATTTCAATACATATTTGCATGTATTTTGCCCATCCCTGACTGAAATTTTATGAAGCTGGTTACTATGAACTTATATTTTGAATTTTCATGTTCTTTCATTATGAAGAATTGTAATTTGCAAAACTTAATAAATAAAAAGAAAAAATTATACATTTTTTTAGTGGGTTGAAAAAGCAAATAAAAACATTCCTTTTCTTAAAAAATTTCAGTATCTTTGCTTGTGCATGTTTTATTATCCTCAGACAAGTCTTGGGTAAGTTACTTTTAAAAAGTAATTCGTTACAGTTACTTTTAGAAAAAAAAGTACCGAAGTTACCGTTACAGTTACCGCAACAAAAGAGTAACTCGTTACAGTTACTTTTAAAAAGTAACGACGTTACTTTTCAGTTACTTTTCTGTAACACAAAAAATTATTAAAAGCTAGAAAACACCCCTCACTAAGTTTTATTGCATAAAATTAAGACGTACGCTTTTTACTTCATATTGAACTTAGCAGCAGTTGCTTCTCGAAATTCGTGTTTGAAAGTTTCCGCGCCCAAGTAGCGGTGCAAATCAAAATACGAAACCTCTGCAGTGCGGAGTAGTGGCGCTAATCAAAAGAAACATGTGCAGTGCGGAGTAGTGGCGCTAATCAAAATACAAAACATACGCAGCGCCCTCCGCCTGTATTCTTTCACGGTTGATTCACCAGATTAAAAAGCGTTTGCACAGAAAAATGAAAAAAAAAAAACACAACATAGATAGTGCTCAAGACATTAAGATGAAAGTGTTCAGTCACAAAGTACAAGCGCGTGCGTAAAGATAACTAGATGTTTTTTCATCAAATCTACACGTCGCTATATTCGGGTCGTGACTCGCGAGAAAGAACGTATTCACAAGTTTGTGCAAGGCCAACTTGACACTCGAAATGTCGGAACAGACGATTTGGAAAGTTCGAGGAATAGCTAAATTGTACTCGTTCAGTGATATATTATTCATAAAAAGCTGGAAAGTAACGACAAAAGTAACGTTGTTACTTTCATCGTTACCTCAGAAAAAAGTAATAGAACTACAGTTACAAGTTACATTTTTAAAACGTAACTCGTTACAGTTACAAGTTACCAGAAAAGTAATTAAGTTACAGTAACGCGTTACTAGTAACGCGTTACCACTTAAGACTGTCAGACACCCTATAATTAAGTATAAAAAAATCAAAACAATATATGCACGAAAAGTTTAAGAAAAACGCATCTAACCAACTCACGGCAGGCCGAGAAATCGGAAAGTTTTTCCTAACCTTGCCCATCTTTAAGTGGCTAAAACTTGCAAGAGCGGCACCGCCATCATAAAGAGCAAAATGAGCTATTGCCCGATACTGCTAGTGAAAAATTAGTATGTCAGAGCATGCGCACAAAAAATACTTTTTCGTTCCGTTGGGTGGCACTAAACAAAAACTATACATAAGCCACATTAAAACTGATGACCGTTTTGAAAGCAGCAAGCAGAACTACATATACCGTATCTTAAGTTTGATTGTCCACAGGCAAAAATTAAAAAAATACCGTATTTGCACGAATATAACGCGAGTTTTTTTTCGAAATTACGTGCTCCAAAACGCACCTCGCGTTATATTCGGAATCGAGTTCAGCCACGAGGCGCGCGAGTCTGGAGAAAGCCAGAGGAGAGTCATCCCTCCAGCTCAATGCAAAAGATCCAATGGAAAAAGAAGTGGGGGTGTGGAGGGGCATTTTCTAGCCATTGGGCCACGTGAAGGGGCGAATAGAAAACATAAAAAAGCATTTTTATCGCTTTTGTGTTTTTACAACGCGCGCGCGCCATGCGGGAATGCGGGCACCGGCCAATTCGAGCCAAGCCAAGCCAAGCCGGGCCAAGTCAAGTCAACACAAGCCAAGCCAAGACCACCGACCGCGTTTACGCAATCGTGCAACACGAGGCATTTGTTTACGAAGAGGGATTACAACAAGAAGTGCGATAGTGTATCGGGTTCAGCAGTCTTTTTTCTGCCTGCGCATTGTTTAGTTTCTGCTCCAGAGTGGTCTGGTGTTTGTGTGTTGGTGCTTCTGCTTCCACGCCTTGTTTGGATTGTGGGCTGCCGAGGAGCTCCCACGGAAGAAAAAAGAACTACCAGACAAGCAGGTGCCGTGCTGCTGCATACCTGCGTAGTCGCCAAGTGGATTGTAAACGGAAGGACCTGAGCAGTGAGGATGAGTGCAGTAAGAACATAAACTGATATTTCTTCTATTTCCATTGACTTTTCACTTCTGCTATGCCACCGAGTGCGAGAAATTGACGCGGCATCGGTTCGCGTTATAATAGTAATAATATTTTTTTTCTTTTGGGGGGCATCAAAAACTGCCCTCGCGTTATATTCGTGGTCGCGTTATATTCGTGCAAATACGGTATGCGTCTCCGCGTAGCATGTTCCCTTAGAAATGAATATTTTGTGAAATTTCTTTTTATAGCAACTGGCAGCAGGCATTCCAATACGCATTCCACCAGAAAAATATGTGGTTATCAACACCATTTCTCAATGACAGATTCGTTAAGCAGATTCTATGCCAAGCTATGCTTTACTTCATTCTGGGTGTATAGTATTGCATAAAATTGGTTCACAGGGCTGAAACGTTGCATGCCCTCCCTCTATATGGCTACAAACACCACCTGCAAATTTCACGCATATTGAGTGAGCGGTTAAAGAAATGAAAGCCGTTTACGACTTCCTATAACGGCGAATTAGGGTGCAGCTCTTGAGGAGGAGGAGGGAAGGGTACTGAGGGGAGGGTACACCCCTCCTCCTTACCTCGTCATCCTGCCTGCTACTCAAGGGGGTCACGTGACCTTGAGGGTGGGGGGGGTCACGTGATCTCGGCGACGTCACGGGGGTCACGTGACCTCACAATTATGCCGACGGCGACGCCGCTCAAGCCGGAAACGGGCGCCTAAAAGCTGCGCTCTAAAAGTTGACATTCCCAGGCAGTGTCCTTTCTTAAAGGTTCTATCCCACCAGAACATGAGAGGTAACCCACAAAGGCAGGCAAGACCAAAAGGGGTGCACAGACAAAAAGTAACCAAGAAAACACAGCAAGAGAATGAGCGAGATGATTTAGGACACTCTGCCATTAGCTCCCTAAGTAACCCTACATTTTGTCAAGAAAAGGTGGGTCACCTGGGGCCCTTTGCTACATGGCGAGACCAAGCGGAACCAGGGGACCGGGACAACGCTGTCTGCTGTGATCGGTCAGCGCCGTGCCGCTGACCAATCGCAGCACACACATTTGTCCCGGTCCCTTGGTCCCGCTTGGTCCCGTCGTGTAGCACAGGGCCCCTGGACAAGCCCGTCCCACCTCGACTCAACGTTGGGACACGGGCCTCGCAAATCGAGCCTGAGGTGGCTAAAAGACGCCTCACCTTTATTACAGGCACCCTTGGCTTGAACCTCGACGAGAGCTGATTTAGGACCTCGGCCAGCAGCTGTTGGTGCTTGAGCGACTTGCGCATTTTCATGATCCTCACTATGGCTGCCTGAAGGAGAAAAACAAGCAACCGTTTGCGGCGTCACTCCAGAAAGCACACCTTTGTTTGAAAGTGTCCGAGGGCATGGGAATACACTGCTCGCCTGAGAAAAAGAAAATACCACACCTCCCATTAATAACTAGGGTTCCGTGTTTTCGGATAAATCCGAACAAATCTGAACGACACTCACTGGTAAATTTTCCGTCGATTCGGATTTATCCGAAAAACTCCAAATTTCGAGCTCACAGCGGCAAAATAAACAGCAAAAAAGACGGCGGAGTTTTACAATTAAACTTTCTAAAAGCATAAGGTCAGTGGTCCTGAGGAGATTCCACTTTAGTTTCCTTTGAAACCTAGAACCCTGAAAAAAGGGGTTTGCCTTCTAGCATGTCGAAGTTCCTTCGGGACAACAAGTCATGGTACCCAAGCCTTATTTATATTTACTTCGAATTTTTTAAATTTTACGCCGGAAAATAAACTTAGAATTTCGAAGTATTGGGAATCTAACAAAAATAAACTCCCATAAATCCCGAACCCCTAGCGGAAAATAAACTCCGAAAAACACCCTCCGAATTTCACGAGAAATAAACTGCGAAAACACGGAATCCTACTAATAACGTAGACGTCGGGACTGCCGTATCCAATCTGCCACGTGCAGCTATTTGTTGGAACGCCGTAGTAAGGGGAGAATATTGCTTTTGCTTGTCCGCTCCCTCTCAAAAGAAGCTGGTGGAAAAAGAGTCCAGTGCCACCTTTATTTGGCCGTGTGTCGCGGGGCGTGCGGCGTGTCTGCTGCCGAAGTGTTGCCGATCCCGCAAAGAAATCAGACTTTCGGACAACTTGGCGCGTAACTCAGTCTTTCGATTGTTGGCCACCGTCCGACACATGCTCTTTATTGGCCTAGCATCGCACATACGAGGGGACAACTTTCCGGGGCGATGCGGCGAGAGCTACCAGCTCTCGCGAGCCTTGAGCACCAAGCGAAACTATGCAAGCATGCTTTTCACTTCTTTCGAATTGCCACAGAAAGTTGTCCCCACACACCGCTTCCTCGCCCTCCCAAGTCTGCAGGTACCGAAGCGGTTCGCCGGGCATTTTATAGAGGGGCTTTACGCGGGAGAGGGTGCCGTTGCCTGGTCGGAAAAGCTCCCCCCCCCCCCCCCCCTTAGCGCAGAGGCAGGGCTCCCGCGCACCTGTATGAGCAGCTTGCGGTCCTCCTCGATGTGCTTGTGAGTGGCCTCCTGCTCCACCTTCATCTCGGCCTTCATGGGCACATTGATGTTCACCCGCAACTTCTTGTTCTTGTAGCCCCCAAACAGAGAGACCACGGAGTCCCCCCGCAGCTCCTCCTCCTCGTCCTGGCACATCAGCAGTTTCGACTTGAGCAGGATCTGCAGCACCTGCTGCAGCAGGTCCTGGAACGAAGAGACATGAGCCCGGCTCAGAGGGGCAGACGCGGGAGCGAGGACGCCGTCGACTCTCAACTCTGCAACACCATTCAGAGCTGAACCCATTATAGGTGGAGATCCCGTCAATCGATCCATCATCTTTAAAAATATCTGGTGCCGCCCGGCAGAGAAACTGGGTTCGAGCACTTCCAGGATGAAACAATGTAAGCTCTGGGAAGAAACTGCTCCGAACTGGCTGCGGGCAAAAGACGAGCTGCAACAGGCACGAAAGGGAAGTTGGGGGAGCTCAATTTGACGTGTTTACTCGATTGCAAGTTGACCCCACCCCAAATTGCACGTCGGCAAACAGAAAAAAAACAAAAAAACTTTAGAGGCCAATTGTATGGCGAACGAGGGGAATGACAGGGCGCCTTTTTCGAATGCTCGGCATTTAATGCGTGCTTTTGCTGCACGTACGCGCACGAGATGCCGAAGCACTATCCAAGTAAGGAAGCTCGCGCTGGAGACAAGACAACGGAAGCTCCTTCCTGTCATTCTCACTCCGTTTTACGCCTGTAACAGTGTCGTCGTTCCCGTCGTCGTCCACTGTTGCATTCCCAGAACACCTCGTCTGCATTGCCCGATGAAATCTTGCACTTTGGAAACGACCGCACCTTTCACGCTCGCTTGACTATCGTGTCACGGATCGTTGCGGGTAGGGATTGATCGTGCACTTCTGCAAGATACATTGCGAGCTTGGCTTCCAACTCCGGAAAGCATCTGGACGTTTACAAATTTCAGCCCGCGGAAACCTCTCCCTCTGCGGTCACGATTAAAAGATCCTGCGTCATTGCGGACGCCAGTGGCGCACCACCCGCTACGACGGGTCGAACTTGCGTCCAGCGGCGCAGTTGTTGGCCACTTTCGGATGAACAACGGCCATTAACGGCACAATCTCAACACTCAATCAAACAATGTGTGACCGTGCATTGTGCGAAAACACGCAGCGGGGAGTGAGGCTGTTCCAGCTCGAGTGCCACCAACCCCGAAATTCGGACATGCCACGTGCCGCCATGCAGTGATGTGTATTGCGTGCCATTCACCACAGTGCATTCGGCTCCGATTTGCAAATCGTTGTAATACTCGTTTGCGCAGATAAATAAAAAAAAGCTGTAAAATGAGCACAGAAAAGGCCAACATGCTGCAGGAACAACTGGCTAACTAATAACAAGCTGAGGTGTTCCTGATATGCGGAGAGCAAGCCGTTTGACACTTGCGCAGGAGCTGCGGTGACGGGAGAACGACGCCAAGCTCCAACTGGCTTTGATTGAAAGGATAGTGGATAGGCCATAATGCTAGACGCATCAAAGTCAACCCACTCTTTTTTCAAACAGTCAATAAAAGCTCGTCGCTCCGACATCATCGCAACCCCTGCGCAAAACGAACATGCACTCTGCATGGCAACTGCTTTGATTTTGTCGGCAGCGGAATCAGTGGCGTAGCTAGGCCACCCGGGTCCCTGGTCCCTTATGTCTTTCGTAGCCGTAGCCCCCCCCCCCCCCCCCCCCCCCCCCCCCCCCCCCGCTTCTCTTCCTGAGATCACAACTAACCAACTAACCAGAAAGGGGGGGGGGGGGGGGGGGGTGTAAGGGGTGCCTGGTGCTGTTGGAGCTGGCACCCGCCCCGTGACTGAAACGCCTGGTACCCAGGGCCCAGGGCCCTCCATGTTTCTACACCACTGAGCGGAATGCTTTGGCTCAAATTGTAAGACGGCCCCACTGTTCAGATTTTCAAAAATCGAGAAATGGGTCAACCTAGAGTCGTGTATATAGGGTGGGTCATGCACCTGAATGGAGCAAACGGTTTGTAGCTTCCTTAGACAAGGGAGTGCTCACACTCGTTTGAGCACGTGCTCCCACATTTTCATACCAGAACCTCCTGAACTGGCGATTTCTGAAAATGGTGGACGGATTAAAACTATTCCCAATCAAGAAGCATCTGACTAAACTCAGTTTCATATTAGTACAACGCTGTCAAAGCTATTGGTACAAGCACGTGGAGTTATCTATGGTTTCGCTTGCGCGAGAATGTATGCAAATTATCTGGGAGGCCATACCCCATGCTCGTGCCAGCAGCTTTGACAGCGTTGTACACTAAGCATGAAACGGAGTATATGCTACTTAATTACCTCCGTTTTAACCAAATGGTTACTTAAAAGAAAGATGCTCTTAATGTGAAACATTCTTCGGCTAGGTGTTTGGCATTTTGTGAAGCTCAAAAGGGAAGCCTGGATAAAGCGTGGCCGTGAGGCTCGGCACCGATTGGTTTTGAGTGGGGGGAGTGGGGGAGGGGCAATTGCAGTAAAGAAGTGTTTGCACCAGAAGGGAATCGATCCCAGACCATTTAGATTATTAGGCGATTGTTTTTCCTGCGCGTCACATTACGTTGGCGTGAGTCGAGGTCCTATTTGGCGGGAAAGCCCTGCGGGGCATCCACTCCGCAACCGGCAGATAGCAACTCGACACCCTGTCGCACGTCTTTAAAGCCCAGGTCAGCACCGGTACCTCCATTCCAGGAACTGCTATCAAGTGCACGTACCACACGTCAAGCAGGTCGCTAAACTGATTGATAAAGAGCGCCGAAACCATCGACTCTACGCGTTTACGTGCAACATAATTGCCCAGCAATTTGCCATGCATTTTACATTTCCTATTACATTGGATTCATTCTAGTTTAGATCAACTTTTCTACGAACAGAACCCAAGCGTCGATTTTGCTGCAGAGCACGTGTAGAACCAGTCATTGCAATTTACAGAAAAGTTAGGGAGGGAACGAGGCACCGGTAACATCCGGATCCGAATAATTCTCCCGTGCTGAAACAGCGTGCCAAGAGCTCCAGTGCAGACCAAATTCTTGAGTCCCAACTTAGAAACCCTACTGTCCTAACGCAACAAACGCGGAATGACTCTTCCTGCGCGAAGGTGCGTTCATCCGACCCACCATTTTGATTGCAGTGCCCTCCTGGAGCTGCTGCACCGTGAAGGACAGCTCAATGTTGTACTGAAGCAGGACGGCCATCTGGAACGTCGACGCCTGCACAAAGGGCCACGGGCAGCGTCAGCACTGGAAGGATGCTACTATAAACCGTATTATTTTTGCGGGCTCAACATTGTACAAAGTTTGCCAAGTGTGTGTTTTGGAAATATTTTGTGGGGATAAAATTTCGCAATTGAGAGTGGTATGCTAAGTGTTTGCTACCATGGGGCACTTCTCAATATTTTACGAGTTGAAAATAATTAGTCCGCAGTATGCAGCCTAGCATGTCATGCCCTGTGGTAGGCCAGCGTGGAGAGAGAAAGCGAAAGCTTTGTGTAGCGTGCGCGGGTGTTATGCTGACGGGCATTTGTGCTATCACTACTGCACGACAAACGTGAAGACCATCGGTAAGCAGTTGTACCACACTTGCCAAGCCAAACTGGCCTTCTAAGTCTAAAACAAAAAGCTGTCATACTATAACATTTAGGCACGTTCCAAAAAATGAAGGTACTGATGGCACGAATAATTAGTTAGACACGCTATGTCGTAATTTGTCACGTATTACCAAATATTTAGCCTGTGGCGTTTCAATTTGGATATAATGAATACACAAATTGAAGCATAACATGGCAAATGAAGATTAGAGAGACTGAAAACAAAATGTTAAGAGAGGAGGCACTTTGTCAAATCAACGCAACAAAGGGTGTCAACTTGAGGTGTTTTACAGCGATGCCTGTCATGGGCTCTTCACACCACTGGAAATGACATCCGTTGTTGAAGTTGTTGTCGTCTTTGACGTGGCACATAACACGTCAAGTGGGAAGGGGTGGGAGGAGTTTCCCCTGCATTTTTAACTCTTTCCTGACCACGGGAAAGGGAGCAAATTTCAAAGGATCCGTGCAAACTCTGATTTTTTAACCAATTTGAGTATGGAGCAACGTGACACATCAACCTATGGCCAATTAGTGTTCTTTCAAAAGGAACAGAGGTTGGTATAGTGTAGAGAAAAGATTTAAGAATATGTTAACTTAAGCTCCAGTTGAAATATCTGTGCGTCTCTGCTAATACCGTTGAACTCAGTTTGTGAAAATCACAAACACCACCGCATTTACGGACGGTGTTTGCAAATGTTTACGCCTGGCCACAACCTCCACACAACACCAGCAACAAAACACAAAAATAGTTTTAAAAAATGAAAAAACGAAAAATGCGAGTCGCATAAAAAAAAAACTTGATTCATAGAATAAAGTTAAGCAAGTAACAAAAAAGAAACCTCACAAAATTCAGGCAGCAAAAAAAAAAAAAAGACAAAACAAAAAAAAAAACAAAAAAAAAACAGGCACAGCAAAACCTGCAAAAGGAAAAGGTAAACAAAGATAAGGCATTCAAAGTGTGATTGCTCAACCATTTTTGTCAGCAAACTCAACTGACTAAGACTTTTTTTTTTTTGCTTATTTTATTTTGGGGTTAAGGCGAGACAGCGAGCGGTATAAGGAGAAAGAGTGGACACTACCGTTCCAACAGCGGGCACTCCCTACTCTCCCTATGCGTGCACGTGCCCTACCCCTTGCTTTTGCCATCTTCAACATTCTTTTTTTTTTAATTTGCTTTTTTGTTGTGCATCTCTGTGCACATATGCTGGCTTGGCGATCTGCCAGCCCCGCAATGCGAGCTATGTGCTCCCCGCCAGCGCAATCCGACCGGGGGAGAAGCGGTGCTTCGTTCACTATATCGAGTGTCTCTGCCATGGGAGTTCCATGCAGAAAAACATTCAGCCTTTCCACTCTCGTGAAGAAGGAAGACCAGCGGAGCTGTGCTCAATACACTGCCGCAACGCGCATGCGCCCGATTCCCGCTTCTTCTTGTCCGACACGCCGCCGATCGTGGATACGTCTCTGGCGAACCAGAGTCGGTCGCACACGGCACACGTGACACCAAAAGGGTCCTCCACGAACTCCCTCCGGAACCTCGCCGTCGCAGCCGGGAACTGTTCAGCCGTTGTGGAGTGCAGTCATTGCCGGGCCTTGTGCTTGCGCTTCGCCTCCGTGGAACGATTGTCGTCCGTGGCATTGGCCCGCCGGCACCCTTTACATCGCTGGTTCTGTTCTCGGCGGCGGCTTTCCAGGCGAGCATGTGCTCTTTGGCAAGGGAATCTGAGGCGCTGGACGCAGTGGAAGCTGAGGCGACAGCGGCTTTGCGGCGGTTGCGGACCCATTCGCGCTGCTGCGTACGTCGCCGCTCCTTTTGCAGTTCGTCTCCTTTCCCCAAAAGGGTGCGCGGCCGACCCATCGTGAGTCCAAACCAAAATTGATAAGAGCGTAGGAGCGTAGGAAACAGTGCGCAAAACAGACGAGGACGAAGAAACAAACGGGACGAGCGCTGCACTCGTTATGTGTGCTTCTTCGTCGTCAACCGTGTTTCGCGCTGTTTCCTACAATGAATTCCCACCAACGCGCCCAACTATCCCTTCTTCTATTTTAACTGGAAAGGTTGCCGCGATCTACGAGTGACGGCGGAGACCATACTGGTTGTGTGCTTGCCACCGTCGCTATTGTAATATTATTGTAAGAAATTATAACGTATGTGCGGAAGGCGTATAAGCGCCGACAGTTATACAGCTATCCAGATTAAATGACAAATTAAAAGAAAAATTCAGAATGTACAAAATGCGCCCCACACCTACGGCTATTACTTCTCAAAGTCTGTGTACTCTAATGTCTTTCTGGTTCGTCGGAGAGTTAATCTCTGTAACAAAGGCATGTGCTTTCCAACGAAGAAATGCTTACATTGGTGAAATGCAGATAGTACACCTCATATTCCCAGCAGAATGCTTTCTTTGTGTTCTACCTTCGTTTGTCAGAGCCTTGATTGCAGTTCCTTTATATTGAGCATTTCTGTCCGCATTGTTGGAAACATAAAACGTGCACGCTGGCTTAGGACAGCATTGGAAATTATAGCGATGCTTACCGACAATCATCTGTTGAACGACGCCTATAACATCATTTAAAGAGTCCCCAGAGCTGTCGAGGCCTAAAAAATATCCCACAATACAGTTGAATTATGAAAATAATCAATGCCATCTTTGTTACAAAGACGGATGCAAGCAGTTTAGCGATGCAACACAAGTGCAACCACCGTTCCCAGGACTATTTTTGACAGCCCACCACCTTGTGATAAAGCTGAAACATACAATGAAACTGAAACTACAGTTCTTTGCCTGCCCACGAGATTGTGGAACATAATTCTCCGCACTAACTTTAATTTCTTGACGGCGCTCGGAAACCATCGATCACCGGTCATTGATGGTATATGGGCGCGGTCAGGAAAGAGTTACCCTGTCACTGACTATAGCCATTCGGTCTCTGCCCTTGCCTAAAATCTCTCTACTTTTTAAGACGGGCCGACAGCCACAGTCAGCACAGTAAAAAGGTTAGTGCCCCCTCCAATTGTAACGATAGGTCATGCTCCCACAATTTGGGCTAAACACGTCGTACTGCTGTACTATGCGTCAACTCGTCGTACTGCTGAGACTCGACAATACTGCAGCAGGGCCTATGGACGCAAGACACCCGGGGGCCTTACCTGCAGGGTGTAGCGGTTCCTGTGGAAGCAGTTTGCGATGAGCTCTCCCTTTGACATGTTGTAGAGCCAGTGGAGCTTGCGCCCGCTGTGCTGACTGCTGTAGAACATGGTGAAGTGCTGCACACTCCGCTCCAGCTGTGCACAGACAGGACGCCACAGACGCGTCATGCACACACTCTAAGAGAATCTCAGGTCTGGTGACAAAATTCCAAAAAGGTATACATGAAAGATGGGAGGGGTTGACACCGGGTAATAGAGTTCCCCAAACTTTCGTTTTGTATCTTTTAACAAGTTACACTTTAGACCGAGAATGTTAAAGACGTGGCACAGAAGTGTCAAACCTGTTTGGGATAAACTCCACTGCAATGCACAGTGCATAGCCTGTCACGAGTGAACCTACAATCAAAGGGCTACATGTGCATTCTTTAGTTTGCATTCCAAACAACAATCCTTTTGAGCTACAATTATCCACGTAGAGAGACCAAAAATGCTGAAACAGAATAGCTGTTCAAAGAATACAATTCGGTAAGCGCAGCCACGCCCGAAGTGAACACCTGTCCAGACTGGGGCACCGTTCGACGAGGAAGCGAGAAGGAAAACCACCCACCGCCTGGGGCAGTGCGAAGGCTAACGACTGCTGGAAAGGCCAGGACCCTGAGCTTAAGACTTGTATGCTGAAGTCCACTGGGAAAAAAGAAAAGAAAGCTCCCATGAACCAAAGTCAAGAAGCACACTCTTTCAGCATTATTGTTGCACAGATTTCCTGCACAGACAAGAGCCACATCAGCATTTAGCAGGGACTCAATCAGAAAGTGCACAAGCTCCAGGTGAACGCTGATGCAGCGTGTCCAATCAACTTTTCTGCTATTCCGTCACAGGAGATGGCTAGGAGCCAGCCGTACAACGCATTCAGTGTCAGAAAAAAAGAAAACGGAGGCTCACATCCAAGGGCCTCTTCGGAGTTTGCCATGTGCTTGCGGAACCGCTCATTCAAGTCCTTGCTCACTCCAATGTCCTGGAACATGCGCTGCAGCTTCGAGGTGTACTCAAAGCCACAGGCTTGCTGCAAAACCCAGGGGGGGGGGGGGGGGGGGCCAGGAGGTCAGGCAGGGCGGGGAGACCCCTCCCCCGACGCACTCACATTCTCTTCGCGTTTACGCAACTCTAGTCCTCTTTCCTTTCAGAAAGTCAGTGCCAAAAAGTGTCCGCATGCTCAAGCTCAAAGCTTTAAAAAAAAAACAAGTTTAATAATGATATTATAAAAACCTCCGCGGGAAGGCTTGCACCGTTTTCGAGACCAATTTAATGTGCAGGTGTCATACGTGATAAAAGGCAACCGCAGCACGACCTGTTAGCTCTGTTTCGGGGCGCTGAAAATGTTCCTGGCAGAACACGAAAAAGTGATGATGAATACTGCATGCTTCGTGACACAAAAGCAAAAGGAAAAACGAAAAGCAGCTACAATCACAATCGATGCGTCTGCATACGACAAAATCTGCACGGCGCTGCATTTGCGGTGCTCAGCAAGTTTCTTCTTACAAATACCATCTGTTAGGCAAAAACTGACACCAGATTACTTCTCAGATGTTCTTCTCACAGAAGCCACGTGTTACGAATGGGGGTACGTCAAACTCAAGCAGATGAGACAATGCTCCGAAGGAGCGGTAAACAAAGACGCCCCCGACAAACAGCTAAAAATCAAATGCAACTACGCTTCATTTCACCATAGGTCAGTGAACACTCAAAGGCTAGAACACATGCAAAACCACGCGCACAGATTCCAAATTGGTTTAGCCGGGGATGACCGCAAAAACAATGAACGCACTTTTTACGCCTCTCGATTGACCCCACCCGCTTGCAGCGTCAACTGCGTTGCGACTGCTTGTAACTGCCTACAACGAGACAACACGCTGGCACACTGGCCCCACATATCCACGTATCAGGTAGCCCTGACAGCCTCCGATCTGCGCACAACTAGACCGGAGCTTCTGCGGAATTTGCAGGATCAAATGTATGCACTATTTACGAGCCACGGTCGAGTATCACACCGTCGGAGCTATATCCGGCACACCCTGGAAAAATGGTGCGTAAGATACTACACGCAGCTTCTTAGTAAAGTAAAATGTTGAGCTAGTTGGTAAGATGACATCATATTACAAACAGCGCACAAGCAGTGAGGAAGAAAAGCGAACAAGGAGGACTGACTCGCAACAGATGTACCGTATTTTCCGGACTATAGTCCGCACCCGGTGTATAGGCCGCAGGGGGAAATTTTGGGTCAAAAAAAAAAGATTTTGCTTAGATAGCTTGCACCCGGTGCATAGCCCGCATCCGGTGCATAGTCCACACCCGGTGCTTAGTCGACACGAAAATCTTCTCATAGACGGCACACGTTTACAAATGTCTGCTTTTTAGCTCACAATAAAGCCTATAATGTGCATAAATCATCATTAACATACACTTTCGTGCACAAAATTCGTCACATCTCGTCATAATAAACGATCTTGAAAAACATAATTCCTGTATAGTCCGCAAGCGTAGATAGTCCGCACAGCCAGAAATTTCAACTTTTAAACATGTATAGTCCGCAGACTATAGCCCGGAAAATACGGTACAGTGAAATAAAGAGGAAGATGCGGCAACAGAAAAGAAATGCACGCACCATAAAGAAAGGACAACCAATGATACATGAATGAGTTATGCTAGAAAGATAAGAGGAAGAATAAAAACCACATCCAGGAACCCAAATAAATTCAAGAAAAGAAAAAAGAAGAGAAAAAAATAAGTACCGGTAAGCAGAACAAATACAAGGACGGCTTAAATCAATCATTGTACACGTTGGCTAGGAAGGCTACTTCCTTATCACTCAAGATAGCAAGGGGTGGTTTGCACCAGGCTGGCCAAATTTTGATCTTCAAGTGATAAGGAAGTAGCTTTCCTACAATGCCTACAAAGGTTGATTTATGCTGGCCTCCTATTTGATTCTTCGTATTTCCCTTTTTCTTTGTCTTCTTTTCTTATTTCTTTTTCTTGAATTTAATTGGGTTCCCATTTGTGGTTCTTTCTTCTTGCTCCCTACTTTCGAGAAAAAACTCAATCATTTATCACTTGTTTTGCTCTGTCTTGTGGTGAGTGTTTCATTTCTGATGCCCAGTCTTCCTCTTTATTGCACAATACATCAGTTGGGAGTCAGTAGTCTGCATTCTCTTCTGTCCCTCACTGCTTGTGCACTGCTTTTAGTATGATACACGCAGCTCTGAAGTGCCCTGGGGCTAACGGATAGAGGGCACCGGTGTACTTTCTTACGGCAAGTGGCTACAAGTGGTACCAATGCAGTTGACGACAGCCCAAGGCAAATGTGTGAACCAGCCTTCAAGGCAAAGCAAAGTACAGAAGCCATCCAGTGCTGCCCGATCCTCGGTCGGCACTATACAACGCTTTAAGGAAGGAAGCAAGGACCTTGAGCTTGGAGATCATGCTGGCCTCTGCGTCGTCGCTGGCAGACATGTGTTGCACCAACCGCTTGGCCAACATCTTGCTGTAGAACTTTTGGAAGACGTCCTTGTCCTCTATGTACTTGAAAACTATCATCTGCAAGAGGAGAGCAAAAACAAATCCAAATCGAAAAAAAACAAAAACAATATGAGATTGATGCAATTTAAGCAGCAGTAGCAGCTGATAGCACGGTACTTTCGGCACTGTCGTAAGAAAGGAACCCCGTTAAATGCTGCGCATGTCTCGAAGTTTTGTAACGTGCACCGATTTAGTGGTGTCCGATGATGACCAGAGAGAGTTTCAAATTGAAACCATGCTTTTTAATTTATCAATTTAAAATATAATTACTTAAAAGTAATTAAGAGACCAATTACACCAAACGTTCATATTTTTCCTCAATAGGCCCTTTGGCAGAAACCAAGAGAACAACAACCTTTTCTTCTGCACAAAGCACACTTTTTGCATGAGGGATTTGGCCAGGATTTTAAGAAATGCCCAGTATACTATTCCGACGCCATCCTGGTTACGTACGTAAGGACACGCAAATTACTCGAGCTACTGTCACCAAACAAAATAGGTGCGCTTCAGAGAGGCACGAGGAAAACATACCACTTGATTGAGAGTATCTTCTAGCTCAGACTCTTCTGGATTTTTGGAGCTGTAAAAAAAGAAAAAAAAAAGAAAGGAGATAAGACAATAGTTTCACCTCACGATGTATCTACAGTAGACTCTCATTAATGCAAACTCCAGGAATTCACAGATTTTAGTTTGAATTACCAGAAGTTTGAATTATCAGAAATTCATCTAAATATGATACTAGGCAACATTATGATCTGTTACCTACACATACAAAGCAGATTTTTGCCAGTTTCCTCTAAATAGGCCTAATTATAAGCAAGTACAGGCGTAACACATTGGTGAAAGAACTGTGACGTTAAGTTTATTCATCCGGCAAAAAAGTTGTCGATTGTGGACTGTTTAGTCAGTACATGAGATCTCAAAACAAAACTTTCAATACCAGCCAGCGCAAGTCGCTCTTTATGGGACTCTTCCTTTGCAGACAGAAACTTCCGGAGCTGAGTGATGTGCTCAAAGGCCTCTGCGGCTGTGACAGTTGGTAGTGGGCCATCCCTTTCTTCATCATCATCTTTACTCTCACTGCTGCACTGTGCTGGCATTACTTTCCTAGGTCCTCTAGTGAGTCGTCACGACAAACACACACATCGTCGTCAAGACTAGCATATTCCGCCAGCTCGGCGTTTCCATTATGTGCTTCAAGGCCAGAAAGCAAGATGCCAGTGAGCTGTTCCTCATCCTCGGTGTCGTCTTGGTCATCATTGCTAGTCTTGAAGCACATAACGTGAATGCCGTTTTCCGCTGTGTGCCTGCTTGAGCCCCATTTAGTGCAATTCTTTCCGAGCACCGGTGCACTGCAGAGAAGCAACACTCGCGAAAACAAGCTCCGCGGGTATTGCTTCTCTGCGGTGCACCGGTGCTCGGAAAGAAGCGCACTCAACGGGGCTGCGAGAACAAAAAAGTATGAATTAAGCGAAAACGCTGTTTGAATTAAGCGGCTTATAAATACATTAAAAACATAGCGAGACAACCAAATTTTTTAGATCTGTTTGAATTAACCGGAAGTATGAAATATCCGAGTTTGAATAATCGCGAGCTTACTGTGCTCGCGAGGCAGCGATTGTCCTGTCCAGTTCCTTCCTCTGTCCTTGCGAAAATTCGCGCTGTTCCGTTATGAATCCATACCAACTCGCCCAGTTATCCTGTTTACTGAGCTTACTGTAATGCATCGGGCAAAATATGAAATCTTTTTCTGCGAAGCAGTAAGCTTTCCCTTTTCGCTTTACATTTGCCAATGGGCAGTGGAAGAAGTCCCTTTTATACAATTTAAAAAAGACAAAATAATTTGCAATAGGCATAAGGGCAACGTTTGGGAAAACCTTTCGGACAGTCTCTGGGTTTGGCTAGCTTGTCAGTAGCCATCGGCAAAGTAAGAAAATGGGGAAGGCAGCAGTAAAATTGCGAGAAACTTCCCACCAATACAAGAACTGAAGGAATATGCCCAAGGATAAACTTTCATGCTTGCACATATAGCAGGGAGGGATTTTATAGTAGATTGTCCCGATAAGCCCAATAACGACACCCGACGGCGATAGCCTGCACGCACAAAAGGCACCGGCAGAGTATCGAGTATTGTTGTCAGACATCAAAGCCATCCACTAAAACTCCTCGCCGTTACACCTAAAACTCGCGAGAGGCTCAAAGTGGCCCACCTCTTCTTGAGTAAAATGTCGCAGTATTTGGCCAGGAGCTCGGGGGACTTGCTCGAAGAGTTGGCTAGTCTCGTGATGGCGTTGTTGTTGATGAACTTGCCGCAGGCCTGCATCAAACGGCAGAGCGTCGGACGTTGTAGAAGCAAACCGCGGGCATTCGAGGACCAAGCGAGTACCCAACGCACGTCCTGTATCGCGCAAATTCGTAAACGTATGACCGAAGCCAAACCAGAAGCAACCTCAACGTCGCACGAGAATCCTTCCTCGTGCGACGGTGCCGTCCGGTGTCTGCGATAGTTCCAAGGTAATCGATCCTTGACACAAATTTTAATGGAGAAATCGGCCGCACATAAATGTGATGTTCATTGTTTCTTCTAGAATGCTTTGAGCCAATAGATAAAGTTGGGACCATAAATAGACTATCGCAGAAAGCGGTTTAGTGCCCCCTCAACGTCCGTGATGCTCCCAGCATGTTGCTTGTTTGCAATGCTCATTACGGTGCTCGTATGTGACAATTTTTTCACAGAAAGCGACTCGCAAAAGCACGTTCTGCGTTTACAGTCCTCAACCCAGTAAACCGACGTCCCCCGACCTTCTTGACACCGTGATCCAGAGCTCGAAAAGTTGTATTTTCAAAATCGCAACAATTGCCAGTTGTACCCGCTCTTTTCTAAGCACCAAGAAGAAAACCAGGCAATGGAGCGCCAATGCCCCAAGCGCAGCTCACTCGTGGACTGTCCGCGATGCGACACAAATCTCAAATCCCGTTGAAATGCGCCCCCAAAAGTAGGCACCCCGACATGGCCCCCGAAAAGCAGACCTTGTCGAGGGAGGCCACGAAGCCGACGTCGTTGCCGAAGGCGGTGAGCACGAGGGCGTTGTACTTGCGGTGCACCTGGAGCAGGGTGCACACGTACAGCTTGGGCTCCTGCGCGGCCCCGTCTCCCAGACGCTCCACGGCCGACAGGCCCTGGGCGTGAATATGCTCCTCCAGCAGGCAGCGCAGCTCCCCCAGGCCGTCCAGGATGCGCGACACCAGCTGGAACATGCGCCCCAGGTCTGTGGGGAATTCCAGTAAGAACAAAACTCTTTATTTACTTTTGCACTGTACCCACGGAACTGTTCCGTTAAGGAAGGGGAAGGGACTTTAGTAGGTGGCCATGCAACAAGGGGGTCCCGCAGCCCTTCAAATGCAATTCTTTGAGCAGCACCCCCGGAAATCTTTTGCTCGGTTATGCGGTCACACGTGTGCGGGAGTGTTGCAAGTGGATGAGCTGAGAAGAAATAAAATTGCAAACTTTTTCTAAGCGGAAACGAACCCACAATGTCAAGATTGCAAGCCCGACGCTTAACTACTGCGCCGGAAAAGGTCACGAAGCGACGGTTACTTAAAGGGCAACTCCGCTTCTTTTCCAGTAGTGCAAAACTATACAGTTCTCTTTGTTATCACCTACAAAACCCCCATGGCAAATATTACGACGGAATTCCGCCTAGAAGTTCATTAAAATCGCTGTCAAAGTTTGACAAGCACGAATCCGCTGGTTTTGTGTGAGACGTGCGGGCCAGACAACACTGACCGGCTGCATTTCCGCTTCCTCCAAATTCCTTCTCCCGACACGTCCGCGACGTCATCAAGCATGTACAGCTTCTTTTTTTTTTTCAATTTTGTTTTCTTTCCCTGGGAGAGCAAGGGTGGCACCAGCGCCGCGAAAGATGCGAGTGACGCGCTCGGCCGGCCCGGCGCTCGACTATTGATACTACTGATAAGCCGATCGCTTCGTTGAGCGCGGCTTGTGTTATATCGCATACTTTTGAACACCAAGTAAAAGGAGGAAAGGGAAGCTGCTTTTGTAAGAATTTTGAGTGACAGGTTAATCTTCTATAATCTTCTGGGAGGAGAATGGCGACGCCTGCGCAAAGCCGGGAGGCACAAAGGAGGACCCTGATAAGAGGGGAGCTCCTTCTTCCCCTTGTATATCACGTGGGTGTACATGCTTAGTGATGCCGAATATACAATGTTGTCCGGCTTTGCCACCGTTTCGGTTTCGGTTTGTGATCATGGCTAGAGTAAAATTACACGAAAAATATTTTATTTTTCACAAAACAAAGGATTGGGGATTGTTTTTGAGTGCTTCAAAAAGCAAAATCGGCCACTATCTCAAAATTTTTGAAATTAAGCGAAGTTGCCCTTTAATGTAATCGCATTTCTTCTGCCGAACAACGTCACAAAACATGCGAGCGGTGCTAGCATGTAGCTTCAAATTTTGATCCTACCGTACAAGGGCTCAGGCAGCTGTGGCATAACCGAAGGCGAAGGACGCACATTTGTAAATGCCATTGTGTGAGGTTTTCGCAGGTTCTAACGGAAGGCACACTTTCGAAAGGGGTCCATGACAGAAGTCGTGCGCCACGTGCTCTGGTCGTTCCCACACACTCTCGGAAGAGGAAGGAGCAGACCGAACTGGACATCGCCGAACAGAAGTGGTGGCCCATTGAGGCTCGGCACGTTTGTCGTGCCAATGAGACACCGGGTAAGGGAGAACAGTGTTTAGCTAGGGACAGAGAAGCAAGGGGGCTTATCCTGCTACAACTGAAGGCCTAGCAAGGGAATTCGTAGAAGCAGTGTCGAAATTCAATAACCCGCAATGAAACACCGCAAAAAAAAAAAAAATGCCCCAAATTTCTTACCAAAAAAAACAAAACAATTGTTTTCATTTTTTTCATAGACAAGACACAGAGTGCATTGTGTGCGACGCAGCACCCTCGACTTTGAAATGTGGAGCCGGAGAATTTAGACAGAAACACGGGGGAATTATGTCGCACACAGGGCCGAGCCAATTCGCAACTCCAGTGAACTACAGGGGGTACGCTGCTCAGGCAAAATGGCAAACGAAAGGAGGTCGTTTTCTTCGTTTAGCATGCAGACCATCATAAATTTCTTGTACTACAGCGTAAAATTGGTGTTACACATGAAAACAAAGCGATTTTTCGATGGTAGAAACCTTCTTCTAGTCGGTGTGTAGAAACGGCACAGCAAAAGCATAAAATTAATTACTGGAAACAATGTTTGTCGAGAACAAAGCTGCAATAGCAGACGACAGAGTCAAAATGACCTCCGCTCTTCAGCATCGCCGCTATGCGGCGTCGGTTTTGCTGGAGTCACCTATAGACCGACACACGGTATGGCTCTGTTTACCGACACGGCCAGAAGGCCGCGCACGCGCATTTTTCGGCCAGGATTTTTGTGTTTTCGCGATTCCGTTGTGTGGCGTGCACTAGTTGTTGACGTTGTAGAGACACTACTAGCTGTATTTGTGCGTCGTATTTCCTGCCAACATATATCGTATGGTATGCCCAACTATTTGAGATCGCTACCCGAGCCTGAATGGCAGCGGTATGAGACAAACAGTGCGTGGATGGCATTGCCTTCAAGGATCTGTATACCGTAAACAAGGACTGCTGGAGTTGTGACATGAAGTTCCTGCCACCCGACGTAGACGGCTCACATTGTTTATTTTGTTTTTTCACTAAGCCAGTTCACGGCAGACGCGGTGCAGGCGTACAGGTATCTTGAGGCCTACAATTTGAGCCGCTTTCCGAGCTGCCAGTCCGGTGGGATCAGCACAGTGGATCAGCAGACTGTGGGTCTGCGGAAGTGTGTTTATTAATTGATTCAATAAGCACAACGTCCTTAAAGTCAAGGCATAATATTTTTCTTACCCTCATAACCACAAGGCACGACAAGCGGTAACGCCGTTCTGCCCCTGGTCTCCTTCCGCTTGGTAGCACATCGTAGCGAGCAGTGTTGTAGGCGTTACCGAAAAAAAGTAACGGAATACGTTACTTGTTACTTGCAAATAGAAGCAAAGCGTCACCGACCTATCTTACCTCAAAATAAAAGGAAAGCGTTATGGTTACCGATAAAAAGTAACACACGTTACTTTTGCGTTAGTCTTATTTATAAATTGAAGGGTTTTTCTTGGCGACAGCGTTTTCGACACTGGGACAAGGGGCGTAGGGGGTTGAAGTTTTTCCGAAGTGGGACTTCTTGCACGGGGAAAAGACAAGCAAAATTTTGAAGGTAGGTAAAATGAGTGCGATAATTATTCACTTGGTGCATGTACTTCGTTTCAGCTTGTCGAGAAGCAGCCGAAGCGACGAGAACATGGAGTCAATCAAGCAGCAGCGTCAAAAAAGCGAGTCACTGGGTCTTTTGTTTATGATTGGTTCAGCTCAATAAGAACACATACAGGAACATGACAAATACTAGTACAGTGTGCTTTTGACGCTGTCCGATTGGTCCCATCAGCTCGTAGCGTTGACTGTGTCTGGGCTGAAGGTAAAATAAAATATAAAAGCATGAAACAAAAATCATCTTCCAAGTCTTGGGAAGAATATGTAACGAGCAACGTAACTATGTTACGCGTTATTCGAAATAAGTAATGTGAGTACATTCCCTGTTACTGTCTTAAAGTAAAGAACACGTTACTATGTTATAGAAAAAAAGTAAGGCGGTAATGGTAAAGCTGCTACTTGTAATGCGTTGCCATCAACACTGGTAGCGAGCCACTGATGGGCGCTTGCCCGGTGATTTGTTCACGAACACCGTGGGAACAAAATGTGGGTGGTCTCAATGAAGCTACGGTTTCCCTGCACATAAGCAAGCCTCGGAACGGAGACTGAACTGGAAGCCACACTTGCCTTCAAGAAAGTGCTTGCCGCAGAAAAAATCGTCCACGCGAGGCGACCATTATTTTCGATTCACAGACACTGTCCCCCTTCTCCTCTTTTCAGAGTCCGCCGGGAACTTGCGGAAACACACTCCGCTACTTGCCTGTACCTTTCGGTGTAATTAACAACTACACAGCTTTGCGGCATGCTGAAATGCTATGACGCCCACGCAAAACGCGTGCCCTTCTGCCCACACTACCCGGCTTTGGCGTGATCGCAGCGACACCGCAGCTCCAAGGTGTCAAGCCCGCGTGTCAGTCTATAGAAGCTCGATGCCCAAGAAGAACAGTCCCACCACGCGGCCACGCTCAGTTCGTTCGCTGACTACAATGATTACAAGTACTGTTGCAACTGTTTATAACAAAGTCGGTTACAATGAAATAGCGACTATAGCAAAGCGATTACTATTTTTCATTCCCGTTTGTATGATTTTATTGAAGGAAATCGGGCGGCTTCAGAAGATATAGCAAAAAATATTTTCTATTAAAAGAAAAAAAAAATTAAAATTAGAAAATTTTGGCAAGTTTGCAGATTGTTCCACAGCCAAGCAGAACAAGCTGCAAATGTGCTACAAAAGTCGTCAACGGCAGCCTCTGCATTGCCGTCCGCTCCCCGCTTTTTATCTTGGAGGTGGCTCCTCTGCAAAACAGGCGGAGAAGCCGTTGTGGAGTGGCAACAACGTACCAAAGGAGATGACGGAGGGAACCTAGATTTAAAGGAGGGAGCAACTCCAACCATGGAGAACATTTGCGACTGAATGACAGACACCCACTTCCCCCACACCCACATCATGCAGCAACTGGCTGGATAGCCCCAGAGCTAAAGAGCAACTCACCCTGGTCAACCACGCGGCGCTGCCTTTTCAGGCAACCTTGACTAAGGTTGCCGTTTTATTGAAAATAAAGTTTTCTTCTTTTTTTTTTCCAGGCAGATTAGGCTGTCCCGTGGCCAACGTGGCAGGGAAAACCGGGCAAAGGGGCGAACAGGTTTCCAGATGGTGAACGCTTTGGACTCCTTGAAGGCTGCATCTCCTTTTACAAACGCGGCCCACAAATCACGTGACCCTGATCAACAGTTGCCCCCTTTCTTAAATCTAGGCTCTCTATACCGACGAAACACAAACTTGAGTGCGAACTATGTGCAGTGCGCACTTCTTTGTTTGCTTCGTGATCCGTGTCGGTGTCGCTAATCGGTGTGGTTGCTCTCTGTGAGACAGTTTAGCTTCGCTCAAGCACCGATTCGGCAACTCCTCGCCACTCAAAGACGGCGAGTCCCGGCACATCCACAGGCAAGACGAAAACAAAAGCATGAAGCCATCCTCGTTGAAGTGTGCATGAACGTAACAAGTGGCGTCCACTGCCGGCATCCTCCGCGACGGCAGTCGGACCGTGTACATAGCTTGCAGGATCTTCTTTTGATCAACGCTTCTTGCAGTTTAGGAGAGGCAGCTCCGATCTAGCAGAGAGCACGTGCGGGGAGGCCTCAACCGCTTTCTGCAGGCATGATAAACATGCACCCGTGATGGCCCATGTTTTATTTTATTTTTGCGTTTCACTTTTATGGAGGTTAAATATAACGAAGAAGTGGATGCGGCAAAGTGATTTCAGATTCCAGTTGACTTTGTAATAACCGGTTTAGATAGTAGTAATGCCATACCAGAGGATGATCTAGATCCAAGAGCGTTCATTGAAACGCGGGTACCCTAAAACACCGTACCTTAGTGGTGGGGCAGTTTGACCTTAGACTCGATCGACGAAGTATGCGTGCCCTTGTCCTCCAGTGACGACGCACCTGTTCCTTGTCTTTCCATTGACGGCAGCTCGGGGCCTACGACCCGCATTGCTCGCTCGGCCACGGTGTGTTTAGGAAACTGGCGTTCTAATGAACGCCTCTTGGAACTGGTACTGCTACTGGTGCTCGTTGCAGTCAGTGAGTGAACCCGGTACGGCAACTGCTCTTCCAGTAGCGTGGCCGCAGGGCGGGACTGCTCTTCTTGGCAACTGCTGGGGTCAAGTTACAGATATAGTTGAACGAATACAGGCCCATTTTCAAGAACCATCCCACAGCGCAGCCACGCTACCGGCAGAGCGGTCGCCCCGGGTTCCTTCAGCGACCGCAATAATAACACAAGAAAAAAGTGCAGGCGGGAAAACCGCCTTGCACCGACTGGTCTGTTGAGTGAGAACTCCCCAAAGGGGATGCGAGGGAGGAGATGGCGAGGAAGAAGGCAGAAAGAGTTATCCCCTCTCGTAAACCCTCGTGCGCGACGACGCAAAGAGTACACTGCCATCGATGTTGGGGAATAACCCACAAACACAAAGGTCGCGAACAAACAAGGACACTGCTGCACCCTTTCCGTACCTTCGCATTTCATCTATATTGGTTAGCCGTCCACCAAAGCACAAAGCAACTGGCTCAACTAAAGCCCATAACGCGGCTTCTCGACTTTTTGGCGATTTTAGACTTCTTTTCTGCGTACACACCCCTCCGACTTTTGGGGCTTTAGAGTTGTCCGAGACGTTGAAAACACAGAGTTCCGCACCTTTCAATTTTATGCGAAGGGGCTTAAATCGCAATGCCACAGGACACGCTTATGTCACCATGATGTTACGTGACGTCACGGCCACATACTTAAGCGTGCCATGTGATTTCATGCAGTCGTGTAACTGCCCTGAATGCACCCCTGCAACACCCTCTATCCCTTTCAGTTTAGACCAAGGTCTCGCCAGTGCAGGGAGGCAGAGGTAAAAAAAGTTGATCAGTCCCGCGTTAATCCACAGTACTGTCACATCGATAGCTGCGACAAGTCACAGCGAAGTCAATGGGCATCAGCGTCGCATTCACGCACTGTGCGTGAACAAAACGCATATGGAACAAAATAGATATATGACCATTTTACTTCGAACGCTTCCGTTTCTTTCTTTGTTCCGGAGTGCGTGAAATTGCGTCTCCCGGCACATGCTCTTGGTGGTGTAGCACTAACAGTGCTACACAATTTTTTTTTTCCAGAGCACGCGCAGCGGTTTATGGTACAACAAAAAACCTTAGGTGTAGAGCGGTTGTGGTATCCGCATCGCACGCAGCGGACCCAGAATCGACTTCCGCTGGTGGCGGGCATCTTTTTCGAGGATTTCGCGACATTGACGACGGACGTCCTACATTGCCAACTACAATGGCGACAACAACAAACTACCACAACATCAAGATCCCAGTGGTGGGATGAGCCGCCAACAACTATCGCTACAAGAAGGTAGGAGCGGAGCAAAAAGGAAAAGAGATGTTGAAATCATTGCGTTAAATTAGTTTTTAGATGTAATGACGGGGAAAGCAGATGCAACAAACAGAAAGCTATTACACCTATATCGCTTTAGGAGGCCAATAAGACCAGCGTTTGTGGACGTAAAAACAAGAAAAACACAAACGGGTAACTTTCTGACGAGGTTCTACCGCACAAATCAATGGTACCCCACCTCCTACTTCTGAAGGCAAAAGGACTTCAGGCACCATTCCTGGCAAAAAAAGCCGCCAAAACTTGTTC
This sequence comes from Ixodes scapularis, assembly GCF_016920785.2. Classification (NCBI taxonomy): domain Eukaryota; kingdom Metazoa; phylum Arthropoda; class Arachnida; order Ixodida; family Ixodidae; genus Ixodes; species Ixodes scapularis. Next base: position 158,365,350 of record NW_024609835.1, on the reverse strand, counting down.
TTCCACTTTTCTAGAACTACGAATTGAGGTCAATAACCTCCACAGAATGTAGAACGGTAAGTGTGCACGTTTTCTACCTATCAAAGCCATGCACGAGTTCTCAGAAACTGCACTGCGCTGAAATATACTGCAGAGTAAACAAGCCACAGAGTAGAACACAGTTTTGTGTCGTAAGACTCTCTAAGATTAGAAAGAATAAATAAATAAATAAAACGGTGTCACTGCGTGACCTGTCATCACACAGTTTATCTTATCAACCCTTTCCCCTGTAAGAGCAATCCTTTAGACCACATCTGGGTTCCGTCCAAGAATAGCGGCGAGGCAATTTGGGTCGTCGTCATAACTACTATTTTTCCCTAGATCTCCGCGAGCGAGGTATCTCAGGTTAAAGAAAAAAAACACTTTGGGACAGATGACGATAGGAAGCAACGAGCCTTTAAGGGCCCAACAACGGGACACCGCTTCCGAGAAGATCACAATCTCAGAATGAATTGTGACGAAGCAGAACGCCCCATCGCTGTTCCCATTTTTTTCCCGCTTAAAACAGCTCGCAAAAACGAAAGTCGACAGACGAGCTTGGACCCTCGTGCTGCGGGAGGGGGAACGCTCGACCTCGTTCCCTCTTCAATAATTCTGTACACTACTCTAAAATTCTAGAACATTCTCGGCTGTCGTTGTGAGTTCTAGTTTGGAACATTTTTGAACTAGCCGAGTGTATAAAAGCAGAGGTAAGGGGCTGCCTTCAGGACAGTCACCCTTCTGTCAAAGACGCAAGATGTTTTGAGCCTTTCTTCTTAAATTTGTAGGCACAAGTTTGCCTCATTGTACATTATTTTCAGTTCTGAACTAATCTCTTTTTTCATTTGTGACAATGCAACGAAGCCAAAAAAGTAGATAGACAAAAAAACGTTCAGCCTTTCCACTCTCGTGAAGAAGAAAGACCAGCGAGGCTGTACTCGATACACTGTGTGCTTCTTCTTCGTCGTCGTCTGTTTTTCGCGCTGTTTCCTATGATGAATTCCCACCAATGCGCCCAACTATCCATTCTTCTATTATAGCTGGAAAGGTTGCCGCCATCTACGAGCGACGGCGGAAACCATACTGGTTGTGTGCTTGTCGCCGTCGCTTATAGATGGCGGTAACTGTCCAGGTAGATTTGTGACAACATACACGGACACGATCCTGGAAAACCTAGCCCTTAAAGGGGCCCTGCAATCATATTTAAGTGTCTGCCTTTTTTGCGGTTTCCACGTCTCTTGGGGTTCAGGCAAGCCAGCGGGCACGGAGAGAGTAACTAAATATCAGCGCATCATATTTTAACCGGACGATGCAGAAACCTCCTCTACCGACAGGGGCGACCCACGGTACCGAAAGCGCGCAAAATGTGACGAATTTGGTCCTGGGCTTACTACTGGTCAGAGCCGCTAAAAGCTTCTTTTTAGTCGAAATACAAAATATAAGTGGTGCAAACCGTTTAATTTATTTATAAAAGTAGTTTTTGTTCAATATTTTAGATCAAAAAAGAAACGAATGCAGTTCATAAAGTATGGAAACAATATATGACCCGTCGACATACCCGCCACCAAGCGGTGGAAAAGGCGGCGCATACTCGAAAGGAATAGTGGGATCAGGCGTCGACACGGAAAGGTCCCGGATGTACGCAGTGGCGCTGCGGTCGTATGAGCAGGAGGATCCAACCGGCTCCGAGCGTTCCGAAGGCCTTCGGCGAGAAGCTTTGTCTTGCGGTTTGGTTGTTTCGCGGTATGGCAGCGCAAAGTAGCTCCCATTCTGAACTGATCTTTACCCCGTATTTGCTGTCGTTCGTTGCCAATGAAGTGTCATGCCGAATTAGTGTTTAATCGCGCAGCAAATGCATTGAGAGCCGCTCTGGCTGCCCGCTGCATACAGCCTATCCAGAACACGCTTTAATGGCGCCCTCTCGCGCCGTCGGCACGGAGTGCGGCAGCCGTGAGCGCTCGATGAGCTCACTACTTCTTCTCTAGTTCACGGCCACTCTCAAGCAACCAAGGACGTCATGAGGGAGGTTATTTTTTGCTTGTTTTTGTAATTTTAATTTGCCTATAACTTTTATAATAAAGAAAATTTCGAGAAAAGAAAAGTTTCACTAAGTTACTACGTTCAGTGCGCTCAGGTTCGGTGCAAATTAAAAATTAGTAAAAAAGTAATTGCAGGGCCCCTTTAACAGCTCCACTGTAAAAAAAAAAAAAAGCGCCAAATGATACTGCAACTTGGAAAGATACGGCTTTGCAGGACGTACAGTCATTTATATCCGATTGATTTTTTTTGGTTTTAACGGTACAAAGGCTGCCAAGGCCAAAGAGAGCCATGAATGTTACCTATTACAGGAAGACGGTATTGTAAAAGAAATGCTAGGGTATACTAAAGATAAAAATTGATAGAGTGCCAATGCCTACTAAAAATATTACAATTCAGAAAGAAAAAAAAAAATGACCGCATCTCCACGTGGTGAGTGATGTTGATTGGGGCGAAGCTCTGGCGGTGCCTGTCTGCGTAGACGCTGAGCCGCAGCATGCTGAGCCTTTCGTTCGTTTTCATCCATGTCAGAAAGAGAATGTGTGGTATGGAATGTGGTTATACACGCATTTGAGCATTTGACCGCAGCGCCCTCCCGTCTATAAACGTTGAGCCTATGCATGCAAAGTTTAACGCGATTATATACGCATTTGACCGCAGCGCCCTCTCCTGTATAGACGTTGAGCGGCTACATGCAACGTTTCATCCATGACATCCCCAGCTCTTGAGTTACTACCGCATCTCAGAGCCCCCTACTCGTCCCGCAGTCGTGGCCGAGTGGTTAAGGCGATGGACTAGAAATCCATTGGGGTCTCCCCGCACAGGTTCAAATCCTGCCGACTGCACAAACATTTCTTTTTTTTTTTTTTCAGTCATATTTTTTTTTTTTTGCCTTATACGAGCACGTGAGCTCACGAGCACGATCGCGAGCACGAGCACGAGCACCAGCAAGATTGATGTGAGCACGGGTGCCAGACAGACAAGGCTAGACCCTAAGGAGCTTCGCCCCTAAAAAAGAATCTCTGCTTGTTGCACGAATGAAGAGAGCATTCACGGATGAACAAAGGGTTCATTTCCCAGAAATTAAATCAGTAAACCAAATGACCACAGATGACAATTGGCTTGCAGACCTGGCCGAAGGGCCAATTCTGCCCGTAAGCTCGATCGTGTTACGGACTAAGCAAGTATCCGGGTGGCGACAGTGACGCGGGGGGACACCGTTGTAAGAGGGCAGCAGTGAATGCGAAGCTCGTACCGTCGTTCTTGTCATCGTTGAGCAGGTTCTTGAACTCGGTGTAGAAGATCTCGAGGTGCTTCTCGATGAGTACCTTCTCGCACGTCTTGGCCAGGGCCTCCAGCGTCGTCTCGTGGAGGTACAGCTGCACCCGCCGCTGCTCCTCCGTCAGCCGCTGCTCCGCCTGCCATGGAACACCACCCTTTAGAAGGCTTCAGAATACCCCAGAATGTTCTAGGAACATTCTGGGAGCCATAGTGTGTGCCAGAATGCACTTCAGAATACATTCAAACACTAAAACACTACTGGCAAAATAAAATTCAGATTTTTTTTTTTTTTTGCTTTTTTGCTTAAAAAGCTTTTGGGGAATCTCTTGCACAGCAGTGGATGCACTGATGACAAACTTGACTTCTTTGAGGTGCTGTGTGGATCTGGGTCCTAAAACTAGGTTCACTAGGAACTACAGAGTTCCTCAGGATAACCCATCAGAATCTCCCCGCTCTCTCTACCACCTAGGTGTTGGTCCTTCTCCAGCTAAAGCAGAGGTTAGGCGTGACCGGGCTACGCAACGATGTACCGTGGAACAAACCAACCTTTGTTGAGAACCAATTGCAGAAAATTATAAAATTGTACAACTAACCCCTTCTCTACTCATTTTGTTTCTTCAAAGAATGTACAGCAAACTTTTATTTTAAACAAACAATTTGCATCAAAATAAGACAAAAAAAAGATTTCCTCTACTTTCACGTGTAGTATTGCTCTAAATCGGGACTTCTGCTCCGAGTCCCACCGACACGCAGACGCCGAAGGTACTGGCATGCTTGCCAGATTCGCATCGTTCTCATCGCTCCTGTCACAGTCCATCAGACTATCGCCCAATTCCAGAAAATTGTAACGGCTGCAGGATTTGTCGTCACGCACTTTCAAAAAAAGGTTTTGTACCTCTTCGTCGGTTAAAGCGGACCTCCGCACCAAGCCACGTTGCTTTAGCGTGAATGCTTATGAGCAACTGCTTTTTTTTTTTTTTTTTTTTTAGGTTGAATGAAGTGTTTTTTCTCTGTCAAACAGCAAAACAAACGAGCAAACAACCCAAGGTAAAACGAGCAAGAGGGGTGGTTTTGCTACCTGCCGGAGGGCGTGCTAAACACGCACCGAAACTGAAACACAAGTCGTACTTGTGGTCGGGTTTTAGGCTTTGGATGGCACAAATGAGACTTGTTGTTAGTAGGCAAGAGGTTAAAGGTAAACACTCCCTTTGAGGGTGTACTTTCTAAATATTTGAGCTATATCAATAAAATAGGCAGAATATACAAGGCATGCAACTTACGAGGGTACACCAACTTTAGACAGAAAGGTTAATTTTTTGCCACATTAGAGCCTCGTTTCTCAAAGATATTACACACAACCATACCCATTTTCACCTCAAGAACTGTAGTAAAAAAAAAAAAGTCAGGCTCTTCGCAGAGCATTACTAATTTCTCCATATATATGTGGATAATTAGGACATATGTAGGTTTGTTTTACATGATATATATGTTATTTTATGAAGACGTGTGCGTTCCAAACGTCAAAAGCATTGCCTTTTACTCCGACAACCAAATCTCGTAAGAACTAGGTAGTCCGCACCGCGCATGAACAATGAGCAAAGCTTGCCTTTTACTTCAGGTGGAAACGGGTATAGTAGTAGCAAGAAAAAAAAAAATGGTTACAAAAGAGTACTAAAATGTCACAATTCTTTTCCTAGAATATAACGACGAGTGACTAGACTAGTCGGTAGGAGGCTTGGAATAATTTTTATTGTCATATTTAGTTTACTCTGTAAACTTCAGTCCCAACTCGGCGTTTGACTGGTCTAGGAACCCGGCAAGAGATGACCGAGAAAATTGGTGTCCTCAGATCCAAGGAGCGAAGGGAGGAGTGGCAGATACCTTTTTCATGTACTCGGTGACGGGATTCTGCCTGAGGAACTCCATGCTCTCCCGGTTGTAGAAGCGCTCTGTGTCCTCGAGGAAGGTGTTCTCGAATGCGTCTTTGTACACCGACAGGTTGGGACCCTTGGCCGAAGGCTCGTCCTCGTTCAGGCCCAGCTCCACTGTTGGGGCACAATTTTCACCTCGTTCGAGAGCTTTGCTTTATCTAGACGCTGGTTTATGGTATGTATAATGGCAGCAGAAACATTTATACACTATCCCTCAAGATGCCTGCTGTGGCACCGTCTTTAAGTTAGTTGCAGAGTTCCAAGACTTTCTCTGCGCCGATCGGCCCCGATTGAAGGCAAACCCAGACTAGTTGTGAACCAAAGGTTAAAATAGTGTTAGCTTGCACTCAACGACTGTTTCGTTCTTAAGGTATCGGTGCCGATGGAGGGAATGAAGATACCACGATGCAAACAAGCAGTGAAGCATTACAAATCAATTTAGAAGAGGGACTCTGGTCAAAATATTATGAGCCATTCCACTCTGCGATGGAGGATGACCAGCGAATCTGTTTAGCACACGACACAGACCCGTCCCGAGAAGCCGGAGGAAACTAGACACGTGCGACAAGACCACCACCTGGTGTAAAGTAGACATGCACGACGGGACCACTATCCTGGGAGAGCGGAAAGAAAGAAAACTAGGCACGCAAGCACTTGGAACGACGACAAAGAAAGGGCGGTGCGAGTGTAGACCTGGCCGACGCAGGTCGCACAGTGGCAAATCGTTGAGAAACCTTTATTATCTATCCGAGAGTCTACTGATCTTGAAAATGGTGCCTATTGATAACTAATCTACTGAATAGACCTATTTCAAAATTACCCAAGCATCAAGGAGGATGAGGGAATAGTATTCCTAGCGCCGCACGCACCGGCGTCTGCAGCAGTAACTGTTCTAAAGCAAAGGCCTAAAACAAATGGCATCATGCACGTGCGTTCGTCAACGCTTTATTTTGGTTATTTACTTTGAATCTTTTATATAGGGAAGGCGTGCCTGTGCGGCGGTGCGAGCATAGTTTTTAGTCAATGCACACAAAAATCCACAAAACCCTAGCCATAAACAGCTTCACTGCCATAATGCTTTTTAGTGTCCTTTCACGTCAGAAAAAGAGAAGAGGAATAATGAATTTTTAACCGATTTTGAAAATTCTGCACTTTTCCGCACCTATACACCGACCAAAATCCATTGATGCTCGTGCTTGTAACATTATAGCTGCGACAAAGTGAACTGTTAAACAGCAAACAACTTTGTTTCTTTAAAAGGGTAACAGTGACATCATGTCACCGAGGTCATTGGAGCATTGCTCCACACGGGTGTTGATGGCTGCCACTGTTGCAGCCTAGCCTTTTCTGCGACTGCCCAGTTTTTTGCTAAGAAGGACTTGGCCTTGGAGAAAGGGGAGACGAAATACCACGAAGGGTACATCATTTTTGTTGAGATTACGAGGGTGCTACGATAAACAAAACTCATAGCTGAGATGATGTTTACCCCCGAGAACGTCTTCTGCTGGTGCAAACATAATCTCTCTCACTGTTCTTGTACTTCTTTCTTCCTCAAGTGCAGAGAGCTGTCTTTCAACAGATTTGTTTGCACTAGAGAGACAAAACAAAGGGCTAAACTCAGTCTCTCTGCTACTGCAACAGCTCTGCACAACTTTTCCAGGTTACTTCAAAGGCTTACATAATTTCTGACAAAAAAAAAAAAAAAAAAAAAAAAAAAAAAAAAACTCACCGTAACAGTTCATCACTCCGCTGACAAGCCTAGTATTGATGAGTTCCCCATTGCGCTCCTTCTCTATAAGCTTCAGCACTGCATTAGTGACCTGGGGAGAGATGTTCAAAATGTGAGCTCTCGCAATCAAGCTGCTTTTGGTATGTTCCACTTGCTCTCATTAAAAATAACAAAAAGAAAAACACTAGGTGTAAAATTTGGAAATGATGCAAATGAAAACACATTACACTGTCTGGAACAGTGGAATGCCAGTTCTTCTTACTCACTTATAGATATAAATGTTCTAGCACAGCAACTATGCCCTTGTCCAAAATGATTGTACAGTAAAATTTGTTCAGATTCGCCTAGTAGATGGTTTTATTCCATGTAGAGATGACCCTAACAAAATTCTAGGCAAAACTAGAGGCATGCAACATAAATGAAACAATCGGTAGCTTTCGTGAAGCAGTAACAGTAATGTCTTGCTTCTGAAGCAATGCAATGCGTGTTGGGAACCAGTGTCGAAAGCAGGGAGGAACACTGGCGGAAAATGTGCAGGTCACCTACCTGCTTGTGCAGAGGCTTGAAGAAGTAATCCCTCCAGGAAACCAGCGCCAACTGCACGAGAGAAACAAAGCATTCAAACGAAGGATGTCACTCATACGGGGGTAACCAAGGTTGCCACAGGGAGGAGCAAGTGTGGCATGCTATCCTATTTCCTGTAACCTTAAAAAAAAAGAAAAAAGAATTAGGTTTGATCTTTTTAATACTATTTGTACAATTATATTCTTGAGCTGAGCTGGGGTGTCGAGGAAAGAATGCAATAAAAAAAACATTTTCCTCAAATTTTCTTGACCTCTGCAGTGTTTTATTTGCTCTCCCTCAACAGGGTCATTACATCCCTTGACATTGGTAGACAGCCTCTATTATTAACAATGCGGCAGTGGCGCAGTTCTGGGTGGCGACGTCTTACAGCTAGAGCATGACTGCATTCACATTTCGTGTTTGAATAAAACAAACAAATATTTGGTGTACCCACTGTTGTTCAGATAACCTATTGCCCAATGCAACGAGATTGGGTGTACAGTGTAGGCCGCATATAACGTATGTCGCGGGAGTCGCGAAAATCCGCACTATAAGCGGTACCTCGCTGTAACCAAAACATCAATATTTCAGGCCAAAATACATGCCATGAGACAACTTACCTTTGTAAAACAATTTATTTTATGTTAGATGAAAAATAAAGCTTAGTTTGAGGAAAGTCTTCATTTCACCAAACTAGTACACTTCTCTCTCAAGTGTGTCACACATTTTGAAAGAAATGAGCGACTTGCCTGGCGCAGCCTTTTAACGGCGTCGCGGGTTGAGGACGGACGTTGCGAGCGTTCAGGATTGCTAACCCTAATCACTTTTCTCCGGTGATGAAAAAGCGTGAAAATTCGCATCCTTTATACAGTACGCGCCAGTAATACCTTCAACTTGAGCCTGTGCATGAAATGCTCCAAATAAGAAATCCGGGCGATGTTCGAAAACACAAATGCTTAGAAAGCACCACTGTAGTCGAAATAAACAAACACGACGACACGGGCGTTTCTGCCGTCTTGAGAGTGCCGCCACGACATCGCCGCACGAATAGGTGGATCTTCCCTTCTAGTACGTGCTGGGTTATCATAGCGACACACAACGAAAATTCACACTCAAGGATAGCGCTTTTACGCGGAACGATGAGCTTCCACCACGCCGTCTACGTCGACGATTACAAGCGACGCCATGTTTCCGGATAGAAGAAGCCGGCCCGCGACCGGCATACAACGCGCGCGAACACTTCTCCTCGACTTGCGATTGGTCTGTCGTTGCGGTTGTTTCCAACGCAGTGGAGGGACGCAGGGACGTGAACGACACGTGCGTGCGTCTTTCCATCGCTATGGCAACTGAAGCCTCTCTTGCTTCTCCCCGCTTCTTCGGGCAACCTCCTTGCCCCGCGAGTGCCGCTTGCGGCTAGCGCCGTTATCTAGTGTCGCACAGGGAAGCGTGCTCGCTGCGCCGGTTGGTCGGCGCGGTCGGCGGGCTGTTCCAAAAACCGCACTATAACCGGTATTTCCCTTCGCGCGCCTGCATTTTAAGCGGTATGTAATTACATGGAGTTCTATGGGAGGTGCACCGGTGGTTTAAAAAAGCCGCGTTATACCCGGTCCTGCACTATATGCGATTACGTTGTAAGTGGTCTATACTGTAAATGAGACTGCTGCAGTGATGGTTCCATCCTCCATGAGTGGGCTGGCAGACGTCTTTTTTGTGCACGTTCCAAAGGCAAAAAAGTGGTCAAGTAACAGATATCTGCAGATGTCAACAGCAGTGAGCACACCATAGTAAAGATATGGCTATAATAAAAATAAATTACACTATACTGTAACCACACCCTCCCCCCCCTCTACTGACCTAGTTAATGTAACTTGTCTAGCAGGTTACTGATGTCGCCTGTTTGCAGACTTATCAAGAACCACAGGAATTTCGCGAAATTAAAGGTTCCTCCTACCTAACGTGGCACGAGACTACGACCGCCCTCATGAGTGGGACACAACCACCGACCCCTTTTGCATCTTGTAGATGGGAGGTCAAGAGGTCTGCCCCATCACCCAGATGACGAGACAAGACCCCCCTGCTAAGAGTACCAAAGTGTAGTCCTTTCCAATCCTCTATTTGTGAAAATTAATAAATCTAAATATTTGCTACTTTCTTGCACGTTACTGATTACAATTTACTGCCTGAAATAAATCATACTCAACACTAAACCTCTGTAATGCTTCAGAATACCCCAAAATGCTTCAAAACTAAAATTTAAAAAAATTAAAAAAAAAATGAGTGAAAAAAACAATACAAAGTTATGTGACATTTGCAAGGGACACCTAAAAAGCATTTTTCATTAACCAAAATGACTAACTGGTAACACCTGCTGTTTTTTTTTATTTTGTTTCGCTGCTTTTTATGCTGTCCGTATTATATTAACCTCGTTCACAATTATTCCCTGCTAGTTGGCAACCCTCACACTTCAATCTTATTCTTTAGATCCACCCACACGTAATGCACTTCACTGGAAGTAAGGGCTTCAACAATGCGGAAGACCCACTCAAAGAGGCAGTTTCAGGCCCCTTGCACAGGACTCGCTTTAGCTAGGCCTACATTGCCTGGGGTAAGGAAATGAATGAACCTTCGCTCTATTCTCTCTCCAAAAATAAAGCGCCCCTGGCCAATGTGCGTCTAGCACTGCTGCATAAACTGCCTGGATGAATGGGTCTTTCATGTTGCTGGACAGTGCAACTTTTGAGGACTGACAAACTGAACTGAGCTGAACTCGTGCCAGCTGGACAAAATGTGCACATAGCAAACCACCTTCAAATGTCCGTTTAAGAGGCGACGCCACAGCCCTTAGATGAACTACTTGCTCGTCTAGAAACTTTGGCAATTTCGCCTTAACCAATTTTGTCACCACAAAAGGCACCAATGCACATAAAAAACAAAAGCATAAATAATTAAAAATTCGGTTCAAGGATGATGTTTTGTTATGCGGTGTTTCAATCCTGGAATACTTCGATCCCCAAAATCTCAAGTATAGATGGCATTCCCAATTGCCCATCTCTTCGACGTTCTATGAAAGAGTATCGTATTTTCCGGTGTATAAGTTGCGGTTTTTTTCAAAAATTTCTGGCGGTGCGCCTTATACAGCGGTGCGACTCATATGCGTCGATGGTGTAATATCGTCCGTCGACGTTGATGGTGGAATTCAACGGACGAGATTCCATTGATGTCAACAATGGAATCTCTTGCATCTCAAATGCTAACGCGCAACTCTTTTTAAACAAAAAAAAAAAAAAAAAAATCAGGAAATGCCATTCTTGACGTACAACTTTTCTTAGTTCCGGTAGGCCGAGCGTTTCGGAGTCCACACGGATCCGGAAGGAGTGCGGTGTGCGGTCACCGTCAAGGACCACGAAGTTCCCGGCGTCCCGGCGTTTCCGGCGTCAACTTCCGGTCGCCATACCTGTTTTTCTTTCTTTGTGCCCCGCCATCCCGGAACATGCGACGTGCCTACTGTGTTTTCACCCGTGTCGAGCACCGCAGCAACATGGCACCGTCCAGGATGCAAAACAGCTACACAGCAAAGTTCAAGCTTAGCGTATGTTGCATATGCCACCGAAAATGGAAACCGGGCTGCCGGGCGAGAATTCAACGTGAGTGAAAAAATCATCAGGGACTGGCGGAAAGCTGGGAACTTGCTGCGTTCAATGAAAGGAACCAAGAAAGCTGATCGTGGTAAAAAGGCGCGCTGGCCGCAGCTTGAGGATCGTCTTCGCACATGGATACTGGAACAGCGAGCTGAAGGCCGGGGACTTTCGACAGTGCAAGTGCACCTGAAAGCCGTGACAATAGCGAAAGACATGAACGTGGTCAACTTTACAGGCGACCCGTCATGGTGCTTTTGTTTCATGAGACGCAACCCCCTATCCATCAGGGCCCGAACAACAATGTGCCAAAAACTGCCGGATGATTTTCAGCAGAAGCTCAACAGCTTTCGGGAATTTGTGCAGAAGTAAATTCAGGAGCATGATGTAGCTGCTTGGAACATTGTGAACATGGATGAAGTTCCATTGACATTTGACATCCCTATGGGAAGGAGCGTGAACGGAAAAGGCGAGAAGACCGTTACGGTCCGGACGACCGGCCATGAGAAGTCCCATTTTACTGTGGTACTGGCTTGTTGCACCGACGGGACGAAACTCCCGCCAATGCTAATATTCAAAAGAAAAACAGTGCCAAAGGATCCGTTTCCTCCCGGAGTCATCGTACAGTGCAACATCAAAGGGTGGATGGATGAAGAAATGATGGGTGTGTGGCTAGACAGATGCTTTTCCCAGCGACCTGGTGGACATTTTCACACACACAAGGGCCTTTTGGTAATGGACAGCATGAGGGCCCATTTAACCGATTTGATTAAGAAAAAGATCAAATCCAAGAACTGCGTTCCAACGATAATCCCAGGCGGTATGACCAAGATGCTTCAGCCACTAGACATTTCCGTCAACCGAAGTTTTAAAGCTGTTCTGAGACGAATATGGGAGTCGTGGATGACCGACGGAGACCATAGCTTCACCAAAACGGGACGCATGAGACACGCGTCTTTTGGCGAGGTGGCCAAATGGGTTGAAGAGGCTTGGAATTCTGTTTCCGTGGGAACGGTGGTAGCCGACTTTAAGAAAGCTGGCCTCATTGAGTCTGTGCCTGGGAGCGACGCCGATGAAGCAAGCATCAGCAGCGAGTCGGAGGACGACGATGAAGACACACCAACCACGCTAGACCCCGAGATCGCTGAACTATTCCTTACCGACTCGGAAGAAGAGGACTTTGATGGTTTTGTTTAACCCTAACGAACGAAATGCATACAATAAACTGGAGCACAATTGACATCGCATAGTTCGACCGCAGGTGGGTCTATTCTTAATTTTTTTTTAACATGCCTCTACTCGCGTCTCATTTTCGATAGTATATTTATTGTGCTGCTACATCGCAACGGGCCTGAATCCGTCGGGCATAGCCTTTGGTTACCGAGGTTCGGCTTTCCCTCAATCTGCGCCCGGCAACATTGGTGGCTTGTACACGCGAGCACCGGCGTATAGAATTGCATTTGCCGCAGCAGTTATTTTTCTCGTTTGATTCATTGCCGAAATTGGCTCCAGCTTCCGTACGTGTCGCGATCACAATACATGTAACACGGGATTAGCAATGCCGCACAGACTGTACAAAAAGTGTGACTCATACAAAGGTGCGACTTGTATACCAACTTTTTCATAAAAACGACCACTTTTATGGGGGTTGCGACTTATACAAAGGTGCGACTTATAGACCGGAAAATACGGTAGACGTATTCGGCGACTTCCTAATCCGAATCCATGTCCGTCCTTCAAGTTCTCCGAGCGATCCGGTTCCGAACCCAGGGACCATGGCGATGTGGCAGACAACTGCGAGAGGGGGAGGGAGAAAGGGAACTGTGGAAGGTCCAACCTGGTAGATCTCGTAGATGCCCTTGCGTCCTTCGTCGCACTCCCGCTTGACCCAGTGCCTGTTCAGGTAAGAGCAGATCCCGTTGAGCACCTTGCTCGAGAACTGGTACTCCTCCCACTCCTTTGTGTAGAACCGCAGCACATCCTCATCCATCAGGTCGATGCCATCCTGCGAGGAAGGAAGGGTACGTCACTCCACAAATCACTCCCCCGCTTCGGTGGCAAATAGAAGTGCATTTGTACCTCTGCCCAGGCGCTCCATTTTCTCACAAACACGCGGAACAGTGAAAATAAGAAAGTAGCCGAATCGTAGCGTGACGTATTGATGTATAATTAATTTAATCGCTGCACAATGATGTAACCACTCTTTGGAAGTGCCTCACACCAGTGCCTGGACCGCCGCTTTCAGCTTATCAATGACCGCAAAATGGCTTCCTCGCGCGAGTTTTTTTGTACCACCCAACGGGTGATAATCACTAGGAGCCCATTTGGGCCATACCCACGTACGACCAAACGTCCAACCTGTCAGAAAGAGGGCCGAACCTGATCGGGTGCCAGATGATTGCGGCCTCACGTAAATGCACGTGACGCTGTGATTGACCAACACCCGATTGGGACGTCACTCGGCCAGAAAGGGTTCGCCAGGCATTCAATCAACGAATGCTTGAATGGCTAAATTAGCTTTAAACAAAAATTGCAAACCAAGGGGAACAAAAAAAAAACACCCAAAGCAAAACAATATCACGCCTACACAAGTGTCTTACGTGCATCAGAGGCTCGCTACACCTGAATAGCTGCAATTAGCCAATGCGGAACCTGAGTTCATCCGTCTCTTTTGCAGGGGCTGTGGTGATGCCAGAATGCCGACCTCCGATTGGCTCTCACTGAAGGATAGTGGGAAGACCTCAAATCGGCTTGCTTTGACGTCTACCCACCATCTTACAATCAAAGCCAATCAGAACTTGGCGTTGTTCTGACATCACCGCAACCCCCACACAAGAAGCAGACGACTTGCTCTCCGCATACCTCTAGAGTTTGTATATTTCCCTGGGGTACTCTCGTCTTCGTACAATGGCCAATTCGAGGACACGAGGCCTGCCTCTATTGGTCGCTCGGAATCCCTCCCGATGGAAGTGTGCCATGACCGGAAGGATGGGCAAATGACAAGCGGGAGAGCGGGGCCTCACCCTAAGCAGGGTGACCAGGTAGGTCTTGAGGAACTCCTTGAGACGCTTGTACAGCTCGTAGCCCACGAACTGGGCACCCCCCACGGGCTGCCCCTTCTTGGTCTTGGCCGCGGGGGTCCGGCTGCCGCTCTGGTGCACGCTCGTGCAGTAGTCGTACACGTGTCTGGGTCACGTGGGAGGTCAAGGGTGCAACGACCACAGCAGCAAGGGGAACAAAGTGCACTACGATTCTGCCGAACAAGGTCGACTCTCGAAACCGTTTTCGTACGCTACTCCAAACATCGTTTTCTTAGCATTCGTGTCACTGGAGTTTGTGCGCTACGGGCAGTTTTTCTTCTTCGTCTTGAACAACCTCTGGCAACCTAGAGTGACATCCGAGGGACCCCATTCCACTGTGACAAACAAACTTTGTCAATAGTACTACATTCAGTAGAGTTGGTATGTACGTAAGTACCATACTTTCTAAATATCCCTTCACACGGGAGCATTCATTTACAATTGCTTCACTCCTCCCCGACCACGCCCATAGGCAATCGATCACCGGTGATCGATGGTTTCCAAAAACCTTCGAGAAATGAAATTTAGTGCGGAGAATTATGTTCCACAATCTTGCAGATAGCCGAAGAACACTCGTTTCAGTTTCAAGGTAGGTTTAAGCTCTATCACACGGTGATGGGCCGTCAAAAATAGTCCTGGAAACGGTGGTTGCACCTGTCTAACATCGCAAATTCCCTGCATCGGTCTTTGTAACAAAGATGGCATTATTTCCATAATTCAACTGTATTGTGGCACATTTTTTAGACGTCAATAGCTCTGGGGGCACTTTAAATGATGTTACAGGCATTGTTTAAAAGATGGTTGTCAATAAGAATCGCTATAATTTCCACTGCTGTCCTGAGCTGGCGTGCACATTTGATGTTGCCAACAAGGTGGACAAAACTCCTGAATATGAAAGAACTGCAATTAAGGCTATAACAAAACCAAGGCAGAGCACAAAGAAAGGATTCTGCTGGGGATTGTACTACTATCTGTTTTTCACCAATATAAGCAGAGGTTAACTCTCCGACGAACCAAAAATAGACGTCAGTTAGAGCACACAAACTTTCAAAAGTTATACCCGTGGGTGTGGGGCCCATTTTGTATATTCTGAATTTTTCTTTAATTTGTAATTTAATTTTGATAGCTGTAGAAGTGTAGGCACTTATACACCTTTGGCACATACATTGTATTTTCAAACAATAAATTCTTTTCTCCACATTACACCAACCACCGTTTCTTTTGAAAGAACAACTAATTGGCCATATTTTGATGTGTCCTATTGGTCCATATGAAAGTTAGTCAGGAAAATGAAAGCCTTCGAATGCAACTGCAATCAAGGCTATGACAAAACCAAGGCAGAACACAAAGGAAGCATTCTGCTGGGGATGTGAGGTGTACTCTCTGTGCGTCACCAATCTAAGCACTCCTTCGTTGAAAAGCATACGTGTTACGGAGGCCAACTCTCTGACGAAGCAAAAATAGACGTTAGTTAGAATACACTAACTTTCAGAAGTAACGGTCGTGGGTGTGGGGCACATTTTCTATATTTGGAATTTTTCCTATCTGCCGTTTAACTTGACACAGCTGTAGAAATTTCAACATTTATATGCCTTCCGCACAAACATTGCATTTTCACGAAACAAAATCTTCAAAAATCTTTTTTTTACATTATACTAACTTCTGTTTCTTTTAAAAGAACAATTGGCCACATTTTGATGTTTCCTATTGTTCTATACGCAAGTTAGTTAGGAAAATAAAAGCCTTTGCACGCATCCATTGATAACTGCTACTTTTCCTCTGGTAAGGAAGGAGTCAAGTTACCTTACGGTATGACCATACGTTACCATGACACCCATGCTTTGTATGCCTGAGGTAGAAAGCTTCTGGAGGCGACATGACGCCACCAGAGGTGAAGCCGGGTGAGACTTCCAGTTTGGAAGGAAACATGCCCCCGACGAGGACTAAGAACAAATGAAACAAAGACACTATTGGACGGAAGGGAGAGCCGATTTGGCACCTACGGCGTTTTTGATCACCCTTGGGGCTGTTCCCATCGACTGCGACCTCTACTTCCGGCTTCACTAGAGATTTCCTTGTTTGGCTGGCTTGAGCCGGTATGTCGCCTCCTCTTCTTCATACCTTCATGTTTGTAAGTCATGTGCAAAGCTACTCCCTGAAGTGGTTGCCACAGTTCCAGTGATGCGATTGACCAGTCATTTTGCAGCATCTTTTGGAGCAGCAAAAAGTAATTTTAGAGCACAAGCACGCACTTCACTTTTATTCATACCACTGCGAATATTATGTTAAGATTTGTGTGTTGACCTATATAACTAAAAAAACATGCATGCTTTGCAAAGCCTGCTTTGCATGCACTTGTGGGCGACGGCAGGTTTGATTTCCTTAAACACAGAACTAGCTGCTTAGTTCCACATAGAGGTATTAGGTGTGGCAACAAGATGCTGATTGATGAAGGACATTATGGACTGCTGCAAAGGGGCATTTTAGGAATGAAATAAAATGTAAACCGAAAAGTAATTCCACTAAAATAATGTTAGAATAATCTTCAACACACAAATTGATGTTTCATTCAAGTTCTAAAGGTTGTAATAAAGAAAAGTTTTTAAGCCAATCGCAGCCAAAGCCAGCGAATCGTTAGGCGCGTCGTCAAGGGCCACATCGCTAAAACCGGCAATTCTCCGGGCTGCATAAATTTCGGTTTTAGAAAGCCATTCATACGTGGCGTGCTATGTAGAATTGGGTGGTGCAGTTAATACATTCCCAACAGATGGCGAGAGTCGCTCTGTTCACTGCTCGTTTGAGCTTGTTCTTTTGTGTGTCGTCTTTCCCGCACGATCGCCGCCTGCTTGGAGAATATGACAACGTCGAGTACACGGCGTGGCCTTTTTTCTGACAATAGAATGGTAGATATCCTCTTTGACAGCAAGGATGACGGGACGTCTGGTGAGGATAGCGAATTTTCGGAGCCTTCTGTCGACGACAAGAGCAATTCCGACAGCAGTTGCAAGTCAGAATCACGACAAGATAGCCATGGTTCTGCGACGCCGAAGCGACCGAGAATGAAGTGCTTCAAGATCTTTCATACCAAGAATTTCAGCAGGCCTAGTAATTAGTAGACTGGAAAAAAACACTCAGCATGTAAATAAACATGTTTTCTTCATTGAGTTTGACTGTAAAAGCTTATTATACAAGCAAAATAGTAACACCTAGGGTAGCCCTGTTTTAAGGAAAAAAAAGTGCAATACGGACAACCCGGCGGCACGTGATGCGGGCGGTAGTTAAAGGGTTAATTTAGATTTTTAAAAATCTGTCATTAAATTATGAAAATGAATGACATTTTGTAGTAGGACCTCATAATAAACAAAATCGCCGTATGAACGATAAGTATGCCTTCATGAAACATTCCAGCCAAAATCGTTAAGGTTATTCTCAGCTTCGTTCTACTGCTTCACCTACCGTATTTACTCGCATGATGAACACACTTTTTCCCTTTGAAAAATTGACATATTTGGGAAGCATTCATTAGGTGGGGTAAAATTTTTGCATTTATACACTTCGTACAAATGTCATATTAGGTGCCAATATGACACGGCAAGGTACTGTGGCAAGTCTCCACTGATGGAGGTGCATCCACAACTAGTTGTGAAAGCGCCATAGTAACCAAGCTCTCTAAATTGCTAACCTTTTTTAAGGCACTTTTGGCGTGCCTTGTCTAAAAGCGGACCACGGACGACAATGAGTTTGTAGTCATCAATGCATCCGATAGGCGAAGAATGTCCGGGACCGGGCAATTGCTCGACCCAAGCTTCGTCAAGTATGTGCGCTGCTCGGTTTCACGGTTGATCGCTTTCGCAACTATGCACTTGCAGCCATTACGAGAATGGCTTGGCTTGGCTTGACTTGGACTGACCGCTTGGAGGCAAAAGAAAATTGGCTTGGCGAGTTGGACGCAATTCGAGACTCGCCGAGCCGAAAATTCGAAATGCGTTCATTACGGGAAGGGGGGAAAAAAAAAAGTCCAAATATTGATACTTGTCATTATGCGAGTGAATTAATTATGCAAGTAAATACGGTACTTTTAGTTTTAATTTATTCTACTGACTGTACCTCAAACGTATAAAACATATATAAGGGTGACAACAGAGCAATGGAGTTCATATGAAAATAAACCTACAGAGCAATTCAAATATTTAAGCAAGTCCCGCATTTGAATAAGATATCTCCCGAAAATTGCAGCCTATCAGTATGTTATCTGTGGCTAAAACTGAAAGTTCTGAAAATTTGCACAAGCCTACCATAACGATCCGGACTAGTACCGGGGCCTGAGCCATTCTATTTTCAGTACCATATTTTCCAATGTATAAGTTGCAGTTTTTTTTCAAACATTTCTCTTGGTGTCTCTAAGGCCTAAGTATAGTGGCATAAGGAGTGATTGATGTGAAACGTGCTCGCAGTGGGTTATGTCGTTTTTGTTTCGAAATGTGAAGACAAATGTTTTCAAACATGCAAGATTGTTATCGCCGACCAGAACGCGAGCTCTAAGGAACAAAACAGTTATGGCTGCACCCATCGACGCCGATCGTCAGCTACATTTGGTGATCGACGCCGCCACAAAGTACCAGTCACTTTGGCAGTCACAAAGAGGGGGTTACAAGATTGGTGGTAGGCATCAAGGGAAGTGTGAAATTGCACACTAGACTAATGGGTTATACTGGTTATAGTCTTACGGGGTACAAATGTTTTGACGCAGAATTTGAAAGGTGCAGAAAGGTTTCTAGGCTTCGTGGCGCAAGCTATCATCCAATATGGAGAGAACAGCCGCCAGCATCCATCCAATCATGTAGCCACTGCCGGCAGCTCCGCCGCTGCTCATTTGAACACTCCACCGTCCCTGTACCATCCCGATTTCGACACGACACTGATGGTGCTCGCGCCCGGACTGGGTGAGAAGCCGGCTTTGTGAATGAGGCTTTATACAACGATGTGACTCGTGAGTTGTTCTTTTTATATTCACGATATGACAACATTTTTTTTATGCACCGCGCATCATTTTTCGCAGAGCACCGTAACTATGCAGCTATAGGTGGTGTTGCCCTTTTCAGGAGGCACTGCTGTAGTCACACTTTTCTACACTTTTCATAACTGACTTAGAAAGAGAAAAATTTTAAGGTTTCCCCAAGACGTTTAATCTAGATAGGCAAGGCAGTGAGAATAAAGCTGTTAGAGCATGTGGTGCAAGTCGCCTCATTCAACCATGGTTTCGTATTCTTTTGCTTCAATCCAGTGACACTGAAAGGTAAGTGGGCTGATTTACATGCATTGCAGACCATTTTTTCGCGTATTTCTTGGTTTCTGTTTGATGAGCAGTTTCTATCAGCCATGCTCCAGCCAGGTTGCTTCATGTAAAAGGAAGGATTACGGCCAGCCAATCTTTTAGCGGCACCGAAAAAAATGCGTCAAGGTTTATCTATCTACCTGCACGTTGATGCTTGTGTCGTCTCAGTGCCCTGGCCTAGGCTAGGCCTAGTGGTCTAAAGCCTGGTTCACGAGTGTCTGGCACGTCAAACCTTCATTTGCTCAGCATGTATTCGAATAAAGCCGATTACCTTATCATTTTGTGCGTTTTACGTCCTTTCGCAGCAAAACACTCGATTGCTCCCGCCAGACAGTGCCGTGCTTTGGGCATTTCTCGCGAGTCCAAACATCGAAGTTGTTTCACGTCAAACGGTACGCGCAAACTAGCCAATTGAGCGAAACTCCAATTTCAAAATCTCGATGCGCTTAAAACAAACAAATTCATTGCATGACCTGTGCAAAGAGATGTAACTTATACACCAACTTTTCTGCGGAAACGGCTCAATATGTGGAAGTGCGACTTATACAAGGGTGCGACTTATAAAGAAAATGTTGTATCAATAAGGTGAAATCAAGTTTTTGTGCCATGCTGGTGCAAGTTCCTCACCTTTGGGCTAAATGTAGCAACATGTAGCAGGGTAAGCCCTTTGGCACAAAAGGCACAGCAATCACATCACTGCATTTCATACGAAGCACTGTCTTCATGACTTGTGATCGTAATTCAAAGCAAACAATCTCCCTTTCAACTTCAATCGAATCACGACACTGTTCACGGATGCACCAACCACTATTGAGGATAAATACAAATTTTTTTTAATTCAAACCTTTTAGTTTTAGCCATTTCATTTTTTTTTTTTTTACTTAGAGTTTGCTACAAAAAGTGGTAAATAACAGATGCCCCTGGAATACACAGAGTAAAAACGGTAGTGTTGCCTGAACAACACTGCCACGACCACAAACCAGCGAGACACCAAGGAGAAGGATACGTGTAGAGCTGCATGTAGCGCGTCTTTGACATGTTGTCTTCCTTGTTGGTGTAGACCTGCTCGATGCCCTCCTTCAGGTCCCCCCATATCTGGTCCAAGTCGATCTGCTTCAGGCCGTGGCTGTTCTGGGCACGCGGCGTCTGGCTGCCAGACGCCATGGCTCCCTCCCTCGGCACTGGGCCCGCCTAGTCACGCCGGTTCCTGCGTTCCCCCAGACGGGAGCAACATGAGGTGGTTCATAACTCTTTGTGAACTGCTTTCGGGTTTCATACACTTCAAGGATCAAGAAAAGTAGTTCTAGCTTATAAATTCAGTGAACAGTTCAAATTTTTCAGTGCGCGCCATGCAACCACCAAGGGGGTGTCGCAACTCCCATTTAGTGCACCCCCATTACTGTTTGAAAATATTGAGTGTAAAGTTTCTAGGTGACAACATTTTTGCCAATTTCACGAATCAAGATTTAATGGGGAAGAATTTATGACAGTAATATACTAAACCCGAGTTCTGCTTGCAAAATAATGCAAAAAGGTGGCACTCTGGTGAAAGATGCAAACGTACTAAAGTGGCATCCCATAAATACTGATCATGTACCGCAAAACCATGTTGGCAGTTACATTCGTTTCAGTTCCTCCTTCCTTATCTGTCTACACCTTTCAATCATACAGCCTTAGGAATGTAGTGGAAAATGTCCGATACATAAAAGCTATTTATTTGGTTCAGTTGCACAAGAGGATTTACACGGGCGAGCGGTCTTGGTACAGGCACCTAGGTTCCTAGTTCCGAAAGCGAACCTGACACTCTGTTTATAAGGACACCCGCGCCCTCCGGCGGCGTACCTAGCCAACACTGGTTACCAGCCGCTGGAGGCAAAACCAAAAGTGAACTTGTTTGCCAGCCGCCGGAAACAAAACCAAAACGGAACTTATTTGGTGTCCACAGGAACAGCCAACTGCAAAAGTGCAAAGAATGCGCACCAAAGCTCGGGATGCCCTCTTGTTTTGCCGTACGTACATAAAATGCATGTCGTGCAGCAACACCCGCACTTCTCGGTATATAAAACTTTTTCTTGCGAACGACAAGCTCCCAGATCTGCAGCTCTCAACCTCGGTAGCGGCTGGCTTCATAGTCCTTTGACGTCTCTTCAGCTTGTACATGTAAAACTACCAGCACTGAACTCACGATTTTCCATTGCAGTAGTAGGGCTCTGGAAGCCTAATCAAAGCTGCCTCTTGACAGGAGCGTCATCTACCAATTAGATGGTGTGAAGCTGTTTCGTGCATACCCTTTTCATAAACTGCTGGAAACAAAAAAAAGGTGCTCAATTTTTACTACCTACGAAAGCCTGTTTTTGTACAGATCCCTTACTTACGTAAGTTGTGAAGCTCTTCCCTACAAGAGAGATTTTGTTTGTGCTTGCAAGCGGACATGCGGGGCAAACAAAGACGCATGCAAAGCTTTTAAAACAACTGCTCAAATCAAAAGAAGAGTTCAAGATGATGATCCCTCTTTGAGGTTGCTGGTTGTGTCTAGATTCGGGCACAACTTACACCTAGGAAGCTGAAAAAGTTGCTGAATTTTGATTTAGAACCCCAAAGTTGCTCTTACCACCTAGTGCTGAGACTGATGCACCACAAATCTATACAACTAGGACCATGTAGCTAATACCTAACAATTGAGGAAAAAAACCAAATATTTTCTTGCTTGCCCAGTAAGCCCTAAAGGACATCTAACAAGGTGTCATTTATACATACCTAGATTTCGATTAAAATATAACACATGAAGATGCAACAAAAAAAAAAAAAAAAAAAACACTATTTGCAAGTGAAATTTGAGTAAAAAAAAAGTCAATATCGTTATTTTATAGTTTCTCCCAATCTCTCCATTTGCAATGACAACAGAGGTCTTGGTACAGTTTAGGAATAATAAGCTGCCCGAGCCATATTTTATTAAATAAAGTAATAATTAACACAAAAAAGATCATTCCTAAAATTTAAAAACATAATTTAGACACCTAGCTTTGATCTATCTTTGTTTATCTCAGTAAATATGACTCTCAGCAATAAAAAATTAATAGTGTGGTTTAGCTTCTTTACAAATTATGAGTGAAAGGGCTACTCATTCCTTGGGGGCCAAATTTGGGGGTTTTACGTGCCAAACCTACGACGGGCATTGGGCACGCCCCAGCGGAGGACTGAGGATTAATTTGGACCACCTGGGGATCTTTTGACGTGCAACCGAAAGATCGGTTACATGGCGCCTTCTCCGCAATAGGCCTTTGTCATATTGCGGGCACCTCGGTCGGGATTCGAACCCGCCACCTGGGGATCCGTAGGCCGGCACTCTCGCCTCGGAGCCACCGAGGCAGCATTCCTTGGGGGTCACTTTCTAATCACATATTGCGTAGTGAATTTGTATTGTTAAAGAAATATTATGTGCGAGCTACGCGAGCCTGAAAAGACCAGGCCATCCGTATTACCCGAAATCTAAAAACAAGAGGTTGTTCTCCATGAATCTAAAGCGTGAAACAAAAAGGAAGAAACTCTTGCTTGTGTTTGTTCCTCTGTGTTCCACATACTAGATTCCTGGAGATCTAAACCAATATGCACATTAAACTCTACAAGAGGCAGTTCCTTTAAAATAACTCCTTGAAAGGCTTAAATCCAATTTCATATTAAGATAATAGGTTACATCTCCTTATTAAGAGTGCAAAGACTTGAGCGTGGTCTAAGGGTACCATAAACCTATATCAGCTAGCCTGCCTTAGCATCACTTCAGAGAATACTCAAATGAAAATTTAAATTTACTTGTAACATTCAAAGATAAGTGAATTACGATCAACAATATCTATAAATGACCATTGCAAGTTTGTAGTTCAGACGGGTGGCTCTAAACGGTCGATTCCGGCAAGCACTTGAAGAGCAGCCATCGGACTTCTGGCTCGTATTTGACGTCGCATCTGCGACGTCAAATGCCTCGGCGTGGTTAGGACTATAGCAAGGCTGGTGTGGTTAGGAGCTTGTGACACTTGATGGCGTCAATGCATTACAACTTAGTCATTTCAGATGCCCAAGGACTGAACCAAGTGAACCAACAACGTAGTCAACAGCTAAACAATAGAATAGGTGGTAAAATTTTTGTTTTGTACCCCTTTAACAACAAGTAACGTAAAATACAGAGCAAGTGCCCACCCAAATTTGAAGATGGTCGCAAAAAAATAGGGGATGGGACCATGCGAGATCCTCAATTTCACATATATATGTACTGTGTTTATTTTTTCAGATGTTCGAAATTTTGGGGGTGGGCGCTTAGTGCGGAATGGCCGGATGCACGGTATTCTACGGTAATCAATATCTGAGCAAATACTGCTGCCTGCTAATTTCAGAACCCACATATGAAAGGCATAGATAAGCCTGAACAATAAAATGACAACCTCTAACAGTGTCAAGGGGTTTAGTGGCCAAGTACAGTTACATCATTATCCGGCATCACATGAAGTGAAACCTCGCACCATCGTAACACAATGCCCATCATATGATAATGTGCATCATCACAGAGCTGATGATGTGCATCACTCGACCGTCATATCCATTCGATTCTTGTTCTTGCCAGTTTGAACATGGAATGGTCTTGTAAAGCCATGGATTTGTAACGATCACTACTGCTCAATGAAGGTTACAAACTGCCTCTACAGAGCAAAAAATAAATAAATAAATAAATCACCTTTTACTCTATAAACATTTTTACAACTTTAATTTTTTTAGAGCTGTTTTGGCCGCCCATCACAAACTTAGCTGAAAACCATTCTGTGCTAGCATACATGCTTGCAACGATTCTGTCTAATTTAAAGGCCGTGCACCATACTGTCCAACTAAACAGAAAGCCAAGGGCATGAAACGTGGCCATTCCCAATATATTGTGCGTTTGCACTATGGTAACTTGCAGCCGGTATTAGCTCGCACTAGCAGCATTTCCCAAAGTCAACTGACAGCGTAAGCTATATTAGAAAGACTGCTCTGGTAAAACACATTCCCCAGAATAACCTTACCTCGGGGATGGTGTTACAATTGCCATTGATCCGCGGGGTCTAGACAAAGAAAGGAAAGATAAACTATTAGAATGCAACCCAAACTAAAAGGACATTTTATCAAAATTCTCGCAACATTTTATAAAAAATATTTCTGCAGAACACCTTATGCGAGACATTACAGACATAAGAACTTCATAAGGCACAGTAGCTTTAATAAATAGTTAACAACAAAGTGTAACAAATAAAACCCTTATGATAGCCTTTCCCAGTCAAGATTCTGGAATGTTTAAGTGAGGTAAACACACTTTATTAGCAGAACTTAAAAAAACATTCAATGCATTTTTTTTTCTTCTCTAAAACTAAACAACTATTCAAATAAAAGCTGGCAATGGCGAGCAGCAATTCATAAGACATTTTCACGGAAAAGCTGATTTTACCAAACATGTTTAACAAGCCCTAAAGCCATCGTTAGCTTAAAGGGGCCCTCCGGAGCTTTCTGCGATCGTCTGTTTATGTTGTTATATTGCGTAGTAGATGCATGTTAATATGTATACAAAGTTTTAGATTACAAAACCGTTTATTAAGCAGATGGCAGTAGAAATATATCGGGACTATTTTCTCTTGGAAGACAATCCCCCCTTCCCTGCCCATTGCTAAAACTTGACCAATAGAAATGCTGCATCTCGCGGTGAATGCGAACGTTATTATTGCAACACTTTTTAAGCTTGTTGTAAATTAGAGTTCGAGAAAAACGTAAACTGATTGTGGTGCGGGAAACATAGTCCGCAATTATCGCTCCAAAACCAGCGAACTATGTTTTCTCCCCGCAAGCTTGTTGCTAGGGGGTGATGCGTCGGCGCGTCGGCTCGTCTGCTTCCCGGGGCGTCCGCAGGCGTGCGTTTGCGGGACACGTGTTCCTTCTTCCCGTGGATCCCGACTCCGAAGCCAGCTTTGCGATCCTTCCACGTCAACGAGTCAAACTTTTCCTTGTCATCTGTGGAATGCGACTGCGTATCGCAGTAGCAGCGCGACGGTGCGGTGCTACGAACAACGACTGCCGAGCGCAAAGTCCGGGCAGTCTGGGCTCCTTGACGACGGTCCGCGCGTGTTCGAGAGATTCCTCCGTGGGTCGGCGGTCGGCCGCGTTGGTGATGCAAAGTGACGCCGGAATCCTTCGCTTGCTATTGGCTGACGCGTAAAGGGATGCCCCTCCCGTTTTCCGGGGTCATCTCAGAAAGGGGGGCGTGCCGGGGACTTTGATAGCAATTTTAACAGGAAACTCCACCGCGCATGACGGTAATTTTATGATTTTTAGGATCCTTAGTGCCTGTAGATTGAGTAACCGTCATAAATAGACCATCGCAGAATGCTCCGGAGGGCCCCTTTAAAACACTTGCCTAGATTCCTAAACTTTTCGATGCCCCCCTCGAGAGGATGCAACAATTTTGTGCCTGCTAAATAGCTACACTAAAATTTATGCACGTCTTCTTTTCCCAATGTTTAAACATCATCCAATTCAAGATTACCCGTCCCTAGAGAGAAAAAAAAGCAGAATTGGTTAATTGGTTGGTTTCTTGGGTTTCAACGGCAGGGGTGCCCATGCAGGCACTCCTGCAGTTGCTTGAATAACTCAGTAGACACTGCAACATTGCGAGCGGGAATTTGCAACAAGTAGCTTCAGATATTTTTCTCTCGCGCCACGACGACAGTCGTCCAAATCGCCAGTGCAGTGGAACATGCTTATGTGTGGCCCTGACTTGGCCTGTAGAATTTTATGGTCGACAATATCTTGTGCAAGTGACACGCAGGGGAGCAACAAGGCCGTGTTCATACTAACTGTGTCACACAGGGTACCATCGCATTTTGAGAGTCCTGAACATCATCAGCTCATAATTTGTAAATTGTAATTTGTAACATCATCCCAGATGTGGCATATTAACAGTGTTGTGCACACTTTCGACAGCTCAGGCTGTAACTGAAAGCCACAACGTGAAAACAAAAAAAAAGAAAAGGGTTGCATGATTGGCAACAGAATGCATCATCTGACACCAACAATGAAGGTCTCCCAAGCAAGCGAGAGCTGTAAAGAAGCAGCAAGTTCAACAAGCATATTTTATACAAGCAGTGATGTGATTGGCCTAAACCATTTTGGAGCACCTTTCGGAGCAGCCAATACAGAGTTTTGGAGCAGCAAATGTGGCCCTTGGAGCAACCAAAACGGTGTTTTGGAGCAGAAAGTGTCTTTTGGAGCGGCCAAGACAGTGTTTTTGGAGCAGCAAAAGTGGCGTTTGGAGCAGATATTCTAAGAAAAACAAAAATATTTGTTTTAAGTGCTGTACAAACGAAGGGCACTTTGTGTTGTGTTCTGTTCTGATGTGACGTGTTCTGACAGAACTCGCTGCTTGTGTTTTACTGCTGAGACATCCCACAAGTGTACAGTGCTATAGGCATTGCCGAGCAATCCCAAAACCCTGCTTGCCCTGTTTTACTGGTCCTCGACGTGCAAGGTTTTCGTCAAACGTAAGCAAACGTAAAACAATGGATTGCAAGCGTCCCGGCTAGTGATTCTGTTGTGCAATCATGTTCGCATGCACAGGAGGGCAACTTGGCAGGCTTGCAGTTGCGCGTGCTTCGTCACGCGAGCGGAGACAACGGCTGTTCGATCGAAACCGAAACCATGCCACTCAGCTCTGTCGCCAACTGATTCCCAAAATTGTATGCAAAATGTGACTGTCGAGCATATGACAAAAAACAGTTCAGCGGCGCGTGCTTGCCAGGCCAGCAAACAAGGTACAAGTTAAACACACAAAAAATAAAGAACCTGAGCGCATCGATGCAAGACATTGCGAGCCAGGGTCAAAACATTCTTGGAGCGCTTTGTGCAATGACGACTTGAGACAAACAAGCGCGCTGTGCGGGTTCAGCGTGCAGACATTGCCTTCTTTGCTTTAGCTCAGTTCTCTTCACCAACTTTCTTTTGCGCCGGATTTTTTACGTACCAAGGACCCTTTCGAAAGAAAGCCCACTGAGAGAAACCTATGTAATCAATACTTTGACACGGCAGTTTTTGGGTTAAAGGGGGATTTTTGTAGTAATGGATATTTAAACAAGAACAGGAATGTTGATGAACATGCGGCGGTACTTATAGTTTCATTTTAGAAAGCGCGATATCTGCAGCGACGTGGGGACAGCAACACCCGACGTCGCGCAGCCACGGTGACTGGAAGGCAGGGACCAAATATAGTTTTCCCACGTCCCTTGCTTTCAGGAGCAAATGCTCCAGCTCACAAAGTAACTCTCGCAGAAAAAAAAAAAAAAACTCTTTCATTTCACAGCATGGTAGCATGGCTGCTACCCAGCACGCTAGCATCCAAGCACCTGCACACACACGCGTCTATCGCTGAAAATACTTTTTAAAAAGGCGCGAGACGAGACCCACGAGGAGACGACGAGAAAGCGGAACGCGAGACGGCGGGAAAACCATGCAAGACCGGATGAACAATTGATGCGGGGTACTATTTGAAAGGCGACCGAATTTGGTTTTCTGGTTCAGGCTTGGCACAGATTACCCATATTTTGGCAAAATGAAGCAGGATGTAGCAGGGTTAGCCCCTTGAAGCAGTTTGGCGCAATTGGCGCAGCAATCACATCACTGTACAAGGAAAAGGTTCAGTTCAAGTGTTGAAAATGTAATGCCTATACTATGGCAGTAAGCCTAGACTGTCTATACTCTACCCAGCATGTCAGCAACAGCTTTGAGCATGCACCAATTGCCCCGAAAGGTTCTGTTGTGTATCTGCTTATGCATGCACCTAGCCTCGGCTCTCATGCAGGAAGAGACAAACACAGTGTGCGATGGTGCAATCAGAGATTACTGTGTAATGAATATGAGTGCTGCTAACAATCATGATTTGGAACATCTACAAGGTAACCAGCTATCTGCCCAACATGTTACTAACATCGGTAACTTATTGTAAATAAAATTTTATTTTAGTATTGCACAAATCCTACTATAATGAACCAGTTCCTGATGAAAAGCTGATTGTGTTACAAAGATAGCAGACGTCCAGCCATAATTTATGCCAAGGGTGCCGTATCCACTCAGATAAATCACACCTACAGATTTGCATACTGCCCTGAATTCAGTGGCAGAGAGACCCAAAGGTTACAAGGTTCCCAGAGATTTGAAAGGAAAAGCTTTTAAGGGCCTTCAAGATCCTTGACTGACATGCTCTAGCCTTTCAGCATGTCAGTCAAGATCCTCTCTGACATGTCAGCATGTAAGAAACGACAGTCTCGTTTCTGCTTTGCGATCAATTGTTGCACACGCCCCGACGATTTCCGACGTGTGGCGTCCATCGTCAAAAGCTTAAGCATATTGCCTTCAAATATTTTTTTTTTTTTAGCTTTACGCGAAATGACGTAGGTAATGACGCTTATTTTCTACCTTTCTTTTTTTATGGGCAAAGTTGTGATGCACACACATTCATGCATTCTCTATCATGGCAATTTTTTCTCTATCTGCTTTTTACGGAAAGGATGTTAGCAACTGAATTAATGGTAAAGGTGATTTTAGCGGAGAAGACAAGCCTGAAGGTAACTCTGAAAGTTTCTGTGATGAATCATCAGATGATTGTGACGGTTATGTGGACGAGAGTGATGAGGAGAGCCTTACAAACATTGCCATTTCTCAAAGTTTCGCAACCTACTCAGATATGAATCAAGCTTCTGAACTTCCTCCAAGTACAGTTGAAGATCTAGCAGTTTCAAATGTTTTTCACGAAGGCTTTGATGATTAATTTTATTTTACGACCACTAGACGATTGTATTGTTTTTAGAGTAAAATAATTCAGACCTGGATGGACAAGGAAAAAAGTGAAAATGACCCTGGAGTTGAAACTTTTCAATAAACCCAAAACATTAAATCCTATTGCTTTACAATAATCTTATCAAGAGAAACTTCGGGGAGCCTCTTGAAGCATCCCATAATATATACCTCACAGATTTGCAGCCTTCCTCAGGCTCTCCGATATCAAATTATAAGTAATGTCACTTCCCCTTTCTGCTAAAACGACCAAAGTGTTGGTTGGGAGATTAATTTCTTTTTTTCTCCTCGTGCCATGGACTTTCTCAATTGGTAGACGCCTCCCCGAACATACGATGGGAACCAATACGAGGCTCTCTCATTGCCCAAACCACCCAAATTGGCTGCAGACTTGCACCCTGCAAATTTATTGCTCTTGTGTCAACTCAGTGTCACAGCGGTGAATGAGCTTGTCAATCAAAGACATGACCCATGTGGTGGTGGGCTGACAGGCACTCCACGTAAGTGTTCTCACCTATCTGTCCAGCCCCGCACACCATCACCTGCACCCTTGGAAGTGCAAATAAAATTATTATTATTATTATATTGTTATTATTATTTGTCTCAATTTTAACAATACACTTTTCTTAACATGGCCCATTGTCACAATTTTTAACTCGTTGGATTTCTTTAAAAAGGCACAAAAAGCTTTCACTAAGAAAATAAAAAGAAGGTAAACATTGAAGCAAAACATCAAACACATTGTGTGCTTTAGGGCATTCACACTCCCAAAAAACATTAAAAAGTCTGACCACTCTAATGTTCCTCACATGTGGCATATTCCCTTCTCCTATGCCCCTTTGGGAGCACATGTGCTTTCACACTATGGCGAGTTTACACTCCCATTTTAAAAGCTAATTTAAAATTTTTTTTCAGTGAAGCTCACAATCTGTTTATTCTTCTGTTTTGTGGAAGAGGGGAAGGGTCCTCTTTTGTGTTCACTTGGAGAGGCAAGATATTCTCCAACAGGAACAAAAGCAACACCTTGAGGGGGGGGGGCACTAAATGAATAGAGTCCTATGATCTGACTGCCACTCATGACTTAATGAAAGAAGGGAAAGGCAAGAGCAAAAACTCGCGCCGAATCTCATATCTATCAAGGGTCGCCCAGCCAGTTTTGAGCTTGGAGCAATTTCAGAAGCAGAGGCAAATCTTGTTTTGTAGCCCCTTTGTATAAAGAAACATCCATTTTGAAGAGCTTTAGAGCAGCACATACATGAGTTTGGAGCAATGCAGTGCAGTTTTTTATTAGTGATACCAGCATGCATTAATGCCATCACTACTAGCATGTGATACCCGCTAGAAACCTAAAATTAAGTTATACTGTACTTGTCAAGTTGCCCTTTGACGGCTGTGAAGTTGCGCCATAAAGTTAGTCAAACTTGTGTTTTGTTTTCATTAGCAGTGATGTGATTGATTTGAGTCATTTTGGAGCAAAAGCTTACTTTGGAGCATTAAAAAGTACTTTTGGACCATAAGCACAGATTTTATTTTCATTCATATCAGTTAGAATATCATGTTTCATGTTAAGATTTAGGTGTTTACACCTTCCTGCTTCTGTGCAACCTTTTGATGGCATCAACAGCACGGCATGTTTGATTCCCTAGCTAGCATTTTAACTGCGCATAGAAGCACAAGGCACAGTGACAAGGAGCTGATTGACGAACTGCTGTGCATGGTTATTTTAGGAACCAAATAAAATGTAAACCAAATAGTATGTTTCAATGAAATAATGTCAGAATATGGTAATTTTGGGCACCCAAATTTGTGTTTTCTTTAACTTCTAAACGTCGTAATAAAACTGCCGTTCTCAATGTAGACTGAAAACAAAGCTTCTGTCATTTCCTTATGAACATCAATTACAATTTATGAGCATAACTTCATACAAAAAAAAACAAAAACATGTAAACAAAAAATCTCACCAATTTTGTTTAGGCTTATTCCCAGGCTTGCATTTACAGCTCCAGCTAATTTAGTGTCAATCTACTGTATTCACTGTGCCATTGAAAGGATGGAACCTATATAAAGGTAATAACTACAACACTCAAGTATCCTTGATGAATCTCGAATGTCAAAAAGATATTGTCAGAAAATCGCAGTCTATCATATACTAGCCGCAGTTTTAATCAGAACCGCGTAACGTCCCACTTCGGAAGGTTGCTTTCCCCTCAGTACACGGGTGCGCTGCGGCAAAGCAAGGTATGCAAAATTACAATGCCTACTATGCAGTTGTCGCC
Source organism: Ixodes scapularis (assembly GCF_016920785.2). Classification (NCBI taxonomy): domain Eukaryota; kingdom Metazoa; phylum Arthropoda; class Arachnida; order Ixodida; family Ixodidae; genus Ixodes; species Ixodes scapularis. The sequence goes on along the minus strand of NW_024609835.1, from coordinate 158,333,606 downwards.
TCACTGCAATACACCACTGTGGCATGAGAAATGTTGCCAAACCTCCATGTACCGTCAATGTTTGATACAGATATCAAATGGAATATTATGTTATTTGAGGAGATAATCCGAAGTTTTGGAAGTTTACACAAGCCTACCGTGACGATACGACTATGTAGCGGAGCCCGATTTATTATATTATCAGTATTCTTAAGTGAAGTTTTGGCTCAATGTTGGTGCAAATTCCTCACATAGTGGCAATATGTAGCAGAATGTAGCAGGGTATGTGCCTCGGTGCAGTTTGGCACAAATGCCACACCAATCACATCCCTGCATCAGTGCCAGTGGACAAAGGTTAGCAGGATTGATGTAAGTGTGCTATGACCATTGATGGAGGGTACCAATTTAAATCTCTAGATAATAAAGAGAGGTAAGTTGGCACCGTACAAGGTTTCTTCATGTGACATAAAAAGTAGCATTTTCTGGACTTCACTGCTCCTAAAAACAACATGCTTTGTGACAAACGTTTAATCAATTCCTGTCGACCTCCCGCTGTATAAACATACAAGGTCTAATTTGCTTCACTTTTAGTTGGTCATGATCACGATCTAGCTATCCGAAAATCCAATTTAGTGCATAACAGCTTAATAATAGGAATATGCTGGGATCCCTAATGCACAGGTATGTTAACTGCAAGTAGGACAACCAAGGAATCCCAACATTTTACACAAAAAAAGGCGACAATTTAAAACAAAGCAATCCCGACCAAGATGCTAACGAAATGAAATCCATTTGCGAGCAAATTGCTACAAAACAGTGTACAGGAGAAAAAAAAAAAAAAAAAAAGGCTCATGGTTCACCTAAGCATGTTTTCGAGTTGTGAATGCGAAAGCATGAACGCCGTTCTCGCGCGAGTTCTCGTCAGGTAGCCACGCCGCACTCTGGAGTATGCTTGAGCGGGCTCTCTCTGGAAAGCCCCACCAGCCAAACGCTTCCTTTTCCTGGCGCACTCTGGCGAGGGCACGTAGCGCCATAGGGCGGCTCTCCTTGAAACTGACGCGCCTCGGCCAATGGGAGCCTCGTCCCTTGAAACTATGAGGCGCGCCAGCCAACGAGAGCCCTATACATCATATTTCGGCTTCACTTTGGGAAATTTATTTGCAGTTTGGCTCAGCTTTTTGTGCGGCTTCAAAGCTGGGAGCCTTCAGAAGCCGGCTTCAAATCACTCCATTGGGAGAGGGGAGTTTAGCTGCCGTTTGGTGCGGCTGATGACGTCCGCTCGCTCCATGGGACAGCTAATGCTTTCGCATTAAAAGAATGACGTGTGCCTTTTAAGTTTTAATGGTGTGCTTCGAAATTTCACTAAAACAGACTACACTGCCTTTGGTCTGTTCGTAAAATCAGTATGAAACAATGCGGCGGAGGGCGGAGCCGGAAACCTCGATTGAATTGTGATGGCCAACCCCACTGGAATCCCAGATTAGCCAGACAAAAACGAAAATTCTTTCAAAGGTCAATTTGTTAGCAGATAAAATGCTTTGGCGCAGTTTGCCACATTTTTTTGTCCTTTGGGCACAGCAAGGAAAGGGCAAAGAGGAATTTGTCAAAAGAGCCCAAGTGGTGCAACTAGATCAACCCTGCCTATCTATATATACCGCTAAGAGCTCAACAATGCCATCCTTTCTACCTAGAGGGTCGGATCCCATGAACAAAGCTCTTGTAGACATCCTTGTAGAAAAAATATAGAAAAGGGCTGATGATTAAGGTGGCTGTGGACCTCTCAAAGAAACATTCTCCGACATTCTCTGCCTCACTGTTTTCAAACAAGTGCAAGAAATTAGCCACCTCCAAACTAGAATGAACTATGTCACCATTTCACAAAATTTAATGAAAAGAGGGCCCTGAAACCGAAAACTGCAGAAAATAAAAGTACCAGCAGTCGAAAACTACACTGGAAGTTTAATTTCTGTCGATAAGTGCTTGTCTTCCGCTGAGTGACTTCATAATGCAATAATGCCTAGTACATGTACGCCTTCTGAAACTAATCTCTGTTCTTTCTACTACATTTCAATGTATATCAATGTATGAACTCGTTTATCAAATGTATGAACTCACAGAACTTTAATATGCAGTAGCAGAATGTTGCAAGGGAAAGACAAATAAGCAAAAGTAGCCCAGACCTGGCTTATGTTGAACTTCACGTGCTAAACTCTAGTACCTTGTAATCTACACAGTAGACAGAGTGGGCAGAGGAACAGTGTGTTACTAAACCTGCCTCTCTGATCATTACATTTCATTCCAGATGTCTCTTGAGCAACACAAACCACAATTTAAAAGTCTGTAATTGAATTTTTCTTTTGTTTTCACTCTACTACCCGCTGCATCAATTTATAAAAGGCATAATTTCTTTTTCTTCAGCAATTTCGTTTTGAGAGTAACCAGATTACAAGAGTCGCACCTCAACACACCAAGAAACACAATTTAATCACCTGCTATACATTGTATACTGGCAGTTGGAAGACTATGGATAAGCCAATCGTTGAAAAGCAGTAGCTTACCAAACCAAATACAACAAGTAAACAGAGATTGCGTTAAAATTCACAAGAAAGGTTTCCAAAGAATAACTCTACACATTAAAATCCACAAAAAAGGTTTCTCAAAAATTAGACTACAAACAGATAAATAGTAGACAGGAACAGTCTTGCGACTTATCTGGGTGACCAGATGTCCTGTTTTGGCCGGGACAGTCCCGTTTTAAAGCTTCATTTCTACCGTCCCGTTATTGCCTGAATATTGCCAAATGTCCCATTTTCGTGGGAACTTGCTTGCGAAATAAGTCAGTACCAGGCAAGTGGAAGAAAACAAAAAATTATTTACTCGTGACAGTGTGTTACGATAAGCATAGGTAGTGCAAAAATGTTATCTCCAAAGGGGTGCAATTTTTAGCTTTTTCAGTGACTCCATCTGCCACTAAAGTTTGTTCCTTCAGATGTGTGTATGGGGCACTTTCCTACATACTATATTTGGCATGCTTAGGCTTTGCGAAATGGGCAACTAAGGTGCTGGTGTACTCAACGAAAAGCCCCAGAAAAGTGTGCATTTTCACGGTAAACTAAATAACAACAGCTTCTTTTTTTTCTTTTTCTGTCTTGTTTTGCTTTTTTTTTTTTCTCCTCCCTCCCCTTTCCCTTTTTCTCCTTCTACCCTTCTCTTTGATGTCCCGTTATCAACTCTGAGGACCACCCTACCACAACACCATATCTCTGAGAGCATTCAAAACCATTCCAATTATTTTAGCCTTTGCAAAAGATGTTCAAAAACTTTTGGTTTTTAGTTGCCGAACTGAGGGACCATGTGCCAGAACTGAACTAAAGAACCAAGAGTTTGGCTGGTTTAAAACACAAAACCACTAAGCACAGGGGTGCTATGCTCCCCCTGCCTTGTTCTCACCCATTCAGTTACCTCATTACTCCAAATGACGGCGAATCATTCCTAGAAATTAAGAAGTTTGACAAAACCGCCACAACTCCCGGAGCATGGGTTCCAGGAACTTTTGGCCTATAGTAGCGGAACCGAGGGACCATGTGCAACAAGTGGAGGACCAGGAGTTTGGTTGGTTTGAAACACAAAACTATTTTGCACAGGATGCTATTCTTCCCATGCCTTGACAACTTCCAGAACATGGGGGTCCCATATGATGCATCGATTTGAAGCAGTTAGTAAGGTAGGTTTATTCCTCATCACAGGATGCAGCAAGACCCAGTTTAAACTGCAGCTGCTTAGTATGCAATATCAAATTTCAGTTTCCCCACTTAATTCACTTCTTTCCCAATAAGAGGCGCCACCTCGGTGCGCGCGACTGGATTTGATATTGAGTGGCTAGAAAACAATGTGCCCGCAAGCTTCTCTAATCCGTTGGACCGTGCTATGTGGGTACATTTATAATTGGAAATGTCACTTCATTGAGGTGACATTTTTTCATTGAGGTGCTGTGACCTCGATGAGGACTATCTTACAGACTGAAGTTGATACAATGAAGCAATTTTCTGCTCTGCCAGTATAAAGTGGGGGAGTGGACCAAATCCATTTAAAACCCATATTTCTGAAAAAGGTCCATTACCGGTTGACTTTTACTTCAGATTAAATATTAACTTGGAGCTTTCAATGTAGTCTGAGGCAGAGTAATCTTATATTTAGCAGCTAAGAATATAAAGGCATTTCAACACCACAACATTCCTGCCCCAAGCTCAAATTGTTTCATGTGTTTTCAGCAAGTTGTCTAAGCATGCTGAATTAAAAGGAAGAAAAAAAAAATCGTGTTTTTACATAACGTAACCGATCGAGGCACTCCGAAGTACAGTTTAGGACATTGTAACGTGAAACCACACACAACTTCCATAGTACTACAAACACCTACTTCAAAACAACAACAACAAAAAAACGATTTCGTGCAGGGACTCTAAAAATCCGAAGCACTATCACGAAACGAAGCGACAGTTGGTTCTACCGGGACCGAGCTCAGCGATATCGGTTTCTGCGCTCAAGTTGACGAGCCGAACGTCAAAGGCACAAGTTCACCGACATAATCCACACACCAACAAAAACTTGCGCCGAATATACTCTACTTAAAAAGAAAGAAAACGATTTGCCGGCTAAATTACATTGCAACGCGACGACCTCTAAAATGGAGAATAAAAAAGTCGGTATAAATCTAGGCCACTAGTCGGAAATTCCGGTCATTGTTTGCAAGCGAGCTATGCGGCGATCCACAGGTCGGATTACCGCCGATTCCGGACCTCGACCGATCGAGTAAACCACTTTGTGGCTCGTTCACCCGCGGCGCAAAAACCTACTCGCGAAGAAAGCCTTTTTAATTTCGATAGGTCAGTGCACTGACTGGTACGGCGGCAAGCGCCGAAATCACGGCAAACCCTTTAAACAGGTTTCCCACGAATGCGTAATAATCGTGAGCGTGACTCACTTCAGGCCCGCTGGGTGTACCGGGTACCGAAGTAACGGGCACGACTTGGGCACACCTGACCAGGTCCCATCGCCACGACCTAACCGAATCTTTTGTGTTAGGTCGAGACTACGACGTTAAACACGACCATTTCATTCCCAGTAAGCGCGGGACACGTCCAGCACAACGCCCGAGCGATGTGTAGACTTCTCCTTTCTGGGATGACGAGAAGTGTTCAGGTACGCAGGACACTCACCCAGCTAGAAATGACGGCCCAGCGAAGAATACATGTCGAACTGGTTCATTTCAGTTTGACACAACAGTATGTGTGCACGGCAAAATGGCGGATCGCTAGTTCTCCTTTTTGCTTTTGTGCAAGTAAGTGAATCGATGTGCGAGTGAAACACTGCGCCTAGGTTAGAGGTCACTCTGGGGTGTGTTCCGGGAGAAACGAGAGACGTTTGGAAGCGGGTACTTACAAGAATGGACACGCGCACGCACTCATACACACACAATTTGTAGAAATCGCGAGGCGAGACGGACTTTCACAACCACTGCTCAAAATTTTACAATTTTACTTCCTACCTTCTTTTATCAGCCTGGCGGTCTAAGATTGAACCACTGAAGACAAGAAACATATTTTATTAATTAAAGAGAATTTAATATAATTGTAAATATATTTATTTTATAAAACTAATTCATTAAAAATAAACAAAAGTAAAACAAGAATTATCAAAAGTGAACGTTCACAACAAACGCGAAACAAATTTAATATATAATAAAGCGTTAAAACTAAAAAAAAAGGGAGTATATTTTTTTAAACGCCTAAGTTATAAATGATATTTTCTAAGCAACTAAATAAAAACTGATATAAAAAGTTTCGGTTTCGTTTCTGACGCGTTAGGTACGCTTAGTAACCAGGGGAACCAGATAGTGGTGGTCAGTCCTAAAGCCCCTTCATGATTTAAAAGTAGCGGCACAACGTGCGTCGATGCAAGAGGCACGTGCAACGTGCCGCCCTTGGGAAGATCATGGCCAACGTTACTGGAACAAGCTCAGTTCCACACAAGGTTAGCGCCGACCCTCGCGCCTTCCTCGAGGAAGTGGAGGGGCCCTTAAGTTTGAGTGTAGTTCGAGTGAGGTTTCTGAATTCGGCGGTTAGTCATTCTTCACCCCGCCCCTTTCCCTCCCCCAGTCAATAAAAAGAAAAACAAAGCCGGCCCGTTTTTTTAGTTGTCTTGTTACCAGAGTTAAATAAAAACAGAAAGAATAAACATAGGGACGGACAGAACAGCACCCATGTTTATTCTTTGTTTTTATTTAACTTCACCAAAGCGCTCACGTCGAACTAAGTTACCAGACTCCAATGAAATGCACTGCGCGCTCCGTGACCCTGCGCTTTTGGCCTGTATGTCTGCTAGGTTTTGACAGAACGCTAGCGACGCAATCATAAAATAGTAATAAAATTAGGATGTACAACAGGACCACTTCCTTGGGTTTCCTAACATGTATCGTGCAAAAAAAAGGTCTGCCCCATATTTCTAATTTTTTTTTTATGTGAATGCAATGGAGAATAAATATAATGACCAGCCACCTCACCCCTGCCCCCCCCCCCCCTCTCAAAAAAAAAAACAACAAACAAACAAAAAAAAAATTATCTCTATGCACCTGCCTTGAGCATCAACAAGTAAAGCTTTTATGTGACTAGGCCCAAAGGTCACCCACATGCAAGCTTTTGGATATCGACATCTTTTTTGTTCAAAACAACTCTATTGTCAAATTGTCCATTAAAACCATAAGTAAAATGACTTCAAACTATTTCACTACTTCAATAAAATTGTATTGAAAGTTTTTATATATTTCTATGCCAGTCAAATTGAGTACCGTCCACACCTTTTGATCAAAAGATGTTTCAGTGAATGTGCGCATTTCTTTCAAAAGGAAAGAACTTTATAAAACTCTAGTTCGACCGAAGTTAGAATATGCAGCCTCTGTCTGGGATCCCGGACAAGCCACTCTCATCACTGCGTTAGAAGGCATTAAAAACAGATCCGCTCGTTTTATTCTTTCTAATTATCATTATACACCTAGCATAACTTCTACGAAATCTACTTTGTCACTCCCGCCCCTCTTCCTGCGACCAAAGCTTTCACGCCTCTCTTTATTTCACAAAATTAATTTTTATAACTCTGTGCTTCGCGACAAATTAATCACTCGTCCCTTTTATATTTCTGCTCGTCATGATCATCAGCACAAAGTTGAGGTACCTATCACTATCACAACTACATTCCGTTCTTCTTTTCTTCCTCGCACATCCCTCGACTGGAACCACCTTCCCGGACCAATTGCATCCATAACTGACACTTTACTTTTTAGGTTTGCTCTTACCAATCTTTTTTTTGTTGAGTGTGAATAACCATACATTACAGCGTTTTGATCCCAACTTTGCTCTCCTCCTCTGTTATGCCTTCGGGCCCCGAGGGTAAAGCAAATAAATAAATAAATAAACTGCTACCAAGGTGGGATGCATATTGCACAATGCAGTCTTATATTCATTCGTTGTTGTGCTCAAGCTGGTTGACCATTTACCCTTGGTAGTGCAAACAGAAGGTGGCGATCTTGTCGAGCAGCAGCAGTAGTGCTAGCCTTCCAGCAGGTTCCTATGCCACGTAAACAAAACTTGAGCTTTTCATTCTCATAACATTTGTTTCGTTAAATGTTACTGAAGGAAACAATTGTTCAACGAAGCGACCAGCACTCGCTTAAAGATTGGGCTAACATGCACTTGTCATGGGGGTGAAAGTGACACCCTGTCCGTGACTTCATAGGATTATCTTTGTTGTATTTTCATATGCCCCAAAACATTCAGAAGGTCTTCTCTTAGGTACAAAAATTAAAAACTTAATTAAATACACATAGAAGCAGGATCAAACTTCAAGAGTAGAAGTAATAAACACCACACACACCAACATAAATTAAAAAAGGGCAACAATCTCTGCAGACTGCCTCTAGAACAAAATGTCGCTGAAGAAGGGCCTCGAGGGCGGTTTCCGTATAAAGTTATCCCCGTCTTTCCAACAATATATTTGTGGTGTGATGCAAGACCAATAGGTGGGGTACGTAACATGGTTTAAGATTGAAGTCGTGCAATCTTTCCAAATATTTTGGAACACACAGCAGGTGTGTTCCAAAATGGTTTAGCAAACCAGCAGTAGGCACTGGTTGACATCATTTTAATAAATGGTAATTTCTCTCCCTCTGGGCTGTCTCACCATCTTTGGACACAGCTTTCCAATCAGGAACCCAGCTCGTTCACCTGTTAACCCATATTTCTTTGTAGGTAAGAATCCACAACTAGGTATTTAAGAAGCCAGAAAATGCTTTTATTTTGCTATTTGTACTGCTTCCCAATACAGATCTTCAAAATTAATACTACCACAAGTGCCCAGCATTCCTTTGAATCTCATATGCATACTAATAAATACAAAATGTAAAACTGTGTATAAACTCCGATATTTACACATGCGCACAATTGAAAAACTGTTTTTGTAAGTGTGTGGGATCCATACCGAACCACCTCAATGCACAAAATCCAACATTAGCTAGACAATCCGTAAAACTTGCTTTGCCAGAACCGAAAACATGTTGCAATAACCATTTCCTAACCCAAACTGTACTTCCAACACAAAAGCTGAATATTTCTACAATGCTCACAGACAAAATGCAAAGAAAGGCTATCCAGAACTCACCTCCTAATGCAACAGCCATGTGGAATAGAAGACAAGTTTCCATAAGCTTCGGTAAAAAATGGCATAGTGAATGGTGCTAGTGGCTGAAGATGGTCACAACTGGTACCTTCTCATACTGTCATGAATTGTCAAGTCTTTGAGCCAGGTCACACCAGTTTCCCTCCTGAATATCCTCGAAAACTGTTTTCTGCTCACCACTTCAGCAAATGGTGCACTATGCAAACAGCTGTGACCCACCCTCTGTTGAAAGTTCCACGAGGATTACAAGAAGTATGTCAATTTCCACGGTTCAACCAGTAACACTACGGTCAAATGAACTGAAGAACCTGAAATCAATACCAAATACCAGGAGACGTCATAGCATGGCCACTTCACTTGCATAGGATACATGACACAACATCTGTCTTGCCTCTTAAATTTGTTTTAAGTATATAGCAGCAAAAGAAAACAGAACTATCCAGTGGGTATTAATATAAGTTTTGATAGTTGCAAAACTGTGGTTGGCAGAGCCATGCTTGCAAACCATCGAACCCTGCTCTCTTGTACCACCCCAAAGAGGAGGTGGCACAGCCATGGGCGTACCATTAGACATGCCGATGCCCGTGATGCGAAACATTAGTAACTTTCACCCGATGCCAGCCCTAGCAGACATTCCCAGGAGCAAGAAATCTATTTGAAAGAGATGCCCCAAACAAGCGAGACAACCCTCGCTAAAATCCTAAAGGCTTTCCTTCAAAAATCCCCAGGCCCCTGCACACCTATAAGGAATCACTTCTTTTGTTTTCTGACATTGGAAAATATGAAGTTTACTCAAACCTACAGAAAGAATTATTCTAAACAAACTACTACATCATTTATTACCCATGTCACATGGGGAATTAAAATATGCTATTGCATTGTCAACCGAAACCAGTCATCATAAAGAAATTTACCTCGTATTCCAAGGCCTGTGCATTTCTCGTGGCATGTGCTGCCATGTGGCTCAAACAATGTTTTGCATGAGAGTTCCTTATGAAGTCTGGACATCAACATTATGGCGAGATTCAAACAAAGAAATGTGTCACCAATCAGAAATGGCTACGAGGCTCCCACATAAAATATTCATCTCGTTTGGCATGAGCTGCTAAACTGAAGAGGTTGTCTTAGCATACTGTGTTTAGCAGACCTCCAGTACAATGTGTAAGTATAGTTCTTGTCCTGCAATGCACAGTAATTATGAAAGACAAGCTTTTTATGGAAACTGCCAACTGCGCGCGGCAGCCGTGGCGGGTAGTGAGCACGGCTTGAGTGAACTGCACATGTAGTTTAGAGCATTTGCAATCGGTTGCCACTGTGAGCCACCCTCAAAGGACTAGTTTCAACCTCCCAAATGAAGTAAAGGCTACGAGAACGGGAAATCGCCTTCCGCTGTCCTAAGCAAACGAGTCACCATCACATTCAGCTCCAGAAGCCCAAATAGAAAAAAAAAGGTGACCAAAGTCGTCAATGATTCACACGTGCATGCACGGCGGCATCGGCAAATCGTTTGGAACCAAACCGTTTATGCCAACATGGTTCGGTCCCTGATATCGCCCTAGTTTTCCTTTCGCATACCAGCGATGCGGCCAAAGTCACGCATAGCCCCGTAGCACAATAGATGAAGAAATTCAATCTTTGAGCTCGGAAAGGGTTGCACATCCCTGTACCGTTCGATTACCTATAAAAGAATATTTTGAAACATTCCGTGTTCTGACATCTCACCGACAAAGCAGGTGGCAGTTCATATCCGGTCGGAGATAAACCCGGCACCACGCGCACTTTCACCACGGCCGGTGGGTGATGGTGAGCTGCCAGTCCGAACCGAAGGTGAAACGTGATGGCACTGGGCAAATTTCGAGCACGGTCCTTCAATACTCTCGCCAGTTAAATTACGCCGACGTCGTTTAAACCTATTAGAAATCCTACGTTCAAAAGCAACATTTCGGGCTCCCAACGTAGTCCGGTAGCGTGGCATACACTTCTGTCCATCTCATCGGCAGCTTGCAAAACTAAGCCTTGAGGGCGTACGAGTGGTACACGAGTCCGACGACGCTCGTGGCGAACGATACGGCACACAGCCACCACGTCATGAAGCTGAGCACCCCCTTGAAGAGCACTGGCGTGAAGACGCTGCGCAGCCCTGCCAGCGTCAGCGAGAATTGCTGACTCGTCGACAGGATGGACTCTGCCGAGCTCTCCGCCGACCGTGCTGCCGGCATTGGTGCGACGAAGGTGGCCCTACCCTGTTCTCCACTAGGCCAGAAGTACGACGTCCAACTGTGGTTGCCTGCAAGGGAAGAGGTTCCAAAATGCATGCCGCACTTTTGGACGTCGGTCGATACGAAAACGTTCATCGCTTCCATGCTCTACGCTCCGAAGAAAGCCTATTCAAGCACTTTCCGGCGAAGCAGACGAAAGATCCAGCCATTACGTGCTCGGTTTCCAGTACGGGTTACCGTTTTTGGCGTAAAAATTGCGCCTGCATTGTAATTCGCTGTGCTCGTTTGTTAGATGTAAAATTTTGCACTTAAAGGGAATGTCCGGTCGAAACCAGAAGTACTTAAGTTCTTGCGCTCGTTACGTCGAGGGAGCCTTCATATAGACAAACATCATTTTTATTTTGATATGTGATCTTCCATTCTTAATTAAACCTTTCATGAGCCTATGTACGAAACTGCACCCCGAATTTCGCCAGTGTCAATGGCTGACATCCGTAGGTGCTGCGCGACGTCACAAAACGCAAAGGTTCGTCGGATGGCCGGGATAACAAGCGTTGGTGGATGGATTTCTTGTATTTTGTTTTGAATTATATAGTCTCCTAGGCAGTACCCTACTGGAATACGGCTCTTTTAATGCAGTTCCCAAGCACGTGCAAAAAAAAAGTCACGCCTTTTAGCAGGATATTACTCGCAGACAGCCATAAGCTTCGAGCAAACGTATGCCGTTTTGCACAAACACAACTGCGACGGACGCCGATCAAACTAGGGGCGCTTGCAAAGCAAAGGATGCAGATTTCGCCTCTGAAGCGGCACCTAGGTACACGAAGCGGCATCTGGGTACACATTTCGGCGGATCCACTGGATCGGTGATGAGGCTGCGGGTCGTTCCCTCGGAGGCGATGTTAGCGGGTCGAAGGCAAACGGCGAACCGTTCATATGCATTTGTCACTTGACCTTGACGAGCTTGGTGAATCGTAGTCACGCTCCATTTTCACACGCGGGTCAAACAGATATCGGGCTGCACGTGTCCTAAATACAACTTCTGGTATCATTTCGAGATGGCCTAGCTGTTGGTTTCGGTTTTTCTGCATAATCAAGGTCTGTTTGATTCGGCCAGGAAGTTTTCTGAACTATATATAGTTGGTTAAAAGCCAAGAAGGTAGCGGCAAATGCCCCTCAAAAGGAATCTTTGTATTTCGACGATAGGTTCGCGGCATCGGGATGATTTTACGTCGGGAGTCACTGGCGGCAGCGCGCGGTCGGTATACCGGTCACCTCGAAGACGAAGGCCTGACGATAGCGTCTTGGCCAAGACAGTTATCGACCGTAACTTTGGCGTCAAGTTGAAGCGAGAATCGGCAAAAATGCCGATTCTCCACGTTGTTCCTAGGCCCGTTAGTGGTCGTCCACAGATACCAGCGGACAAAGCATGCAGTATAATGCTCAGCTACGGGGACATGCGAGTGCCAACGCACTAAATCCCAGACCTCTGCAATGTATCGGAGTCGTCAATATGCTTCCAAGAGTAAACTGAAGGCGGGGACTATCAAGAGGGCAATACCTTTCCCGTGTCCGTAAGTAAGAATATCAACACTGTGGAGACCCACAGAGCATCAAAAAGAAACAATTTATGTGAGCCAATATTTCAACACTCACCACAGGGACCAAACCTACGCGAGCAGGCGCCTAAAACGCTTTCAGAATATCATAATCAAGCAAATTCCTACCATCGGTTATGATCTCAATTCCGCGTCCAACGCGGTACGTTATTATCATAAATGAGAGAAAATGCAACCTCTGTATCGGCGTTATTATTAAACATTGCAGACATTTGAGCAAGAGCTGCGAAAAATGGCACCGCGAGCAGAGACGGACGAGGAGCGTCGTCTGCTATTGCCGTCTGCTCTTGCCGTCTGCTTCTGCACGGACGCCGAACTGAGTCCGAAGCCGGTGCAAGATTTTTGAGGAACTGGGTCTTAATTCGTTCAGAACTGGGATGAATCGAACGCGCTAGTGAGCGGTCGTGCAACTTCCGGTTGAATCGAATGCACCAGTTCCTGCACTGCTGAACTAATTCAGTCAGTTCAGGCGAATCGAACAGAGCTAAATTGACTGATCCAATTTGGGTGAGGAGTGGGTGCACGTAGTTTAATATCGTTGGCACAGCATCATACCTCAGCTTACAAGCCTTTTGTCCGCTTAGAGCTCAGCTCGTAGCTTTCTTCTGTGAGATGATTGCTGCATAAGCGGGATCTCGATCTTGACGGGAACCCAGTCCCTACGCACGACGACGATCCACTTTGCTCGTCACTGCACGTCTTGCGGAAAAGTGTGGAACGTCATGTCTTGGCTCGCATGTGCTGCCCGGTGGTTGTGGCACCCAACCGCGCAACAAAAATCTCACCCAACCACGAAACAAGTCGAGCACAACAACAAAAACGAAGCACGCTGAGGCGTTCACTCGCAGGTAAACGACGAGACAGAAATGCTCGCTTTGTGTTGTGTGACGTCAGAGCTTCAATGTTACTAACAGAAGCAGCATTTACGCTAGAATGCGATTGAAGCAGTATAAATTCAATTACTCACGCAGAGGTGCATATAAAATTCAGATATTGCACATGCGATGCGTCTCGAGGCAATAACAATGATATTCAATTGTTTTCTCGAATACAAAATTTGACCGGACAATCCCTTTAAGGGGGGACACCACCCAGAAAAAACAATTTCTGCAAAAAAAAGTTGATTTTGAAAAAATGCCATGTTTACATCCACCAACATCTAGAGAGTATTCCCAGGAAGTTTCATTAGTTTACACTGCATAGTTAATTGTTTGTAAATTATTTTCGGTCCACCGATGCCAAAGAAAGGGTAGGGGTTGCGCACTTTGAATGCATTTTTCTCCGTTCCACTTTTCGGCATAAATTTCACTTTAGGAAAACTATCATTTTCCCAATACACAATAAATTATTATTCTTAGGTGGTTTTCTGGAATAGAATTTTGTGAGCAACATGCCTTGCTGGTTAGTTTTTCTACTGTAACATTCTTTTATGCTAAATAATTACATTTGTAAAAAAGTGCAGACATGAAAAAAAAATTTAATCTTCTTATAAAGTTATACTTACGAAAAACAATGCAGTATAGCAAAATAACTAGCTGGGTAGGTGCTATGGGTATTCCTATAACTAGGTTGCCCGTAAAAATCACAAATTTTTATTTTATTTTAAAACAATAGTTTTTCTAAGTGAACACACTGACTTCCATATTGCAACATTCATTAAAATTTTCAGAATTGATATAGGGAAATGAAATTTGGCAGGGATGGTCTTGCCACTCATATAAACTTTTACTGCAAATTTGACTGAAATCAAGCATGCAGTACAGAAGTAGACTTTTCTGGGTACAGGGGTGGAAGCAAGCTGCAGCCTTTTGGAGCAGGTCTGGGAGCAGCAAAGATGCCCGTTTGGAGCAGCTTTGGAGCAGTAAAAGTTCAGCTTTGGAGCAGCTCAGGAGCAACAAAAATCAAGTTTCGTAGCAGTATAAGCAAATCTTTTAGCTCGTAACCTGAGTCAACTCCGTGCTATAAGCACAGATGTGTTTTTCGAAATACAAAAAGAAATATAAATGAAAAAGTACCTCCACGTGACGTTGCAGAACCATTTCCAAACATGACCTTTCCGTAAATATATTCCCCATAGAAAAAAAAATATATTTGAATGGCTGCCATTGAGAACTGTCCTGGTGGTAGCGGGCTGGTTCCTCTCATGGATTTACAATAGTAGGCATAGGCAGCTAAAAAAAAAACAAAAAAACTCAAGCCTCATGATAACAAAACACTTGCACTATTTAACAACCTAAATCGCACATTCCATAAGTCAAAAACAAAACCATTTCAAGCTGCAACAGTATGGTATAAGATAAAGTCAGACACTGACTACAGTTCATTATTAGGAAACACAAACATTTCAAGTCCCTGTTTAGCAAACAAAAGTATTCCAATACTCAACAGAGTACAAATCTACTCTTTCTGATAAAAGTACAAATGCAAAATATTGAAAACTTCATGATACCATCTATACCATTCCTAATCATACATATGCACATAATTCACCCTTACTAG
The DNA here is from genome assembly GCF_016920785.2 of Ixodes scapularis. NCBI lineage: Eukaryota > Metazoa > Arthropoda > Arachnida > Ixodida > Ixodidae > Ixodes > Ixodes scapularis. The sequence continues at coordinate 158,318,563 of NW_024609835.1, read as the reverse complement.
AACAGGCAGCAATGACTAAAAAGAAACAAGAAAGCTTGTTTAGGAGTTGAATAAAAAAAAAATGACCGCATTTCCACGTGGTGAATGATGTCGATTGGGGCGAAGCTTTGGTGGTGCTGATGATACTGATTTTGTTCATAGGTAGTGCTGATTTTTTTTTTTTTATTGCTCATAGGTAGTGCTGAGTTCCGGGTTGCGTTTCGACTTCATTATTACTGCTTTATGGTCGGTGAAATGCAGAGCCAGTGGTTCTTCTAGCGGATCAGCTTGGATCCACTAGAAGCCGTGGAAACGCATCTCCACCGCTTAAAGGGATATTTCAACGAAATTTGAAATGTTCCCGTCGTGTTCAAAAATAGGTTGAATATGATCCACAATATCGGTAAATGACAATCGCACGTTTGTATTTTGAGCCTGGTTGCTGTATTTTTCGCTATAAACAGCCCACTCTGGCAAGCGCACGGAGAAGGCCCAGCTTAGAGCACGTGACATCCAACGCAATCATGTCGTAGGTCGTCTCGGAATGAGCAAAGCTACGGCGAGGCTGACGTCGAGGGGATGGCCTAGTCGTTCCAGCCACCGAAGCGGCTGCTTTTGTACGAATTTTGAGTGACGGGTTAATCTTCTATAATCTTGTAGGGGGACAATAGCGACTTCTGCGACACACAAAAGGCATTCTCGGGAAGAGAAGAGTTCCTCCTTCCCCTCTTCTCTCGTCGTGGCCGGAGGAGAGACAATCTCCGTCACTAGCTGTCAAGGTTCCTATACGGGCATTACAAGCGAGGCGTTAGCGACATCCACCAGGTGCTCTTTGCTAATCGTTTAATTTGTTTTAAAATTCCTTTTCGAGGCTTTTTTAACAAGATATTGGTTATGTTCGATGTGATACTGCTCCTTTGAACACATATAGACCAAAAAATGAGCGCCGAAATTTCGTTGTAGTATCCCTTTAAGTCAACGGTCCATGTCGGAAAGAGAATGTGTGGTATGGAGCGTGGTTATATACGCAGTTGAGCATTTGACCGCAGCGCCCTCCCGTCTATAAACGTTGATCCAATGCATGCAAAGTTTAATGCGATTATACACGCATTTGACTGCAGTGCCCTCTCCTGTATAGACGTTGAGCGGCTACATGCATCGTTTCATCCATGACATTCCCACCTCTTGAGTTACTACCATATCTCAAAGCCCCCTACTCGTCCCGCAGTCGTGGCCGAGTGGTTAAGGCGATGAACTAGAAATCATTGGGGTCTCTCCACACAAGTTTGAATCCTGTCGACTGCGCAAACATTTTTTCTTTTTTTAAGAAGACAGATGGGATAGCAATCGGAGTGAGCACAGACGCCGGATGGACAAGCCTAGACCCTAAGGAGCTTTGCCCCTAAAAACTGACTGACAAAACTAGCAAGTAAGACCATAAAACGGAAGGTTTTCTTTAAGTCAATGCGGAGCACAAGCTTGTCTGCTTCTTACACAGGAGATGCAGTGACTTCAGAACGACGCTCAGCGCTTATTGGGTGAATACAAAAAATAGTGGGTACCGTATTTACTCGCACAATGAACGCACCCGCGTAATGAACGCACCCCCCAAGTCGGCTCTCAAAATTTCGACTTTTTTTTTCACTCGCATAATAAACGCACCTTCAACTCGGATGTCAAAATTTTGACCCCTCCCCTGCGCGCAGAATGAACGCACTTTTCTATCCTGGTGCAGCGCAGCGAGGTCGCGAATGCATGGGCAGCCTGGGCGAACAAAACGCCTTGCAAAAGGCGTTAAAAAAATTCGAAAAGATCCAACCGAAGCAAGAAAAAAGAATATGGAGAGGAGCTTTTTTTTTTTTTTTTTGCACCGCGCAGTCTGGATTTTGGCGCGCAAGGAGGTAAGAAAGAGAAGCGCTCTAAGCGAACGAAACAGCTTGCGAAAGGCGGCAAAAAAAAAAAAAAAAAAACACGGAACTAGGAGAAAAAAACAAAGAGGAGCTTTTTTTTCTTCTTTTTTTTGCACAGCGCTGTGCGCGCCGTGCGCCAGGAGGCAAGAAAGAGGAGCGGAGAAGCCCTCTAAGCAAACGAAACAGCTTGCGAAAGGCGGAAAAAAGAAAAGAAACAAACAAAAAAAAAACCAAGGAACTGAGGAAAAAAACAAAAGAAAAAGATGAGCTTCTTTTTTTTCTTTTGCACAGCGCAGTTTGGTTACAGGGGGTCGCGCCCTGCGCGCAAGGAGATAAGAAAGATAAGCGAAGTGCCCTCGTCTAAGCAACGCCTAAGCAAACAAGACAGCTTGCGAAAGGCGGCAAAATAAAAAAAACAAAAAAACAAGGAACTAGGAGAAAAAAAAGTTTTTTTTTTTGCACAGCTTAGTTTGGTTACGGGGTCGGGCGCCCCGCGCAAAGAGATAAGAAGTTACTTCGATTTTTCAGAATAAAAGGTCCGTTCATTATGCCAGTAAATACGGACGCAAAAATTTTACTTCGCGTAATGAACGCCCCCCCCCCCCCCCCCCCCCAAACTTTGCATCGATTTTTCGGGAAAAAAAGTGCGTTCATTATGCGAGTAAATACGGTATACCTCAAAGCACCTAACATTGAGGTCTACCCACTATCATTTCAATGAAAACCAATCGAAGCTCGGCGTCGTTTTGAAGTCACTGCATGTCCTGTGTAAGAAGCAGACGACTTGCTCTCCGCATTGCTTGGATGCGTTCTAGCACAACGGTTTAGAATTTCCTTCTCTCAGCAGGACATTCCCAGTCCCACTGTTCTCGTCATGCTCCCGCCGGCTTGCAGTTTGGGTGCCAGCCGGTGTATTCACCACGTACGTCATTTACAAGAAACCCTACACATGACCGAGGCAACCAATTATCGCTTTTATACGTTACGTTTACGACACAAATGAGGAACGCGGAAGCAGTCTCAGCAAAAGCACTCACCCCAAACATGCAAAAATAAATATATATTATGCCAAATGTTTCATTTTATAGAGTAGTTATTGCTTTCCCCAGAAATTAATGATAAGAGAACAAATGCCAGCAAGCTTTAATGTACATTTATATACCATTAGGTCCTGAAAGAATGCCCACCCAAAATAAAAAGGTAAATGGTGTGTCTGTCTGTGTGTGCGTGCATGCGTGTGTTTGTGTGCGTGCGTGTGCACACTTGTGTTGGAAGGACACTACAAGCTACGTGAAACAGGAACTCTTCAACTTCAAAGTTTCCCAACTTTTCTCTCACCAGTCTCGGGTTTTAACGTCATGATTATCTATCATGACGTTTAATCACTGATACATATCGCAGATGCGGCAAACTCGCATGTGCAATAAGAACGTGAGAATTCGCTATGAACTCCCGAGTCACGGGTACCGCAGCAGAAAGCAAATGCAGTGCATTCGCGCTTCACAGTGCAATAGAGACGCAAGAACCCGGCCCCCTCAAACTCGGGTGTCACGGGCACCGGTATCGCGTGCAAAAATCTCAGACAAAAAAAAAAAAAAAAAAATGAGGGAACGAATTTGGAATTTGCATGTCATGGGAAGGAATACCCCGCATAGTATGGATGCTGCAGATTCACGTGTCACGGTGCGATAAGCACGATCGAACCCGCGGCGAGCAGGCTTGTCGCGTACCGATACCAATAACGCAATAAATGCGATTAAAAAAACACACAAAAAAAAGGGATGTGTGATTATTTTAGGGGGCGCGCGTTTGTAAGAGACTTTCTGGCGATTTAATGCCCATGTACGTGGTATTCCAAATACACTCAGTCATGCTCAATGCCAATGTCCAAAAAAAAAAAAAATGATTAACTAAATGACGAAATGATGCAACGATGCATTGTTTCGTCGTTTGTCAGAGTTCTGACGAGTAGTCTGACAAAGCGACCTGCTCATGTGCCATTTTCGGAGATCAGACTTACCCGCCGTTGACACGACCACATCGGTATGGTGGTTTCATAACAATAGGGCCTTTTAGCAAACCTTTACCACGTACCGCACACCACCGGAGCCTTTGAAGCATGATTAAGCGCGCGCACCGCAGTCACGGTATCACTCGGGCGCAGGCTTAAACCCATGCTTCAAAAGCCCCGGTAGTGCACGGTACGCGGTAACGGTTTGCTAAAAGGTCCTATTGGTTCAGAATTACCTAAACGAACACATCGTAAACCACTGTGGCCAATAAAGAAAAATACTCCAATAAATATAACCCTAAAAAAAAAAAAGCTTGTTTGGTTAGTTTTGGCGCAACATGTGCGCTTGGGAGCAGCATGGTGCAGCGAAAGTGGATTGGCGCACAATGGCACAATTGGCGCAGCGCTTCCACCCCTGAGGGTAGTGTCCCGCCTTAATGCTTTATGTATGTGCATGAATACGGTAATCTCTGCATAATTAACCGGATGCCGGATTAAATTGAAGGCGCCGGCTAACACTGCAATGTCATGTCAGTTATGGCTGAGCTTTGATTTGGTAAAACAGGGGCAAGCTGAAGTTCACAACAAGAAGAGGGGGACCAAAGATGCACAGCACGCCACAAAAACAAAATTTTCAGATTTTTCTATGAAGCACCGTGTCTATAAGGAATATTGAGAGAAACTATATAAGTCTTTGAGACTTAAATCAACGGGCGCGTTAGTGTACCATAGCTGGGAAGCGTGTGGAGTGAAAGCTGGCACGGCAAACTCGTAGAGTCGATTAACTCGAGCCTCGCTCCTGCCGCTTTTCTATAAATTCGCCATTGTAACGGCACGTATTAATGTACTCATCGCTTCACGACGTGCATCAAAAATCCAGGCTAACGGTTGTACTGCACTGGATCAATAACACTTCTACAATATAATATAGGGTGCCATATTTGGAGGCTGACCAAACCTTATGGTATAAGGACCATATAACATATATTTTCCTTCGAGAAGTTAGGTATCCTCGAGACGTGTAGCGGTAGAATAACTGAACGGCTGACCGTCAGGATAAAAAATAATTCACTGGAATCTATTGCAATAGAAGCTCCTTACCCGAGCTTCGCAAACATGCCCTCGTCATGCTTCTACTTCTTTTGTCTCACGATATTTGTCCCGAAGGTCGCTACAGTAACTGCCCTCCCTCAACAAAGAATTCTAGAGGGGAACATGTTCATTATGCCTCGACGTGTGGAAGCAGAAAGCGTGTTTGGTGTGTTCGTGGTTGTGGCGGTTTGTTTGAGTGCACAGGAACTTCCGGATGTGCAAAGCAAGATCTCTGTCCTCAAAAAGATGAATATAGTGTGTTCCTGGTAGTGAATTACTGGTGAGCTGGTTTCAAGCAATCAGTGGGCAAATTTTTTTTTTTTTTTAATTCTTCTTTGAGGGAGGGGAGCCATTGTAGCAATCTTCGCTACAAGTTGCAGTAATTGTCAACATCTTACAAATAACAGAAGCATCAGCTGCCACTTCAACACCATTCCAAAGGTCTCCCCTCTCAACTGCTCCATGCAGCAGACATAATGCGCATCTCTAATTATGCTCCATCGTGCAAGTCGGCTTGGTGGAAGGAACTGCCGATGCGAAGGGCCGACGTTCTGTGCACACGGCGGCGGCGAACGCCGGGGGCTTTTCTCACCTAGCGTCTTGAGCAGGAGGGCGGTGAAGGCACACGTGAGCAGAGGGGCCACGTACTGCAGCGCCACGACGCACAGGTAGTAGAACACCCGCACCACCTGCCGCAGGAGGAAACAGACGCGACTGCAGCTCCCCGGTCGGACAAAAGACTCTGTTGCGGGCCAAGCTCCACCCTCTCCACTTTGCCAGAGCTGGAGAGGTGAGAAAGGAAGAGGGTCCACCTGCCTCTTCTCCAGCATTCACTCTGCTAAAGTGGAAAGAGTAGAGGACTCTCTGTCACGAGCTTGTCCCGTTTTTCTTAACCCGCAACAGAGTGTAGGTGCATCCCAGCTTTACGGCCTGCAGCGATGGCAGCAAGCTGTACCCAAGATGATGCGGTGAAGATGCTACTGTGAGATAGAGCTGCCTCTGCGGACAAACCGGCAAGTTTCGTGGGCTCTATTCTGCAATATACAATATAAGTTGATACAGTTTATACAGTTTAGGGATAGCTGAAAAGGATAAAATGCCGCATGGGGTGCGCATGGGGATGTACAAAATGTGGCGGTCTATTATGCATTTTTTTAATGATTTAGCATAGTGGGGTGTCCACGCGTGGCTTTCGTGCCGCCTCTGCCTAAATGACGCCAAGCTACTTCATACCTCTGCACTCTATATATTCAGCCCTTTAAGCTGCCCCCCCTCTCTAAAAAGACAATCTCGAGTTTAATCTTGCAACTATTTTCACCGACCCCTTAAAGAGCACCTAAAAAGAATAAAAGTTTTTTTTAAACGTCTGGTTGGGACAAATTATTTTACACTAAAATTTTTTTTTAGAGCAATATTTACGGCGTGAGACGCGATTTAGTCAGTAGTCACCTCCTTACCAGTTATTTTCTATCTTGGCATTTCGGGCGCGTGGAAGAGAGGTGGATCAGCTTCGTCTTCACAACCGAGATGGTCATTCTGGAATGACCCGTGACCTCATGGGCTTTGCATGCAGAATTTCAAATGAACCTCTCGCTGTCAATAATGCTCTAACTTATTTGTTGACATCATGGGCTTTTCATGCAGAATTTGAAATTACTCTCTCGCAGTCAATTATGCTCTTAAAAATTAATTTTTTTGGGGGAAAAACTTATTTGTTGACAGTGGTGTCTCAACCAGACTGTTTAAAAAAAACTTTTTTTAAGGGGTTTTTGAAACGGCGGCGCAACGATTTTTGGACTTTGGCAAATTAGTTGCGAGGATTAGTCGCATACCTATAAAATAAAGGACAGAAAACAACTTTTCCCTGCTTGCGCTAGTTTTCGTTTAAAAAAATTAAACAAATCAAAGTTTTGGGAAGCTATCAACCCTCGCGCCGTCCTTCGAGTGACGCCGCAAAAGGTACCAGGTGGTTCCCCGTGCCAGAGGTCATGGCAAGTGATCGGTACAAAAGACGGTTTGGATGGGGAGGGTACAAGTGGAGGAGGAATGGTTCGGTCGACTTCCACTAGATGGTGGCACCAAAACTTGCACACTCTCAATGACGTGACACCGTGCTTCCCATGACTGTCACGCGCAACTGCAGAACGCTAAATAATGAATTTTTTCTTTCACAATAGACCGATCTCACGAAGCGTTCGGCACATGCGTGACACCGCCATAATTTTAGTTCACGGGGAACAGGCAGCAGTGCACGGGACGGCTTGTGCCGCCTCATGCCCTGCATGCGCAGAGCTCCAGCAATGTTGTTCCGCGTGCAGAGAGACTGAAGTTCCCTCAATGCATTGCGGCAGCGTAACCAAACTGGCTGGTGAGATCGGTCTACTACGGAGCAGAATAACGGCTATTTGGGAAAGGTGGTGCATTTTCCCTTACGTGCGTCGAGGCGAGCAACATAAAAGAACGCAAGCTGCAAGTTCTTTCGACCACCAATACAACTGTACCGCCCCTTTAAAAGACGCAGCTAAAAGAGGCGGTGGTAAGGACGGCGGATGTCGGGGACCTTTCGCTGTAGCTCGACGTTGGAGATGTTCCCGGCCTCCTTGCGCATGTCGGCCATCCGCTCGGGGGCCAGGTTGAGGTAGGACTGCAGGTAGCGGGGCATCAGCAGCAGCCGTAGCAACACCACCCCCAGCACCAGCAGGATGCGCGTCGTCTCAAAGGCCTCCCCGCTCATCCTGAGATACAGAGAGGAGCTCTCAAGGTTCCCAAACCAACAAAAGAACCCAAAGTCGTTTCAGAGGTCCCACGCAAAAGCCGGGCGTCGCTGCACGACTATAAAGCATTAGCGAAACCTTCCGAAATCCCCCTGGGGTAAGGAAGTCAGCGTATCTTATAGTTTGCACTTCTTTGTAAAAGGGCGATTTCACAAAAAAATGGTGGCTTATAAGTTGCACCTTTGCGTAAATTGGACTTTTATATTTGTACGGTCGGTGCGGCAAAACTGTATAGACGAACTCGCATATTTGTGTTGTGATCGCAATATATGTATGCACAAGCGGGAACCGGTTTCAATGTTCTGACTGGCGAATCGAATGAAAAATATAGCCCCCTGGCATATTTGTGCAGTTACCACACTCGAGGAAAAACACATACACCGTATTTTCCGGCGTATAAGTCTAGGTTTTTTTTAAACCTTTTTGCTTGGTGCGTTTTACACAACAATGCAACTTATATACATTTTTTTTTAAATTCACGGTGCGACGCAATTTATTATATGCGCCGCGGGCAATCTTTCGCAGAGCACCGTAAGTGCTAGCCATAGGTGCTGTTTCCCCCTCCAGAAGCCACTGCTGTCGCCGCACTCTTCTACACTTTCCATAACAGACTCGGAAAGCAAGGAATTTTATGGTTTCCCCGACGTGGCTCAATGTGGATAGGCAAGTTTTACAGCACGTTATGGATGTTGCCTAATTCAGCCATGGTTCCATATTCGTTTCCTTGAATTCAGTAACACAGAAAAGTAAGTGTGCTGGTATACTTGCATTGCAGAATATTTTTTCGCGTTATTCGTTTCCATTTAATGAGCAGTTTTTTTCAGCCACGCTCCAGTTGTGTTGCTATATGTAAAAGGAAGGATTTTGCAAAACATATCTTTTAGAAGTACCGAAAAAAAGTATGTCAAGGTTTATCTTTCTGCCTGCGCATTGATGCTCGCGTTGTCTCTGGGACTTGGCCTAGGCTAGACCTAGTGGTCCAAAGCTTGGTTCACGAGTGTCTAGCTTGTTAAACTTTCGTTCGCTTGGCATGTGTTCGCTCGAATAAAGCTGACTACCCTCTCATCTTGCAGGGTTTACGTCCTTTAGCTGTGAAACACTTGGTTGCCCCCACCAGACAGTGCAGTGCTATGGGCATTTCTCCCGAGTTGAAACGTCAAAATCGCACAGGCGCGTCAAACGGTATGTGCGATCAGGCTGAGTGTGCGAAACTCAGATTTCACAATATGATGCGCATAATTCTGAAAAACTCATTGCGCGAGCCGTGCAAAGAGGTGCGACTTATATACAAACTTTTCTACGAAAACAGCTCGATATACGGATCTGACTTATACAAGGGTGCGACTTATAGTCCGGAAGCTACGGTACACAAGTCGCAAGTTTGTGTAAAATGCACCGAAAAACATTTTGTAAACAAAAAAGTGTAACTTTTACATAGAAAAATATGGTATTTTCCTGGCACACAAGAACATCGTTCTCGGGATGCTGCTCCTTACATGCCTGGTTCTCGCAGAGTAAAAAATGAGACATTTACAATTTCCTGTAATGCCGAATTAGAGTGCAGTTCTTGAGAAGGAGGAGGGGAGAGTACCTTCTTCTCCTCCTCCTCCTCATCTCCCCTCCTTTTTTCCCCCCTTGTGACGTCACTCATGACCTTAGCAACCTTTGTGACGTCACTCGTGACCCTAGCGACCCTTGTGACGTCATTATGGGAGAAGTCCCATAATGCAATGCACTGTTACGCCCACGGCGCTGGCGCTGCCGCTCAAGCCGGAAACAGGCGCCTAAGAGCTGCACTCTAAAACTCAATGCGGGCCAGCTGTAAATCTTCGAAAATGTAAAATTGGGCCTATATCTTTATTCGACAGAGGGCTTATGATATTTGCCCAGAGTCAGGGTCAGTAGGTTTTCTTTACGGGGTGTTCGAGGTTAAATGACGGCACTTTATAAGAACATAGTTTGCGGTGGAGCCTAACAAGACCACTCCATTTGCAATGCCGTTGAAGCTGAATGATTGGAGGACATGCCCCCTCCTTGTCTGACAGGCAGCAAAATGGGCACACACGGCATAGAATTGTAGCTGGTTTGGATCGATGTCTCCGACACTGTAACTGCGACAAGCTGGAACGTCACAATGAAGCGTTTTCTGTTTTCCAAATTTGAGAGCCGCAAAAAGGCGAACAGGAGTACTCACAGGTTTCCCCTCATGCCCGGAAAGGACCGCTCGGTGAAGTACTCCCGCGCAATGGGCTTCACCCAGAACAGCACCACAAATAGAGGTGACACGAAGCTCAGATGAAGCACCATTCTGGAAAGAGTGGCACCACACTGGCTCAGCACTGGTTTACACAGAAGCAGTAAAGGTCCGTTCACACTCTTGCAAACAAGTATGATCGAGAGAGATGAGACCTGTTGAAACCTCTTTAAAATTTCTTAGGACGAGAGAACACACTGGCACTCTGGTGCCATCTATGCGGTGACCCTGGAACTGCATTTCACAAGAGTGAAGGTTCTGCGGGATTTCCAAGGACAAATGTGCGTAATACCTATAAGAAAGGCTCGTTTATAACGTTGACAAAAGTTTTTAGAGCCAAGAAAGAAAGTATAATGCGCGAGAGAAATAGAAAATATGCCCGTCCGGTTCGAAGAGGTTGAAAGTGTGTGAACGGGCCTTAAGTGTAATGACTAAGTGTAATCAGTAGTCAATGATAAACAACATTTTTGAAGGATAAATAAACTTATGTCATACATTTCACAAATGTTTCATGTGTGGCATACTTGCTTGTGAACAGTAGGCCTATGTAGAGGAAATCAAGTATCTTCTTTGTATGTGTTGCCATTTATATGGTAAATCATAATTTTATCTCGCATCATATAGAGATGAATTTCTGATAATTCAAACAAAATTACAGGATGCTTAAAGGGCAACTCCGCCTAATTTCAAAAATTTTGAGATAGTGGCCGATTTTGCTTTTTGAAGCACTCAAAAACAATCCCCAATCCTTTGTTTCGCGAAAAATAAAATATTTTTCGAGTAATTTTACTCTAGCCATGATTACAAACCGAAACCGAAACGATGGCAAAGCCGGACAACATTGTATATTCGGCATCACTAAGCATGTACACCCACGTGATATAAAAGGGAAGAAGGAGCTCCCTTCTTCTCAGGATCCTCCTTTGTGCCTCCTGGATTAGCACAGGCGTCGCTATTCTCCTCCCAGAAGATTATAGAAGATTAACCTGTCACTCAAAATTCTTACAAAAGCAGCTTCCCTCTCCTCCTTTTACTTGGTGTTCAAAAGTATGGGATGTAACACAAGCCGCGCTCAACGAGGCGATCGGCTTATCAGTAGTATCAATAGTCGAGCGCCGGACCGGCCGAGCGCGTCACTCACGTCTTCCACAGCGCTGGCGCCACCCGTGCTCTCCCCGGGAAAGAAAACAAAATTAAGAAAAAAAAAAGAACCTGTACATGCTTGATGACGTCGCGGACGTGCCGGGAGAAGGAATTTGGAGGAAGCGGAAATGCAGCCGGGCAGTGTTGTCTGGCCCGCACGTCTCATCCAAAACCAGCGGATTCGTGCTTGTCAAACTTTGACAGCGATTTTAATGAACTTCTAGGCGGAATTCCGTCGTAATATTTGTCATGGGGGTTTTGTAGATGATAACAAAGAGAACTGTATAGTTTTGCACTACTGGAAAAGAAGCGGAGTTGCCCTTTAAAGGGCACTGACAGAGTATTTATGCTCGCCAAGGTTTTTATTTGTATAGGCCATATAAGAGCCCAACTACCCAGAACACAACTTGCGGCTTGAAATTAGTTTTCTTTCTACCCAGAACTGCCAATCAAGAACTGGCTGGTTTGAGTCATGCCCACTCTCTTTTCCATAGTCATGTGCTGTTTTCTATGGTTTAGACAAAACCATCAAAGATAATCGAAGTTGTGGTTCACTGAAGGCACACACTCAATATTAAAAATAGAAGAAAAAATATGATACCCATTTTTTGCGGCTTTTAAAATTTAATAATTTAATAACCAATGCTTATTAAGTTCCGATTGAAAAAAAAAAAAAGTTGCACAACCATGAGACTTCCAGTAACTTTTTCCTCTAGCCCTGTATCTTTTCTTCCTCCCCAGTCCAGTTTCGGTTTTAGTTTGGAGCAGTTTGCATTCTTTTACTTTAGTACATATATATGTGACGCTGTAGCAAAATATTGATTGGGTAGCCTTCTGACACCTTATTTAATCAACTGGCAAAAAATTGAAAACATTTTTGGGTGGGGTCAGAGTCCTTTTAAGCTTCGACTTTAAAGGGATGCTGAACTGAAATATAGATTCCACAAAACACGCGGCAAAAGCGTGCGGCGGGATGCTACAAACACCAAGACATCACTCATACAGCAATATCTCGAACGGATAACCATATTTTTCAAGAAAAGGAGGCACATTTGACAGGAATGTTGACGTCATGTTTCTCCAAGGAGAGGGAATGGCCTCGCATCTTCTCAGCCTCGCGGCCTTGAGGGAGCAAAGCGAAGAGAGGGGGAAACTAGGTATATTAACGTCACGTGCCTCATTAGCCTGGTTCAATCTCGACCTCTTTTTCCGAAAATATGGCCGTCCATTCGAGATATCGCCTTACGAGTAGTGTTGTAGGAATTGTAGCGTCCTGCCTACATATCCTGAAGTGTTTTTTTTTAAATCCGAATTTCGGTTCACCATCCCTTTAAGAGTGGAACGCGATAGCTAAACATACAAACCCCCGTTCATTCTCAAGCCGTGCGTGTCTGCGTGGCCTGGTCGGTTGCGTGCCTGGCTTGTAACCGAAGAGTCGTGGGTTTGAATCCCGCCTCCGCCTAAAATTCTTCAAATTTTTATTTAAGGCAAATGAATTACTTTATAAAGTGAAATAATTTTAGACATGCAGCGACCTTCGATTTGCATTACATGTCACATTTTAATAACTTTCATTCCACGTGAGACGTCACGTTTTGATGCGTGTGTTGCGGGTTGTTTGAAATTCCCGCACGAGGTAACATGGCTGCGACGTCACGACCCCATTGACTGATTGGGATTTTCCCGTCCCGCCGATGCCGGATTTTCTGCAACACAAGCTCCTAAATGCCATCGCGATAAAATTCGTGGCTTCCTGGAGCTCGAATTATTGAGACTCTACGTTCATCACGGTGCCCTCGGGAGGGTCTTCGGGGTCGGCATCACAGTCTTCATTTCTAGCAAATCGTTTCCCAATGAATCGTTGGTTGCCTCTTCCGTTGCCGCGACGCGAGGGTCCCCATGAAGGAGGGACAGGCTCCTTGGCTCTCAAGATCGTAGGAAACGTGCTACGGGGTGTGCTGGGTATTCAAATCGAGTAGCACCGTCCGTTACCTAATGCTGTTGGAGATCGCTCGAAGAATTTTCACTCCCTTCTCGAGCGAAAGACCTTGCTATTACCGTCTTTCGTGATCATGGCAGCAGCAGAGCATATCTTGTCAATGCTTACCTAGATGTTACTGTCCGCGACCGCGATGGCTAGTGGCCCTAGCGACCCACAAACTTCTTGTTCCATGTTTTTTGGCCGGTTCGAGGGGAGAACTTGTGGGGCGGGCTTCCCCGTGTGCCGTGCCTTCACCGCCACTCTGCGACTCTGCGCACCTCACTGGGAAGCCCCTCCCTGCGAAGTAACTACCGCCGGCGGGCGGACCCATAAAAATGTTCTTATACGTGGTGATTCAATCGCGGAATACTCCTTTGGAACCCATTATTTCTTCTTCTATGGAACCGGTTCTTTGTTTTATTGAAATGACAGCAAAGCTAACTTCGTTACATTGAGCGTAGAACTAGTTTGACGCAAAACACATAATGAAAAGATCTATGCTTTATTAAATAGAGGACTTCGTTCCATTGAAGTTTGCTATTGGCAACTCCGGCAAAAATCTATGGCACCTAGAGGCTCGAACAGAAAACTGTGGCGGCAGGTTCGCATTTGGCCTTCTCAGCCAAAAAACATTCGTGGCTCCTGGCGGTCAAAATGCAAAGCCGTCAAAGTAGGTTTGAAAACGCGCTGTGAAAATAGCTAATTTGTAGTTTGATTGGGATTTACATATAGTACAGTAAACTCTCACTTGAACGAACGTCGGTTTAACAAATATTTCAGATTAACAAACTTAAAAAAAATCCCCGGCTATTTCAGTTCAATGAAGTTAATCCGTGGACCCAGGATTATTTTTGCAATCAGTTCAACAAAGTTTTGTGCTCTGCAGTGCTGGCGTAGCCAATGCCCACTACCCCACTGCCGCCGGCTCTGCAGCGGCGGCGTATTATCACTAGCATTTACAGCGCCGCCAAGGAAAAGCGGCGGTGCGGTAGACGAAAAACGAACCACGTGGTGTGTCTGTTTTTACTTTCTCATCAGTTTCGTTTGGCCATCTTAGTTCTGGGTAACAATGGCAGGACGGCAGTTTGTGCGCCCACTTTTGTAATGAGTACGACGAAACGGAAGCAGTTGTCTCTGTCAGACAAGTTCAAAATCCTTCAGCGTCTGGACAATGGTCAAAGGCAAGTGGACGTTGCAAAGGACTATGGGCGTCCACTGTCTATATTGTCAACGATAGTGAAGCAAAAGTCGAAGCTTGAAAGAGAAACTGCCTTCAATCCCAACAGGAAACGACTCTGCATGGCATATGTCAATCCGGTGGACAATGCAGTTGCGGTATGGCTTCGTCACAGCAGCAAGCTTTGCCAGACAAAGTGCAGAAAGACATGGACTCTCTGGACAGCTTTGTTACTTCATGTGCTTTAACAGCGTCGGTGCAAATGAAAATTACAGATGTTTTTTCAGAATGAGAAAGGCAGCAACTTAACTGTTATGTACTTCGTATATCTCAATGTACACGACTCCATAAATTGCATTTCACACTTTTGACTCGATGTATGCTGCACCCTATGCTGTTCCATATTCTAGAGCAGTGGTTTTCAACCACTGATGTTTCATGGACCCCTTGTGGATCGCCGGAGATGGTGGAGGACCCCGCTTCTGGTAAGGGGAAGGGGAAGGTATAAGTTAATTGTGATAGTGATTGAATAAATAGATATAACTAAGGGCTAGTATGAAGTAGTCTTCTCTTACTGACACAAGAAAATTCACTTGAAAATTGGAACATTTCTTCGTAACTTGCGAAAAAACCACTTTTACTGCCAAGCTTGACTGGTGAGGCTGGGCTTCGCCAACCCCTAGACCCCAGAGGGTCCACGGACCCCCATTTGAAAACCACTGTTCTAGAGAATATATTCAGTTTAGTGAACTTTCAGTTAAGTGAACTATTTCCTTGGGTCCCTTGAAGTTCGCTCGATTGAGAGTTTACTGTATAGCCGTTTCACAAAATGCCGGCCAATATTTAGCGAAGGAAACTACCAATCACAAAGTAACAACGGTTGACGACCTTGCTTAGAGATGACACGTCCGGGATAACAACGTTCTTAATTAATTAAGCTCGAGAGATTAACCTTTTCTTTAGTATGAATAAAGGCAGTAGTTTGAATTGGAAACATGCAGGGATGCACCGTAGATGTTTTGGTTTCCCGTTGGTCATATTTTACTCCTTACAACAGTATTTCTCAAGTGGGGGTCCCGGACCCCTTGGGGTCGGCAAAAGCAATCGCCCTGCCTCATCAGTCAAGCCCTGCAATAAAAGTTGCATTTTTTCATATTGAGAAAAACATTCCAATTTACGGGTTAGTTTTCTCGTGTGTATGTCTATGAGAGAGGTCTACTTCACACTAGTCCTAAGTTATATACATTTATTAAATCATTATCATACCTTCCCTTTCCCCTCACCAAAAACAGGGTCCTCCACCATCTCTGCTGATCCACAAAGGGTCCGCAAAACATCAATGGTTGAGAACCACTGCCTTACAAAATCAAAACCTCAGAAGCATGTCCTAACACTGGCATGTTTTGCATTACCGGCCAATAGGCCATTTGCAGCATTCCCAAGTGCCCCGGCCCGCACTCAAGGACTCGCCTTTGTTCCCGTGATCATGTCGCTCGCTTTCGCGTAGCTCGCTTTCGCGCACTCAGGTTTCCGAACGCCACTGTACGCTCTGGGGAGGTTTCCTTTTGTTCTTCGATTCGTGTCAAAGTGTTGCGATTTGTCTGCCTTTTTGCGCAATCTGAGAGCTATGGGCAAGTACCACTTCAACAGTCATACGGGATTCAAGTCGAAAGTTGCCGCGCATGCTATCAAGTACCAAAAAAAAAAAAAAAAGATGCGTATTGCGCAGTATGTAAACTAATTAAAGTCCGACTGACGATTCAGTCCGGATTCCGGAGTGAAGGCGTTTTCGACCAGTGCAGCCGAGCGCGCTCATGTACGTTCATTTCGAAAGGATACAAATTTTTTTTTTTTATCCGTGTATGGGCCGCACTTTGAAAATTTGCCCTCAAATCAGGAAAAAATAGTGCGGCCCTTACACGAGTTTATACGGTAATACATGATACACACCTTTTATGCCAAATGCATGGTTTTTGCAGAAAAAGATTGGTTGGCATTTCATGAAACAACCTGTACATACACAAGTAGCGACATAATGCCACGGGGAGATTAGTGGCCGATTATGCGTTAGCACACCGCAGCTTGAAGCACATGGAGTGAAAGCTCGAGCGGCAGAACCCAGGGATTTTTGGTTCAATCCCCACCCCTGCCCCTTTCAATCTGGATGAGCATCGTACGAGCGAGCAGACGTGTATGACTACAGCGTGATCACTGATCTCAATAACAATTGCTGGACCGCGCATCCCCGCTCCGCGAGTGCGGCCACCGGACGACCTTTCTGCATGCCGTTTTTGTTTGTTTTGCCAGCGTTGCAGAGGCCGGCGGCAGCATACTAAAGACATGTTTTCTATTCGTTCGTCGTAATTCGCTGAAGACATTCTTTAAGATCCCCAAGTGAGGCGTGATACTTGCAGTTGAGAACACGTGGAAATTTTCATGAAAGCGCAGTGCCGCAGGGAAAAGGCACAACTCGTCGAAAGCAAGTTTCGCTGGTTTCATGGCATGTTCAAAGCTTCCTTGGCACGTTGAAGTGCTGTGTCTCTTTGCCTTCGCACGCTTGGATACCGATGAAGAATCGACGCCGTGCAGTTGTATTTTGTGAGTGCAATGCGTGTGAAGCCGTATATAAAGGTACAACTTGTCGAAAGCAAGTGTCATTGGTCTCGCGGCATGATCAAAGCTTCCTTGGCGCGCCGAGTGCTGCATCTTCGTGCCTTCGCACGCTTGGATACTGATCAAGAATCGACGCCACACCAAAGTTCTGAAGGTGCGTCGCGCGTAGATGTCTTTGCCACAGGGTTCTGGATCGTCCAGCTGTTCCGGTAAGTTGCTATCAATAAAAGGGGGTGACTATGGCTATGTTTCAAATATACTCTAATGGATAATATGGGAGGACGAATAGGGCAACACTGTGGAGCAAGGAGGGTTTTCGAAGGCAAAAGTACAAGACGGCAAGAATGAAAATCTTTGAAGCGTGGCCCATATGATCGTGTACAATCTGTTGACCAATCACAATTACGGGGGCCGCGCTCAAACGTCATGTGAAATAAGTAGGTTCATAATGAGCCAGCACTGATCAGTGATGAGGAGCTGTTGTGCGCGGTATTCTGTAACTCCTCATCTGACAAATAAAAACGTACCTCCTCCCCCCCCCCCCCCTCTCCCGTCACACTGGATGCTGGATCAAGCTTGTTTCTGGACCGTGAATGCCGCAAGTACACAATCGTCAGTGTAAAGTAAGACGCTGATCCAGAGGCACATACGGCTTCACACACATTGCAATCGCAAAACACATCCACAGGGCGTCAATTCTTGATCGGTATCCAAGCGTGCGAAGGCACAGAGACACGGCACTTCGGCATGCCAAGGAAGCTTTGAACATGCCGCTACCCCGGCAAAACTTGCTTTGGACGAGTTGCCCCTTTTTCCTGCGGCACTGCGCTTTCGTAAAAATTTTTATGTGTTCTCAACAACAAGTATCACGCCTCACTTGGGATCTTAAAGAACTTCTGCGGCGAATGACGACGAATAAGTAGAAAACATGTCTTTAAAACGCTGCCGCCGGCCTCTGCAACGCTAGCAAAACGAAAAAAAAAGACAGCATGTAAGATAACCGTCCGGTGGCCGCACTTGTGCTGCAGCGAACAAGGGGGGATGTGCGATCCAGCAATTGTCATAGAGATCAGTGTGTGTGATGCACAGGCTAAATTTCTCGGATGAATGGATATGAAGGTGTTAAGGGCTGTAAACTTTATAATGGGCAGTAGCTAGCGCCATCAAGCCTAAAACCTTAAAAAAATACATAATTCCTCCCTCGTTATTACGCCCATGCATTTCTGTAACTATCACCAGACCGTGCAGGTGATCGCCAGGATGACCTTTGGGGGATATGCCAAAAAAGAAATAAGAATGTCACCCATTGCCTCCTCCTCTGGCGAGAGAGTCACTAATTTTCCTCCGGTCAAACCTCGTTGGCGTCCCCCCGGGCCCACCAAAGCATAAACCAGCGTCGCTGCACTTCAAAGGCAGACTGACCTTGTGCCGCAAAAATTCAAACGTCAAATTTGTTTTGTCGTCTGACACGATGCCACCATCTTGTCCTAAATAAATGAGCGAAGCACGCTGGTCGGGATCTCTGCAATGTTCGCACCACTCCACATTGATCTCTACACCACTCTTTGCTTCTTGAGATCAGGACAGACGCTTAGAAACATATATTTTTGCCATAGTGCAATGAATGCCGAATAGTGTCGAAAGAGAATGCCGACAACCGCATTGGCCAAGACACCAAGGCATCCGAAGGGGGTCTCACTTGAGGAAAGGCTGTCCCTCGCAGTACTTGAAGGAGTCCCAGTGCATTCTGGCATACCGTAGCCCCGGGAAGGTAAAGAAGGCACCGACAAAGCCGCACCACACGGCCAGGCCCAACTTGAACATCAGCTGGGAGGTGGGGCCACTTCGTGGGGAAATGGACAAGGCGGTTAGAGGCAGACGTGAAGAGTCGTCTTCTGCTGGGAAGAACGCCTGTTCCCGATTTCCCGCCCTCCCTTCCCTCTCCTCCTCTTCCCACAGCAGCGGGTGCCCGAGCTTCTCTCCACAGAAAGGAGGAATTGGGGGAGGGTTTCCTCCTTTCCGGTTGTTCGGCGGCCTTAAAAGGCAACATATACAGACGATAGATTGATTGTATTGAGATTTACTATGATATCCTGAACGCAGTCTTGGGTAAATTACTTTTAAAAAGTAATTCGTTACAGTTACAGTTGCTTTAAAAAAAAAGTAGCAAAGTTACCATTACAGTTACCGGAACAAAAGAGTAACTCGTTAGTTATACTTACTTTCAAAAAGTAACTACGCTACTTTTCAGTTACTTTTGTATAACACAAAAAATTAGGAAAAACTAGAAAACGCCCCTCACCAAGTTTCTTTGCATAAAATTAAAAAGTGTGCTTTTTACTTCATATTGTGACCTAGTAGCAGTTGCTTCTCGAAATTGGTATGTGAAAGCTTCCCTCGTTTAATGGCGAACACGTGTCTGCCCTTGCTGAACAGGCGCCCGACTGGCACCCTGGAAGGAATTGCATGGAGACAAACGCGGACCCAATACAAGTGCCCTAACCTTGGTAGCACTAGCACAGAGGGGCAGATCCAGGGGGGGGGGGGACAAGGGCGACAACCGCCCCCCCCCCCATTCTCGGAGGGCAATTTGGCATAGGTGGACCACCCGGTGCACACGAAAGAATGGGAAAATAGTATCCTTGCAAATTTCCCGTCCGTCGTCCCCGTCCCGTTCCCGTCCCGTCCCGTCCCGTTCCCGTCCCGTTCCCGTCCCGTCCCGTCCCGTCCCGTCCCGTCCCCGTCCCCGTCCCCGTCCCCGTCCCGTCCCGTCCCATCCCGTCCCCCCCCCCCCCCACAAAAAAAAATAAATAAATAAACGGAGTTCTGGATTCGCCCCTGCTAGCACATTGCTGGCTCGTTGACGTATGCGCTGGGTTCATAGAGTCCCTGGATATATTTCTGTTCGTACCCGGCAAGCCAGAAGCAAACCCCGCGCAAACAGCAGTAAATGTTGCCTCGACTTTTGACACCACGCAGGTGTAGTGGCGTAAAATCAAAATACGAAACACATACATTGCGGAGTAGTGGCGCTAATCAAAATACCAGATATGCACAGTGCACTCCGCGTGTATAGTTGATTCACGGTTGATTCACCCGATTAAAAAGCGTTTGTGCAGGAAAAAGAATACCGCAACATAGATAGTGCTTCAGATCCTAAGATGTAAGTGTTCAGTCACAAAGTACAAGCGCGTGCGTAGATAACTACTTTTTTTTTCCATCAATTCTACACGTGGCTATATTCAGGACGTGACTCGTGAGAAAGAATGCGTATTCACAAGTTTGTGCAAGGCCAACTTGACACTCGGAATATCGGAACAGACAATTTGGAAAGTGCAACGAATAGCTAGATTGTACTCATTCAATTATATATTATTCATAAAAAAACTGGAAAGTAACGACAAAAGTAACGTCGTTACTTTCATCGTTACTTTAGAAAAAAGTAATAGAACTACAGTTACAAGTTACATTTTTAAAAAGTAACTCGTTACAGTTACAAGTTACCAAAAAAGTAACGAAATTACAATAACGTGTTACTACCCAAGACTGCCTGAACTTAAGCCCACCGTCAAACTTTGGCCCACACTTTGATGTCAAGATACCTATGTCAAAGGAAATCCTGATATATGGTCCCCTCTCTCCCCCAAAAATGGAAATTCCAAAAAACTGGAGTCACCTAGGCAGACCTTTCTTTTTAAAAGTCTCCGGAAGCATGCATCTATGCACCAAACAAGAAAGTTGCACAAGAGCCAGCTCCTTGTGATTGACAAGGTGCCTGACTCGGCTTGAACCAACACGATTGCCAGCTTTACCACTTCCCCAGCATTGTGCTTCACCGCTTCTTTCACCTGGTTGCTCGCTCGCTGGTTGCACTCGGAAGGTTTTTCTATTTTTTTTGTTGACTCTTTTTTACTCCATCTTTTTTTTTTTTAATTTACAGATCAGCAAAGGCACTTCTTAACCAGCCTAACAAAGGGAACATAGCAGTTTTAGAAGCATGTTTTCACGCAACAAGCGTTCGTGCTGTATGCCAAAGGGCAGTGCCCCGTACGGGTATGGAAGTAACAAACTTCACGATAGTAAAACATTCTTGCAAAAAGGCAGGTGGGTTAATCTCAAAGATTCAACAACCCACCTTTTTTTCCCCAATTATCTCCTGTGAAAAGGTGGGTGTTCTTTCAGGATATTACGGTAAGTCATACTAAGCATGTGCCAATCTTCTAAACTTTAGAATATCACCGTGTATGTGCTTTAATATTTGAAACGATTGGCACTATATAAATAAACTCAAATATCTTAAAAAGAAATAAAATTAAAGTAATATAATATAATTTAGGTAGGTTATTTTAGAAGAATCTAGACTATTTTAGCCTAATTTCAATTATTTCCCAAAAATGTAATAGTGTACTACTGTATTTTAGTTTGTGCGTGTGCTCTCCCTCCAGCAAGTGTGCACTGGGGCAAAGTGACATCATGGCGATGACGTCGAACGTGATGCCTTTCTTGGAGGAAAGCACTTCTTGACCAGTTTGTGCGGTCGCATGTTTCAACAGT
This sequence comes from Ixodes scapularis, assembly GCF_016920785.2. Lineage (NCBI taxonomy): Eukaryota > Metazoa > Arthropoda > Arachnida > Ixodida > Ixodidae > Ixodes > Ixodes scapularis. The sequence goes on along the minus strand of NW_024609835.1, from coordinate 158,297,075 downwards.
TGTGGGTTTCTTTTTTGTACATCTTACAAAACTATGCTTTTGGCTGAAAAATGGAAAGGCTGCTATCATGGAAGTGTCTCAGTTGCTCCGTTACCTTGATGTGAGAAAACGTGTGGATCACAATTTGTGTTTGTCAAGTCTAGGTACCTGACATTAGGATGCCCGGTCATACTTTTAGATTTAAATCATAATAATATGGCTGTTTACTCGTTAAATGCCCGATTAATCTACGCTAGATAAGATTTATATAAAGAAATACCAATAGCTATTGGAAAATACATGAGCGGTGCCACATGTTAATATGGCTTGGCACTTGGGTGCTCATCAGCTAGTGCTGACGACTGCACAAGAGGCAGAGATAGCTCGACATTGCTCCCAAATAAGTCAAATCAGACTCACCTTGAACTGAGCCCCTGAATCTCCAGAAACTGGTGTGAACTTTCATTGAAGCTTAGGTATGCTGCAACCAGAAAAAGCATGAAATTAAAGATTCGGGTGGAAAATTCAAGTGCCCCTGACCGGACCCCCGCCACAGAAAGGACCCCCATTCCTGCTTCGACAAATCGGCACTCCAACTTCCTTCTGACGAAGCAAAGACTTTCAAAAGGAAAACAGTAATGAACCGGGTGTCAGTCTCTAGCCACGAGCTTCGGTCCTTCGATTCCTTGACGTACGACCGAAATCTCGATTAAATGGTGCCTTCTCCGTGCAATCAGCCTCCGTAAGGTTGCAGACACCTTGGCCAGGCTTCGAACCCGCCAGCTGGAGATCCGTAGGCCGGCGCTTTTCCTCGAATCACCGTAGCAGCCGACGCCTCTGCCGTTTAAGCCACGCCACTAACGTGGGCCAGCGAGTAACGTAGGAATTCATTTCGGCCGATAAAGTCACTGCCGCCACACGTTACTCACCATCCCTGAGGCCAAACTCAAGAAAGTCCTCGTCTGCAATGAGCACGACCATGGCCAGAACGAAGAAGGAGAGCCCCGAGACTAGGCAGAGGGACCGCTCCCCCACGGGCTCCTCCCCCCGGAAGTACAGGGCCGTCAGAGAGAACAGCACCTTGCTGGGATGACGAGGGGTCAAGGAACGGCACACCAAACCAGCGGGAAGATGTAGGGCACGGCAAGGTACTTCGTTTATGTCTTGCCGTACGAGAGAAAAGAGACAACCTTGCCTGCCAACAATGCGGTATATTAATTTGTATGGGTCTGGCAGCATACCAGCCACAACGTTCGAGATGAAAGTAATTATGATACTAGTGGGAATCTAAAGTAACGGTGAACACAAAAATGTCGGCAGTAGACAGCACTAACCACCAAAACATTTGTAGCTGCATTTCCACATGCGGCTGTGCTTCCACCAGCCCACAGAAGCTTCTACAATACTTTCCTCTTCTGAGAAACCGTCGTCATATCTGCAAGTCCGAGATTTGCATTCCTCCGAAGTTACCGAGGATATCAGCATCCACAGCGATACGAAAGACCAATCGCGAGCGCATGGCCACAACGGTTGTCGGCGGCCAAGCTGGGCACCTACTGGGCAATTCCACATCACACCCGGGGAACACGGTGCGGTCATTTTGGTCAAGCCGTAGCATTTCAGACTCCTTGGCACGACGAGAAATCAAACGAAACGAGCACACCGCAGCCGTCGGCAGGCGCAAAAACGACCGAGCCAAGGATACGTGGCGAAGCCGAGGACAAGGAGGCACCAGACGAGGCTGAGGTTCACCTCCTCCCTGCCGGGCAGGAAGTGGTAGTAGGCCTCGGTCAGGGCATACACCACAACGGCGCAGCCCGCAAAGTCCAGCAGCCACTGATAGTCTGAGTAGAAGCGCAGCTGGATGGCCTCCCCGATGCTGATGGGGGCCACATCCAGCTCAAACTGCAGGCTCTTGGGCACCAGGAACTCCTGGTAGTCCTTGTCCTCATTCAGGGTGCCATTGCGGCCGCTGCGGGTTCCCGGGTTGAAAAAAATGTATGGCAAATTGCTAGGCAACTGTGTTGCATGCGTGAAACATTCGAGCATCATGAGCATTTATAACATTGTTTAGCAGCACATGTAGTGTGTTCAGCCAGATGCCTACTTTCACGGCGCCCTTTATCGGATAATTTAATGTGTGGCATGACTACACTTAAAATGATAAAAAGGGTGGTCTTCCAGAAACCTCCCACTTTGCCTACCTCTCCTCCTCACTCCACTTCTGGTCAGATGACCTCCCCATTTACCCAGATGCCTACTTTCACGGTGCTCTTTATCGGATGATTTAATGCGCGGCATGACTACATTTCGATGATAAAAATGGTGGTCTTCCCGAAACCTCCCACTTTGCCTACCTCTCCTCCTCACTCCACTTCTGGACACATAACCTTCCCATTTACCAATTAGCATCAATCACCTCACTCCTTCTCTCCCACTTGAGCCTTGCGGCCACGCTTTTATCCAGGCTGCACTTAAGGGCTTCATGGAATGCCAAACACCTATACTCCGTTTTACAATAACTTGGCTACGGCCCCCGCGACCCAAAAAGAGCGTCGAAGCGAAGCGCGTGGCACTACGTCACGGGAGCATTCATGTTGCTACACCAAATGCGAGACCTGGACAAACCAGCTGTCGTCTGCTGGCCAAGAGTCGTCTGCTGCGAAATGGACCAACTTTGGATTCATAACGTCCAGTGCCTCAACACTGCTGTTCGATAGAGTAGCAAGCTCTTCGGGAAACGTTCATGAGACAACCATACTCTCAATTTACCCTCGAATCTGTGGCGGGTTCTAATGCCAGGGCAATGTTTTGAGTGGAAGCGGTCGAATACACGGCCGCAATCGTTCAAACATTGTTCAAAAGCCATGTTGTTCTTGAAAAAGTGTTGGTCTGTATAAAAAATCGTTAAAAAGTAACATGTCTTCGTCTTTTTTCAGTGTCGTGTTGTCAGAGGAGGCCGACAGTAACACTATTAAATGCGCCCCTCTGCATTGGGGCACGTTTACACCATACCTCTGTCTTGTGGTGCGGAGTATATTGGCCAGACAGGGCGCTGCTTTGACAACAAATTACATGAGCATGATAGAGAGGTCGATGGGAGGGAGTCACAAAACCCGATTGCCATCCACAGTAGGGCCTGCTCCTCAAGTCGCCCTAGATTCTCTTCAGCAAGAATCTTAGGTTCGAACCGAGGTCGCTATGGCCGTGAGATAATTGAGGCCTACGCGATAATGCATGCATCCCGAAACGTCTCGGCGCCCTCGCTTTCTCGTTCCACGAAGGAGGTGGCATACCTTCGTCCGCAGTTGATGACCTTGATGGCCTAGGTCGTCCCATGATGTCGTTTCAGGCGGCTTCGCTTCTTTGCGGCTACCATTTTGGCCTTTTTTCTTCCCCGCTAGTAATTTTCCTGTCTGTGTCGCCTTTATCCTCTCCCTACCACCCCTCACATTTCCATGTTCCCGCTTTTCGCCCTCCCCGTTTCCGTCTCGGGGTTTCTTGGGCCGGGTGCCGGTGCCTAATAAAGCTATTTGTGTTGAAAGTCAAAAGAGGTGCTGTTCTGTCCATCCCTATGTTTATTGTTTCTGTTTTTATTTAACTTACGGTAAATTACTTAATTTTTGCAAAGACCTAACTACTGGAAGTTTCGTGACTGAAAAATATACAAAAAAATTGATCACATGAATGCATCGCCCCATGCTAATGCTTTCTTAGCATACGACCCCCAATCACAAAATTTTGTGCCTGTAAAATATTCCTGAAAGCTGTGCCTTGCAAAATTTGCAAAATATTGAGCCTGCAAAAATGAAGCTGTAAAGCAATTCCCTAGCTTGCTCCCATAAACTGTTTCACTGCTATCTGCTTGACGATGGTACAAAACGAGCAGAAGACAGAATGGGGGGACTTGGTTTAACTTATTGATGTTCAGCCAGATGGGAAAGAAAGATGCAAATACGATGTAGAGTAAAGAGCCGGAGAAAGCCCAAATGTGCAAAATCTGTAGAATAGCACTGACACGACCTAAAGCCATTTACGTTATAACCGTGAAACAAATGATTTCCGATTTAATGTAAACTTCAAAAATCATATATTTTTAGAAATTTGAGTTAACTTCATTATTAAGATTCCCATTTATCATGCTACACCGCCCTTCACAACATTTTTTCTGTAACCACCCTATACCACTTCTTTATTTTCCTCAGTCTCAGGTTTATTGTAAAAAAGGAACGGCTCACTTACTTTTAGTAAGTATCATGTAATAATTATATGATTTAGTATCTGCTTTACTGTCATAAAATGCAATTTTCGCTTTCACACTGCATTTTTTGAGGGCAACATGGACTAAAGAGTCCATGAAATGAAGCTATCGAATGGGAACCCAGGCGATCTGTGATGCGCTTCTTACTCTCCAGCCGACACATTTGGCGGTGCAGAAAGCGTTGGCTGAGCAAGTCTTTCCTTTTTTCTATTTTGCATGATCAACAAGAAGTGGAACGAGATAATAATATGGATGTATGCTGCTCAGTCTAAGGCCTACTACCTACGACCGTGAAGCCATGCACAGTCAAAAGGGTGTGACTGCAACGGCATTATGCAAGCATCTGATTAGACAACCAGAGAAGGCTATCGCATCAATGTGGTCGACGAATTTCATGTATTGAATTACCTGTGTCATCCTCTGCAACAACACGCTTTTGCTAAATAGATGAATAGACCCCCACATCAGAGGGACTAATTTACTTTACATGCAATATAAAGGCATAAGAAAGATAATTTTGTCCCTAAATAAACACTTAAACAGACAACACGACAAAGAACTCGAAGAAACTTCAGTTCAGTCTCTACAAACTACAGTTGATAACAGGTTAAGAATTCAGGGGAAACTCCTCCCGCCCCTTTCCCTTTCAGCAGAGCGGATGCTGGAGAGGAGGCGACCTCTTTTCTAGCAGCCACTCTGCTGGGGTGGAAAGAGGTGGGAGGAGCATACCCTGAACCCTTAACCTGTCACCAACTATAGTGCTTGGAAAGCACACCTGAGTAAGAGAATTTGCACATCTTCAGAGAGTACCCCTCAACATTATGTGCACTAGAAACCCTGGACCCCCCTCTTTTCTGTCTTGTCCAGAAACATGCTCTCTCCCTACAATCGTGGTGCGGAGAAACTGTGCAAGGCGTAATGGTCTGCACATGTCCCATATCTAGCCTGAGATCTCTGTAAAATAAAACCTTGATGATCATGAATATGAAACCGAAATGATGATGAATATGAAAATGCAGTGAAAAAGATGGCTTTTTATTTAATACTTGTTTCTTCCAAAAAAATTTTAAATTAGGATTAAAATATAGGAGGTTCATCAGTAACCCCTCTAAAAAAAAAGGTTTAAAATAAAGCCAAACTTGTGCCCAGTTTATAAATAAATCCCACTTTCAACCCCTTTGCTGATAAAAAAAACAACAACAAACTAACCTAAAAAATGTTGAACTTTAGCCATTAGGTATCTATTAGGTAGTAAAAAGGTACTGCAATCCTAGAAATTCAGTAGGGTACATTTCCAAAGCAGACAGGACCGAGCAGACAGTATTAGATGCCTTGCATATAGAGTGGCATTCACAAATTTGCTCCGACATCAGTTCCTCAACTGCGGGGCTACAGCATGACAAACTGCTGCCAAGCCCGAGCAATGCGGAGAGTTGCTCACCGGTCGCGCCACTTGTCCCTCTTGCCTTTCCCTTTGTGCGGCTTGCCCAAAATCCCGGCCAGAGACTTGAGCTCCTCGTCTGTTGGATGCAGGTAGCGAACAAGTCTGCGAGTGGGGCGTGGCGAGAAATCGGAGAGGAAAGGTACATTAGCAGAGTCGCACAATGACGCAGGTATGCACCGTAGTTCGCCGACCCTTGTTCTTCCGATCGAGGCCGGAGCTATGAGCTACACACACTTAATTCTGTGTCTCCCAAGCATTGCGCAGCGTCGGTCCACTTGAGCGGACCTTCACCGGCAGCGTCGTGCAAAGCATCAAAAGCTCGAGACAAGTGCAGATGACTCATAGCTTTTCCAATCAGAGAGAGAGGGACAAAGTGAATATACAGGCAACACAATTCACGAGCAGTACTGGTTTTATGCAGAGCGCAAGTTTGTGTGCTTCATGCGGAGGAGTTGCGGTGACGTCAGAATGACGCCGAGCTCCGACTGGCTTTGATTGAAAGGATAGTGGGTAGATTAATGCTAGATGCCTTGAGGTCTACCCACTATATTTTTTCAATCAGCCGATAAGAGCTTGCCGTTCTGATGTCACTACAACGTGTTCTGACATCATCGTAACTCCTGTGCAAGAAGCAGATGGAGTCAGATGTTGTCAGAATGCCGAGCTCTTACTGGTCAATTGAAAAAAAATAGTCGGGACACCTGCTATGTCCTAACTATACTCGTGGCAACTCACGGGTGGAGCAGAAATAAAACCCAACTAAAGAACTGGAAGTGCTTCATTCCGACATGATCCTTTGCGTCCATCATGGCTCCCCTGCCCACTCGCCCGAAGCGAAAATTTCTAACTGGGACCAGTTGGCACCTCAACTGGTTTCAACTGGGACCAGTTGGCACCTCGACTGGTTTCAACTGGGACCAACTGGGACCAACTGGTACCAACTGGGAATCAACTGGGACCAATAGGAGTTCAACTGGGACCAGCTGAGGGGTCAACTGGTTTGAACCACTCCCAGTTGGGAGTCAACTGGTTTGACTCCCAGTTGGGAATGGAGTGAACTGGGACCAGTTAGGAAAGGAACTGGTTGGAGCGGTTCCCAGTCGGATTTCAAATGCCTTTCCCATTCCCAGTCCACACGGGGCAACAATTTTGACAAGTTGGGGGTGTATTGACTTTTGCTAATGAAGAAAACTAAAAATACTTACATTTTTAGATTGATACAAATAGGGAAATTTTTGATTTGGGTACATTTATATATTTACAAAAATAATAATAAAATTTTAATTAACTAAACAATTTCTTTTAATTGGAAAATATAATTAGTGACAAAATGTGTTTACCTAAATGAACATTTAGTGCATTATTAAGATATATTAAAACACTTATTTAAATATGTAGTTTTTTTTTTTCTTTTAATAAATAAATTTATCTTTTGGCCAATCAGAGCTAGCCGGCCGCCGTGGCACGCGGGTGCGGGTTAGTGGTACGCGCTGTCGACAAATGGCGCCAGGGGTTTCCCCAGGATTCTAATCAAGGGGGGGGGGGGGTGTCCCAATGGCTCGGGGGGGGGGGGGGGGGGGGCGATGCAAGGCGAGGCTGGATAAAATATAAAACTGTTTCTTTTTTAGTCCACTAGCTAAATTACAGACGTCTATTAACCAAATGCTTTCTTTATATATACACCTGAGAGGTGGTGTTTTCTACTTAATCTGAAAAAAAAAAAAATTTTAATTCATTTTTTCCTTTTTTTTTAGATTCAAGGGGGGGTGTCTAGAAAAACTAGGGGGGGTCTCAACCCCCCCTAGGGGGTTCTAGGGAAATCCCTGGATGGCGCTGCCTATGCACACAAAGTGGAGACAGTGCACTAGGAAATTAAGAGGAAAGTTTTTAGGCTATAGTGGAGTTACGGAAGAGCAGGTCTCAGTTAGGAAGAAAGTTAAGGCCACAGAAAGAGACTGGTGGCTAGACGAAATGCAGACAAAGACGGCTCTGGAAAGCTATAGATTCAACAAAACAGTTATTGCTAAAGAAAGCATTTATGACAATTCTAGGGGAAGCTCATTGTTGTTTGAGGCGAGGACGGGTGTTCTGCGAACCAGAACATACAGAGCGAGGTAACAGGAAATGGATACAGTGTGCACTGCTTGTGGAGAGGAGGACGAGACGGCTGAGCACTTTATAATCTACTGTAAAGGGCTTCACCCTATGCCTACCGAAGACAACATGGATTTAATAAAGTCATTGGGTTTTAAAGACAGTGAAGGGAGAGTGGATTTCAAGACTGTAGAGATTACCAAGCAAAGATTAAGTGAATGGTGGCAGAAAGCGAGGGAAAACTATACTCCGTTTCACCTTCAGTCCGAGCGCAGCGGACGCTAGGAGCCATCCCAGCAATCCAGCGTGGAGAGAGTGTCATGTGACCTTGAGCTCCCTGCGTCGGTCTGCCCAACCGGCAGATCACGCGATTTTCTCCCGGTGCTGGATCGGCTGGGATAGCTTGTGGCGTCCACTGCGCTCGGACTGAAGGTGGAACGGAGTATAGGTATTTTCTTATTAACTGATGGCAAGGGGGTTTTATAGCCCCACTTTCTTTGCAGTGCGGAGTGAATATAGATTTCACATCTAAATATTCTAAGCTTAAATGGTAAAACAAAATGGCTAGGTGCCGTAAGCTACCGCCCGATCCAAAGGGCTCAGCCGCATTCATCCATCCATCCATCCGGAGTCGGACGGACGCGGTAGAGAAGGGTCGCCATCGCTGAAGTTGGCATCGTTACGAAAATGTCAAAACTACAGCTGCGCTTCTTTGGACCTAACGACACACCCACCATGGTGGCGGCGGTGAACTTCGGGGGTGGAAAGATGCAGTTCAGCGATCGGAGGGCAGCCAGGAAAGACCGGACGGAAGAAAACTTTTGGAGAGCACAATGGCAAAAATGGCGGGAGGTCTACCTCGAAAATGTTCAACTGTTGTGACAGAGATTGCAAGGTGAGAGCGCTACCCCATCTTATCAGGACTTCACCTGTGCAATGCGGGATCACGGGTGAGCACCTTTCTTCACGCGATGGGGAGAGAAGCCGAGGACGTCTTCACTAATAGACGCCAGTGGCTGATCTTCCCTCATCTCACGAATACTACCTCTGAAAAAGCGATTCAACCGTCGCAAGAAAGTGGCTAAACCCGGAGAGTGTATGTCACCGAACCTATTATTTAGTTTCATTCTTCAAGTTTTTGACAATAAAGTCTTGTCAACCTTCCATTTTGTGCCGTGTTTCATTGTTGCTGGAGTTGGTACCAGCGGTAACTGGGACCAACTCCAACTGAAACCAGTTGTAACTGGGACCAATTCCAGCTGGGACCAACTCCAACGGACTTCTTCCAAAACCGACGCGCCCCATCGCGGCGAAATACCACGCAGTGCACTCTGGGAACTAGTTGGCCACTCAGTTTCGGTTTCGACTGAGCAGTTTCATCTCATGCTATCACGCCGCGACCGAACGCGCTGCTTGCGTTTTCGATTATCTGACTTTTCACGAACGTACAATACACTCATTCTCGAGCGATACAAAACGAAGACCGGGGCACTTTCCTTGGTTCCCGAAACACCGGATATTGTGCGTGCGTATGCGAATGTAGTAAGTCGTGGCTTAGTCACCTCACCCCACGAGTGCATCTTTGAGCTCAATGTCAGTAATCCCGTCTAGTACCAGTGAACTACAACTGAAATTTGTTCGTCTGGAGCCTTACACGCATTTTGTTTGCCAAACGTCCGCTTCTTGTTACTTCACTGGGCAAAAAGCAAGCCGCATCCTCACAGGGTATCAAAGTTGAGGCCAGCGTCTACGCATGAACTTTTAAGGAAACGCAATAAATTCGACCTCACTACTGCACAAAAGTTACTATGATGTCTTCCTCGTGTGATCATATATCTCCCACTCAAATTTTATGCTGATAGAAGGTTAACTTTTCGCAAACGCTGAGATCGGCTAGCTACGACGGAGGCCCTAACAAGCGTCCCCTACTCCTCGCTTAGCCTTTTTGGACGATCTTTTACTGACGCCCGAGATCTGTGCCGGGAACGGTGTCTGAAATTATCTCGGCATACTCGGTCAGAGAGAAAGCAAACACATAACAAATATCATGGCCATTACCAACCGTCAAATGCGCTCTGAATTCGTTCGAGCACTTGTCTGAAGAATGTCGCACCGTGCGCCGGACGGGCATGAACCCCTACGCGGTGCGCATGGGGGTTCATGCCCGTCCGACGCACTTCCGGCGAACGGTGCGACATTCTTCACACAAGTGCTCGACTTTTGCATTCTTAAAACGGTCTGTATGCGCGAATGTGCCTATATGATTTCAGGATAACTTTATGCGCATACGCAATGTTGAATATTAGTGAAATGCAAGCGGGTGGGGACTTCACTTCGCGCAGTGCTGCGTGTCAGCACAGATAAGAGATAAGAAGTGTGTTAAAATTGAGCTTTTCAATGGCACCTCCGAGTTTTACCTCGCATAATCAGGCACATTAAGAAAAACAGTAATTGCAAAAAGAAATATTTCGTCTATGGACGCACGAAGCAAACAAACTTCCTGATCAACAACACTAATGTAAAGGCGCGAGCTCGATATATGCATAAGTTATTGTTTGCTACAGCTTGTTGATTCGTACACAAGCAAGATCCCCGAGCACCCGAGCTTCGCAGCGTCGAGACTCCCAGCACTGGCTCGTCCACATACCTCGATTGGAGCGCTAACAAGAAGGCTCAAGTACAAAAATACAACAAGCATGTGTTAAGACAAGCTATACATCTCGGGCTTGTGCTAAAGCTTCGAGGTCTGGCCATTTAGGCTAGTTTAGAGGCCACAAATGACGCTCTCGGGACCAGAAAACAATCTCTTGTCGACGTGTCGATCGAAACCGAAACCATGCCACCCTCCTCCCTGGCCAACTAGTTCCCAGAGTGCAATGCGCGCCGTGTTGCATGCAGGGCTTTATGGAAGTAGTCTACTGGGCCCAGTTGGACAACTCCAACTGGGATCAGTTGCAACTGGAAATTGTTCCATAAACCAGTTGCAACTGGGACCAATGGGTCCCATTGAAAATTTTCGCCTGGGGCACACACCACTTGCATCCGCATTATACCTCAAAGTCTCTCCCGAGTCCTGCACCATCGCTCGGCCCCCACGGAAGGTGCCCTTCAATGGCACGGTGGTGGCGCCATCCAGTGGGGGTTCATGCAACCCTTGCATGCGTTACCTAACAGACCTCGAGGCATGTAGCACTGAGGTCTACCCACTATCCTTTCAATCAAAGCCAATCAGAGCTCGGCGTCATTCCGACGTCACTGCAACCATGCAAGAAGCAGACGGCTTGCAATCGGCATAGGTTCCTGGCTCTGATGAATCGACTGGTGCCGTAAGATATAACCCAATAGGGTCACAATGCGGTGACTTGCACACTTCCAAAGTGTGTTTCTTCGTACGTGTTCGCATCAATTCGCACAGAGTGATCTAGCAGCTCAGTGCCGCGCAGCTTTATCCCAGCGAGAGGATGAACATGCTCTTACCTCTTGCAGATGATCCACCTTGAAAAAGAAAACTGGTATGACAGCTTTTGCAGGACGCTCGCCATAATCATGGTTATGACAATCTGCACGCCAAACAGAGCCTAGAAAGGAAGGTGAGGAAAGAAAAAGGTGAAACGTTAGACATTATTCGACTGCAGTTAGGCTTTGCTAAGGGGCACAAAGCTGCAAGACAGACAGGCAAGAACCTTTACACGAGTGTTCCTGTTGGGCGAACCCCGAGCACGTGAATGTGACGAAAACTGTAGGTGTGGAGCAATCCATGAAAAGGAAACAAAGTCTGTTCAAGCAAGCACGGTCGCATAAACGTGTGACAAAATGCCAGAAAAGTGGACGTTCCATAGCTACACAAGAGACAGGAAAAATCTAGAACCAGACTGCTCCCGAATGAGGAACAGCTAAAGAAAGTCGAAACCATTCGTTTTAAAGAAGGCAGGGCTCACAATCGGGCGAACTCGGCCAAGACAGAAAACATGCGAAAGCTGCACAGATAGCAACGTGAATGGACCGAAGATTGTTTGCAGGATATCCGTGGAATGTTACGCAGTTCTTGGAACCACGTGCGTCATAAAGGCTGCTTTACATATTTGCAGTCGAGTACGACTGACCGTGTCATGACCACGAAAATCACGACAACGGGGAGGCGGACCAGTCACGTCTATTACATAGCCCCGAACCACTTCCGACCTGCATCTAGAAGGAAGGTTTTGAAGTATCTGCAAGATCAAATCTACACATCATCTACCAGAAATGATTGCTTATAACACCATCAAAATTGCTTAAAGTAAACGGTGAAGATTATGAACAAAATGTACGCAGACCGGGAAGTGTTGACGGGGCTACCAGATGAACATCAGTAGGTTCTCTCGTAAGTGGTAACACCAGCCAGTCGCCTCGCAGTCAATCCCACTCAATTATATATGTGCAAACCAGCCCTTAGGGTACACTGTACAACCGGGTGACTCGCACAGGCGAGAGTATTCGGGGCAAGGTCGACAGCAACAGGACTGCTGGAACCACACAAAGCCGAGAGGACGCGTAGCCCATAGTCGGCGGCGAGTCGAAAACCCAGAAGACGCTCTGCTTCCAGCATACACTCGTTGACTGCACGTGCAAGCAAGTATCATCGAAGGTGGATAGCTCACGCTGGAGGTGGAGCATCTACCCGGTTCTCGACTCATCGCCGACTATGGTGTCTGATCACGGGTGTCCAGAGGGAGGATTTCGGAGATATCGACGACGAGACGTAACGGTGGCACACTCTTAGGCCGCGGTCACAATGACATCATTCAAAAGACTCTCTGCAGACACTGTCCGATATGCGTTTCTTCTTTGTATGACGTCACGTTGGTCATAGAAAAACTGTCTGCGAATGCGAGCGAACCATACATAAACGTACCGAACGAGCACACCTCAAAGATGCTTGAGGCGTGTGTGCAGATACTTGCGTCATCGTGCCTGCAGCGAATACTGCGTCTTTTGCATGATGCAGGAGCAGAGTGCTTCTTTATGGTTCCTTCTCATGACTGCGGGACTAGGATTCTTAAATCCAAACGATAGACTCGACGGTATGGGTGACAAGCACAGTGGAAGCTCGAAGCCATCGTGTTCGGGAAACCAACACCATTGAATTTCACAGTCGAACGTCACTCTCATTGCCGTCCACGAGGGCAGAACAACAAGAACAAACGACTACGACCCGGCTAAAACTTTATAGTTTCCATTTAAACAATTGTGGTTGCTCCCATCTAAGACAAAATTGCCACCCCTCCCCAGGAAGAGTAGCATCTGCCCCCCTCGAAAAAGTTTTGCGGATGCCTGTGTGTCTGACCCCCAAGCAACAAGCTCGATAGTGCCGCAATTAAATCTGCCAAGGGGCCCTAGACTCGTGAAAAAAAAAGTTGGAGCCAAAAGTTTGCAGAGCGTGGCGACTGGAGTTAGGCGACAAAAGCGTAGCATTATCGTCGCCAAGGACAAAAGGCACACTCCAACAACTTCAGCAACAACTTTGTGTTTGACGAGTCTAGGGTTTCGGGTTGCTCGTCGGGAGTGCCAGAGGTGCATGTAAGGGAGACGCATCTTGCAGAACGGGCACCCACTCTCGAAAGATCACCATCCAAGCAGTTTTAAGTAGACGCCATCATAGGTGGTTCAAAGAAAGGAAGAGTTCAGGGAAACATCCATAAGGTGTTTTGGATTCCTTATCGCATACCTTTGACGCACTGGACCAGACATTTTGGACGGAGACACCATACACTTCAGCAGGGTGCATTCTACAAAAGTTTGTGGCTCAGGACTGCAACACTAAAGGTCTATTCACACGATGCATCTTGTTGGCGAATCTTGTGTCGCGAAACTAGGTTTCAGGAAAGATTCCCCGTCTGAACGTGACCCAAAAGTGGCGCGTCTTCCTCGCTTCTGGAGCAATTTTTCGCTGAAACCTCACCGAGGCCTGTCAATCACCCGAAGGAGAAATGCGGACCCGCCAACGGCCGCTCGACTTTGCTATGACGTCTGACCTTCGAGGAGGAGCGAGCTTTTGGAGGAGTCTGATTTTCGGCCGATTCCGTATCCGAGCTAAAGCCGAAAGAAAATAAACAAACATGGCGAGCAGCAAGCGGAGAAGCGGAGCGTACGGGCGACAAGTCTTGGTCCTACTCGAGTACAGGTGCGTGAACGCCGCCTACAGTACGGGTTGGTGGCGCGGTGCAGATTCATCAATAGTCGTGACGAGTGCAAGCACCGGATATAAACCTAATGACTGGGAATAACTTTCTTTATTAGCGGTGCAAAAATGTCCGAAATGCTTCGAGATCACCTGCCTGTTCTTTGACTTTCCCGGGTTTGGCAGGACTAGTAAATCCAGTGAGCCGAATCTGGCGAAGTTCATTGAGCGGTATTAATAAAACAGACTGTCTCTTCACACTGTGCATACTTCATATCATTTTGATGCGAAATGCTTGGTATTCTCGGTGCAGATGACAAGGTTTGGCGAAATTCTAGTGAGTCAATACGTCACAGGTTTCGCGCCTCAAACTCCACGTGTGAACAGGCCGATTTCGCGAAATCTTGGTTTCGCTAAACTGTGGCGCGTTGAAAATATGCATCGTGTGAATAAGCCTTAAGGGTGCCCTAAAAGCAAGGGCACTCGAAGCATAGTCGAAGACGTGCCGAGGTCTGGGTGAATGCAGCTTTAAGTATGAGCAGGCTGTTTGTTGCTAGCAAGGTTGCATCCTGCAGTGTGCAGCAATGTGTGTCGGTATAGTTCTCGCTGCTTGTCGTTGGGGTTAGCAGTAGCCTTTTTGCAAGAGATCAGTGCTACATCTATAAATATGACATTCTGGATGCAACTGCTCCGCTGCAGAAGGGCTTAGATGACATGGGCCCCAGGATTGAAATATTGTCCGTGCACTGCACTATTCTGTAGGCTGCGACTGTCATATGTTCCTTACGTACAAAGGATGTGGGACCTAGAGTGTTTATGCAGGATTTTCAATATGGGGGAGAGGAGATTTTCAATATGGGGGAGGGATATAGCCCGGGCCCTCTCCCCTGTAAGGGGAGCTCGAGGGGCTATTACAGGCTTGTATACTTTGTGTAAGAAATCCTGAGGGGAGGGGGGTGGAATGGAGGGCTGGTAGCACCAGCGTATTTCACTTAATTTATTTTTAGAGTGAAAATCAAAACTCTAATAACCGCCAGTTGAGTTTTGGGACGCGGCAGGGCAAGCGCGCGTGCAGGCCTCCACAAATTTCGTCGCTACAATCAGGAGAAACAGTAACAGGATATGGAGCTATTTTGAACCGTGACTCCGCGACCCTTCATGGAACGGGCTGTTGCCTTTCTGCGGTGCCGCGGCCCTCCTGAGCAAATAAAGATTACTATTATTATTATTTCCACATGCGTGGAAGATGCTGATCTCGTCAGGTCATCAAGCCGTTGCACAGTTGTTAAACGCAAGTGAGTGAAACATTCGCGGGTCATGTCTACGAGGCAGTCCACACTTTCGGAGCTCGGGGAAACGCACATGGAGGGTCTCGCAGGGGTCACTTACCATGGTTCTCGGAGAAGAATCGTCGCCGTCGTCGCTTTCACGAGTTGCTGCACTTCCACCAAATCACGGAGCGGATAATCGCAAAAACAGACGTCCGGTGCACTGAATCGAGGATCCAATCACACACGCTGTTTAAATTCTCGTCCATGGCACCAGGAACATTTTAAAAGCAGCGACTGCAGCAGCAGACTAACTTGTTGTTTTTTTTTCTTTTTTGGCGAAGGTTTTTTTGCGAATGCGTTCTACTTCTTTCTGATGTCAAGAGTACATCACGTGGTATAAAATGACAATTTTTTAGCGTATATTTTTATTAAAAATAATTTAAAACTGAATGAGGTAGTCGTTTGAAATATAAATAACGGCGAGTGAAATCAACTTTGGTGTAATTTCATTAATATGACTCCCAAAACAAAAACAATCCACCGTACAAACCTTAACCCACCACTACACTGTCCGAAATCAAAACCTATGACGTCATAAGGTTCTTTTAGTCCCAAGAGCGCGGCCATAGCGCGGCGATAGCAGCCGACGTAATCTGCGATATCATGAAACGTGTGTAGCATAGACAGGAATAAACACTCAGCTAATTCCTCCCGTAGTTTAGTGCGTAAACAAACGCTTTGCTTCGTAGCTAAAGCCTAACCAGCAGCGGGTGTCCAAAGAGCGACCTTCCGGCGAAGCTTTCGCTGCAGGAATCGTGCAAAATGAACACCACCGGCTCCACGCGATCGCTGGTGCTGCACTCGTACAAGACGCTGCGCCGGACCATCGACCAAGTATTTCAGGGTGACACGGACACGATACGGGCCGCCAAGATCCAAGTCAGGCAGGAATTCGCTAAGAACGCTTTCGAGCCGGACTCCGCCAAGATCCAAGAGCTGCTGAAGGTCGCCGAAGAGGTGGACTTCGTGCTGCGCCGTGACGTTGTGCAAGCCGTCCGCAATGAAGAGGGTCGCTACGAACTGCAGCTGAAGCCTCATCACTTACAGGACAACGCCAGCGTAGCACACCCGACGGAGAAGCCCAAGTGAGGCTCGCAGTACCGATCAAGTTGGTAGTGCGATTTAATTGTAAATACAGAGTAAAATTAAGGAAGCTATCATAAGGTCTCAAAAGACAGGTCAACTTCTTGCCCTATAAAAATTGTGTGTGATTTCTTTCTTTAAATAAAAAATGAAAGCCCTGTAACGCCGGTTAGAGCGCAGGGGTGCTATGTTGCGCTTTTTGGACCCCCAGGAGACTAGGGAGAAGGAAGTGACGTCAACGACACAGCAAACGCAGATTGGATGTTGACAGAAGAAAACGCGATCAACACCCAATCTGCGTTTGCTGTGTCGTTGACGTCACTTCCTTCTCCCTAGTCTCCTGGGAGTCCAAAAAGCGCAACATAGCACCCCAGCTCTTGAGGAAGATGGAAGTGTACTGAGGGAGGTGCGACTCCTTGAGGTCACGTGACCTAAGGGGGCTCGCGTGACGTCAGGGGGGTCACGTGACCTCAGTGGGGTCACGTGGCCTCAGGGAGTCACGTGGCCTCAGGGGGTAACGTGACCTCAGTGTTGACCTCGGGGGTCACGTGACCTTGCGGTTACGCCGACGCCAACGCCGACGCCGCTCAAGCCGGAAACGGGCCCCTAAGAGCTGCGCTCTAAAAGTAAGTTAGAGCACAGCAACTGGACAATACCTAATTAGCTTCTGTCATTATCCTATTAATCAATCTTTATGTGCACATAGGAAGAGTGCACAGCTGACAGAAAGGTCATGAAACCTTTATACCCGAGTCCCACTAGAGCGACATACAGAAACAAAAGACAAAGACAAGCCTCAAACCAGAGTCTTTCGCGATTTGAGACGCTTTGTAGAGTAACGGAGGCTATGCTCAAACACAAGCATCATGCACGCGAGGGTATCTTTGGCAGGCTTGCAATCGCTCGTGCTTACTTCACGAGCACCGAACGACTAAACGCCTGCCAAAGGTACTGTAGCGGCAAGGTAATCCGAGCCGACGAGAAGACGACGAGATGGCCAACTAGGAAAATCAGAGGCGCGAGACAGGAGCTCGAGCAAAGCAGAACGACTCCGGATTTTGACGGTGACAGACACCCACCTATCTGTCACGCAATAAAGGATCCTACTACTAGGGATGCCGCAAACTTTTTTCGAATCGAAGTTTCGATGATCGAATCAAGCGGTTCGAAAGGATCGAAAGATTTCGATTTTTCGAATTGTCTATATCGTAAAATTCGACGGAGGTCGAATTTTCGAACTTGTTAAGCTAAGAAGTTCGACGCTTTTCGAACCGTCGAACTTATTACGCTAAAACATTCTATCTTTTTCGAACTTTCGAACTTATTGCGCTGCAAGGTTCGATGC
Organism: Ixodes scapularis; assembly: GCF_016920785.2. NCBI lineage: Eukaryota > Metazoa > Arthropoda > Arachnida > Ixodida > Ixodidae > Ixodes > Ixodes scapularis. The sequence goes on along the minus strand of NW_024609835.1, from coordinate 158,279,378 downwards.
TTGTCGAACTTTCGAACTTGACTGACCAAAAAATTCGATGAATTTCGAACTTTCAAACTTATTTATCAAGAGAATTCGAAAAGTTTTGAACTTTCGAATTCTGAAAAGTCAGAAGTTCGACGAACTTCGAACTTTTAGGGTAAAAGTTCGACGTTCGTCGAACTTCGAAAGACCGGCAGACGGTTTCATTTGATTTCAAGTAGTGGGGTACATTCGTAATTTCTTTTTCTCGAACTTTTACACGTGGTGCTGCGTTCCTTACGAAAGACAATGTCGTTTATTTCAATGTTCTGGCATGCTTAGGTTTAAAGAAATAAATCCCCGAAGGGGCGAGGAAGGACGACGGGTTTTTGACGATTGTCGTTTGTGCCAGATTTGAAGCACGCTGCAGCCGGAGCTATTTATGGTAGATATGTTATACTTTTTTAAGAATGATTTACGTATAGCCTAGGTAAGTGCCGTCTTAAGATGTGATTATTGTTATTCAACGTGAGTTTCGAAGAAATGTCCAAACATGTATCTGCATGCAATTATGACCTAAACTTAATATTTATTTTCGTCTAAGTTGTTTGAGGTATCGCATTTAAATTAACACCACAGACAGTACATATGATTGCCATCTGCAGAATACGAAATAATATATTTGTTGTTTTTTCACGTTGAGGAATAAATTAACTCATGGGAGAAGATTTCTAATAGTGTTCAAGTTCAGCACGTCATTAAAAGAAAACTTTTTTTTTTTCGCTTCACGTTCCTGGGACGTGTTTCTTTTAGCCTGTACACATTTTGGTAAAAGAAACTTGTTTCGAAGTTCTGAACCTCTGAATATGCAAGAATAGAACACTTCCGACGAATTCTTGATAGTTTTTTTTTTTTCTCTTGCTTTTTATTCCCGCATTTATTCTTTTTTTTTTTTGTTACTATCGGCACAGGTGTTTAGGTCGAAAAGACAGCTTTGAACTTCCGAACCACTAAGCATGTGACGAGCAGTGCCTTCTGACAACGAGTTTCTAACAATGACAATCTACGCAACCTTTTATGCAGTGAAGAGCGACACTAGCTATACATATGCATAAATAATTTCAGATTAAAATAAGCTCGACCACGCCCTCTTTCCCCGTATTGTTTTCTTTAACAGTCCAAAATACCTGCAAGGGGGAGAAGGAAACTGAAGCCCCTTCCCCGCGCTACCCTCTTTCCCCCCGTTTTTCCTTTTCCGACGCCACTTGTATGGTAGCACGCTCCTCGACCTCGAGTTGTGTCGGCTTTTGTGCTTTTTGCGAGGCGATTCCTCCGTCCCATAAAATAAACCTCCAGGACAATTATAAACTTCACCGGATCGGATTACTACCAGTGTGCAAGGGGTGGCGAGCTAGTTTGCCAGGTCGCTTCAAGGTTTTTCTGAGCCTCAACCTCCTGCTCGCCCCTGGCCGTTTCGAACTGGATGAGTCTCGTAAAACAGTGTGTTCGTGCAATCACTACTGCGTGATGCAGGTTAAAGACCCCCCCGGGGCTGGCGGTCACAATTCTGCACTGGCAAATATTCCAGCACATCCGGGACACTCGTCGCCTCCTTTAATTGCGTGACCAACTTCGCAGAATCTAGATATCACACCCTAACTTTTCTAAACTTGATTTTGTGAAAACCAGTGAGTCGTGAAAACGTTATTTGAAACTGAAACTGTGGAAAAACTTGAAAATCGGACTTTGAACTTTGAAAACTTGAATTAAAAAAAAATTCAAAATCTTCAAATTTTTTTTTTTTTTTTTTTTTAAATTTAGCGTTAAAAGAGAATCGAAACCTTTGAACTTTTCGAACTTTATGCAAAAAGAAATTCGAAATCTTCGAATTGTTCGAACTTCATGTCTATAAAAATTCGAAGCGTTCGAAGTTTTCGAATTTGTTTTTCAAAGAATTTCGAAATCTTCGAATTTATCGAACCTGAAGTAAAAAAATATTCGAAATATTCGAATTCGAAATTTTAGAAACCGTGAAAGCCTCGAAATTTTGGAATTCGAAACTCCGCTGTGGTCAAAAGTTGCGAATTTTTCGAAATCGAACCTCGGTCGGTACGAAAATATCAAAAGTTTTCGAAATCGAACCTCAGTTCGCTTCGCAAATATCGAAACCTTTCGAAATCGAACTTAGGGTGTTTCGCGACATCCCTACCTACAACTGGTGACCCGGTCACAGGAACTACCGTCTGCACTACGATGAGTAACGAAGAGTCAAGTGGACAACTGCCAAACCCAGCCTTCACTGCTGGTGAGCCGAACCTCGCTGCACTTGGATCGCTACCTACCTTTGGCGTTGCGTCGATGACCCTTAAGCTTCCCGAATTCTGGCCGGCAGACTCGGAATTATGGTTTATTCATATTGAAGCCCTTCTTCGAGCGAACAGGATAACAACTCAAAAGTTCAAGTACGACTATGTTGTCGCAGCCCTGCCACAAGCCACCGCAGCAATCGTTCAGGACGCCCTCTGCGCACCTCCCCAGGATGTCCCTTATGACACTCTCAAGACAGAGCTCATCCGCCGTACAACAGCTTCCAAGCAACGCAGACTACAACAACTCCTCACAAGTGAAGAGCTGGGAGACCGTAAGCCGTCCGAATTGCTACATAAAATGCAACAGCTCCTAGCAGATAAGGCGGACACATTAGACCTCTCCATTTTTAGAGAACTATTCCTACACCGCCTTCCACATCAGGTCAGAATGATTTTGTCTACGGCGAGTGATTGCACTCTTGATGCTCTTGCTAGAATGGCGGACAAAATTATGGAAGTTGGGACGCCTGCTGTGTTTGCCACACATCGGAGTTCATCTCCCACGCCTCCTTCGTATTACTCTGAAGTGGCTGCGCTGAGTGAAGCAGTTCATCGACTCTGCGCCAGGGTTGAACAACTCTCCATTGAAGTATCCGTTCTGCGACGATCAGAACGTTCCCCGTCAAGACGCCGACAGCGTTCATCATCCAACGGCCGTCGCAGTACTCGATCTCAGTCAGCCTCGCCTCCAGCTGATCAGCTCTGCTGGGATCACTGGAAATTCGGCGAGCGGGCTAACAACTGCGTGCAGCCTTGCTCTTACACAGGAAACTACAGGACCACTCACTGACGACGGCAAGTGTGGTGGATTCGCAGGCGAGCCGTCTTTTCTACGTTACCGAGAAGAAAACAAAACAGCGTTTTCTCATCGACACGGGTGCTGAAGTCCTCCAACACCCGAGGATCGCCGCAACCGGCTCGGCTTCACACCCTTAAGAGCGGTAAACGGCTCGCCAATCACAACTTATGGAGAGAAGTCCCTAACTCTCGATCTTGGTCTTCGTCGGACATTCCGGTGGATATTTCTGGTTGCTGACGTTCGGCATCCAATCATCGGAGCCGACTTCCTCCGTTTCTTCAATCTTATGGTGGACATGAGGAGCCAACAACTCCTGGATGCTGAAACGCACCTACGCGTCCAAGGTATTGCATCCAGTTCACCAGCTCTCAGTCCGACGATTCTCAATCCGATCTTCGAGCCGACATGGGCTAAGCTCTTAACAGAATTTCCATCCTTGACTACTCGTTGCACCGCAGACACTCCCATCTAACACCAGGTGACGCACACCATAACGACAGCCGGACAACCCGTGTTTGCTCGTCCACGCCGCCTCGCACCTGAGCGTCTAAAAGCTGCAAAGCAAGAGTTCGAGCATATGCTGAGCTCGGACTTGTTCGACCATCGTCCAGTAACTGGTCATCTCCTCTGCACATGGTGCCAAAAAAAAATGAAAGCCGCTTACAACTCCCTGTAACGCCGAATTAGAGCGCAGCTCTTGAGGAGGAGGAGGGAAGGGCACTGGGGGGGGGTTAAACTAACCAGGGGGGGGTCACGTTACCTTGGGGGTCACGTGACCCCCAATGCCGATGATGTCATCACTGACGTCACTGATGACGTCATCAGTGACGATGACGATGCGGGTACCGATGACGTCATTAGTGACGTCACTGATGACTTCACCAGTGATGATGACGATGACGATGCGAATGTCGGTGACGTCATCAGTGACGTCGCTGATGACGTCATCAGTGATGATGACGATGACGATGCGGATGCCGGTGACGACATCAGTGACGTCACTGATGACGTCATCAGTGATGATGACGATGACAATGCGGATGTCGGTGACGTCATCAGTGATGATGACGATGACGATGTGGATGCCGGTGACGTCATCAGTGATGATGACGATGACGATGTGGATGCCGGTGACGTCATCAGTGATGATGACGATGACGATGTGGATGCCGGTGACGTCATCAGTGATGATGACGATGACGATGCGGATGCCGGTGACGTCATCAGTGATGATGACGATGACGATGTGGATGCCGGTGACGTCATCAGTGATGATGACGATGACGATGTGGATGCCGGTGACGTCATCAGTGATGATGACGATGACGATGCGGATGCCGGTGACGTCATCAGTGATGACGATGACGATGTGGATGCCGGTGACGTCATCAGTGATGATGACGATGACGATGTGGATGCCGGTGACGTCATCAGTGATGATGACGATGACGATGTGGATGCCGGTGACGTCATCAGTGACGATGACGTCATCGGGGGGTCACGCGACATCGGCGGGGGTCACGTGACCTCGAGGAGGGGGCCACGTGACCTCAGGGGAGTCACGTGACTTCGGGGGGTCACGTGACCCCCCACGAGGTCACGTGACCTTGGTGGGGGGCTCGCGCGGTGCATTATGGGACATTTCCCATGATGCACCGCGCGGTTACGCCGACGCCGACGGCGACGCCGACGCCGACGGCGACGCCGCTCAAGCCGGAAACGGGCCCCTAAGAGCTGCGCTCTAAAAAGAATAGTGACTGGAGACCTTGCGGGGACTATCGGGCTCTAAACAACATCACCGTGCCCGATCGATACCCTATACCTCACATTCAAGATTTCACTAGCACCATTGAAGGATCCACCGTTTTTTCAAAACTCGACCTTGTACGAGCATACCACCAGATTCCCGTAGAACCGGCCGACATCCCGAAGACTGCCGTAGTAACACCTTTCGGCATGTTCGAATACCTACGCATGCCATTCAATCTTCGAAACGCGGCCCAAACATTTCAACGGTTTATGGACCAACTGCTCCGAGGACTGACCTTCTGCTTCGCCTACATCGACGATATTCTAATCTTTAGCCCAAACAAGGAGCTCCATGAAGAACACTTGCGCCAAATTTTTGCTCGACTGGACGAATATGGAATTACAATCAACGCCACAAAATGTGAACTGGGAGTATCTGAGCTGGATTTTCTTGGACATCACCTGGACCAACATGGTATTCATCCGCTCAGGTCTCAAGTTCAGGCAATTGAAAACTATCCTCCTCCGACTTCGGTGCGGAAACTTCGTGAGTTCCTAGGCCTCGTCAATTTTTATAGGCGATTTATTCCACACTGCGCCGCAATTCTCCAACCACTAAACTCACTTCTCCGTGGCTCTAAGAGGAAGAATGATAAAATTCTGTGGAATGACGCCGCCGAAATTGCGTTCACTCGCATCAAAAAAGAACTTTCGAAGGTTACTCTGCTATCTTATCCTAAGTGTGACGCTCCAACTTCACTTATGGTAGACGCTTCCGATACCGCTGTGGGAGTGGTGCTCCAACAATTCGTTGATGAACATTGGCGACCAGTTGCTTTCTTTTCGAAGACATTATCACAAACTGAAACACGTTATAGTACATTTGGCCGTGAGCTCCTTGGTATCTACCTTGCTATCAAACATTTCCATCACTTTCTGGAAGGTCGAGATTTTTTTATTCTTACCGACCACAAGCCTTTGACATACGCCTTAACATCTAGCAGCACGTCGTATAAAGCACGTGAGATCCGACAAATGGCCTATATTTTAGAATTTACGCATGACATACGTTTCGTAAGAGGCCAACAAAACACAGTGGCCGATGCCCTTTCAAGAATTGCGATAAACACCTACACACCTGAGAGACACTCCATCGACTTTACAGCTCTTGCTATGGCGCAGAAGAAGGATGCGGAACTGAGGCAACTTCAGGAATCCTCGTCTCTAGTGCTTGAAGAGGTGTTTCTGCCATATTGCCCACAACCCCTGATCTGTGATGTCTCTGGTCCCGCTCCTCGACTTTACCTAACACCTGCATTCCGTCGGGTAGCTTTTGATGCCCTTCACACGCTCTCTCATCCAGGCATCAAGGCAACACAACGCCTCATCTCAACGCGCTACGTGTGGCCGAAGATGAATGCAGATGTCAGACGCTGGGCATGAACATGCTTGAGCTGCCAACGTTTCAAGATTGGCCGTCACACCGTCACACCATTGGCTGCATTCACACCCCCAGACGACCGATTTGACCATGTGCACCTCGATTTAGTCGGTACCCTTCCATCTTCTGGAGGTTGTCGATATATTTTTACTTGCATTGATCGTTTCACACGATGGCCCGAAGTTATGCCTATCCCGGATATCACCGCAGAAACTGTCACCCAAGCGTTCTTGTCCACTTGGGTTAGTCGTTACGGAGTACCGTCGACTTTCACAACTGATCAGGGCAGACAGTTCCAGTCGACTGTCTTCCACAACTTATCAAAACTCCTAGGCATTCACCACATTCACACAACTGCCTACCACCCGGAAGCCAATGGAATTCTGGAAAGATTTCACCGACAGTTAAAGGTTTTTCTGAAGGCGACCGATTCATCATCGACTTGGTCAGAGAGCCTTCCTCTTATTATGCTTGGACTTCGCACAGCGACCAAGGCTGATCTTGCGTGCAGTGCTGCCGAGCTTGTTTATGGGACTACTCTGTGATTACCAGGGTATTTCTTTTGTTCTTCTGCACAGACAACAATGCCCGATCCTCTTGATTACTCATACAGTCTTCGTGCAGCGATGCAGGCGATTAAGCCATGTAGCCCAAGAGAACAATGTCAACCCCGTGTATTCGTCAGCCCCTAGCTAGAAACCTCCTCGCATGTCTTTGTACGTCGGGATGGTGTACGCAAACCTTTACGACATCCATATGACGGCCCTTTCAAGATTCTTCACCGTGGTCCAAAGCATTTTACTCTTGACATTAAAAACAAAGAGGTGGTCGTTTCCTTGGACTGTCTTAAACCAGCTTACATTGATGAAGCCATCCCAAAACGCCCGAGCTCAAATATCACAAGTTCAACGTCAAGCAGTTCCCCTTCCGCTGTTCCCAAGCATGCCCAACGAACTGTTCGTTTTGATCTCGGAAACGCTCCAGGCCTGCCATCATGACACGCACCTACAATTGATATCGCTCGAGGCCCCTCTGAGGGGCCTCAACGCTAGGGGGGGAACCCTGTAGCGGCAAGGTAATCCGAGCCGACGAGAAGACGACGAGATGGCCAACTAGGAAAATCAGAGGCGCGAGACAGGAGCTCGAGCAAAGCAGAACGACTCCGGATTTTGACGGTGACAGACACCCACCTATCTGTCACGCAATAAAGGATCCTACAGTACCATCACGAGCATGCTGCATGGGTTTGAGGCTTGTCGCTGTCTTTTGTCTCTGTCTGTCGCTCTAGTGGGACGCGGGCATTATGCTGAAGCACCTGCAAGCCAACTCCGCATGAGCAAATTAATAAGTTAGTAGACACAAAACAGACAAACACAACAATTTGACGTATTCAGACACGGAAAAACAAACAAGACATGACAGATAAAACATGGCTCGGGGACTAGCGAATTAAGGCTGGCCCACACATTTCTGCTTAGTGCACTGTGCCACACAGACTTTAGAGTGTACAGAGGGCGCGCGACACGCTTCGGCTGAAGCCACGGAGCTTGTCACCAGATCCAGTCAAGGGTGGGCAAACGTGTCCCCTCGAAGACAAGTATGCACCCACTGCTGAAGGGAAATGGGAAGCCTCGTGTTGCCAAGGTTCGGCTATAGATGCGCAACATTGACGCTAAATATGGGGCGACCAGAGGCAACAGCGAGTAGGTGGATTCACGGCACTGTGCGGTGGTGACTCGGACAGTGCCAGCCAATCAACAGAAGCCGCGCCTCATAGTCCACTGACTGATCCCGACTGACCAGCATACGAGTCGCACAGCGCTGAACCCCCTCAAGCCTCTCCATATGTGCTGCACCTGGTGGGGGCTCCAGAGAGTAGTAGTATTCTAGTTGAAGTACTAATGCACTGTACAGTGCCTTCAGGCAGGGCTGGGCAGTGATACTCCAAAAAGTATTCGGAAATAGAAATACTGAGATACTACATGTGCTTTAAAGCCAAAGTACAGATACTGAGATACATTTGTCTTTTATGCAACCGGATCTCCCTGAGATACTTCCGCAATAACGGCGAAAAAGTATTCCAGAATACAGATACTCGTAGAAATACATTTGTTCCCGAACGGTGCTACGTGGAGAGGGTGCACTTCGTGGCGAATGCAAAAGGTAATTTATGCTTGTACTCCTCTTTTTGTGATTGCCTGAAGCTGAGCAGGTTGGTTATTCATAGTTGTAGGATATGCCAGCTGAACGAAGGAAGAAATAAGCAAGACAGAGAGAGTCACACGAAACAAATATATGCACTCCGCTGGTGCGTGCATTTTTTGTGCCATTTTATGCATTGCCCATTACCTCAAACTCTTTATCTATCATTAATTCCGCTAAAAAAAACATGCCACCCCCGTTACACCACATAGTTATAGAACGGTAAAGACTGCGTGCCATGCTTGACAAAAGGCGTCTGCCCAAAATGAACCCTGTTTTGCAGTAAGCGAGCATCTCAAACTGCCACATTATAAGCTTCTGAGTCACCCATAGTGTAGGGAGATTAGACAACAGGGCCATAATTTTTTTCCACTCGACACCTTTACAGCGTTTGCTTCGCTAAATTGGAAAGAGTGGAGGGCTTTGTGAGAGGAGCTGATTTTGTTATTCTTGCAAGTAACCTTCTTTAAACCCCAACTTTTGTTTTCATTGTTGGTGACTGAGATTGATCATGTTATAGGGCAGGTTCATATTATAAATTCCGAAGCAAGTTGCGCCAAACAGATGTTTTTATCCTTTAAATTTATCTTAAAAAGGGCAACAAATGTAACGAGATGGCTGAGTCGGGCAAAGTATCGCAATACATTGTAAATGTATTTCACTACTACTGATATACAAATACATTTTACAAATGTATCTCGATGCAGAGATACAGATACTCAAAAGTATCTCTAAGGAACTATTGCGATACATTTGTATCGCGATACTGCCCAGCCCTGCCTTCAGAGCAGGGCTGGGTAGAGATACTCCAAAATGTATTTGAGAATACGAATACTGAGATACAGATGTTTTAAGGCCCAAATACACATGCTGGGATACATTTGTCTTTTATGCAACGGGATATCCCTGAAATACTTCTGCAGAAACGGTGAAAAAGTATTCCAAAATACAGATACAGATGCTTAAAGAAATAAATCTGTTCCCGAACAGTACCACGTGTTGAGGGTGCAGTTCATGTTGAATGTGAATGGTAATTTATGCTTGTGCTCCTCTTTTTGTGCCATTTAATGCACTACCCCTTAAACTTTTTATTTATCATTAACGCCGCTAAAAAAACATGTCACCTCCGTTGAACCACATCGTTACAGAACATTAAAGACTGAAGGCCATGCTTGAGATGGTACGCAGTCTTTAACGCAGTCTGCCCGAAATGAACCCCGTTTTGCTGTGAGGGCGCATCTCAGATTGTTGTCTTGTATGCTTCCGAGTCGCCCGTAGTGTGGGGAGATTCGACGACAGTGCCGTGCTTTTTCTCCACTCAACTTCTTTACAGCGTTCGCTCTGCTAAATCGGAAAGAGTGGAAGGCTTTGTGAGAGGAGCTGATTTTGTTATTCTTTCCCGTAACCTTTTTCAAACCACACTTTTTCTTTTATGTTGGTGAATGAGTTGGATCATGTTATAGAGCGGGTTCATATTATAAATTCTAAAGCAACTCGATCCAAACTAATGTTTTTATCTTTTACATTTATCGTAAAAAACGGCGACAAATGTAACGAGATACCCAAGTCAGGCAAAGTATTGCGATACAAGCTATACATTGTAAATGTATTTCACTACTGAGATACAAATATATTTTTCAATTGTATCTCGATACAGAGATACAAATACTCGAAAGTATCTCCAAGGTACTATCGCGATACATTTGTATCGCGATACTGCTCGGCCCTGCTTCAGGGTAACCCATCCAAAACGCCAAGAGAATCTGGACGCAAAGCCCAGTAAACTGCAAGCCTTACCAACGACCCTAGCCACATAATGACAAAAATCGAAAGTTGGCTTGAAAGAAACGCCTAGGTTTTTGAGCACCCGTACAGGTGGAACAAGAGTACCTCCAAAGAAAAAGTGAGGAGGATCAACGTTCCTATAGTCAAGCCAAGCCGCATCACGGCGCACTCGCCATGGCTGAGACAGATTATTACTTGTGGACCACAGAGCCACCTTGTCCAGGCAAGCCTGCAGGATGGCAATGTCGACGGCAGAGCGAACACTCATAACCAACGTAGTGTCATCTGCATAGTGGATTGCAAGTCTGACCGGGGAATCTCCCGGACATACAGATTAAAAAGCATTGGACATAATACTGATCCTGGAAAAAAAAAGTGAAAGCAGTTTACAACTCCCTGTAACACTGAATTAGAGCGCAGCTCTTGAGGAGGAGGAAGGAAGGGTACTGGGGGGGGGTCACGTGACCTTGGGGGGTCACGTGACGATGCCTATGATGTCATCAGTTACGTTACTGATGACGTCATCAGTGACGATGACGATGCGGACTCCGATGACGTCATCAGCGATGATGACGATGACGATGCGGATGTCGGTGACGTCATCAGTGACGTCACTGATGACGTCATCCGTGATGATGACAATGCGGATGCCGGTGACGTCATCAGTGACGATGACGTCATCGGGGAGGTCACGTGACCTCGGGGGGGGTGTCACGTGACTTCGGGCGGGGGGGGGGGGGGGGGTCACCTTGGGGGGTCACGTGACCTTGGTTAAGCCGACGCCGGCGCCGCTCAAGCCGGGAACGGGCCCCTAAGAGCTGCGCTCTAAAAACTCAAAGAAGCGGTGAAAGTGTGAGACACTGAGCCCCCCTATGCCACTCTAAAACTGCGACCGATAAGGAGAGCAGTAACCCAGTGCAATAGACCCCACAGCCAAAGAGTTCCTGATGAGACAGGCATGATCCAGCGTGTCGAAAGCTTTGCGGAAGTCTAACTTGACAACTTCGGTGAGGGCAAGACAATCAATGTGACTGCTTATGTAATGGGAAATGGTGGCCAGGGCAGTCTCGCAGCAGTGGGAGTGCCGGAACCCGTGCTGCGACGAAGGCAGCAGTTGGAGACAATCCAGGTGAGAGAGTAGGTGCTTGTTGACCATGCGGTGTAGGGTACCGCACAGAAGTCACAGACACTGGACAATAGCTGGTTAGGTCGCTGGGTGACTTGCCTTCTTCTGAAAACCAGAGTGTCCAGTACCTGTGGCCAGCAATCGGGGAGGACAGAGTTGTCCAGGGGAGACTGATAAATGGCATTAAGGGACGGGAGAACGTAAGGTTGCGATCATCTTGAGTAGGATGGGAGGGACACTGTTGGGACCAGCTGAGCAGGATAATTTGGTACGACGAAGGGCCTTCTCCAGGTCACAGAGAGCGAGACAAATAGATTAGAGGACATCAGGGTTAGGAGGAAAATCAATTCTGATGCCGTGGCCACAAAGTAAAGCAGGAGCAGAGGCAGGTGAGAAAACCGAAGCAAACTGGCTGCCAAACATGTTGGCGATCTCCCCAGGGAGGGTGACAATCTTGCCATTTGGTGTAAAGGATGGGTCATGTCGAGTAGTTTGATGCTGACTGACAAGACCAAACAACTTTCGATTCCTTGCACTCGTGGAGAATGACAGACTTGGCAAATGCAACCTTGGCAGCATGCAGGACAGCCATAAGGGAACACTGAAGTGCCTTAGCCTGCGCGAGTGTCGCGGCACACTGCAGACGGACAGCATACTGAAAAGAGTCTCCTTCTGACGAGCAGCACAAACGTGACCCTCTGTGATCCAAGGAGCATGAGCTTGTCCCCTTCAAGTAGAAACACAAGGCATACACTCCAACTGAATTGCATCTGCCAAATTGCACCAGAGGTCCATGTTAGCAAAACGCTTGTCGACCATTGTGGTCATGCACCATGGGGCTAGGTGAGCGAGTTTGGCCATGTGATCTTGATCTGTCTGGTGAACTTTTATATCACACGAGCGAAGTGACCTCTGCGAGGTAGAACCAGAGCATAAGTGAACTCAGTGGCCAGGTGATCACTCCCAGAGAGACCAGAGTACACATCGCACGAAAGACTTTAGGATGGGTGTGACACAAATGCAAGGTTGACGAAACTGGAGTTTGGGATGTAGGTGGGAGAGTGGCAGATCTGGGAAAGTTTCGATGTTGACACCAGGCACAATAGACCGCCGTCAGCTGCATGGAAGGGGATGAGAGCGTCATAACTCCACCAATCAATGTGGCTGTTAGTCTTCAAACAGAAACACCTCCTAAAAAGACTTCATAAGCGCCTTCGTGATAGACGCATCGAGTAGCTCGTTGACAGGAACCCGGGTGGACGTCGGACAATAGGCAGACGGGAAGAGAGCAACCCTTCGGGTGATGAAGTTCCAGAAAAATATTGCTCCTAACTCCGGGTGCTCGAGGTCGTCCCTTCCGACGGCTGGGAGATTGTACGGCACGGCGATCAGCATACCACCACCGTGAGAGAGACGGTGGTGCCGATGAATTGTGACGAGGGCCTGGCCGCAAGCTCGGCGTCATGAACAGTCGTCCAACCACATCTCCGTGAGAAGGAACGCAGTACTACTATTGGGGAGAGCCAACGAGACAAGTTTGAGATCAGTTAGTTTGTCCTTCACACTATGGCAATTGGCCTACCAGAACAAAACAGACTTGCTGAAGTGGTTGCTTGCAGTGGGGTTACGAGTGCGAGAGGGTCATTGCCGAGTGTCCTCCAGGGCACACTGGGGTGTCCCAGACCAAGGAGGCGGGATGTCACCATCGGCTCCGGCTAAAGAAACGAGCGCCTCATCAAACCGCAACAACCGACATACGCCGCAAAACTAGGGTTCGGTTGAAGAGGAGAGGCGCCGATATGACCCGAGTGATGGGAGCTTGCACTTACAGCAATGCCACCTTTCACACGGGTCATGCTATAATGCTGGTACGGTATCAATGACACTCTGAGCAGTGGGGACAGGTGGGGCCGGGATCAGAACTTCGTGCAAGTTCCCCAGCAAGCAAAAGGAGCCAAACAGCCTTGTACGCCTAGCCACCGAACCGGTGTGGGTGGGAGGCAGTGATTGGAGAGATACGGGCGTCCAGGGCAGTTTGGTATGCAGTTGTTGCGTTGGTCAGGTGCCACGGGAGTTCATAATAGACTCCGTTCAGAAAGAACGAGTGACCGATTGCACCCTCTGGATCAAGCATTAGCAAGGCCAACCACCTGGGCAACCTTCCCCACCGCGCCGCTACCTACAGTCACCCGTGACCAAGGGACCGAGCGGGTCCCGAAACGTCGGGTCTGTGCATTTTTAACAAAACTTTGGTTAGAGTCTGCAAAAACTATGTCAGCATGTATACCAGTTTGGCGGTGCTTTGAAGCTCAATAAAATCCATCTAGCACTTCAATGTTTGCAAGTTTAATGCCATCTCCCAAAACACTCATCGAACAGACGACCAGCTGGTTTACTTACACGGTCGAGTGCGTCGTCTGCCTGTTGAGTTTATCAGGAGATGGTGCCACAAGTTACAAGCGTTGCGTCCGCGCTTGTTGCATCGACTCGTCCGCCACCGACCCTGGCAAGTTTGGTCCAATTTTCCGCAGGATAGGAACTACCGTAAAATCCTGAAATAGCGCCCACACTCGATAGATCGCCCACTCCGCTTTTATGTTCGAACACGTGTTTCCCTCGAATACTGATAGTTCGCCCACCTTCCAAAAATAGCGATGCCCGAAGGTTGAGAAAGGTGCCGGAGGGTAGGGGAGAAGGTTTGGAAAGCCTAGGATTCCCTTCACAAAAAGAAGAGGCCACACACAATAAGGGAGATAAGATAACGGAAGGAACCCGGAAAGCGGTCAAGGTCACTTATTGAATGACATCAGTAAAGCGTTGATGGTCACTTAGTGGTTGTCTTCAGGTCGCCCGAGAATCCCAGAAAATCTTTCGACCAGCAAGCTGTGAAGACGTTTCTTGTGTATACTCGGGATGAGGTCCAGCTATACCATCCAGAAGAAAGTGGAAGTCGTGGGATGGCACCGCAAGAACGGAGCTAACGTGAGCAAGACTGCGCGCCATTTCGAAGTTGACCGGAAGCGTGTACGGGAATGGAATACGAGCTACCAAGTACTTCTACAACAATGCCATGGAACGAACAAGTTGAAGAGAGCAATAGGTAGGGGACGACCCGTTTTTAGTGAAGAAATCGACGACGCACTGATGGACTTCCTGGAGACAGAGATCCACCGGTCGAGCAGTCAGCAATCGCCTGCTTCAAGAGCATGCGCGGAAACTGGCAGAACAGATGGGCCTAGGAAACTTCCAAGCGTCATGCCAGTACATAGCTAACTGGAAGAAGCGATTTAATGTGTCTATGCGGGTGGGGACCAACGAAAGTCAGAAGCTGCCTGCCGACTACGTTGAAGCAATTACGGTGTTCCGAAAGGCTGTGTCAACTCTGCGCCTGGAGCACAACTACTCGGACTACAACATAGCCAACATGGATCAGACTATGGTCCGGATGGATTGCCCTGCTGCGAGAACCAACAATGCTGTCGGCGAGTCGAGTATTCGCATCGCCAATACCGGCTGTGCTCGGCGACGGATGACGGTGGCCTTGTGCGCGACGGCAGCGGGCATCAAGCTACCTGCTTTGATCGTACTGAAGGAGCCAACCGGCCGGATTCCCCCCAGAGTACTCTTTTCTCTAAGGATTCCAGGTATGTTGTAATTAATCACCATTCAGGGTATAAATGTCGAAACAAAGCCTTAGAAATACGTAAAAATAAGGCTGACAGCATTTTTTTTTTTAAATAGAGCGACTGTTGCGTCATCTATTGACAAAACGCCACAGCCCGTTTTGTTTTGTATCGCCCCATTTCCGAAAGATTGCGTAGCCGTTCTGGCCGGTGCCATCTTGAGCGCACGAGCAGTTGGCGCGTGACTTGCTGGCTTTCCGAAGCTTACTCACTTGCGCGTGCTTCGGCGCTCGGCCATAAAATCGGGCAGTTCGCATATCTTCACTCATCGGCGTAGCATGTGTAATGTGCGTTTGGGGCCCGAACTGTTATTTCATGTTATACTTGTTGTACTTGCAGCAAATGTGCGAGTTACTTCTTCCAAGAACGGTTGGATGACCTCTCCCGTCCTACTGGAGTGGACTAGGAGAGTTTGGGGCCCGAACGCCGACGACGTGAGGAGACTGCTCATACTGGACCAAGCACCCATACACAAGACAGAGGCGGCCCGAGAAGCGCTCGACGCAAAAGACACCGACGTCGTCTTGATACCGGGCGGTTGCACGTCTATTTTGCAACCCGCGGACGTCTCATGGATGAAGCCCTTCAAGGACGCGCTGCGTGGAATTTGGGCATCGTTCTTCCGGAAAGGTTCGGTGACTCCAAAGGGCAACCTTCGCAAGCCGTCGCGTCAAGAGGTTGTGGACTTGGTGGCTCAGGCGTGGGCCTCCGTCTCCGCGGGTACCGTGCGGAGTTCGTTCAAATGGTGCGGAATATCCACAAGGCTCGATGGTTCCGAGGACGGCGAGCTCAACGACCGTTTGGCTTCGGTAACCAATGGACCCGAGGATCCCGAGAGCCTCATTGACGAGGCGTTAGATTTAATCTTCGATAGCGAAAGCGATGTGTCGTTTGACGGTTTCAGCGATGAGAGCTAGGGAAATAAAAACCCACGCTGCTTTGGCGCACGCGTTACTCGATTTTTGTTTGCGATTTTGGTTATTAAATACTGAAAGATCGCCCACCCCACTTTTTTTGCCAATTATCTACGGCGAAAAGGGGGGCGTTAATTCAGGATTTTACGGTATACCTCGAAATCTCACAAAGTAAAATGCCCCACTCAAATACACTTTTCATGAAATTTTGAGGTTGCCACATGGAGGTGCCAATTTTTCTGGCCTACTCTAAGGCCAGCTTCGATATCTATGGCACCCTACATTTACCGGACAAGAGCAACAGAGCACAGACTCTCGACAATCGCACGTTGGAACAAAAAATGACGTGCTGTCCGATTGGATCGCAAACGAACCTGGTGGTCTTTTTCTCTGGCTGTGTTCCATTGTAGCACGAGGTGAAGTATCGTGTCAACACTAATGCATCCTTAATGCAGCTCAAGGTGAAGCCACTGGCGTCTGAACATAGGGGCCTGATCGCCTCTAATATTTTAGAAGTTTCTACTAAACAATTAGGAGAAGGAAAACCTTTCTCTCCACTTTCCATCTCCCAAGCACTTTCGACACTACTGGTTAGAGCAATAAGGGGACAATAAAAAAATTCCTTTAATGCAACACTGCAACAAAAGACAGGCACACTTGCAGACATTCCACAACTGGTTTAGATTCAAATCTATTTTGTATTTCGCCATAAGCAAGTCTGCTTGATGGAGTTTAGCTTAAGGTTTTGATGTTCGGTCAAAATTCACACAACACATTGTATGCAGGCAATAAGGCAGGCATATTTATTGCCAAACTATATACGATAAAAAGATTTAAATATTTAAAAGGTTAAAAACAAGCAGGATGCATATCATGTTCTTAAGATTTCTTAAAAGTCTTTTTGATGAACTTCTTCACGCTTGAAGGGGTCACCCTGCCAGTCCTCGATGTGCCACTCTTGGAAGCCTGTAACACACAGAAAAATAGATGGGCTCAAGTCACTGATGACATACACCTTCCTATCAAGGACTATATTATACTTACATTGCTCAATAGGCTATAAAAATATAAAACACAAAGTTTCATATATGTGCAAGCAAAAATTTTCGGCCAAAACTCGTGTGCCGCTATGAACCCAACTCTTAAGTGGCAACATGTCTGTGCTAGTTGTAAACACCGATCTCCACTAGGGGACTGGATGGCACATTGAGCGGACAGGCACAAAATCTGTGGAAGTAAGTGGCTGGTCTCGAAAGAGTGTTTCACGGGCTTTCCAACTCTTCTGAGCACTGGTCCTAACATTGTGTAAGGTGCTGGATATTTTTTTGCCATTTAATGTGCAAAAATTTAAAGATTGCATTATCTAGCTGATCGAATGTGCACGTCCGACGTTCAGATGCCTCATTCTCGGGATTTAGTGTAAGAGGATAATTAAGACACTTGAAAATGCAAGAAAGCGTAGACCAAAACAATGACCGAATGCACCGAGAAACCCAGCCGACTCACGACTCCCGGGACAACCATTGAACTTCCTGTGGCTTCACTGCATACTTTCAGATTCAGAGTGTGTTTCCCGGTTCAGCACTTGCATAAATTTCATTTCTCTTTACTGTTTATAGATTACATCGCAGTCCCAAGATGTCCGGTCTGGAGACGTCGCGTCCCGCTACAAGAAAGCACTCCCTAGGCACATTAATTGTGCACCAGAGGCACGCCATGGACAATAAAGGCACGTTCACACTGGCAACATGCAGCACTTGTGCAATAACCTTTACTGCAAAAGCGACCATCGCAAAAAAAAAAAAAAAAATAAAGTCATGTTTCGAGCAGTTGCTAGCTGACCAGACATATTTGCGGATCACGTTTCGCGTTTAAATAAAGCAAAAGATTTTGCTTTATTTTGTAATATTTCACCATTTCTGACTTGTGGAACTAGGTTCGCATGCTCAACTTCAGGTAGGTAGTATGTTTGGAATTTGAATTTTGCAAGGAGCACTAAAGATGCTAGGTAGTAGAGCCGCACCCGGTATGCTAGTGCAATTGGAGTATGATGCACCACCTAAAGTCACCTCTGTGAAAAGTTCAATTGCGCAGAGTTCATTGGTTCATCTATACAAATGTTTTACGCCCAAACGGTGCTAGGAAACACCTCGTAGAAGGTGTCTGTCCACTAGGACGGTGAACTCATGATCTCCGTCCGACAACTCACCCGCGGTGTCGAGGCGGTGACAACGTCGCTCGTGGCGCCGCTCGTGGCACCTCCGCTTCCACTGCTGTCTGAGCGCGCCGAACGCTTCCGCTTGGACGCCTCGTCCTGTTTTGAAGTCGACGCTTCAGCAAACGAGAACACATGGGAGGAAGTGCCCTTGAGCGGCGTGGCCGGGATCTTGGACGTTTGTGTCTCCACGGGGTAAGACGACTTGAGGTGGGGCTGCAGCATAGAGTTGCGCCGGTACAGCTCGCTGTAGCGCCCCATGGGGTCCTCCTCCAGTCTGCGGCTGAGGTCCGTCAGGTTTGTGTGCGTGAACATGTCCTGCTCTTCGTCGCACGAGTAGCGGCTCTCTGCAACGAAGGTGGGGACACAGCCTTCGTTAAGGGACCACAATGCGGATTTTGAACGCAAAGAGAGTTTTGAGCGCCGAATTTCACAAGAAAATTGTTGCAAAGAACTGTTCACATCAATCTCCTCGCCAAACTCGTCGGGGAAAGTTACTTTCCATGCAATGTCAATTTCCCCGCTAAATTTAGGTCCGAAAATTGACGTCGACAATGTCGTGTGACGGCGGTTCGGCGAGGCGGTAGTTTGCGCTTAATACAGTTACCCAAATTAACAACCGTAAAAACCGAGCACGCACTGACCCACAAGTTGGTGATAATTGCAAAAAGAAATAGGAATGGGCACTTCTTAGGTCCAAGAGTGGAACATCATAAGGGGGACACAATAGGGTAGACCCCCATTTGATCCAACATAATATTACATGAGCAGTATAGGAGCCTGGCAGAACCAACAACTTTTAAAGCAGCCGTGCTGTGTTTACCAAGCCTGCTTTGTGCCGAGACCCTCGCAGCAAGCTTCACCACTTCGCACTGGCGCGTATAAAGCTTTATCACCTTGCGTCGACGACTGTTGCCCCACACTCTACTGTAACAACGGACATCGCTTACAGTGGGAGAGCCCGCAACAGCCATTGCTGTAAAAATGCTGAAGAGGCACATAATAGGACGCGCTTCACTGCTTTGCAAAGGGGTGCTCGGAGAAGCGGCATATGCGGATCAGCATCTCGGTTAGCGAGGTAAGCCCAGAATTCTGGAGTGGGTGCTTGCCATGTTCTGGGCTCATTTTTCTTGCATTTCGTAAGTAGCGGGAGGGCGCTGACTGCGACAGTATTTTATGGTACTTAAATTGGATGCACACCGTGTAACTCTGTTCTAGTAAAGGGAGTCAATATCTAATTACCTATCTTGAATAGGTGAAAAATGTAATTTGTGAGTATATCATATGGTAAATACTGTTTTTTAAATTAGAAAAATAAACTTTTAAATAGACTCATTTCCTCTGAAATCACATGCGGGATGAGAAATCATTTGCTTGAATTGAAACTTTGCTGCAACAAATTTCTAAAAAAATAAGTCGCATTAGGACACTTAATTTTCGGATTGGCTTACCCGACCTGGCGACCATTAGAAACAAGGTTGTTTGTGTGATTAGACTGCCAATTAACGAAGATAACTTAATGAACTTTTTAATAACGACTTCAGAGGGCATATTGCATTTCCGAAATTGATGTTCAACCTCCAAGCTGTATGTTATAACTGCAAGCTGTAACAAAGATACAAGCATTTGGGCGCTACCGGCCAAATTGTTAGTTTAAGTAACAAAGTTGCCGTGATGCGGGCACCCTTGCCAGCATTATCGCGGTAAGTTTATTTTTTTCTTTTTTTTTTCTTTTGGTGCAAGTTGTAGATCTTGGCGTCTGCTGTTGGCGTGTCATTTTGTCCTCATCCTGCAAGCAGCGCGCTTCGAAACTGACTTTTATCGATACAACACAAGCTGTTCTGCAAAAGTGTGCAAATAGCGTTATGGATCAATGAACGCTGCAGTATCTGCAGTTTCTGTAGTAAAAGACAGCACAGCTGGTGCCGACAGCGGATGTCAAGATTTACAGCCAACAAAGAAAGAAACGAATTACACGAGTACACGCAAGACTGCTCACGTGTAGGAAAGCAAAAGCATTATAGTCTCATGGGAGAAATGTTTTCGAGTAATGTTTCTACACATATTAAAGTTTAGGACGACATTTAGGACGACGTAAAGGACGACATGGAGGACGATTTCCCCAAGACTGACGCCAAGTATGGTGTCTAAAACAACATCGAGGACAATCTCTGACAACTTCAAGAACGACGTATAGGACGACTTCTAGTACGACCTCTAGGACGACGCTGAGAACGACACCTAGAGGATAATGCCTAGAAGACAATGTCTTGGACGACCTCTAGGAAGACGTCAGGAACGACGTCGAGGACACTTAAGGAGGCTGTGGTGTATTTGCATGGGCAGCCACGTTTGCCTGCGGAAGCCGCCGTAGATGTAGACGCAGTCGCCTCAGAGTTTATCGCACAAAGCACACAAGCGCAGATGAAGTCTGAAGCGCAGTTTTTGCAAACAGCGCTCCAGCGGTGACATCACGCCGATGACACTTGATGAATTCACGCTGATGACACTTTACATATTTTTATGGCCGTCTTTCAGGCACAACAACGACGCTGTTGACGCGGCTTGTTTTTAAAATATTGTGACAAGTGAGGTTTTTCTAAAGGTCTAGGATGACTTCTAGGACGACCACAAAGACGACGTCAAGGTAATGGGACCAAGTAGGGTCGCCCATAAACCGAAAAAAAAAAAAAAAGAAAAAAAAAAATGATCGAGCGATTAGCGCCGCTCAACAATTTTTTATACGGATGAGGCGTCACAAAAGTGACGCCTCATCCGTATCCGCTCCCATCCTTTCTCCATGTAGTGCCGTGGCCGTTGAGAATTGCAGCCGCGTAATCGACAGCTTCCGGCTAAAACATTGCCCTGGCATTAGTGCCCGCCAAAGATTAGCGGGGAAATTGAGTGTATGGTTGTCTCACAAACTGTTGCCGAGGTGCTCGCTATTCTAGTGATTGTCAATGTTGCAGCGGTGGACAATCCTCCGAAGTCTGTTGGTTTCGCAGCAGACAACAGCTAGTTCCTTCGTAGCGACACACAAGCTCCTATAACGTAGTGTCATGTACCTCGCTTCGACGCTCTTATTGGGTCGGAGGGGCTGTAGCCTCCGCAGTTCCCCAAGTTATCGTGAAACGAAGTACAGTAAAACCTCAGTACCACGTACCTGCAGATCCTTGACACGTCTCCCGTTAAACCTAATGCATTCAATGCCCACTTAATGCTTAGTCGCTTATCGTGTACCTACCGGTCAACGTGCCCTGTTTTCACTTCCCATTACGAACTAAGTTCAAAGTTGCTGCCACGCTTGCGGTGCGCGGCAGTGCTAAAGCCGCGTACCAGCAGCAGCGACCACGGCCGACGCCGGCTATCCGACTAAGCGCAAAAATAGCAAGAGAGCGAACACGCGAAGTTCGCACAGTTCGACCCAGCCACAGTGCGACGGCGAAAGCGCAAGTTCAGCGCCGCGCAACTCGACGCCGGTGAGCAGCGAACCAACAAACATCGGCAACGTTGCTGGCGGGGGAAGAGTGGCGGTAGTTGACGAAGTTGACGTGGTTTGCGGCATTTACGGGCCTGGCTAGTGGGAGAGGAGGAGCGGAGAACCAGTGAACAACGTTGTCGATGTTGTCGCGGTCGGAGGCTTGGCTGGCTTGGTGGGCTGCGCAGGAGGTTGCGAACTTGCGATTGGTTGCCCGTAGTTGCAGTTTTCTCAACGGGATTTCTCCTGCTGCTCAGGCTCAGGCTGCAGGCACCCGGATCGTGGCACACTTGTGTTCTGGGAACCGTCAGCAGTTTGATATCCAAGTGTGCAGAGAGTGCATTGTGTGCGCAAAGACGTGACAATGTCGAGATGTCGAAAACTCAGCACTTTTAGCATCAAGAAGCTGGATATTATCAAGTCCATCGAGTCTGGAACAGAAAAGTCTGTGTTGGCACATGAAAGGGACTACCATTAACCATTGTTTGCGGTGTATGGAACGCACAAGAAAAGCTGATGAGTGTGGCAGCGAGCAATGTCAAAAAGTATCGCGTGCGAGGATAGACTCTTCCCGACGTAAAGGTGGCTCAAGAAAGCAAGAACAGAAAACCTGTCGAGAAGTGGTCTCCTTCTCGAGAAAGCGCGGTTCTTCGCTACGCAGCTGTGTGACGACCAATTCGTTAGCAGCAATGGCTGGTTGTTGAGGTTCAGGGCATGCTACAACATCGCCACAAGAGTCATTTCTGGAGAAGGTACAGCAGCAGACACGGATGGCACAGAAGAGTGGCAGGACGGGCAGTTGCAGGAAATTTTAACAGAATATGCCCCCGAAGACATCTTTAAACTGGACGAGTCTGCGTTATTCTTCAAGCTGCTGCCGAACAGGACCCTTGTTTTTAAGGGGCAAGCTTGCACGGGCAGCAAGAACGCCAAGGACCGAATTTCAGTTGCATTTATTCTCAACATGACTGGAAGTGAAAAGCCCCCACTCCCGGTGATTGGGAAGCCTGAGAAGCCAAGGTGTTTTAAGGGTGGCCAACTGCCTTTGGGACTCCTCTACTGCAGCAATACAAAAGCTTGGATGACAGCGAAGATCGCAGCGACGTCACAGGACAGGTCAGATGATGACACTGTTGCCTCTGTTGCTCCCCAAGTGCCCTCATGCAGCCTAAGCAATGAAGATGACGACATTGGGGTAGTAGACACGACACCGTGTCTGACAGTCGGAAAAACCTCGAGGGCATTGAATGGGCGCGTTCAGTAGCGGCCCCGGAGTCAAGGAGTCACTGACTCCTTCCACTGGACGGCCAAAAGTCACTTCCGGTGCACGTAACTCCGGGGCTTCGGAGTCAAGCTCCGAAGCACCGAGTCCGGAGACGGTGCACGTAGAGTCAAAGGAGCTAAAATGACGTCATTTCCTGACTGGTGACGATTTCCGGCGCTAAAAGAGGAAAAACAAACAATATGGCGGGATAAGCTGGTTCGCTTCTGTCGCGGCTGCGCGGTTTGCTCGCTTTTGTTAATGAAAAGTACTCAAGGTAAGACGAATAACGCGTTTGAATATCTTTTTGAGGTAAGGCTCTTTCGGAAAATGCATTGGACCATATTTTGTTTGGTATGAATATGCTAATAAACAACGCAAACGTTCATTTGACGCCGTGTCTTGATCACCGTTGCACGGAAACTTGGTAATATTGACGATAGTCCTGTCTGCGCTCAACAGAGCAAAACAGGGTATGAACGCGACTTTGGAAGCCGGTTGGACACTCACGCAGAGCATGATACCGATTAATGTTTTGTTTGCGTAGCTAAATCGGGGTGCACGTTGGCTGAGGCTCGCTTCGGCCGAAAAAACCTTGATCGCCGAGCGCGGCCGAACTTCCCGTGTGTATACGAATACATTCTATAGGAAGTTCGTAACGAAGGGCAGAACAAACTTATGGCCACATAAAAGTATCGCAACCGGCGGGGTAGATTCGCTGAGCTCTGTATTTTGCGTGTACTGACGACGTTCTTTGTCGGCTTTTATAACAGTAGCTGCCTTTGCACCGCCAAGTGAAGGGCTCGATCGCGTTGCATCGCTTCGAACAGCAGCGCTGATGTGTACAATCACCCGCTTTTTCTTCAACGACATTGTAAAGACTTTTTCGAAACCGGCGTCAAATAAAAGCGATCGTGCTCGCCATCGTCTGCTTCCAGTTTATTCGGAGACCGTCTGGCACAGGGGAGGAAGCGGAAGTTGCGTAGAAGCAGGTTTGGAGCCGCGGGTTTTTTTGCCGTTCAGTAGGCGCTCCGATGACTCCGACTCGAGGCACTCCGTTCGGAGGCAAGGGAGGCGCTACTGAACGCGCCCAATGCCATACACCTGTTTGCCCTGAAGAGGGGCCTGATGTAGGAGTTGGCTTTTAATTTCAACCAGATTGAAGCCGCGCTTTGCGCTGCGAGGCCGGCACGGCACCAAGAGGCAATTACTCAATTTTGTCTTCTGGAGTAAAATAAAATAGCTGTGTTTGGGTTTCTTTTATGAAATATCTCTGGTTTCATTTTCTGACAGGTAAGAGGTGCGTATTTGTCAATTTCTTTTAAGCCGTACCATCACTTTGCGCTTACTTTATCTGCGTTCCCGTCAAACTATGCGTTAACGAGGTTTTACTGTATAGCAATGTCACTGTTGCTCCTTTCTAAATAAGTTTAAGTTTGAAAGTGCCTGCAGAACTAAAACAATTTGGTCGGTAGAGCCCAAATGCTTAAATGTTTCTAACAGCTTGTGATTTGAGCATACAGGAGGTTAGACATTAATTTCAAAAATGCAATATGCCCTCTAAAGTCATTAATTAAAAAGATAATGAAAATATCTCACTAATTAGCCACCTAATTGCATGAGCAACCTTGTTTCTAGTGGTTTCCAAGTCGGGTAAACTAATCCAATAGTTAGAAATGCCAGAATGCAACTCATCTTTTAAAATTTGGTGCAGTTCAAAAAAAAATTCACTGTATATTAGAATGCTCCCAGGTCCTAATAAAATTAAAAGTTAGTGGGGGGATCAGAAAACCATTTTAAACAGGACGTTCAATGAATTTGGTTGACCATTTCTCATCTTACTGGCACTAGCGAGGGTGGAACTCGTGATATGTACTTGGGAGCAGCCACAGGAGCAGCCGAAACAGCTGTTTTGGAACAGGTTGGGAGCAGCTAAAACTACATTCTGGAGCAGGCTAGGAGCAGCTCACATCAGTTTTCATTGCACTTCAGCTTGTGTCTTAGACAAGCAGGGGTCAATTTCAATTGTCCTTAACAGCAGAGATGTACATGAGTGGTTAGGAACCTAGGTAGTTCGGATAACAGTGTAACAGATGCAAAGACTTAGAAACTTTTTGAGCCTTGATGAGAACCAAAAAGTAAGTACCATAGGTTTCTGAAGATAGTGTCCTTGATATTTTCTGAGTGGCTTTCAGCTGCTCAAAATGCAAACCAGCACTGCTTATCGCACAACCCACCCATGCTCGACATAGTAATTATATGTGCGAACCACTTGACGTGTGTAAGCAACGGGCGTGCAGTTGCGTGGAGAAACAGGGCAACAAATTTCGAGTTTATTCTATTGTGAAACTCAATATCGCAGCAGTAGACTACGATTAACGGAGCTATCGTATTCGAAGCGATAAGCAGGAGGGAGGTTAAGGTACGCCGAGCAGATTTATTGCTCGCGTGAGAGCTGCTGGCCGGCACGGTTTTGGATTGGACCACGTTTCAGTTCTATCAAATCACGATTTATCTTGCGAAAATGCGGTTCCAACTTCCAACGATAAAGTACTAAAAGGAATCTTCTGCTCATTTGTTTCCAACTGGCTGACGTCCGGATCCTGGGCCGCAGAGCCTCAGGCAATCTGACGCTTAGCGACTCGACCTCACCTCGGCCGACTTGCTTAACCACTCATGGTTGAAGAAGAACAATCAAGTCACAGCTGGTGCAGCACTTTGAATCTGATTCCTGCGTTTTTTCGCACGCTTCCGACTCGGGATACACAGGGAGAATAAACAGAACAAAGGATTGCAATGTCGACCAAGCTAAACGCGCTCATTGTTGTCAATCGAGTCGATGAAAAACAAAACCAAGGCAAAATACAATCTTTTTTGCACGCGTTTTGCGATTTGGTGCATAATGGTGCAAGGTATTGGCTGCAGCGCAGTTTCCGCAACATAGCGCAGGATGGCGCAGACAAATGCTACTGGCGCAAAATGGCACAAATGGAGCAGCAGTTCCACCCCTGCACTAGTGTGACTCTAGCATACACACGTGCAACGCCACCTCCCAAAAAGCTTCTTCGACACGGTGTGGTTTCAAGGATAGAGGCCAACTTCTTTGAGTCTCGCCTTCGCAAAAATAAACGACAGTCCTGGGGATTGCGGTGTTGATGCAGTCAGGATTAACCCTTGGTGGCAAAGCCAAATGCTGCTTATATATTGGATACGAGCACCGCGCGAACACTCGGGTTGTGCTCAAGACAATAGCTCAACAAGCATAGGGGTAGTGGCTCGTGTCCAGTTGCTAGAATGAGAGGGATAACCGAACCCTAACAATGTTTGGAAATCAGCATGTGCCCTGTGCTTTGCCAATCCCAGCGCGTGGCTAGGATAAACACTGGCGGCATATGATCAGCACCAGACGATGTGGCTGCTAATTCTGGTAGTGAGTTGAGGAAACGAATGCTGTTTATTTTTCACTCATCAATTTTTTTCTTTGACTGCCATTACTCGTGCAGAAAAACTAATGCACTTTTCGTATGTTAGGAACATAAATAATCAATTCAAAGCAGTATAAATAAAAAGGTAAACCGGGGCTAAAAAAGACTGAAGACACAAGGAGGGGACCTACGCACACAGGTGCTGGAAGTACAAAAATTGATGGTCTGGCCATTTAACACTTACCCGAGAAAATGGTGGTGTCCAGAGCTGCAGGCTGAGAAAATGATGTACTGGAGGCCCTCAAAGTACTGTCCCTACAAAGACAAAATTTACGCATGTCTCCATAACATCCGACAAATGTACAGATGCACAAAATGTGTTGCAAACAAGCTGTGCACATGCTGCATGTGCGCAAAGTCAGGCGATGTCATGGTCACGTGACCTCACGACTTCGCATGACGTCAGGGTGTCATGGGACGCCGTAACACCCTGAACAAAACCACGGGCAAAAGTTAAAAAGGAAGTACAACATTGTTATGTGTTCAAAAAGGTGGGCAAAGTTCTAAATTGCCCACCCACATTAAATACCCCCTCCCCCCCCACACAAAAAAAAAAAGCCGTTTTTGCGGTGGTTTGCACAAATTATTTAGGAAAACCATCCCCAAGGGAAACCGCCTCGCCCCTATTGTGTATGCATGCACTCGTATGCACAGACTTTACACCTGCAAGGATGCGCATGTGAAGGCACACGTGTGTGCCTTCACATGCGTGTTGATGCGTGTTGACGCAAAGATGTGTGTCGACGCAAAGAAGCAACTGTGTGACAGCGGCAATAAAAATGAACGCTGTGCCAGTGGTGCTCTGGAAGAGCAGTTGGTGCGCACGTATCGAACCATACAAATGCACGAACATGCCTTCAGCACTTGGGTCGCCCCAAAAACATACTGCTAAAAAAAAAAAAAAAAAAAAGTTAAGTAACAGCCAGTTTGGTTTGCTTTGCTTTGGTCTGCTTTGCAGATTTCAATTCAAGGCCGGGGCACTTCATGAATGCAGCCATGAAGTTTGAGCCTGGCCTGGGGGCCGGGCCAGCCCGTACCCAGGCAGACTCCAAGCGCGACGTTACAAAATCACATGACGACACATTGCCTTGTAGCCTGCATGTCGATTAATTATAATTTGTCTATTTTCTCAAAAAAACCGAGCCCTACAATACATTCAGAGTTAAATAGTGTAGTGGGAACGTACAACAGCGTTTCAATAAAATATTGAGGTGCCCGCAGGCAAAAACGAGGAGCTTACCGCCGGCTCGACGGCCTGTGAAGTGGCACTGCAAAAAACAAGAGGCAAACCGCACTTTCATAGCCACTCTTAGCCGAGGTAAAGAAGCATAACAAAAAGAGTCCCGCAGTACTGTCAAGTGCAGAGTTAATACACAATTGTTCCAGCAGAAGTAGCTATGGATTCAAGGGAGTCACAGATCCTTAGAGCTCTGTGACAGCAAAACTACTATGCGACGAGATACTGAAGGAGAGAAGGAGACAAGAGTGCACAGGGACGGCAGAATGCACATCTCTGGTTGGAATGACTGAGGCGTCGCTTTCACTGCACACATCAAACACGTTAGGAACCAGAATGCCGGCTTCCGCACACGATGAGTGTAGTGGAGACAAAGACAGCTAGCCACCAGCTATTCCAACCAGAGATGGGCGTTCCGACGTCCCTGCGCACTCTTGTCTCCTCTATCCAAGTATCTCGTTGTATAGTTGCCGACAAAAGAGAATGGCGGGGAGTCTTTCAGAAGTTCACCCTTTAGCGTGTGCGCATTGCTTTCCACCGTGCTTTGGCTGCCCATGCATGCTTGAAGCTCACGACATGCCCGAGTGTAATCGAAGGTAGGAAGCTCCTGCTGGAGGCGGGACAAGTGAAAGCAATTCTGAATCCAAGTTAACATATATTTAGTAGCATTGGAATACAGCGCATTCTAGAAAGTTTCAGACCCTGCCCAAGAAAAAGACTTTGCAAACTGTGTGACAATGCTCGCATTAACCGACCGGTACTTCAAGTGCGATTCGGACATTGCTTTAGTTGGATTTCGGCAATCCAAAAAGTACCCGCGTGAACCGGCATCAGGGCTGGGTTCTGTCCCTTGCATACCGTATTTACTCGCATAATAAACCCTTTTTTCAGAAAAATTGACATACATTTGGGGGGGGGGGGGGGGGGGGGGGATGCATTCATTACGCGGGGTATAATTTTTGTACTTACACACTTTGCATAAATGTCATTTTAGGTCCCAATATGACATCACAGGGTACCGTGGCATGTCTCCACTGACGGAGGCGCGCCCATGGGTGGTCGTGGGTGCGCCACAGTAACCATGCTCTATGAATTGCAAACCTGTCGTCGACACAATAAAGCAGGTACGGAAGCAGCTACCGCAAGATTTGGCGTCGCTCTCAAGAAAGAGGATTCGTGTGCCATGGGATAAGGACGTCGACGAAGCCTTGCTTAGGTGGTTTCGCGACGTGCAAGCCCAGTGAGTGGCCTGATGCTACAAGCGAAGGCTAGGTCCTTTGGACATTTGTTTGAACACGAAGGCTTTAACCCCTTGAACGGATGAATCCAGCGGTTTAAAGACCGCCATAGAATTAGCTGAAAAGTTATCCAGGGCGAAAGTGGGGAAGTCGACAATGCCAGCATTCAGACGTGGTTTTTCATTCATCTCGAAACGATGCTTTTCTGTGTATGTGGACAAAGACATCTATAATGCCGACGAAGCTGGTCTGTGCTACAACATGCGTCTCGATTGCACTCTCGCGATGAGTGGTGAACCCTGTTCCGGCTGCAAAGTCTCGAAGGAACATGTCACAGTTTTGTTCTGTTCAAACATTGACGGCTCTGAAAAGCGGCACTTGTTTGTCATCTAGAAATCAAAGACATTTTTGCTCCAAGAAGCAAGAATGTCTGCCTGTGGTGTACACAGCAAATGGAGAGGCTTGGATGACCCAAAAGTTCTTTACTAGTTGGTTTGAAAAGTTTCAATGAGGCCTTGGTAGCAGAAAAACGGTGCATTGTTCTTATCCTGCACATGACAACCATGTTGTGGTGGCAAGTAAAAGCCACAACCATCCAGAAGTGTTTTCACAATGCAGGGTCTGTGCATAATGACAGGAATTCGGAGGGCACCGATCGGCAGTGATGCGATCGGTGTGGACGACATGTAGAAAATTACTTTGTTCCTGCAAACGACACGTTTGAAAACTATGTAGATGAGGATGATGATGATTCCGTTATCCGTGAGGAATCAAACACTGATGAAGCTATTGTTGCAGAGGTGCGAGGTTCTGGGGTGAGTCCACCCGAAGATGAATCGGACGACGACGAAGAGAGCACGCCAGAAGTTTCAAGTAAAGACGCACTGGAATTCCTACAGAAACTGAAGGTTCAGTGAAAGCAGATATCCTTTAGTGATGAAGTGTTCAAATGCCTTAGCGTTATCGAAGACCAGATCGTCCACAACGCCATTAAAAGGCAGCACCACGCAAAAATCGCAAATTTCTTTCAAAATGCCCAAGACGCTTGAGAGGGATGTGTATTAGTCCAGTGAAATAAGAGCTTTCCTCAGACTGAGCTTTATTTTCAATATAACATAAAATAAATTATTTTACAAAGGTAAGTGGTTTCATGGCATCTACCCTGACCTAAAATATTTGTTTTGGTTATAGTGCGGCATCACTTATAGTGTGGGTTTTTGGGACTCCCGTGACATATGTTATATGCAGTCTACACTGTAGTTCTACTACAGTCCCCACATGCCGACACTCTTTGTATTGCACAGTGATGTTGTAAAGGAGGACGACTGCAATTCATTAAAGAAAAGACGTTTTTCACTCCCAAAACAACCGTTTAATGTCTTCTAAATGATCGATACTGCATTCCACGCATTATACGGCTTTAGAGACAAAGGTTGCTCCAAATATCGTTAAAACGGGCGTTTCCGCCTGCAGCCTTGCAGGGCAAAACGCCCAGTAAAAACGGTCCTCACCTTTGAACTGGTCCGAAACCAGGCTGCTGTTTGACCTAAGGCTGGCCAAGGAGCCCGAAGAAGTCTTCTGCGACCAGAGGCTCTCGTTGCTGGCGGACAGCGAGTTGGCACTGCCTTTGACTCTCTGCTCCTTCATCTTCAGCTCGCAGTAATTGAGCTGTGCCTTCAGGCTGCGGTTCTGCAGTGGGAAAATAAAACCAGATATGAACCAGAGGCAATGCAACTAAGAACAGTATCAAGTAAAGGTGCAGACCAGAAAGAGCGCTACAGAGCATCCCAGAGGTTCTTTGCAGTGCTGCGAGAAGTAAGGGTGCGTGGCAAAGAGGCACCAAAGTGCTTTTTGTGATCCCCATTTTATGGTCATTACTCGGGCATCCTAAAAAAAAATAAAAAAAACAACCTAAATCACACTGGTATGCATGACTATTCGAGTATTAAAAAAGTGATCAGGGATCCCTTACGAATGGCGCAGAACGACAGATGGCACTACCAAACCTTGCTGAATATGGTCCGCCGTTCGTCTACGCAGAAACTTGTCGCTCGCGAGTGGCTGACAAGCGCCGTCTGTCATTCAGAAAAGTTCGGTAGCGCCATCTGTCGTTCTGCACAAACGGTAAGTGCCAGTAAGTTTGATCACTCTTTCAATGTGCAAATCGGCCGCGCAAAAACATAATATCTGGTATTTTAGAATGCTTAGAGTTTATATTAAGTTATAACCATAAAACAAGGATATTAAAAAGCACTTTAGTGTTCCCTTAAATTTAACCAGTGCCTGCTTGAACGAAGATTTTTGCGAATACATCCTCATTCCTGTACTTGGGAACGACTGTAGTAAAGGTTCCTGCGCAAATCGTGGACAGCCGCAAACAAGGGATGCATCCTCTTAAGTGCCCCGTGGGAAGCTGCTCTGGCAAAAGATGTGATGCCAACATAGTTTCCCTGGCTGCCCCTGCCACTTGGAAAACAAGAAAAAAAGAAAAGGATCCAGAACTGTCTGTGCCTTCCTTTCGGCGAACGCCACCGCGTTGCCTTTCGGCCTCAACTGTGGCGCCATCTGGCGACGTGCACAAGAAACT
Organism: Ixodes scapularis; assembly: GCF_016920785.2. Lineage (NCBI taxonomy): Eukaryota > Metazoa > Arthropoda > Arachnida > Ixodida > Ixodidae > Ixodes > Ixodes scapularis. The sequence continues at coordinate 158,247,848 of NW_024609835.1, read as the reverse complement.
GGGGCGAAAGTTGGACGCCCCAAGCCTTCTTGTGCTGTAGTGGGGGCTCCTACCTCCATGGCCAAGCGGTCTCTTTCGGACGTCGCAGTGGCCAGCTTTCCGTCGTTCTCGGACAGCTGCGCCTTGAGAGTCTCGATGTCCTCGTTGGTCTGGGTCACCCTGCTCTCCATCTCGTTGACGTGCTTGTGGAAGCTGCACCGCAGATTGCAGAAAGCATTGTTACGGCGACGAGCAGGTTTATAGGGATTGTGCGATACAGCAGCAGCTAGGGCTATATCGCATTTCCTGGACTGTAGTCTGCAATACAATACAGGTTTGAAAGTTAAAATTTTAATCTTTAGGTACAGACCATAAACATTTTTTTTGAACTTAATCATTATAATGGGGAGTTTTAGAACATCACAAACAAAAGCTTTGCCTATGAAAAGAATAGTGTCATCGCCACCTAACCAAAACTTGCGCTTTGCATGTGCCACTTTTCGAAAATTGCGTGCGTATGCAAACAGTCTTTGTGCCCTTCCAAGGAGGATTCAGGATGCGTGAGAAGTTAGCTAAAGCCAAGATTAGCAGTTAGAAAATGGCAGCTCTCGCAACCGCGGCTGCAGCCGCTTTGGCATTTGCAGCAAACAGCTGCAGTTCCTGCTTTGAAAATCGCGACTGCGATTTTCAATACAGGATGACATTGCACTTCTACAGGAGGTGCATGCCGATTGCGACGATTGTGACGTGCAAACTTTTTGTGGCGAAGGTACGGCGTGTGCAAGGTCAGTACACGAGACCTTTTTTGGACACGCGATGCAAGAAAACGCTGCCAATGAACCGCTGCTTAAAAAACAAACAAAGAAAGCCTGTGTGAGGAAATTATTGTAACATCTCAAAAGATGGCACACACTACTTTCCTGTCCCGTTTGGCATCGTTAAAATACAAGAGCACTACGAGGCTGTTCATCTCTTGGAATCGTGAAACATACGTTCAGGTGATTTGACTACCAGTCGTATGCATTAATGCGAAAGCATTAAAGGGCAACTCCGCTCAATTCCGAAGAATTTAGGCTTACATGTGATTCCATTTCACATAGCACTACTAAACAGCTCTACGTCCTCGGATTCGCGAAATGTGGAATATTACTTGTGTAATCTTAACTTAAACATCAGCTGACACCGAAACCGAAACTTTGGTTGCGTCAGGCAACATTGGTCTCGTGCCGTCAGAGTCATGGCACGTCACTGTCGAACCACGTGGTCTTGTGACGTTCGTGGGGGCGAGGGACAGGACACACGACCTTGATGCGACGCGGGCAAGTCGCTTCGCATGGCGTGGACGGTGATGGCCCGGGGGTGAGGGGGAGGGGGAGAAGACGAAAGAGGAGAGGGGGAGCGGCAAAACAGATTGATAAGCACGCAGGGCAGCGCAAACTAGCGCATCCGCGTTACGGTGAACTCGTGGACGCCGTTCAGCCAACACCGGGAGGAGAAACTCATGACGTCATCGCTCAATTTCGCTCTGAGAAGTAAAAACAAACAAAACGTGAGAATGACGTAGTCATGCCTCTGACGTAGTGGCTCAACGTTGGTCGCTCCAACTCCGTCGCATTGACTGCGCTGACGATTGCGCCTCACGTCGCACGCTGGAGTTGGCAGATTTCGGCGACTTGGGTGATTTGAAAGTTTGCTGGCCAGATTATTAAATATATAGACGGAATTTGATCGTAATATTTGACATGGGGAGTTCCTATATGATACTGAAGAGGGCTACATAATTTTCTAAATATCAAAAATGAAGCGAAGTTGCCCTTTAACTGTCCCATTGAGCGAGCCGATGTCATCAGTTTGAAGCGCAAAAACGGCGCCCAGTTTCCCCGATCCCAAAGGCTGGCGCGCGGCGATGGGACTCTCATTGGCCGCTGCGCAAGTCGGTTTCAACGATTGCCGCTAGATGGCGCTGCACGTCTTTGCCACCAGCGTGCCGATAAAACTAACCGCTGAAACCCTAGGCCACTGTGGGCCCTGCGGCAACTAAAACGGACAGGTGGGCACGCGCTCGGAGGCTTCTGCTTGTCTCGCCGCCGACAAACATGGCGCTGCCTCTACCATTCATATCGGACATTAATGCTTTCGCATTCACAACTCGTAAGTGCTTAGGTGTTTTCAGACTTTTTGTTTATCAGGATTGTGAAAATATTAAAATTTTCAAATAGTTGTTTGGGATAAGATGCTATTTGATATTCATTTCAATATAAAGTGCGATAATCATACTTTTCAAAGTTTTGATCACGGCAGGTTAGCCCAGTGGAGTAAGCTTCATACCGAGCACTGGTGCACTGTGGGGAAGCGATACCCACAAACCTCACTTTGCGCAGGACAGCCGCATGCTAAGGGAAAGAGCACACCTTCAAAGTGAGATGGTGCACTCTCACGCCTGGCACATGTAAAAAGAAACAAAAACTTTGCGAATGTCAATATCCACATTGTATGAAGATTTAAAAAAACTGTGACTATTATGCAAGTGTTTCTGTTAGGCAGCCATGTCCTGAAAACTTGTGTTCATCATTCACACATTTTTTTTTTTAATTCATGATTGAAAAAAGGCTTTTTGCATACAGAAGGTGGATTTATAAATCCCCTTAAAGTAGCTGGGCATCTCTATGCTGAAAGCAAGTCATCTGCTTCTTTTGCAAAAGCTGAGGTGATGTCAGAAAGACGCCAAGCGCTGATTGGCTCCAACTGAATGGATAGTGGGTAGACCTCAAAGCAAGGTGCCTTGAAGTATAAACACTATCCTTCGTTCAGAACCAATCAGAGCTCGGCGTTCCGACGTCACCACGACCCCTGCAAAAAAAGCAGACAAACCAGCGCTCCGCATAGGTTTAACTTTATGCTGAATTCATTTAAATGCCACCCCAATGTAGGTATGCAATCGCAATGCATCTTGTGGCTGTTTTACGAGCTCAAATTTTTTTTGTCGCCATGTTGATGCCATTTTTCTTTTCATTCAAGTTCCAATATTAATTGGGTCAAAGAACGCCCATTGCCTGGAAAGCTAGACAACTACCAAGGGTGTTGGGGCTGCAGAGTGATTTATTGGGGTTTTAGGCTGACACAGAAGCTAGAGTCACAGTACACAACACAATGACTCCTATTTCCTGCCTGAAGAGGCATTCTCAGAGTATCTTTAACCATGAATGGCAGAAATTTGATACGTTACCCCCTATATAGGCGCTCACACACACAAAAAAAAATATTGGCGCTCACACACACAAAAAAAAAGGGGGGGGGGGGGGGGGGTGGTCATGTTTGTGAGGACATTTCTCAATTTGCATTTGCGAAAGGCAGAAAAAATAAGCTAACAATTGCCACAGTGACGACGGCGCCCAGAAGAAAACTTACAGCCTTTCCCGTTTTTCGTGGGAAGCCTTCTCATCCTCGCATTTCTTCTTGAGGGCTTCAATCTCTTCCCTGAGCGTAACTTCCCTCTTCTTAAAGGCCGAGATCCTCTTGTTGGACTCTGTTGTCATCTCTGAGAAGGCGGCCTGAAGCTTCCGGCCGTAGCTCTCTTTGGCAGCCTGTGATTTGGACGAAGGAGCGAAGCAAGACTGTCGAACCGTGAACCGAATACCGCGACGCACGTAACTGAGGAAGAGGAGAATTTCAGAGTGCCAGCCAACAGTTCAGAAAATTTTTTAAGCGCTTGTTTGGGGCTTAACTAAACTAACATATTTATTCACATATAAAAGTCGCCTTATTGTAAAAAAAATTCTAGATTGAAATGAGGGGGTCCATGAATTTGCAATGGTACGAGGCCACAGAGCTGAAATTTCTTATTGATAAGTACCGTAATATCCCGAATCATTGCCCATCCCCCTGCCACCTGAAATTCATGAAAAAGGGGTGGGCCCCATCTCGGTGGGTGAGCACAAAAAGTAAAAAAAAAACAAAAAGCGAAGAAAAACGCCTCTTTTTGTTGTGCATATCTAGCGTGTCTGCACAAGAGGTACATACACTCAAAACTCAAAAACTTTATGCAAAATATGCTCATGAAAGAAAGTTTTACTATTGTGAAGTCTGTTGCTTGCATATGTGCTATGAACACCATTGATCAGCATACAGCACAAACGTTTGTTCTGTAAAAGCATCGCAATGTTCTCAATAGTAAAAAAAAGAATTAAGTCCACAAGAAAACAGAAAAAACAACCAGGCACAACGAGCGAGCGGGCGGACAAAAGAAACGACGAAGAGTGATCCTGAAGGAGCAGGAAAGCCGGCAATCGCGTTGGCAAACACTTTGGCATCAGGCCAAGTCGGGCACCTTGTCCAATTGTAAGCTCTTGCGCAACTTTCTTGTTTGGTGCATACATGCATGAGTGGCATGACGAACACTGAGCTCGAAACAAGACACTCTGCCAATGTCTGTGTGCGCAGCAATCCAGCAAATATTTCTTTACTCGTTGGATTTGTCTTTAACATTGCACAACCGCAGTCGCAACGTGCCAGGAGAGGGAGCGGGGTCGCTGCGACCTTACTTCGGCGGAGACAGACTTTGACCTTACACTCGGCGGTTACATTCCCCAAGATAAGGGGCGTTCATTTACCTCGCGATCCCTGAATGGGTTACTGCTTGTGTTACCTTTCCAACTTTCTTTTTGTCCGGGCAAATGTTTTTGTAAGCAAAACAATTTCATTTTGTTATCTCCATCGTTTTCTTTTCGCATGAATGCACTACCACTTCGGGGTCGCTCGCGGAGGAATTGCGTAAATAAAGAGAAGTATGCATCTTCCCCTCCTTCATTTTGCTTTGTCACAGATGTCCTCTACATGTAAGGTCCGCAGCTGCACCATTCAGGTGGAATGAATGTTCGCGGATCTCAGAGTCTGTGTCTGAGTATTTGTAGGGGTGGGCGATGAATCTTTTTTTTGGAAATTGATACTGGCCCAAAAAGTGGGGTGGGTGACAACTCTGGATATTACGATAAGTAATCAAGATACCAAATACTCGTCAGACACATCTGAAAGTCAACGTAAAGCCCTTCAAATGTTAAAGTTTCATGACCTGCAACAGAGTGCAGCAGTTAACCCCAGAACATGTTCACATGAGATGCAACCTCAAATTGTGAAGACAACTACCATTTTATTACATTCTTTACATCTACCCAGTTTGTATTGCAACAAGTACATACAGTTGAACCTCAATCTATTGAAGACACTGGGAACCCCGCTAATTATTTCGTTAAATCAAAAACTTTGTAAAATCGAGGAAGGGAGACCTCGCGAATAGGTTGCGCGGGAAATCCGAATTTGTTGGTTAAACCGGGAAATTTGTAAAATCAGGTTGTTACATCGAGGTTCAACTGTATTCGCAACTCAACAAATGAATGTGCATTCTTTCAAAATATATAAGCTATTATTTGGTACGAATATTACTAAGAAAACCCACACTGCTTTTAGCCGGTAACGATGGCCAGCATTTTGTAACCAACAAACAGCTCTGGACAAACAACTAATGAAAAGTACCAGACACGAAACAAGCGTTTATACTTCGAACAAGCAGTCCTCTCCTACAGAATTTAGTCACACATACTAAATTAGATTGAGTCATTGCTACATTAACCTTAAGTGTGGAATGAACTTCTGAAGTCATAATGCGCACATTTTAAGACTTCAAAAGCTTCCTTCCACTGTGCAATGGGAACCGAAACACATGCATCAAGGCAGCGAAGCACCGCAGAAACCTACGGTATCTTCGAACATTTCAAATACTTGGGAGTGACTGGCTCACAGTGGGCGGCTCACATCCTCCAAAAATGGGGCACTAACAGAAATCGTTTTTAGGGGGTGGTGACGATCAATAAAATTTAGGAGCCTGGGAAACCTGTGGGTTCCTAGAAACAGAGTTCAAGAACCCACACTCTCGAGGATCGGCTTAGAAGAAGGAACTCTACTATCTGTCAGATGCTCCCGGTAGGCCTTTGTAGAGGCTGCAGGACTCCTAGAGAGACAAACGCCAACACACTGCCCAAGAGCAGACTCACCTTCAGGTCTGCCTCGAGCCGTTCGTTCTCCTTCTCCAGCAGCTCGCACCGTGCCGTGGCGGCCTCGCAGCGAGCAACGTGCAGCCTCGACTCCTGCAGCAGTTCCTTCTCCCTCCGCTCCGAATCATCACCTGCCCTCTTCGCCGCTTCCTCCGCCTCCGTCTTCAGCCTCTCCACTTCCAGCACCAGGCGGCCATTCTCCTCGCGAAGCTTCAAGGCCTCAGACTGAGACTCCCGGACTGTGCTCGCCGAGTCTCGGGCTTCGGAGGCGAGCGCCTCGATGCGCTCCTTCAGCGAGTCTTTGTGCCTCTCCTTCTCCTCGACGCACTTGTAGTAGTCGTCCTCGGCCCGCTTCTTGAGGTGTTCTAGGTTCTTCAGCTGCACCTCGAGGTCTCCAACCAGGTCCCTCAAAGCCTGGTTCTCGTCGTCCAGGCGACTGCACCTCGTCAGCGCTTCCGCGAGCTCCGCTTGACTCGACTTGAGCGACGCGCCTCCCGACTCGTTTTGGGTTCGAAGGTCCAAGCATTCCCGCTGCACCATCTGCAGAGAAGACTCTGCGTCCTTTCTGGCCGACAGTGCTTTCTGAAGCTTCTCCCGAAGGGTGTGGATGGACCGAGTCGCCTCCATGCAGCTGGCTTCGGCGGCAGCTTTCCCGGCTTCAGACGTCTCGAGAGAGGACCGAAGGAGCTGGTTCTGCAGCTGAAGCGCCTCGCCAGCCTTTTGCAAAGAGTGAACTTCTTGCCCAATCGAATTGCGCTGCTGGGATACGGCGTCGAGCTGGAGGCGCATGTCCTGGAGTTGTTGCGATCCAGTCGTTGCAAACGCTCGGAGGTCGGCGTTGGCCTTGTGCAACGCGTCTCTTTCTTCTTCGGATGTCTGAAGTTTCCTTCTGAGGGAAGACGCCTCGTCTTGGGACCTCGCCTGGAGTTCCTTCATAGAGAGAACGGCTCGCTCGGACTCTGTGAGGGATGTCCTCAAATGACTGGCTTCGGCATTGAACTGAGCTGTAAGGGAGTCCAGCTTGGCCTGCAGAGTAACGTCAGAGAGCATGGTTTTTTTACTGCAAACAAACTTGACTCAACTCTCGCACATATGCAAGAAATGTAGCCTATGTGACTGTGGAATCGGCCGATAAGAGTGTCGAAGAATGGATCACGAAGCAAGAAGCACAATCGTGAAAGACCACACACCGAGTTTTTGAAGCTGCCGGCGACCATAGCAACCAACAACGGAAAAACCCCTTGCCATCATTCCCGTGACTAAAAGGGGATGACTGAGGCGACTTTGGAGATCACGGAGATAAACGGGAGCAGTTGATTTATAATCCCCAAGGAACAAGTATAACATTATTGTAGGTACTCTTTAAAGAGCACACTAGACGGTCATAGAGGGGCATACACCAACCCTGGATCTCTGCATGCCACAGATGCCCCATTTTCCTAATCAGGTTCCAAATGCATTCACGTTGTCAATACATGGTGCATGCCTAGGCGCTCCTTGAAATTTTGAAAATTAAGTTAACATACAGGTAAAAATTATATTTCAATATTGTAAAAAAAAAAAATTCCATTATTGCAAAAAAAAAAAAAAAAAAACGGACTGTTTTTGTGAGAATCTAGGGTTTTCAAGCACCGCTAGAAATTTCAGGGCGTTCAAGGTCTGGAAATTGCCGTTTCAAATTCAAAGGTTTTAAAGGATTTCAAGGACCTGAACAAATTCTGTGAAGTTCATGCGAATTTGTTAGCAACGTATTCAACTAAGGGGGTTGCTCTTTCCTCGAATGCAATGCTAGATGCTAGACAGGCGAGTCTTTCGCATGGAACACAGCCTCAGACGAGTTTTTGAGCCCCGACTACTTTTGCCCATTCGCTTTGTTTTCCTGAACAACATACTGCTTCAGCCTTTTTGAGTGCAGAGATTGCCCCTGAAATCATCCTGAACCGATTAGTGGGCTAGATACAATCAGTAATCTTTTTCCGAATAATCAGTGTGTTCGGTCGTCTGGATTTGAAGGTAGAAAGCAATGAAGCTAACTTTTTTTTGAGAATTAAAATAAAAAAAGTACTTTTCAAAAAATCAAAATATTACAGGAAGAAAAAACAACAATGAGAGGAGGTAAAAATCGGCAATACCGAAGCACAGCACACCCATAACAAACATATTCGACAAAACCAAAACACGGCATAGCAATTCATGCACCATATCAACCAGCATTACATTTCTGGTAGTTAGATTCAGAGAATAAACTGCTCCGCTTTCTCTCCAACCCTCGGGTGACCTCCTGAAGGTGTGTACAGTGATGCTCTTGGATCATCTTGGCCTAGCCACGCCTGCTCCGATAGTCGCTTTCCAATTTAACATTTAAAACGAGCCAAAAACTGCCCAAAGGCGGACTCACCGTCAGGTCCGCCCTCAGTGCCTCCTTTTCCTTCTCGAGCAGCCGACATCGTGCCGTGGCGGCCTCGCAGCGGGCACCGTACTGCTCAGAACGTTCCTGAAGCTCCCTCTTCATCCGCTCGAGGTCCTCGCTCGCCCTCTTCGAGACCCCCTCCACGTCTGCCCCGAGCCTCTCCACCCGGAGCGCCAGTCTGCCGTTCTCCTCGCAGAGCCTCGCAACTTCGGCCCGTGCCCTCTCGGCAGAGTCCGCAGAGTCTCGGGCTTCCAAGGAGAGTGCGTCCACCTGGGCCTGGAGGACGTCCTTGCCCTTCTCTGTCTCCCCGATGCCCTTCTGGTAGTCTTCTTCGGCTTGCTCCTTGAGGTGCAACAGGTCCTCGATCCGCGCTTCGAGGTCTGCGATCCTTTCTTCCAGTTGTCTGTTCTGGTTCTCCAGATTGTCACACCTGAGCCGAGCTTCCGCGAGTTGCGTGCACGTCAAATTCAGCGACGCGTTTCCTGCCTCATTCTGGGATCGGAGGGTTTCGCAGTCCTGCTGCAGTTTCAGCAGCAGAGACGAGTCTTCCTCCTGGGCCGACCGCGCCTGCTGCAGCTCCTCCCGAAGAGTGCGGATGGTCAGCATTGCTTCGATAGAGCTGGCTTCCAACGTTTCCAGGGACGACTGAAGAGACTGGTTCTGAAGCTCAAGAGTTTCCACGGCTTTACGCAATGAACAAGCTTCCGTGTCGATGGCCACATGCTGCTGGGACACGCTTTCAAGCTCGCATTGCGTGTCGTGGAGTTTGTGGGTCTCCGTCAACGCGAAAGTCTCAAGCTCCGCGTTCGCCTTGAGTAGAAAAGTTCTCTGTTCTGCGGAAGTCTGAAGCTCCTTCTTGAGGGAAGCAATCTCGTCTCGATAGCTTGAACAGAGTTTGTCCAGGGAGCATGCAGCTTGCTCGGACTCTGCTAGGGATACCTTGAGCTGATGGGCTTCGGCCTCTAGGCTGTCCATTCGGGTCTGTAAAACAATTTGGCACAATATTACCTAAACAGTATCGAGCACGAGTGCAAAATTATACAAGTATTAACAATAATGAATTCGCTGGACACCTATTTCTTGGAGACAAATCCCGCACTAAAATAGGTTGAGGCCATCATTTTCACAACCCCTATAGGGAGAGAATCTCAAGCAATTTCTTGGGCAATGAAAGAGATGCCAAAAATAAAGTAAACATGCAACAATTTCTTTAAAGCAGATAAATAAAGCAATATTTTACCTATTCCTTTGCTGACTCCTATAGTCTTTTCTTTTGACATGCAGAAATATTGTAAACCTTTGAACGTTGGTATTCTCAATTTGACTTCTGAATCTAACAGTATTAGAAATTTGGCCCTTACAAATATTTGTTTATATTTCATGACTCGCCTACTTTAGCTCTGTTAGCATAAATAACTAGTCATGTGCGAAAAGGAAATTTTGTGTTTGAAGCGATTAGGTGTTTTGGCTGAACATTTTCGCATTAAATACCGAATAGTTTCCCCAAGCTTTTCTTGACTGTTGCACCACGATGAAAAACCAGCTAAATCTGTGAAGTTTGTTCTCAAACTTCACAAACACCACTCGTCCATTTATAAGCTAGTTTTAATCTAAATATATCTATAGACTGACCTCAGAAAGTCTGATGCACTCGGATGGCTAGTAAACAATAAATTTGATATATAATTAAGCTACAGGGATACCCAGCAATACCTTATTAAGTGGTCATAAATCTTATTATATGCAAATAGTACACTTCCTTCAATCTCGACTTTGAAAAGAAAAGAATCACCAATGGTGAGCACAGGTTGTCAGGGCATCTCTGGCCAACATACACTCCTGCATGAAGGCCATAGTTTAATTTTGAATTAAATTATGCAACTCTGCAACTAAAAATTAAATGACTGCAATGTAAATGTCAACATCCACAAAGATTCTGTTTCTTTTAAGTACACCAGGCGTGAGCGTGCACCACCCGAATTTCAAATTTTACTTTTCTCCCAAGCACACAATTGCAATATTCAAACTTTTCAAGTGTTGATCGCCTCGGGTTACTCCGCTGAGTTTGCTTCTTACCAAACACCGTTGCACTGCGAAGAAGCTGCATTTGCGTTGCTCACTTTCGCGGATATTGCTTCTCTGCAGTGCACCCGTGCTCATTAAAAAGCACACTCGAGGGCTAACCCACCGCGATCAACACTACAAAAAATATGAATGTCGAAGTTAATCTTGAAGCAAATACCGAATAGTGTATTACAGCAGAATCTTGTTGGTACTACAATCATGATTCATCCAAATTTCGGGACGATACAAATTTTTCAAAATACCCGGCCAAAGTTCAATATCAAGTTTTGGGATAGTCCAAATGCCTTCTCGGTTACGTTGGATCATATGAACGATGATTCACAACGTTTACACATCCCTTTGGGGTGGCGTCACTCAGCTCCTACAACCGTAGAAGGAATATTTGTGCAATTTTTCTCACCGTTCTTTCTACATATGCGTCGTGCAATCACAATAACGATAGGTGCGTCCTGAAATTCGAAAACATACCCATGTACCCATGTCCAGCACGCGATTCGAATTTGACTTGCTGGAGTACCTAACTTGCATTCACCTACTACAGGGTTGCTGCTTCATTTTTATTGTCAAGTGACCAACGGGTTTAGTAACTCTCAATCACTCGAGTGAAGATGACAAATGACATTCGAAATCAGCGTTGATCCTGTGGTCAACACTGATCAAACTGTTTTTGCATGTGTGGATTCGTAAATTGTACAGTGGTTGATCCTCCAGAGCCAAAAGAAAACTTGACGATTGAGGACTGGGACCTAATTTTTGCCACAAAATCGGCCTTCGATTTGATTGCCATGAATGACAACCTCGTGACTTGTGGATTAAAGACTGTCGAGGAAATTATTCACGAAGAGACAGCATCACAAGGAGAATGAAGTAGCAGAGATGATGACTGCGACGAGTCATGATCATTCCTTAAAAATTGCACCTATATTCGATCGCACTAATAGATACAAATACTCTCCTTTTACTCTGTCCATTAAAAATTGGAATTCTCCCCCAAACGACATAGTCACTGAACAGAACAAAATATTATTCTGTAAAAATCTTAGGCTTTGGTACTATGATATGTTTTCAGCGCCATCTCTGCTTGTGTTTGCTATAAATTGCACACTGCGTCCCCAGTTCTGTTGTGCCCGGTTTGTGCAAACCTTGTTGTGAATTCTGTATAGTTAGTTCTTAGTTTTTGTCGTTAATTTTTAACCTTAGTTCTTTGATTGCCATTGTATCATTGCATTTGTATTTTTCTACCCCCCCCCTTTCACATAATACGTTCGAATGAACATTTTTGAGGCAAATAAAACTTGAACTTTAACTAACGACAAGCAACCACCTACAACTTCTGACACACTGCATGCCCTCAAAGTGTGGCGCACATAGTGAGCTGGGTGGCGCTCAGTTGGTCGAACGCTTTAACAAACACCGACTTTTCATCGAAAGACACTTTAGCGAATGGTCGACTGCTATGAAGCGGTGTTTGTGGGTGGGCCAGGTGGGCTAACAATTTTGCAATGAGCCGTCAAAGACTGTCGCCGAGAAACGGTGTGAATGCACTGGGGTGGGGAGGGGGGTTAACACACGCACCAGTTATTTGCTAAAATTTTGATTCACTCAAATGACCGCTGTTCACTAAAACGTCATTTGCTTACGTGATATGGACCCATAGTGAGCTTGATCAACGACAGAGACAACATGTGCACAAGTCAGGCACGTAGCCAGGGGGGAAGTCCATGGGGCCCGGGCCCCCCTCGAAATCTTCCATTTTGCTGGGACCTCCTCTACCCCCTCTCCCTCATACAGCATTTTGTCATGGTTGGGCCCCCCCGAAACAAAATCCTGGCTACGTGCCTGGCACAAGTTTTTACATGCTCCAAAAGCGCCTCCCAGGTGACGTCGAAACAAAGAAGGCTCTGAAGAATGTTACCGACTTCTTTGGCTGGGAGTGGGACCAATAAATTCCAAATAGCCCTGCCCCTCCTTTGCTTTAATATACTTATTCGGCTCGTTTTTTTGTTCACAAGAATTTCGAATGGTACAAATATTTTTCGCGATCCCTCAAGACTTGTATCATCGAGATTCTATTGTAATCGGAACTACTATTCAAAACTGAATATTTGCACAACCGATTAGATGCACCTAGCACTTTTATACAAAGATAATTCAAATAGAAATATTTAGATGAGAGCTTTAACCAATGTCAAGTTTGAAACAACATCAACACAATGCTAGAATAAAGAAAAGATATGCAAAGAAGTGTTTAAGGGAAGACACGACCCAAAAGGATCAACTTTTGAGCCTTTGGATAAATATGAATGAAATTTGCAGTATATACTGGCAGTTGCAAGGCAGAGTACAGTGCAAAGTTTCATTTATGCACATGAATCGAGAAATAAATCGGTCAATTTTATCAGGAACACTGACACTGTTTAGAAAAACTATCGCTAAAAAACTTAAATACTAATACCCAGCATTTTTCTTCAATAGATATGCAGCAGAATGCCTGGAGAGTGCAACTGCGAAAACAAAATTTCAGAAAAGTAATTTACAATTCATTTTAGGGTAACATTGCACAATTCCACAGTTGCATTTCCCATTAAATTCCAGTTAGGAAAAACAATAAGTGAGCCTTTCCTTTTGCCCCGTTAGCAAACAATAGTTCTCCTAAAGTAGAATTTATGCCAAAAAATGGAATGGAGAAAAACATGTTCAAATTACTCAAACCTTTACCTTTTCTTCAGCATGGGTGGACAAAAACTAAATTTATGAAAAAATAACAATGCAATGTAAAGAAATTAAACCTTTTGGGACTACTCTAGATGTTGGTGGATGTAAAGAAAGCATTTATCCAAATCAACTTTTTGTTAAAATTTTGTTTTTTGGGTAGTGTCTCTGCTTAAAGCTAAACTACTGAAAATTATAACTCAAGAATAAAAATATATTAAGGAGGTAAGCCCATAAAACAATTCCCTACTTGGTGACCTGAAGCAGACCTAGCACCAGAAATTGAGGTAACCATCCAGTTCTTCTAGTTCTCTACTTTTCCGCCTCAATTCTTATAGTCTCACATTAATTTACACTTTGGCAAACCGAAAACTAAAGTAAACAGTCAGTTTGGTTTCCTATTCTTTTTTTGTGGTTTTCAGCTGGCATTTACAGTGTCAAGGCATCTGAAACACAAAAACGAACGCCAAAACTGCACCCCCAAAAAAAGACTCGCCTTTAACTCGACTCCAAGTTGTTCCTTCTGCTCGTCGAGTAGCTTGCACTGTGCTAAGAGGACCTCGCAGTGGTCACCGTTGACACGCAGGTGCTCTCGCAGCTCTCTTTCCTGCACGAGACTGTCGCTCGCCGTCTTCCTGGCATCCTCAACCTCCGCCGTGAGCCTCTCCACTTCACGCAGCAGCCTGTCGACCTCTTGGGAGAGCCTCGAGACCTCGGCCTGCAACTCCTTGACCAAGTTCGCAGAATCCAGAGCTTCCGAGGACAGTGTCTGAACCTGCTCCTTCAGGTGCCTCTCATTCTCCTCTTTCTCCTGGAAGCAGCTGCGGTAGCGGTCTTCAGCCTCCTCCTTGAGTCTCAGGAGGTCGGTCATACGAACTTCGAAGTCCCGGTTTCGGTCGTTTAGTGCTCGATTCTCGTTGTCCAGACGGTCGCACCTCGCTTGCGCATCCGCGAGCTGCGCGCACGTGGACTTCAGCGATGCTTCTCCCGCTTCGTTCCGAGACGAGAGTGCCTCGCAGCGCTGCCGCATTTCACGCAGCGAAGATGCGTCTTCCTCCCGTGCTGCCAGCACCTGCCTCAGCTGTTCTTGAAGGGTGAGGACAGTCTGCACTGCTGCGGTACGACCGCCTTCCGACGTCGCGAGGGAGGATTGTAGCGACTCGTTGTGCAGTCGGAGTGCTTCGTTTGCTTTGCGGGAGGCAACAGCTTCTCGTTCTGCGGCGGCGTGCTGTTGGGACAGGTCTTCGAGCCGAGACTGCACGTCCCGAAGTTGCTCCCCGCCTGTCGTCACCAACGTCTGAAGGTCCGCGTTGGCCTCCTGCAGGGCTCGAGTCTGCTCTTCGGAGACTCGAAGCTTGGCACCCAGGGAAGAAACCTCGCCCCGCAAGCTCCTTCCAAATTCCTCCGCCAAACGAAGGGCTTGCTCAGATTCCGCCAGAGATGACTGCAGACGGTTGGCTTCGGCATTAAACCGAGTCGTAAGGGAGTCCAACTCGGCCTACGATGGAATATCGGAAACTTTACCATTTTAAAAAAAGCGAAAAAATAGATGTTTGCATTTTTTTTTAGTGAAAAGAAATGATCAAGATGTACACTGCAAACACTCACTGCATTATGTTTGCGATTGCAAAGTGTAACAGGAAGGAAGAGAGGCCGAGTGCCACAGTGTGCAACACCGCTAATATCTGTCCTGCAGCGACAGACACAGGAAACATAACAGTCGATTGCTGCTGTGTGAAGGGGCCAAGGGAAGAAAAAGTTAACTACTATAAAATTGCAAGTTTTTTTAAAAATAGTCACAATTTTAACAATAATTTTTTAATCAGCTCTTAAATGTCTGGATTGTCAGAAAATTTGACTCCTGTAACAAAAGCACGTTTTATGGAATAAATTACTTCTGACATGTCGGCACCATCTAAACCGCAGCTTTCTGAACTTTCAAACAGGTTATTATATAATGAATGGATAGATGCATAAAGTTGGTTTATAAAGTTTCTGCACTTAAATCTTGTAAACAGCGCAGCTGTGAGCTTAGTTTCTGCATTTTTGTGGTCTTTCATTATGAAAAGCTGTGCAGCATCTTCAACCTAATGCATGCAAGGAAACAACTTTTTAAAATTTTTTATTGTGCATTAAAATTGATATACCAGTTTCAGTAATTTCTTTCCCTAGTTGTGTGACGCGGGTTACTGCGTTTTACCAAAAGAACTGGCTATTACAGTCTAAGCTCGTTATAACAGACCTTCATTTTGACCAAGATTTCGGTCTGTTGCGAGAGGAGTATGTTGTGTGCAGATAGGAAGTTGAGTCAATGTTATGTAGAGTAAAACCAACCAAACTTCACAGATCGTTATGTTATAGCCAAATGTCTGTTGTAACCAGGTCTGTTGTAATGAGATTAGACTGTATCATTACCTCTTCTAAACGACAAATTTTTTTGGGGGGGCAGCGCTTATTTGATATACTTTTATGAAACTTTCTGAAGGGTAAACTCGCATACTTGAAACTTTTTTCACATCATCCTTTTTCCCAGCTATGAATATTCCCTGCAAATTTCATACAAACAAGACTAATGGTTAAGAAGTTCACCTTCCAAGAAGTCGTGCAAGGGGTCGTGCAAAGAAAATAGACGTTACATACAGATTGAGACAGAACACCAAGATAGGCTTCGCGCGATGTGCCAAGCTTTACTAACCCAAGGGATGACAGTGACATGGGCATGGGCATGGTCCTGCTCGAGAAGGCTTTGGCGTAGAAGCAACGAAGTCCTAAGCTTGCAAAGGGGCGGTTGGAGATGCCTTCACGCACTCCGCGCTTGTGCACATCACTTAACATAGACCACAGCCACAAGAAAGGTCTTGTTCGGTGAAAGGTTAATTGGACGTGCACAAATTATCGCAGCGTGTTAGACTAGTTTTGATGGAAGCTTCTTGACACGCACCCGGAAGAGTACCAAAACCTGCGTCGAGTCAGCTGGACAAAGTTTCTGCACTTTCTTTCATGCGTGAAACCAAGAATCTCGCGACAAAATGAACTACAGCAATGCAGAAAACAAAGATGCGTCATTTTCGTTTTAATCGTCCGAAAACAAAAACTAAGAAAACATACTACTGCTAGACAATGCTTTTCAAGTCGACCTCCCGCCAAGAGCCCGGGAGTAAAAAAGCGCTAGACTATCAGTCCGCGCATCTGCGGACTTGGCGCGGATCGGTGACATGAAGGTCACGTGATATGCGATTGTGTGAATCAGCTATTACGAGAATGGAGCTTGCGCAACCGGCGCTTGGTGTGACCTTGTACTTCATCCACGGGCGGTACGTGACCTTGAGGACAAGGACGTGACCTTGAGCGTTGCTGGGCCAATAAAGCTACTGCTTCAAAAACTTATTCTCATCTCACTGTCTTTTTAGGCTGTTACGAGAGAACGCAATGCTCTCGAGCACACCGAGATGCAAATATGAGAAGCTACACTGGGGAACCCGTGTTCGTAGGAACCCCGTCCTAGAATCCATGCAAAAAAAACACTTAAGACAGGCTCATTTTGAAGCAAATATGGTGCCACCCGACGACGGGTGAAGAGATGTTGAAAGAACCTGCCTTGAGCCGGTCCCTGTCCCCCTCCAGGCCCTGGTTCGCCTCCTCCAGTTCCACGACACGCATCTCCACGTAGCAGCTCGCAACCGGTGTGTTGGGAGTAGGGGGCGTGCCGGGGCTTGCGGGCATCCTCCTTTCTCGACTGGCGTAGTACTCCACCAGCGAGGCGAGCTCATGCTCCTTCTCCGCCAGCTGGGACGCGAATCCGTGCCTCTGCTGCTCCGCCTCGGAGAGCCGAGCTTCGAGGGCGTCCTTCGTGGAGAGCGCCAACGCGACGTTGGCCTGGAGTGCCAGGATGGTGGCCTCCGAGTCCGCTCTGTCGTTGGACTGCGAAGTTGGTGCGGCACGGTGAACCCAAACCCCCCGGACTATAGTTTATTGGACACCCAGTACCGAGCGACACGAGGCCACATTCAGCTCGTAGACGACCATGTGGCTTCCACCACACTGTCTGCTTACGAGTGAATGGAGCGTAGAGCATGGAGGTAGGTAGCTTCTGGAAGCGACATGACACCACCAGAGGTGAAACCGGAAGTGTGAAGGGTCACGCCTCCAATGATGACCAAGGCCAAGAGACACCATGGGACGAAAAGGAGAGCCAACTTGGCAGCTGTTTTGGTCACTTTCTGGAGGGGGGGGGAAAGGTCACCAAAACAGTTGTAGAGTCAGCTCTCCTTTGTGTCCAACAGTGTCTCTTGGTTTTAATCACGGTTGGAGGCGTGTCCCACACTTTTCGCTTCACCTCTGGTGGTGTCATGTTGCTTCCAGAAGCTTCCTCCCTTCTTGTGCATAAGAAAATCTTGCTCCACTTACAATATTTATAAATGAGCAGCAAAACAGCTTCGACGCTAGATGCCTTCAAACAATGCAGTTGTTTGTACATAAACATAATCATAATGTAGGGCAATGTCCCTCTACACTCCATTCACTCGCAAGGCAAAATGTCGGTGGAAGGTATGTGCTCGTTGGACCAGTGGTATATCAATCTTCCGCGGAGTGATCTCACTCACCCATACCCACGTGCAAAAAGCGGGATCGGGCGACGAAAAGGAGGAAGTTGATTAGTCTGGGCAGCGCATAGCTCACATCGGCCAAGGGACGAACGAAATACAATCAAAAACTGCTCTCCTGTCCGTCCTTAAAGGGGAACTCCGGCGATTTTTTGAGCAATCCCAACTAACTATATTTTCGTAATCGCCGTCCTTTACTCTTTCCGGTCTGGTATTTAGCATCGCGAAATTCAGAATAGTTATTGTGAAATCGGCAAAGGAAAATGACGCCAAAACGAAGATTCAAAGATACCCGCGCTTTTCATTGACGGGACGTCACGGGTGGGTCGGCTTGCGGTTCAAGCGGGCAGTCTAAAAATGAACCATGCCGAGCATTTGTATTGTGCTGCTGTGCGGGAGCGACTTTCCAAAGCATTCATTTGATACCATAAAACTGTTTGTAATCAGTTGGGGACAAAGTCTACAGTCCAAAGAGTGAACCCCTGCCTACCCACGACGTCACTTTTTCAATGTTGCCAGTAGAGCTTTTCACTTTGAAAAACACGATGAGGACCAAAATTGGAAATTCTGTAACTGCGCGAAAAAAAGTTATTTTGTCCAAATATTTGGGTTACTAGTTCAGCGATGTTTGTTGGTGTGCCTAGCAAGTTTTTAGGCAAATCGGGTACTATGAAGAAACGGCGGAGTACCCCTTTAACAATGGGGCATCATGCTAAAGTGCACCAACTATACAATCGAGCCCGAGCCAGACAGATTCGCGGCACGCGAGTCCTTGTTGAACATTGACGAGACTATAATAGTGGATTTTGTGGACAAAGCAAGCAGCGATTTCAGCCTAATATTGTTGGATCAAATAGTCTGTGCGCGAAAAATGTGGCAATGAAGTGGAATGCACAGAAACTATAGCATACTCTGAACGACTAAAAGTGCAGTTCCATGAAAGGTGGGATAAAGATTTGTTCCAAGTAAAACCCATTTTTAACCGAGCGTCATTTATACTCTAACAGCTGGACATTCCAGGCTCCAGGGGAGCACAGAACGTGATAAAGTTTTGCATACTTAAAATTTTAATGGGAGCCTTTAACAACATGTCGCAGCTTGCTTTAAAACGAAACCATTCACCGTAATGTAATATTTTTCACCTAATGCAAGTCTATTTCTGAGACTAAGATAAGTCCACATTATTGATTTTGCTAAACTGTAAACAAAAATGAGACCACGATAGTCGGGAATCTGCAGACACCTTAAAAAAAATATACTAATTACAGTTCACTCAACACAAAATATAAACTACCATTACAAAAATTTTTACATTTCTAAAACTCCTGTGCTACATTTTCTAGAGAGGGGCAATGGGACCAACTGGTTTCATAAGCACATGCATTCAAAAAACATGCTGAATCTGTTCAACGGAAATCCCCAGCAGCCCAACAGACATTCCTGTCTATCCAATAAATATTCCCTTTAATTTAGCAAACATAGGTCCACTAAAAAGTGAAGTTGGATACATATTATAGAATAATCAAAATTCCATTTGCTCTAATAAAAATTCTCATTAGAATGATAAAAAAATTATACAGAAAATTCTGCAAGTCTACAAACCAAGGTCACCTGTTGTTTGAGTGTGCTGTTCTCCCTGATGACTTGGTCATAGGCTTCTTTGAGGGTGTCCATTGCACGCACCTGTTCCTCCAGGAAGCTGTTCCTCTGGCGCAGGCTGCATATGAACGAGACACTCGATAAGAAAAGTGATTGCAGTGCAACTGCCAGCACAGTTTAGTAGAAACAGGCACCCGCAAACTGGGTTTGCACACTGGCATCCTCGAACAACCAACTTTACCCAATCCTAACCCAACACTCTCTTATAGTAGACTAGACACAGTGCAAACCTGGTTCCTACATAGACGAAAGACAATGAGTAACTTCCTATAGTACAAGGGGGGACACTGGCTAGAGGTTGAACTTCTGAAGTACTCAAGGGATCGGAATGAAATTTGCAGGGGAGATTTAACTTCAGATGTAGGTGAACTGTGCAAACTTTCAGCTCTCTAGGACAACTTTACATACCTGCATAAGAAGACGTGTCACTTTTCGTTAAGAAATCTATGATATGTAAATGAAGCTATTAAGCACCATTTTAACTGCTTGAGTATAAAGTGGGGGATGTGGGACTTGTGGCTATCTAGTTTTTATAACTCAAATGTAAATATTTAAGGAAGAGTGCTTAACTCAAAATATGAGATGCATGTCTGTCCTATGTCAATTTTTCAAAACAGTTTTTTCTCAATGATGATTTTAATGTAAAACAAAATAAAGTAGATAGCCCGATTCCCCAGTAAATTTCAGTTCAGAAACATCTTGATTGTAGTACCAGAATACTTTTACCTTCGAACAAGAGATTCCTTCGCATGAAATTTGCATCAAAAAGTGGAACTGAGAAAAATGCATTCAAACGTTGAACTCCTTTACTTTGTTACTGCCTCACCATGTGTTGAAAATATTTTATATCAATGTAACTATTTGGCGCATGGTTATGAAATTTAGTCTAAGGGTGTATAATTAGTTTCTAAAACCGATAACCTCAAAATTGAAAAACAAATTTTTCAAAAAATTTTTAAACTCAGGCCCATGTCCCCCCTGTGAACTCTTACAAATAAAAATGCCAAGTGTGTGTGTGTGTGTGTGTGTGTGTGTTTTCAGGGGGAAAAGGGGAGCTCCCACCTTGGCGAGGTAGCAACAGATTTCATGAATAAGTATCTCAGGGATGTGATCAGTCCAAGTCATTTTGGAGTACCCATCGGAGCAGCCTAAAGTAATTTTGGAGGAGCAAATTTTTTTTTTTTTTTTTTTTTAGTATAAGCGCACATTATTTTTTACTAATACCACCACAAATATTAATTAAGATTAACACATTGCCCTGTCCACAGCATACCACAATCGAAAAGACATAACGTCGCGTGCCTAGGAGACAGACTGGAGTTAGCGTCCGCAGTATTTCTTATAAAACTGCAATTCTGAATATATGACTGTTTGATTGATAGATGGAAATACAACTGCAAATCTTGTCTTGCCAGAAAAATGACTACTACTGCTCCCTCTGGCATTGCCACCATCAAAATACAGCACTCTGACTTGCGTCATCTAGGGGTGGCTAGTGGTAGAAGTATGAACCCATGCACTCCTTTGCCTGGCACTGTTTCAGCTGAGAAAGCATATACAGTCAAAACTCGATTTAACGGACCCGGATCTTACGAGTATCCCAATCTAACGAACAAATTGCATTTCTTCTAAAGCTTCCCATACGGCTTAATTAATGCTTATATGAGCTCAAAATAACGAAGGAAATTGACCCTCAGACAAGGCACCTCACACTCGAAAAAACTATGCAAAAGGAAAGTTATTCTACATCACAATCGAAGCTTGCCGTTCGCGTGCCAGCAATAGAATCAAGGTACCCGAGGTACCCTGCAAAACGAAAATGCATGGAACACCGAATGTCCGCATGGGTTTGAATCGACTACTTACACTAGACAATGCTAGTGGCGGCGGTTGCTTCGCGTCACGTGCAACAGATGGCACTGATAATCTCCGTCTCTCCGCTCTTTGTTGCTTTGTTAGGATTTTCGTTTTTTTTAGTTGCTTGTCTCTCCCCACAACCGGTTCTTTCTGCATACGATATCTATTAGACTATGTTCTACGTTGCTGAGAAATAGTGCTGACCCTTGAAGAGAAAGCAGATATCATTCGTGCTATCACGAGCGGACAGAAGAAATGAGAAGTTGCCGCAGAGCATGGCATCCCAGCCAGCACGCTTTCGAGAATCTTGAAATCGAAGGACGCCACCATTAGTGCCACAACCGCCAGAACGTTGAATGCCGCTTCGTCATTTTAGAACGCACAAGCAGCGTGACCCCTTCGCGGACTTTTCCGTGCATTGTTAAAAACCTCAGTGCGTGAAATCGATACCATGGTACTTCTCGCGATGCCACTGTGTTAAGTCGTCGTATTTACCGAACGAAACGTCCAAAAGACTACTTTCTTGATTTTACAAAGTTCCCAAATTAACGAAGTAATTTGCGGCTCCCATCGACTTCGTCTTAAAAGGGAAGGAAAAAGCTTACTTGCAAGTTTGAATGACTGCTGCTTGTATTGGATACAGTGATCAATTGCAGGTGTAAGTAAATGTCACTGCATGAAGAATTGTGCATTTGGATGGGCACATTCAGAGTGGTGTGGTCAAAAACAAACTACCGTAATATCCCGAGTCATCGCCCATCCCCGAGCCATCGCCCACCCCATTTTTTGGGCCAATATCGATTTCCGAAAAAACACCGAGTCATCGCCCACCCCTTCAAATACCCCAGCACGGACTCTGCGATCCGCGAACACTCATCCTACCCGAATGACGCGGCCGCGGCCGCGGACCTTACAGTTGGAGGACCTCAGTGACAAAGTAAAACGAAGGAGGGAAAGACACTTCTTTTTGTTTACGCATTTCCTCCGTGAGCGACCCCAAAGTGGTCGTGTATCCGTGCGAAAAGAAAACGTGGAGATAACAAAATAAGAGTTTGTTAATGTAACCGCGGAGTATTAAGTCAGTCTGTCTCCGCCGAAGTAAGGACACCGCGAACCCGCTCCTTCTTCCCGCCCGTCGCGACCGCGGTTGTGCAATATTTTAGGCAAAGCCAACGCGTAAATAAAGCTTTGCTGGAACGTCCTACACAGACGTTTGCAGAGCGTCCCAACCGTGCATTGATAGCCCGCCGTGCACGGACGCACGTATGTACGCACCAAACAAGAAAGTTGCGCGAGAGCTTGCGATTGACAAGGCGCCCGACTTGGCCCGACGCCAAAGTATTTGCCAACGCGACTGCCGGCTTTCCCGCTTTCCCAGGATTGCTCTTGGTCGCTTCTTTGGTCCGCTCGCTCGCTCGTTGCGCCTGGTCGGTTTTTCTATTTTCTTGTAGACTTTTCTTTCTTTTTTTTTTTTTTTTTCCTAACTAGGAGAACATAGTGGTGACATTCTTTCACGGAACAAACGTTCGCGCTTTATGCAGATCGGCGGTGTTTCTAGCGCGTATGCAAGCAACGGACTTCGCTATAGTAAAATATTCTTTCGTGAGCATTCTTTTCTATAAAACAAGAAAACTAAATCGAGTTTTGAGTTTGATGTATCTCTTGTGCATCAGCGCTAGATACGCGGAGAGAAATAGGCGGTTTTTTCCGCTTTTTTTCAAGTGTTTGTGCTCACCCACCGAGACATGGCCCACCCCGCTTTTTTAATGAATTTCAGGCGGTAGGGGGGTGGGCGATGACTCGGGATATTACGGTATGCTGCCAAATGGCCTCAAGATGGCAGAGCACTGCCTTAAAAGATTTAGTAGACTGGAAACCAACCAGTGAGTATGACACCTTTACTCAGTTTCATCACAAGTATGACCAAAGCCGACGCCACGAGCACGAGCATGTAGTGTTGTACAATGCTTTCACTTCATGAGTACAAGTTTCATTGCAGCCAGGCAGGCAAGTGCTGCACTCGCTATTGTAGCATTTTCGCTACAATAGCTTTGATTTATCACAGTTGTGATAAATCAAAACGGTTTCTTTCACATTAACGGGCATGTCGAATGTCAAGATCCTTGCCTCGAAATGTCTTGCTTGAGCGCCGCACCCTCCGATGTTGCATCCGAAAGATTGCTGTCCAAACAGATGACCCTTTGTTGGAGGACTTTGATCTCCTGGTCTGTAGAGCAAAAATGCAAAAGAAAACCCACACTCTCACTTTATGCTTCACCAAAGAAAAATCCCGTTGCATAAAACGCCACGAGTACATACTGGTGCTCAGAATAAACTTTCCACCTCGATACCCTAGCATTAAAAAATGTCACCAAAAACGCCTTTCTAAAACCAACAATTTCAGGACTTTGCCTTGGAGATTATAAACCTATGTTTAAGACAGTGAGGTAACAAAGTAAAGAAAGCAACAAAAACTAAAAAGGACAAGAAAATTCCTGCAGCCAATGACACTATGATGCAATACTACAATTGTTAAAGGGGCACCGACATGTCCAAATAATATTTTTCTTTATTATCCGAAATGATTGAGAACGATGCCTGGAAATTGGCCGCAAAATATGAAATGAGACGAATTTAGTATTTGTAAAGTAAAAAAACAATTTCCAAATTCAGAGTCTCCACGCGATCCGTGCCAGTGCAGGGACGTCGAATATTGAGCCGTCCTGCGAGTTGAGTTTTTCCAACGCATCCGAAGTGTTGTGTTCGCTGGCGTCCCGCGAACAACCCGTTTCCTTCGTGCGCCCCGCTTATCGCTGCGAGCAGTCGACGTTCGACTTTCGAGTTTGAAGCTCTTTTAGGGCCTTTTCAGCGATCTCAAATTCTTTGAAATGGTGCGAGGTCGAAGGGAACGCGCAGTGAACTGTTGTGAGCGACGTGGGGGCCACGTCGCACCGGTTCTGCGTGAAAGGCTGCCCTGGAGGTGTAACAGCCGAGACTACAATACACAGACACCAAACCGAGTTGTTTTGACCGTTTGACAATTTTCTTTTCGAAGTCTGAAAGGTCGTCGGGCACCCCTAAAATGGCAGCTTTGTCCAACTCGCCGATCAGCTACATGCATCGAGTGCCGCCATGTTTTTCGAGGGAGGATAAAAAACCAGAAGGCGACATCACACCGGACTTTGATTTTCGGTATTTCAGAAAGGGCCGTGTGCATTCGCAATTGCGTTAAAAAACACGTTTTACGAATGCCGTTATTAAATGTTATGGAAATGTCGCTTACAAAGCTTCCAAATTTCATAATATTTGACATCACAAATTAAAAGAGGAGGTGAGGAGTGGGAGAGAAGAGCACCAAAAATAAAAAGGGGTGCACACACGTGGGAAAACTTTTTTGCATTGTGGTATTTTTTTCATGTCCAAAACTACAGCTTGCATCGTTTTAGACAAAAAAAAAGTATGACCTTTGAAGTGTCAGTGCCCCGTTAACATTCCTTAAGTGTCCATACCGACATTATAACGAAGGAGCAGACCTTCTAAATGACAAGATTGGCACACGCAGAAAAAATCCCATTTATAAACGCGTTTTCAAAGAAGTTGCGTATCCGAGTAGAAAGAAAAATATCCGGCTCCCTATCTGAAAGCTACGTAGTTATACGATTCCCTTCAAGATTAGCTGCACAGATTGCTCCACCCAGGTAAAAGCTTCTGCTCTGGAAACAGGATCAGCTTAGGATTCCAATTGACTGATTTTTCGTTCTTTTTTTTAAGGACACGGCAAAGCTGCACAAGCTGCATTGCACATATACCACGGTCACAAGACACAAATGCGAACTTATCAATCAATGCAGTTTTGCTGTGTCGACCCTACGGAGAAGCGAGACAAAAATGTGACATATACCAACTTTTACATGAAAACTGCTGTTTACAGTTGGGGGGGCAACTTACACACCGAGGATGTGGCAATGCAAAGACAAAGAACCGGGAGAAAATAAATCCGGCTTTCCACATAGACAGAGTGGTGCACGCTTTTTTTGTCCACCCTTTTTCTTGTCTTAGAAGCGAGGAGTCCACTTTGCCCACCTTTTCGAGCGATTGTGTTGTCTCGGGAGGCGATCTCCTTGTCCAGGTCTGCAGCCCGCTGCAGCTCTTCCTCCAACTGCCGCCTCAGAACTTTCATCTCTTTTGCCCTCTCTGCACTCTGCCAGGGCAAGAGCAACAAAACGCGCAATACCACCGGGCCGTCAAGCGCGGCACACAGCTGCAGAAATGCAGGAACAATCATCTGTACGATCTAGATCTGTGGTTTTCGGACCTTTTAATCTGGAGAAATGCACGTCATTCCTGATCAACAGACGATAAAAAACACCTCCCGGCCTCGTCGTTGTTGCAGTAAAGCAGGACAGAAGCCTACAGACCTTCTAAAAAGTAATTCAGACACTAGGAAGTGTCTGCTACATAGTTATGCAGGAATGAATGGCTCATATCTACTAAACCCTTGCTTTAAAAAAAATAAATAAACAAAAAAAAAAACACAAATTAGCGGTGATTTTTAGCACGTGTTTGTCCCATGAATTTGGATGTCGGAAGCATTGGACCTGAACGTATCAACAGACAAGAGAATAACTGAAAAAACAACCACTGGGTGTGACCCCAGAAGTTTCAACAGCCTTAGGAGTGCCGTTTGTGAGGGATTGCGTGCACCGTTTTGAGTGCCCGGGTACGGCTTGCGGAAATGTTGAGACCTCCGTATAAAACGTAACGATTTTCGCCTCCCACCGAACTCACCAGGAAGGAGGGTCCTCAGCACTATTTTGAAAGTGCTATTGCGACTACTAGGTGAATCAATTTTAAGTTTAATTTTGATATTCGTGATCTTGGAGGTCGAATGAAAACACTTTAACAAGTTTTTTTTTTTCTTCTTAAATACAGAATTGCTTCGATTTCTCTTTTAACTGGAAGAACAGTTCACTTGCGGTTGGGGAAGGACTAGAAAATTCGGAAGCTTGGAGGACCCCGAGGGGTTCCCCCAAGTACAAAATTACCCTAGTCCTAGGCATTCCAACACACTGCAGACGCGATACCCTATTTTTTTGGTTCTCTCACACTGCGAGCTATGAGATTGTGACAAATAAAACCAGAAACGAACCAAGGTTTATCGTAGAGAGTAGTACTATGGTGCCAGGAACGCGTGTAACACTGGGATGTTTCTGCACCAGATAACTCGATTTCCACCCGACGACATGACATTTCCGCATCGTGTCGTCGCCGGCCACAATCCAGGCGGTGGCACAACTTTATTTATTTATTTTATTTATTCACAATACCTTACAGGCTCTTTTCCAGAGCATTGAGTAAGGGGGGTATTATACACATAAATTCAGAAGAGAAAATAGAACAAACGCACATACAGTCTCACACAAAGTTGTCATGTAGGCACAGGATACAATAAAAACCCAGCTAAGTACAAATTTCGAAAAATAAAAACAATAACAAAAAACACTGGACTAATATAAAAAGTTGTCAAGTTACACAGAAACAGAACTTATCGGAAGCGCATTGGTTAGAAAGTAAGATTGAAGTTTAGCACGGAACAGTGTAGTCTCGGCAATGGTGACTATTGATTCAGGAAGGTCGTTCCATGCGCGGATGCCACGTGGTACAACTGAGTTAATAAACGCGTTGGTTGACCCAGTGAGGTGTTGAAAACTCTTACTGTTAGTGGTTCGACGAGATGATCTATTAGGGGGTTTAAGGAAAGTAACGCTTGAAAAACGATTGCTATAATAGAACTTGTGAATTAGGCACAGAGTTAAAATGGTTCGACGCACTTCGAGCAATGGCAGGGCACATTGATCTTTTAGGAGAGAGACACTCATGCTATATGAATAGGAAGATGTTATAAAGCGTGCTGCTCGAGTCTGGACTTTTTCAATGTGCGTGGTTAGGTATTTCTGATGAGGGCTCCAAATCGCGGCAGCATATTCGAGTTTAGGACGGACATATGTTTTGTAAGCGAGTTTGCGGAGATGGTTAGGAGCCGATTTTAAGTTACGTTTAATATAACCGAGCGTTCTAGATGCGTCAGCGGTCACAGAGTTAATATGGGTGACCCATGAAAGGTTAGATGTAAAATGGACACTAAGATACTTGTAGGATGAGCATACGCTAAGGGACGAAGTGCTTAATGTGTATGGAAACTGTGAAAGAGATCGTTTGCGAGTAAAGTTCATTACTTGGCATTTGGATTTATTTAGTGTCATTAGCCATTCTTCGCACCAGTTGTTAACGCGATCAAGATCATGCTGGAGTAGTACGTGGTCATCTGGAGTGTTTATTTTTCTGTACAAGACACAGTCATCCGCAAACAAACGCACATTAGAAAACAATGCATTTGGGAGGTCGTTTACGTAGATAAGAAATAACAAAGGACCCAAGACGCTGCCTTGCGGAACGCCAGAGGTTACATTAGTAATGTCAGACTGAAAATCACCACAGACAGTATACTGAGAGCGAAACGACAGAAAGTTGCGAATCCATGAGAGGGTTAAAGAATCAAGATTTAGTGACGAAAGCTTCGACAAAAGGCGACAGTGGGGAACGCGGTCGAATGCTTTAGAAAAGTCCAGAAATATTGCATCGGTTTGAGAGTTAGAGTTCATGTTAAGATGTAGGTCATGGGTGAATTCAAGCAGTTGTGCTTCGCAGGAAAGGCCTTTGCGAAAACCATACTGATGCTTATAAAAAAAATTGTTAGCCTCAAGATGCGATGCAACATGTGAAAAAATTATATGTTCAAGTACCTTGCACACAACACTAGTTAAAGAGATGGGGCGGTAGTTCTCTGCGAGGTGGCGATCTCCGTTTTTGAAAACAGGAACGACCTTCCCTATCTTCCAGTCGCCTGGAAGTATACCGGTGGACAATGATTGTTGAAATAGTAGACCGCAAATTTCACTGGACACGCGTTTTGTATTTTTAAGAAGCTTAGAGTTAATGTTATCTGTGCCAGCCGACGTAGTAATTTTTAGGTTATCTATAATATTTTCAATTCCCGAAGGTGATACGGAAATAGGACTCATGAATTGATAGCTAACGTCATTAATAACGGGCACTGTTGACGTATCCTCCAGCGTAAATATAGATGCAAAATGGTTATTCATGACAACAGGACATTCAACATCAGAAATGGTGTCACCTTCACGGTTAGCCAAGGATATTTTATTTGTGGTTTCATTTGGTGCGATAAGCTTCCAGAATTTTTTAGGGTTGTGTTTGAGGACGGATGGTAGGTCACAGTTATAAAATTTTCCTTTGAATTCTCGTAGGCGATTAACATAAAGTTTAGCACATGTGTCGTAATTGGACCAAGCATGTTCTGTGTTGACATACCTGGCAGCTCGAAATAACCGTTTCTTCTTGTTCCGCAAGGATTTCAATATTTTGTTAAACCAAGGTTTCTTGCTATCGGAAAGTATATTAAAGCGTGGCACATAACGGTCAACACATTCAATCATTTTGTTTTTATATAGCAACCAATTTTCATTTACTGTGCGGCTCCAGAAATCAACAGAAAAGCTGTTTAAAAACACATCAAGTTCGTCATTCATTTGAAAATAATCAGCTTTATTGTAATCAAGTATAATCTTTGAAGTTATTGAGTGTTGCGGTGAACATATATCTAGTGTTATGTGTATTAGTTTATGGTCACTTAGGGCGTTTATGTACTTGATTGAGTTTATCACGCTTGGATGAGTCACAAGAAAGAGATCAAGAATATTGTTCAAGCGTGTCGGTTGGTCAATTACTTGCTCAAAGTTAAAGTCGAGAGACAAATCAACGAATGCCTGTTCCTCCTGACATGATGATGAAAGCGTCGTCCAGTCAATATTTGGAAAATTAAAGTCACCGAATAGCAGCACAATAGAATCTCGAAACCTGTTTTTGATAATGGAAAGAACACTTCTTAACTCAGTACAGAAACTTTTATCATAATCTGCGGAAGTTTTCACCGCTGTTGCGTTGAAATACTGGCGCTTTGCGCTGGCATATTTATCCTCAACTGCCATGATCGCGACATGCGAGAGCATGACACTCTGGCTTTCGTGATATTGTTTGGTGCCATTTCGGGGCCACATTTAATGTACAGGCGGGTGGGACGCTAAACACACCAGTGAAAGACATGTTCGAAGCATTATAGCAGAACCGTCGCCACGTCTATCTACAACCCGCATCTGTCCAGGCTCTTACCGGACCCGAGCGGCGACTAGGAGAGTCCACCACCCTCTTGAGTGGGAGGCGCACGGGAGATGGCGAGTATGAGAAGCAGCTGCTCTTGCGCTTTGTCTTGACCCGTACGCTCTCCGGGCTCTCGGCATCGGGCGAAGCTGAAACGGAACCATCGTTGACCATTACGCTCCGTTCAACCTCGCAACGAACTGCGATGAATTCATTTATTTATTCGCTTTCCCCGTGGCAGAGAGACAGCGTTAGAGTGGGAGGTTACATCATGGTTATACGCTAAAGAAGAACAAACTAAGCACATTTCAGAAAGAATGAAGCGAGAGAAGCACGGAAGTCCGGGTGCACTTAATGCCACCGCACGACGTGCGTCGTAGTGATGGCAGCACAGCACTCGCGGAATTCTCCGTCCTCGTGCCGCCGTAGTCTTTTCTACCCCACTTCCTGAGCATGGCATGGTACTCCATCTACGAAGAGCCTTTTCGCCGTGCCGTAACTAATTCGCCATCTTCGGACCCCCTACAAACTTTCCGAGGTCACAACTACACGAGATGATCCACTCGTATGGCCGTGCGCATGCACCGGCAGAATGGTGCGACGGCCACGGCGTCTTGTTTGAATGCCCAGCCTCTAACACACGGTTGTTGTCTTTCACCATACTTTGAAACCACGTGAATGCTCGAGGCTAGAAATAAATGGAATGCATGTGCAGTGCAAGTTAGTCTGCTTCTTGCACAAGGGTTGCGATGATGTCAAAACGCCGGGCACTTATTGGTCGATTGAAAAAGATAGTGGGCAGACCTCAAGGCATCCGGCATTGAGGTCTATCCACTACCTTTCGATCAAAGCCAATGGAGCTCGGCGTCATTCCGACGTCACCGCGACTCCTGCACTAGAAGAGGACGACTTGCTCTCTGCATACTTTTTTTTAATTCGCTCCATTTGGTCCTATCCGTGCTTGGTCGTTAAAGCGGTTTACTGTTGAGAAACCCCTTGCTATCAATTATAGGTTGATGGTCTTGACAGACTGAAAACTTTCGATTTCTTAGAAATTGTCTGCGGCTGGGAGCAATTGCGTTGTTAATGACGTCACTGGATGCCTTTGCCCAGGACGTCCACACAATATCCCAGGAATGTGTCCATAGGAAGCTATTGCCGTGAAAAGGGTAGTACGATCGACACAAAAGGGCCATCCCGCAATGGGTCAGAAAAAGCCATGGTTGACCATACTTTCTAGAACCTCAGAAAACGTTTGGTTCCATTCACCCATAGCTTTAGAAAAAAAAAAAAAGATGATCTGAGCTGGTTTGGATCTGTGTTCGTGCACCTTCTGCTTACGACTGTCCCGATGAGACAGCATGAAAAAAGGAAATGTACAGGTTTCCGTTTTCAAAAATGTAGTTTTGTAGATACGAGCCATCAAAGTGAATCCAGAACTGTGAATGTAACACGTGACTCCACTCCCTGTGCTTTGCTGCACCTCTCTTGAAGGTCATGCGACACTAGCAACATTGGAATTACTTTGACAGCTTCTCTGCAATTTATTGTAAAGAGAAACTGAGTATCGAAGGGCCTCAAATGCTACAGGGGGTCTAACAAACAGTCTCTAATCAGAACAGTATGTGCCAGCACGGAAACAGCCCTTCTGCTACGGTTCACATCCCCCAACAATCCTCACCAGCTGAATCTGAGGCCATTTTTAATGTGCAAAGAATCCTGGATTCAGGATCAATTGGTGGCACCGACACATCGCTTCTAAAGAAATCCAAACGTACGTCAAAAATACTGGACTTCTTAATAAACTTTGAATGGGCACGTGATCTGCTTATACATATTACAATCTTTTGCTAAAGAAAGTAGAACCATATATGAACAGCCGTTTATAGATATTCTTTGGATACTAGTTGAAATAAGTTATTTAAACATCTGCCAATGGATATCCCGTGAACGTTCGGTACATCTCCGATTTGGATATATAGAAACTAGTGTCCTGTTCTGGCACAGGATAGTCCAAGCTAGAGGTTCTGAAACGTGGGTTCGTGGACCCATTGGAGTTTGCAAAGGCATTCCAAGGGTATAGAAATCCCCGTCCCGTCAGTCGAGCTTGACAATGCAAGTTGTCTTTTTTTCAAATTGAGAAGAAAAGTTCCAATTTTCGGGGGAGTTTTCTCATGTGTATGTCAATGAGAAGTCTACTTCACACTAGCCCTTAGTTGTATCTTTTTATCAAATCATTAACATAATAAACCTATAACTTTCCATTCCCTCACCATGAACAGGGTCCTTTATCATATTCGCCGATCCACAAGGGGTTCACGAAACAATGGTTGAGAATTACCGCTCTGAGCAACTTAATTTTCACAAAAACCCAAAGTTTAGGATTTTGAAAATTTTTTGAAAAAATTGTTACACAAATATATGGTAACAATGTCATAGCACACCACTGCAAATCCCGAAATTTTGTGCCAGCAAAGTACTGCCGAAAGCTGCACTTTGCAAAAGCAAAGATTTTTTAAGCATTCAGACCCCGTT
The DNA here is from genome assembly GCF_016920785.2 of Ixodes scapularis. Classification (NCBI taxonomy): domain Eukaryota; kingdom Metazoa; phylum Arthropoda; class Arachnida; order Ixodida; family Ixodidae; genus Ixodes; species Ixodes scapularis. The sequence goes on along the minus strand of NW_024609835.1, from coordinate 158,215,722 downwards.
CGGATGCGCCATAGATGTCCATGGTTTGTTGCACCTGTACTTCCCTTTATCATCCCCTCAACAGTAGTCAGAGAATAAACTCTGGCTTGCCAGGCATATCTTATCCAGCTTACCAGACAAACCTCTGCACTTCTTGAAAGGTTCCAATAGCTGGGATGGTGGAAACAAGTTTCCCCTAATGTGCACTAGATTGCAGGTAGTAGATATAAGATTAAAGCCATAGAGTTCCAAGACACATAGCATTGCCAGTTGAGGACTAGCAAATAAAACTCAAAGGGATCGTCGGGTAAAACTATCACCAATAAAACTACTATTCTCAGTGTCTTCGAACACAAATTTCACAATGGACAAAATGTGCAAGCTGCTCTCCGCTCTGTTCAAAAGTGCAAATGCTCTCGTAGAGAATTAACTGTAACGACAACCAGGTCGGCAGTGCCCCATTTCAACCGGTAAGAAACACCATGGCGCATATCCCACCAGGAACCCGAAGCTGCAGTCACCAAATGAGCTATGCTCCACTACCCAACTTTCATGGGGCACAATTGACAATAGTTATGACTCAAAGATGCAGCTTCCCGATCCCGTCGCAGACTTGCCATTTACGAAGAATGGAAAAACTTTTTTGCGATTCGAGACAAGGTTTCAGTTAACTGGCACCAACGGCTTTAAACTCCGGGATGGCACACGCGTACTTACTCTAAAGTGTGGCCAATTTCTAAAGTGTGGCCACCCAAACCAACAACTACGGTGCCCAGAAGGTGTCTTCGACTGGCGTGTTTACTGCATCCCCCCCCCCCCCCCCATGTGCATCGAAAGCGAGTCCAAAGTGGACACAATTTGCATTGCAGGACACAGCATGTCACAATCGTGACAATCGGTCGTTAAAAACCGCCGAAAAAGACGAGCAGATGTGAAGGGCCGACCCTCCGCTGCGGGCCGGCTGCCGAAGCTACCATGAACCGTCGAGCCGGAGGGCGACCTTTGGCGGAATGGCTGTCCGCCGACATGCTATTGCCGAGATGGCGACACTTTTGCGACATAGTCGGGACGATAATTGAGGGATCACTTTTGAGAACGTGGTAGTCGCACCGGCCGGGGACGCGTTCCAGGCACTGCGATGGCAATGACCGAGAGAAATTGCGGCGACCCGTACCCTGCAAGTGCGCCTGCAGGTTCGTCAGTACGTCGTCCTCTGCGCCGGCGACGATCTGCAGCATCTCTTTGATGCGCTCCTGGACCCCCTGAGCCAGTCGCATTATTGGCGCCACCTCCATGGTCCCGCTGAGGCTCGCCGCCTTGAAGAAGAGGGCCGCGAGTGCCAGCACGGAGGCCGTGGCCAGCTCCAGCTGGCTGGCATCACCTCGGTGGGCCGCCCGGGACAGGAAGTGGGCGGGGAGGCAGCCGTGGAAGCCTGCACGCCAAACACGGGGCCGCCACCTTTAATGCAAGCGGGGAGCGAGTACGGCAAACTTGTGTTTTCAAGTTTGTCGTAGCCGAATGGGCTAGGACAAAGCGAGCCCGACAGTGTGTGCTTCCCAGTGTTAGGAAATAAACATGAGTGCATACTGCTGAGGAAGCCTTCAAGCTTGGAGAAAGCTTCGGACGGGTCCACGTTTTCTGGACTCAGGGCTGGATCTCTGCAAGGAAGACAAAATAACCCTTGGGCAGCAGACAGAGGATAGTCATGGAAAAAGGCATAATAGTACCTACACTTCCATGCATAACCCCCCCCCCCCCCCCCCTAAAAACACACACAAAAAAAAACTTACATAGTGGAGATCAGGGTCAGGAGCAGGCTGCCACTCCTTAGGTCGCTAAGTGCCTTGATTTCGACATCATAGCAGCCCATCTAGAACATGAAGATGGTTAAAGGGGTGCTGACAGGGTATGTATACTCTTCAAGGTTTTTATTTGTACGTGACATGAGAGCCCAACTACCCAGAACCCAATTAGCGTCTTGAAATTCGTTTCTTTCCGCCTGAAAACCGCCAATGAGAACTGGCCAGTTTGAGTCGAGCTCACACCCTTCTTCATGGTCATGTGCTGTTTTCGATGGTTTAGACACAACCACCAAAGATACTAAAGGTTGTGGATCACCGAAGGCACACACTGAATGCTAAAAATAGACAAAAAATATACCAATTTTTTTGTGGCTTGTAAAAAAACTGCAAAACATTGTAAAAAAAAAAGTTGCACAGCCACGTGATTTCCGGTAACGTTCTGCTCCTCAATACCCCAGTCCAGTTTCGAGCAGTTGCATTTTTTTATTTTATGAAAAATATATGTGACTGTGTAGCAAAATATGGTATCTGTCGTCTTCAGACACCATAATGATTGAACCACTAGTCAGATTTAAACGACATTTACAGGGCTTGTTTCTGTTGAGAACATTTGTGGCAAATTTGGTTAAACTTAGTGAAGTACAAAAAAAATTTCAAATGTACAAAAATGAAGGTGGAAATGTCTGCATAGGATAACTATCATTTTGAAATTACTTATAAATTTGTCGTTTTCATTTGTTATATTGCTTTAGGGCAGTTCAGAGCAGATAGCTATGGAGCTATATTTCTATATTATATCATCTTTCATGACAAAAAAGCCACATAAACACAAACGCCGTTTTTTAGATTTCTATCCTTTGTCCAAAATGTTAGTTCTCGAGCATGAAAATTGACAAAACAAAAAAAAATACAAGCTCACAGCTACCTCCCCCTAAAGGGGGACCGCCACCTCGAGGGTCGTATTTTTCTTTACTGACTAAAACGATGCAAGTTGTAGTCCTAGACACGCAAAAAAATACCGCATCGAAAAAAAAAGTTTATATCGCGTGCGCGCTTTTTTTTTGGTGCTTTTCTCCTATTCCTCGCCTCCTCGCTTCTTTTGATTTGCGACGTCAAAAATTATGAAATTTAGAAGCTTTGTAGGCTACATTTCTGTAACATTTAATAACGGCAATTGTAAAACACGTTTTTTAACGCAACTGCGAACCCACTTGGCCCTTTTTGAATTACAAAAAATCTGAGTCCGGTGTGATGTCGCCTCCTGCATTTGTATCCTCCCTCGGAAAACATGCCGCCTGAGCAAACGGCACCGCTCGCACGGAATAAAACCGGTTTTTCCCTGTCCGCCGGCGGCATGTTCAAATACAAGCATATCTTGGCATCTGTAGATGCGCAATAACAAAACGTCGAAGAAAATAAAAAATGCAGCTTGCAGTTGCAACGCTTTATTAAACATCGGTGTAGGAACAAATGGTCCCGGAACAAATGGTACTATCAGAACTAGCAGTCCCAAGTCCAAGGTATGGTCCCGTAAGAAGATTGTTTTGAAACTAAGATATACCATGTAATATACTGTATAAATTATGCAATCAGTGATTTCCTGGTAGAATGAAAGATTTCGTCTATACTTTGAGGCCGGTTATTTTTTGAAGAAAGTGGTCGGGTATTGAACTTAATTTTATTCAAAATCATCAAAATATTTTCGAACAAAACATTTTTGAAACGAAAAATGAGTACTTTTCGTCATACTGTTGAAGCGGGCTATATCACACGAGCGAATGACGATTTAGCAAACAGCAACATCTGAGCGAGTAACGGGGGCATGTGTTAACCCACCCCCTACGCTACGCTTACGTTGCTTCGCTGACACAGTCTGCGGTGGCTCATTATGAAAATGCGAACCCACTTGATCCACCCGTAAACGCCGCTTCGTGGCAGCCCACCATTCGTTGAAGTGTCACTCGGTGAAACGTGGGCGTTTGCTAAAACATTGTTCGATCAAGTAAGTGCCTCCCCTGCTGAAGCCATGAAACTCGAATTACTTCCATCTCGTCATGACACGTGGTGGTAGCACACATAACAAGCAGAGCTTGATGCCTTTGTAGGTGCATTCCCAGAAAAATACAAGACTTGGTCCAGTTCGTGCAACCGGCAGCCTCAAAATTCGGAGCTTTTCATTATAATTTGGAAAACAGAAAATGTTTACAGGTGAGTGTTATTGGATTTTATCAAATTTATCCGAAAACGCAGAAGCCACATTGGCGATATTTATCTGGGACAATTTTTTCCTAGTTTGTAATTAGGACCATTTGTTCGGTTTCCCCATTAAGCATTCCTTTACTTTAATATTTGAATTGCTTTCTTTCATAGCTTCCGTGAGCATGTGTGTTTCACTTCACGTGATAGCGAAGCCGAGGCTTGCAAAAGCACATTCCCCTGAACGATGCTCGTTCAGGGGAATGTGCAGACTTTGAGCTCGCTCTTGTAGCCTCCGCTACGCTGGTACTTGATGGAACGGAGTACGGAAAAACTGTAGTGGGGACGCGTAATGACGAACATTTGAGACGCGATCCACAGATATTAGATTTTGCTTGCCTGGAGCGCTGCTCAAAGCTTGAGAGCTACGGGCCTATCGCATGCAGCAAACACTTATCAAATCCTGACAAACAGCCAATGACACGAGCACTCGCACTAGAAATGCACTAGTCAAACACAGAAGCGCAGGCTAACTCACGCTTATAGCTCTGGGTGCAGTCTCAACCTAAAAATAAACTGCAAGAAAACCCCCAAAAACCCAAAAAGTTGCCTTTTTTTTTTTTGGGTGTTGAACTTATCCGAATCAAACTTTTGGCGAATATGTGTTGCCACCTAGACACGTGACTGGGTTCGAGACTAGAAAACAACGAGTGCACAAGGCCTCTTCCACCCGTTCCACACCCAAAACATCAGCTACATCCTGTTCGCCCACTGGTCAAGAAGGAAGTGGAAGCTCCTCCCACCTCTTTCCACTTTAGCAGAGTGAACACTGGGGAAGAGGTCGCCTCCCCTCCAGCGGGAGGAGCTCCCACTTTTCCAAACTCGCCTTTGTCCCCATCGTGGGTTATCTTCTGCCCCGAAGTCGACACAAAGAAACCATCTTCCCTCTCTGCTCGGCCAGAAGGAAGAGAAAAAGGGTACTAGAACCATTTACAAACTTGGAAACAGCGCGAAACAGACAAGGGACAAGAACGAGAAGTGAACGAACACAACGCTGTCAACTGAAGTTTATTCCTGCGAGGAACAGAAAGGAAAACATAAAAGATACAAGATAGATAAAACATAATCCACCCCCTTGAGGCACGCCCGAGCACTTAAACCAATCTGCCGAATTTCTTAATGAAAGACACTTCGTCATCCGCCAAAGCCACAGACGGGGCAATAACACACGTGTCCGCTCCGTAAATAGAAAAATCGAAAAAAAAAAAAAAAAACGCCTCATCAATTTCTCTAGTCACTTAGTTGCGGTGACGAGCCGGAATCTTAATCTCCGTGCAAACCGGAGAACACAAACACCTATCGCAGTGAACTGCAAGGTGTCCCGACTCCCGATGGTGAAGACCGAAGAGAGGGGAATGCTCCCTGGCCCTAACATTGACACACCTCCCCGTCTGACCTATGTAAACCCTGCCACACGACACCCGTCGCGCACGTAACATACCGGGTTCGGTGGCTAACCACACACCGAGGCCCAGATGACCCAACACGATTAACTGTTTCCAAGTTTGCATTATGAACCAACTAGCTCTACTTCACGCCTTGTACGTAGAACCATTTACTCTCGAACTAACGTTTCTACAAAATATCCATTATATGAATGCAACTTGGTCCTTCCCCCTCCGCCATGAAGCCTTAGGAGGGACGCGGAACTACAACCAGACTTTATGATTACAGCATCGTTTCAATTTGGTTTGAATGATTTCGCACAGCCGGACGCAAAACCCAGCCCTCTAGTACGTAGGGGAGTAACCTTAATTTATTTTTTATTTTAGGTTGAGTTGAGCTGAAACGAAGTACAGAAGCTACGAACTACAAGTAGAAACAACTACAAAGTCGCGTGCTGCAGCGCTGCTGCTCGTGAGTAGGCGTAGCTTGAAACTTCTTAACATAGTTTGAATGTTTCCGAAAACAGCTGTGTATGAATCTTTGACGAAGAAAATAAAATACCGTTTGAACAAACAAGGTGTTAATAATGCATGCTACACGCCGGAGTTCTAACTTAATTTCGAGATTCCACTCACCCATTCGATAAGTGCTTCCCTTTTTTCGCGTGCCACCATGGTGATGGACTGCAACCGGCCGAACGTCCAAGCAGGGTCGGTCTTCTGCCTGGTCTGCTGAGTCTGCCAGGACTGCCGAGACAGCGGCCCAGACATCGCGTGATCGCGTCGATCGCGTTTTGTGTTCGCGAGATTTAAAAATGGCAGTTAAAATTGATGCCAATGGCGGCTAGGACAACGCAACTTGTGAAGGCCTTTGTGTGTTTCATCCAGGTTTCATCAAATGATCTGTAATATTTTCTAACTCTCTAAAATACACAGAAAATATTTAATTTATACCAGGCGCTACATTATTACGTATAGGCATGTAATACTCAATATTTGACCTCAAACATAAAAATAAAGAGTTTTTTGTTTTTTTATTTAGCTTGTTGTTTGGAGCGCTACCTTTTCTACACACAACCACCCGTTCGCGTGAACTGCTGAGAACGGGTTCGTAGCTGCCGTAGCGTGTAAAAAGGCTGGCGCACCGAACAGTTGGTGCAAAAAGTCGGGAACTGGTGGTGGGGACAGGTTTTCTACTTCATCAACTCAGGCTGCGGGCACAGTGGCCCAGTGGCTGTGGGGCTGTGTCTGTGTTGGTCTGTGTGTGTTCTGTTCGAGGTGAATAGATTGTGTTGATTGCAGATGTGATTACTAATTACTGTTCGGATGCAAGACGTGCCACACACAAGGTGACCGCAAGGTGAGTTATCCTTTCGTTACGTTGTTACTTTCCGCAGAACGCCCACCCTGATGACATGCAGTACATCCCTCACATCCCTCAACACGAGGCAGGTTCGGTTTTTATTGTTTTGTTGATCGGCTTTTAGCGTTTCCAAAAAATTCCCCAGAAAAAAAAAAAAAAAAAAAAAAAAAAAACTTGTAGAATTTTTTTTTTTCTATGTTGATAAAATACATTGGATATTTTCAGGCTGTCTGTTTCCTTGCCTGACAGTGCACATGGCAAATATAACAATGCAGTATTAAAATCATCTGGTGGGCTAGTTGGCTATATGTCTTCGTAAAATTAGCGCAAAGACAAGCGAGGAAGAACTTAAAGACAGGATGTTTCATGTTCTCATGTTTTTATTCGTGTCTTTCTCTTTAAATGTCACTACTTTGTCTTTCTCTTACAGTATTAAATGTAAGTTGTAGCGCTCTGTCCTGGGGGGCTATGTTGCACGTCTTGGACTCCCAGGCGACTAGGGAGAAGGAAGTGACGTAGGTGTGAATGAACACATCTTAGCAGCACCACGCAACGCGTCATCAGCGACTCCACCAATCAACATCCAAAGAGCGTTGTTGGCATAACTTCCTTCTCCCTAATCTCCTGGGAGTCCAAAACGTGCAACATAGCCCCCCTGTCCCTACGTTCTTCCTCGCTTGTCTTTCGAAACACCGTTTTTGAGCTTGCTATACTACCCATCGTGAAAAGCTGAAACACCGCTGGCGGTGATGATAGTGTTATGTCTCGTTAGGAATAGTACCGGAGAAACTTGTTTAAAAATGCACTCGGGACTCGCCAGAAGGACATGACCGCCCTAACTCCAGGGCACACGAGGGCGACTGAGTCGCCACGTATGCCTATCCCTGAGTCCCCTGAATGGCAGCAGTCGGAGCGGTAAAGAACGAGACCTGACAACAATCTCCAAATGCTACAAGGGTCAGGCCATAGTTTATCATATACAGTTTGCCCGCGGCGGGAGGGACTGCCTGGGACGCAAGCCACCGCAGCCCCTCGATGAGTTCCTCCCGACAATGGCCAGGATCCAGGCCTCAACCTCATTGAGGGGACCCACCGGGTTGGCCCCACCGCCCGTCCGTGCCGCCTCCACCGCCAGCAGGCCATCATGTTTTCGTGCGGAACACACTCGGGCGTTCCATAGATTCTTTCATTCGACTCTTTCTATGCTGGACCTTCCATGTTGAGGTGGCCCGTAATCACGTCCCAGAGGGCCGTCCTCTCCGCGGGGGTCAGCGTGGACTCTGTTGCTGCCCGGACCAACACTCGATTTGAAAATATGAAATCAATTAGCATGTTAAGCTGTCGGTTTGAGCAGCGAGCCTCTTGTTTTTTCCTCTTCGCCGCCGGAGTTGAGGCGCAGCCGCTGTTGCCCGCCATTGTTCAAAGAAAAACAACAAAGCAGGAAAGGTGCGAACCTCGAATTCTGTCCCAGAGTTACAAATAAACGCAAACCATTTATAATAAAATAATGCATGTCATTTATGTATTTTGAATACGGATATTTCTGAATTTAATATGTATATTTGCTCAGATTTTTTCCCGAAAAATAGCACCGCAGTAGACGTGCGGACTCCGCGGAATTCCCTCTGGGGACTTCTTCGGTCCTCAAAATCTTTAAAGTTCCGAGTTAACAAGTGCCGTGAATCGTGACGTCACAGTGAAGATGCCTCCCAATGAAGTTGGGTGCTTGCGAAGTTACGGCTCCTCCTTTATGGTCATGTCACTATGAAGTTAGTTTATAGGTTTAGCCAGCATAGACAGACTGGTCTGTCTATAGTCGGGTACAAGTCAAGAAGGCAGCAGGGATGCCCCTCAAATGGCACGTTTACACCTGAGAAGAAATTTGCTGCCACGGGAGTGGCGATGAGTGGGTTGTGTTTACATCTATTTCCTTCGAGCGGCGGCGCTGGCTGCGGCAGCTGTTCTCGTAACATCCCGTCAAATATGACGAGGAGGCGCAAGAATTTCCACCTCAGCTGTCTCTCCCGGATGTTGCTGCTCCCCAGTCTCGCTGTTTTTGGCTCGACGAGTAGGCGTGAGCTTCACGTTGATGCTGCTTCAGAAACAGAAAAAAAGAGTGCGAAGCTGATGGATGACTACGTAGATGAGAAGAGGAGATTGTGATGATTTTTCTTTTGTCTTCCCTGCTTGCAATGGAGAAAGAGGAGCAGCGAGAACCGAAAAAGCAAAGTCGCCGTTGGCGGTGGTGGGTTCGCCCATGTTTACAAGACTGCCAAAGGACGGGACAAGCTAGCTGCCTCCTTCCTATCTCTTCGCTTGTATGACGAGGAGTATTACCGAGAGTAAGTGAATTTGGAATGCATAGAATTGTGCGCTTTGATACAAGCACGAGCATGTTTGCTCGAACGACGCTGAAAACATTGCACTCTCTGTTATGGCTCTCCTTTGCCTCAATCCGTTTAAACAAACAACTCGGATAGTTGCCTTTCCTCAACTTACGAGGTAACCATGCTCTGTTGTTCCACTCTTCACGCATGTTGGTATCCCATTTCTCACCTTCGTAAATGAGTTCCTCCAATTTTTATATTAATTTTTGCACTTTTGTCCTGCAAACACAACATACAGTGGTTTTACAACTGCTGTTCGGCACCGACGATGGTTGTGGCGTACATGACCGACGTGACCTAGCACTGTTTTTACAGCACAAAAGAGCACTTGTCATATTCGCTCCATTTTGCAATTTCCTTCATCAATAGTGTGCTGCATGCATTTTTTTTAGTTAACCAACATGCCCACATTGTTTCCTTGTTCCCATGACACACCGGTGCATTGTTACAAGAACACATGACAAATATCGGGGCTGCATGCTAAGGTAGCTGGCAATTCACAAGATAATACCAAACTATGCAGGAAGCTTACGGCACACTGCAGTCCAAACCCGCTCCCTCTGAAAATTGCAAGATTTTGAGAGCACATACCTGTCAATCTGAATCCAGCACGGATCTCATTTCATAGTTTGTCTTTATACTTGTTTTCTTTGTAGGATGCATTCCAAAGGTTGTAAAAACAGTGATAATTCTTCACAACATCAATTAACATCTCCACTGAGTATGGGGCGGTTGAAGTGTCTTCATTCCCAGGCATGCCAGTGACACTGAATGTCTTCAATGCCATTGCCAAAAACAAACAAGAATGCATACTCATAACGTAGGCAGCATCGCGCTGCTCAGAAATGTCACTTCCAGTCAGTGAAATGCCTCGCTTGGCGGCAGAAATAGATCCTGAACCTATATGGCTCACCATTGCGTTTTCCACCCAGTGTTTCGCCCCAGCGGCAAAAGCTGGGCAGATTCGCTAGCGAATCCGCAAGTGTAAACTTACCATAAGGAATCTTGTATTCCTCCGCCACCAATCGCATCCCATCGTTTCATTGACATTAAGACCTGCGCAAACAAATCTTGTTCTTGCAAACAAATATTTTCAACATGTTTGCTGGGCAGATTTTCTACATCCCCTTTATACTTTGAAACAGAGCACTGGCATTGGGATTTCGCTCTCCACTGTGCTAACACTTATTGTTGTTCTCAGTGGCCTCAGTCACGTGAATGGCCACAGACATCTCATTTATGCTTTAAAGCAGAGCACTGGCGGTGATCTTTTGTGTTGTTTTTCTCAGATAAACAAGAGCTTATTTGCATTCAAAATCCAATTTGTTGCATAGCAAAGGATGTTTAGACAGCAAGAAGCCAATAAGGCAAATGATGTTTTTGCCATAGATGGGCTGCAAACTTTTGTTTTGGCGAAGTTGATCTCCATACTGGTGGTTCATAGTCCACGGCACGGTCACGTTCCAGAACTTAGCGGGGATCTCTATCGGGGTTTCTGGACCTCATCGACCTTTACCTACGCTGAACCCTAGTGCAGCACGAGGGAAAGGTCTTTGCCCAGAAGACAGGGGTTTGCATCGGCTCGTGCCTGGTCCCCATCTTGAGTGAGGTCTACCTGTTCTTGGTGGATAGGGGGGTTTCCAAAGCCCTCACAGCTCTCGCCCAGGGTACATCCGTCTTCCGATATGTAGATGACTACCTTATCGTTCACCAAGCCACCTCAGATCCTAAAACTATTGCGCAGATATTCTCAGATAATTCGTTCGGTCTAAAATTTACCAGCGAGGCCCCCACACAGAACGGACTACAGTTCTTGGATCTTCGCCTTCACCCCTCGGAGTCCAGTGTTTGCTGGTCTATGCAGCAAAGATCATGCAAAGCACTGCTTCCCTTTCACAGTAACCATTCAAAAAACGTCAAAAGCGGAATCGTTCAAAACCTTCTGACATCGTCCCGATCCAAGTCATGCCCTCACCTAATCACGACGAGCTGCTCCCTACAGCTCACCCGCCTCATCAAAGCACAGGCTACCCAAAAAACTTACTCGAGACCCGATTAAAATGCATTATGACAGCCCAGGCCACCAGCACACAACCTAAAGGCAGGCCATGCACATCCCGCTTCGCATGCATTCCATACGTGCACAACGTTTCCCACAGAATCAAATCGTTAGCACTCCGACATGACATGCAGGTGTTTTTTTCATGTCGCCTCAGGCTCTCCTCGCTCCGCAGGAAGGTTAACAAACCAACTGCCCCAAAGCCGTGCCCCAAAAAACACACTACCAAGTTCGTCCCTTGTAGACAGGCCAGCGTCTACTTGATCCCACTCAAGTGCGGCTTGCAATACATCGGTCAGACAGGCCGTTGTCTAAACGACAGCCTGAGGGAGCACGCCAACGAGGTAAAACAGGCGGCTTCCAACCCCATCCCTCCATTCCCTACATCCAATAGCCTAGCACGTCTGCTCCTGCCCCTCTTGCAAACCAGAGTTTTCGGCCACCACTACTGTTGGAACACATAGGTCAAGATACGGCTGCAAGATTATCAAATCCTTCGCCATGCAGCTATTCGCTGCAACACATCGGGTCCCCATCACTTTGTCTCTCCGACGCCGACGGTTCCTTTCTGCGTCCGGAAATGTGACAAACGTAGGCGCCTTTGAAGTAGGGTCGCCCGCCATTTAATCCCTCCTCAAGGTCACTTCCCTTATTATCCCCCCCTCTTTTTGACTTCGGCCTCCGCTGCCGGCTAAAAAACATGTTTCTCTTTCTCTTTCCCTCCACCCTCCCGCAGGGGGCACCTGTGAAAGCAGGTGTTTGGAGAGTGGCATCTCCACGGACCTCGAGCCCCGCAGGGGGCGCCTGCACCTTAGGTGCTAGGTGCTTGGTCAGTAGCGTCACCATGGACCCCAGCCACGTGGGCCACCATACCCGCACGCAGGGGACACCTACTTTAGTAGGTGCTTGGTGAGTGGCGTCACTACGAACCCCGAGCCATGTGGGTTCGCCCACCCACGTCTGGCTATGCGTGGCGTACCCGTGTCCGGGGAAAAGGGGACCCTGGTGGTTGAGCTGAGCCCGGGGTATGTTTGGGCCCTTCGGGGCCCCCCGGGTGAGGCAATACACCCCTTCGACCCCTGCTTCTCGTAGACGGGTGTCCTGGCTTGGCCCGACTAGGATGATTCAGTCAGTCGCCTCTTCTATCCTCTTCTTCCTTCTTTCACTTTTCCTTCCACCTCTTTCTCTTTTCTTCTGCACTCTCTTCTTTCCTTTTTCACCTTCTTAGGCGGCAAGGGCGAACCTTGAGTGGAAACAGGTCCTGTCCCTGCATCCACACTCGGTTATAGTGCCCTGGCAGCACTGTTAGAGTAATTGTGTCAGCCAAGCCCTTCTTGTTATGGCACATTACCTACCCCCTCGTTGGGCTCTGTGGTGGGCGGTGCACCCGGGCACTGAACTTTCCTCCCATCTTTATGGGTTCCAGGCAAAAAACCACTGATCGGGCCCTGAAAAGGGTCCGCACCGAAGCAAAAGACATTCCCGCAAAACGTGTTGAATTTCTAAAATTCCCAAAGTTCCTTGTATTACACTCGGAAAACGAAAAGCCACTTGGAAAGTTATCCCCTTTCCTCGTATCAAAAGTTCTTGAAGGTATTGTTGGAATGAATTTTAATGCCAAAAAGATGGCATCGGGTGACCTTCTTGTTGAAATTAATACAAAACAACAAAGTGAAGCTCTCTTAGCTTTGAACGCCGTCGCAGACTACAAAGTTAGCGTAACACCGCATCGCAAGCTAAACACCGTACAGGGAGTCATCTCTGAGGATGACTTGCTTGTAATGTCTGAGGCTGAAATCGTTAAGGGCCTTTCTGGTCAAGGGATTGTAGCTGCGCGCCGCATCACCATCCGCCGAGATGGTGTTGAAAGAAAAACCAAACACATCATCTTGACCTTTGACTCGACCACACTACCTGTTGTGTATTTAATCTTTACATAATATATACATTACAGCATACAGCGGGCACAACCGACCGGGTTGGGGCCAGAGCAGTCGAACGTCTCGTGCATGCGCGCGTGCACCAGTTCACCAGCATCCCTGGATATCCTCGGTTGCCAACACACAACATCCCTCCCCCCTAGGTCACATAGTCCTTTAGGTAGTCGGGACGTCGCCGTTGTCGCTGGGGACGATTTGACTGTTCTTGCGCAGGCGCTGAAGTTGGCAACACTGTTTGGTGCCTCGGTTCATGGGGTGAAGCAGGTGAACGCTGTGGGGAAGCTGGAGGTGTTGCCACTGGGGTTGACTCCTCAGGGAAGTCCGCTTGACTCGTAGATGGTGGGCACTCTTCCACCGATTCATTCCTAAGCGATGGCTCGCTTGGTAAGGAGAGCTGCTGAGGTGACAGCTCTGTCGTAGGCTCCTCCTCGTCCAGGTATGTGCTCCACTCCCGTCTCCGGATTTGGTCCACGTGCCGCTTCCAGAAACGACCGTCGATGGTGCGAACCTTGTAAGACACCGGACCGGTGATCTCAGTGATGATACCGGGTAGCCACTTGGGGCCTGCTAAATAATTGCGGATGAAGACTGGTTCTCGCGGCTCGAATTCGCGTACACCTTGTCTTCCCCGCAGCGCTTGTTCCTCTTGCTTGTCCACCATCTCTGCTTGTAGGTCTGGGTGAAGCCGGTCCAGTGCACTACGGAGTCTCCGACCCATCAACAATTCCGCCGGACTCTTTCCGGTCGTTGAGTGCGGGAGAATATGCTGACTCAAAAGAAATCGGGCCAACTTGGTGGCCATGTCGCCTCCTTCCATGCGCCTGAGGACTTGTTTAGTTTCTTGGACCATGCGCTCCACTTGGCCATTTGATGATGGATGATATGGCGCCACCTTAACGTGCCGGATCTGGTTTCTCTGCAGAAATTCTTCAAATTCTTGTGAGACGAACGCTGTCCCATTGTCCGAGACTATAGTGTCGGGAACACCGTGTGTTGCGAACAGCACTCGCAGCCTTTGACACACTGCTGCTGACGACATGGATGCTATCTGGATGACTTCCAGCCATTTCGAATGCGCATCCACCACCAGAAGAAAAACCCTTCCTTGGAAGGGTCCTGCAAAATCGATGTGGATTCGGGACCATGGGTTTCTGGCAAATTCCCACGGATGCAGTCTTGCACGTGCAGGTTGCGGCCTTGTCTCCTGGCAGGGCAGGCAGATTCGGACCTTCCTTTCGATATCTTGGTCGATACCCGGCCACCAAACTGTGCTTCTGGCAAGCGCCTTCATGCGGACGATCCCGGGATGCGTGGTATGCAGCAGCTCCAAAACCTGGTCTCTCGCTTGCTCTGGAATGATGACTCTACATCCCCACAGCAGGCATCCCCGATACTCCGACAACTCGTGCTGCCGTCGAACAAATGGCTTGAACTCGTCCGGCAGCCTGCCTTGAGGCCATCCAACCCCCGTCCAATGTCGAACTCTGGACAAGGTTGGGTCGTTCCGGGTGCATCGGGCAATCTTCTGGGCATCCCACGGAATCTCCGGCGCAGTCTCCAGCATCCGGACTTCAAAAAGTTTCTCGTCAGTTGAGCTGTCTTCCACAGTTAGAGGCAGTCGACTCAGTGCATCCGCGTTCCTGAGCTGATGAGCAGGCCTGTACTCCAGCTCGTAGTCGTAAGCCGACAACATTAACGACCATCGCAACATCCTCGGCGACAGCACTTGAGGCATTGGTTTTGCGTGATGCAAGAGTCCCAGTAGAGGTTTGTGATCGGTCACGATCCGAAAATGCCGACCGTAGATGAACTTGTGGAACTTTCGTATTCCAAAACCTATCGCCAGAGCCTCCCGGTCCGTCTGTGCGTAGTTCCTTTCGGCAGCTGTCATAGTTCGAGAGCCATAGGCTACCGGTACCTCCCGGCCTTCGCTATCAACGTGGCTGAGTACCACCCCAAGTCCGTACGGAGAGGCATCACATGCCATGACTAGTGGCTGGTGGACACTGTAATGGGCAAGGACGTCCGAAGACTGCAGTAGCTGCTTGGCCCGCAGAAAAGCCTCTGCTTCCTGCGTAGTCCATCTCCACTTATGGCCGTTGTCGAGCAGCCTGTACAAGGGCTCCAAAGTGTGTGCCGCTCCCCGTAGGAACCTGTTGTAGAAGTTGAGTGCCCCTAGGAACGCTTGCAACTCCTTCTTGCATTTTGGCTCGGGCGCCCCATGGATAGCCTTGACCTTGTCGTCTGTCGGCTGTATTCCTGCCTTGCTGACCTTGTATCCTAGGAATACAACTTCATCCACTCCAAAAACGCACTTGTCCCTTTTTAGCCGGACACCGTCGTCTTGAATTCTTTGAAGCACAGCTTGCAGACGGGTGTTGTGCTCGGCTTCATCTTTACCGCCTACCAGGATGTCATCGAGAAAAACTTGCACCCCTTCCAGCCCTTGCAGCAGCTCTTCCATGTACCTCTGAAAAATAGCGACTGCAACAGCTACTCCGAACTGTAGGCGCGTGACACGGAAAAGTCCACGGTGTGTGGTGATGGTGAGAAGGTCAGCTGTCTCACTGTCAACTGTCAGCTGCAGGTACGCTTGGTCTAAATCAAGCTTGGAAAACCTTGCACAGCCTGCCAGCTTCGCGAAAAGTTCCTCAGGTGTGGGCAGGGGGTAGCTTTCCCAACGGACCACAGGGTTTACCGTACTCTTGTAGTCGCCACAGATTCGCACTGTGCCATCCTTTTTTACCACAGGTACTATTGGAGTTGCCCAACTGGAATGTCGGACCGGTTCCAAAATGCCTTGCCTGATGAGCTTGTCCAAGGCTTCATCCACTTTTGGTAGTAAGGCAAAGGGAACGGGACGCGGTTTGAAAAACTTGGGCTGGGCAGTCGGTTCCACTTCGACTCGAACTGGTGGTCCCTTGCTCTTGCCTAGACCTGGTTGGAAAACATCGGCGTGACGACTCAGCACTGCTGCGCTGGACGGGCTCTGATTGTTCGTTGCTTCTTCCAGCTGATTGACTCTCAGCTCAATCCCAAGAGCCTTGAACCAGTCTCGGCCAAGCAAGCCTACGCCTGCTCCCTTGATCACGACGAGACGCAGTCGTTTTTGATGCCCTTTATAGGTGACTTGGACCATCACGGAGCCTAGCACCTTCAATTCCTGCTAATTGTACGTGCGAAGACGTAGTTCACACGGTCACAGCTTGTGCTTGGACAACCGCAGCTGACGCATAGTTCTCTCGTTGATCACGGAGCACACCGCTCCTGAGTCGACTTCCATCTCGAGAGGGTTCCCGTTCACTTCTACGACCACGCGGATAGCAGGTTCCTCGGCAGTCATTTGGAAGATGCCGAAAACATCCGCTGTTTCACTGTCGCGCCGCCGGCTCGTCGCCAATGTTGTGTATTTAATCTTTACATAATATATACATTACAGCATACAGCGGGCACAACCGACCGGGTTGGGGCCAGAGCAGTCGAACGTCTCGTGCATGCGCGCGTGCACCAGTTCACCGGCATCCCTGGATATCCTCGGTTGCCAACACACAACACTACCTGAAACTCTGAAGGCAGGCTATCTACAGTGCCGTGTACGGCCCTATGTGCCGAACCCTCAGAGGTGCTTCAAGTGCCAACGGTTTGGCCATGGGTCGCGGAGCTGTCGGGGAGCCGACACTTGCGCCAAGTGCTCCAGCAGAGATCATGCTGCTGACACCTGCGATAACAATCCGAAATGTGCCAACTGTGACGGTCCTCACCCGGCATAGTCTCGCTCCTGTCCACTGTGGAAGCAAGAGAAAGAAGTTCTCACTCTAAAGGCAAAGGAAAATATTCCCTACCATGAGGCAAAAAAACGTTTTTCTTTCTTGGCAAAAGGCGGATATGCCGAGGTCGTGCGTAAGGGACCTGCACGGCCAGTAATGGTGTCGGCGGGAACACAGACGTCTCCGGACGATCTGCGGGTCTCGTCGGAGTCCCCACCGGAACCCGCAGGGACGGTGCCTGCAGCAGGATGTCCCAAGCCCAGAGAGGGTGCTGGCCCGCCAGCATCCACCCCCGAGAAGGGATGGCCCCCCCTGCCTCTGTGTTCCCCCGGGGCCGGGGCCAGCCACCCCGAACCACTGCCCCGAGGAAGCCCGGTGAGACGTCAAAGCAGTTGGCCCCTAAGGGTCAACTGACGATACCACCGGAAGAGCCCATGGAAGAGTGTGGGCTCAGATCCGACGGCGAGGCCAGCGAGGCTATCCTCTCGGGATCAGAATCCCCCCTCGCTGCTCCCACTACCTTTTAGCCAATGAGAAGTATAGCAGCCGATTGGTATTCAACGTCACGGAATACCAACTTCGTGGCGCGCGATTCAAAACGGACGAAATAGCCGCAAGCTAAAATCGGTCTCACGCAAAAAATATTGCTGTAAAAATTTTTTTTTCTCTCGGAAAGATGGTTTTTGACATGCTTGACCCAATTAGGCTGCTCAAAAAAAAACTTTTTTTCTTTGCAGTTACCGTATTTTCACGATTGTAGGTCGGCTCGATTGTAAGTCGACCCCCCCCCCCCCCCCCCCCGCCCCACATCAAACATCAGCAAAAAAAAAAAAAAATAAATAAAAAATTTTTTTTTTCTTTTAGTTGCACATTTTATTGCAAACACGTGAGAGCGGCAAAGTATCTGTTTTGATAGCCGAGCCTCCAACACGCGGTCGATGCCTTCTGGCGTGCTTTGGCTACACATGCACGTGCGAGGTGCATGAGATGGCCAGGCGTTATCGGAACTAGGAAGTTCACGCTGGAGGCGGGACAACTGAAGCTGCTCACTGGGCTCACTGTCGTTCTCACTCCATCCGCGACTAGACTACGACTCGTCCGCACTGGTGATGTCAGTCCCGTCGTCATCACTGCTACTTTCTCGAAGCACGTCGTCAGCGTCCAATGAAATCTCGCACTTCGCAAATGACAGAATCAATTGCATCTTCCGCGCTTGCTCGGCAATCGCGCTGGACGTTACGGGTAGGGACCGATTGCGCATGTTTGCGGCATACGTTGCAAACCTGACCTCCAACTACGGAAGGCATCCCCACTTCTCCAGACTTTGGCCAGCGGAAGCTTCTTCATTTGCCGTCACACTTTAAGATTCCGCGCCACCGCAGACTCCACTGGAGCATCACCCACTCCAACGAGTCCAACTTACTTCCAACAGCGCAGTTGGTTGCTTCTGAGTGAAGAATGGCCATAAACGAGCACTGAAAACCTAAACTGCCTGGATCACGCGTTTCAATATAAATGAACATAGTCAGCGCACCAGCATGATCTCGTACTCGATCAAACGATGTGCGACCGTGCATCGTGCGAAAAAACTGCGAAGAGAAGCCGCGGGGTGAGCGAGTGATCAGTGGAGCGAGCCAAGCGAGCCGTGAGGCTGTTCCAGCGGCGCTCTTACGAGAAGTGTTGTCACCCCCCCGGGAGTCGGGCGCTCCGTGCTCTGTTCACCGCCGTGCATTCGGATTAATTTGCGAATCGCTACCAATAATACTCGTTCGCGCAAATAAAATATAATTAATTTGTAAAATGAGCGCACAAAACAGTGTAATGCTAGGGGCACAGCCGGCTGAACTCTTAACAAGCCGAGGTGTTCATGATATCGCGATTGTTTCGTTTTTGCCGGCGGTGGAATGCTTTGGTTCGATTATAAGTCGACCCCCCCACTTCAGATTTTCAAAAATTGAAAAAAGGGTCGACCTACATTCGTGTTGTGTTCTGTTTTGTGCTGTGTTCACGGGGTTTCTGCCGCACGAGACTGAAAATCGCAACCAGGATCGCACAAGATGAAATGGGCTTGAAACGAAACCGATGAAAAACAAAACTTTACATCTAGCTTTGGAACTCCTTTGGGAATAGAAAGAACGACAAGACTTTCGAATTGCTGGAGTTCCCGCACCATTTTGCAGCGCAGTAGCGTCAAGGCATCCTCTTCCGAGAGCACCAGAACTTTGAAGTCAAATTAGCGCGAACCGAGTGAACGCCACGTTTTCCGCAGAACACTCGGAGCAGACGATCACGCTCATCGGATGTTGGCGACTGTTGCTTTGCACAGGTTGCGCCGTTGCCACCACACTGGTTACCACGGTTGCCACCGGCCCGGCGGCAATGTTGATCGTAACGCCATATTTTGAGGCGGTGGAAACAAGAACCCTACGCTTGAGTGCAGAAAGAGTGCCCCAAAGTAACATGGATGTTAACGGCTGTACCTGTCTTAATGGCCGGAGTGGGCGATCAACATATTTGACGTCACACTCTTGGCGGCCTCTACCGAGCTTTCCTTGAACGCTGCTAGCTGCGTTAGCCTGGCAACGTCCGATAGATTGATCTCTCAGTAGAAAGTAATTCTTGCCCAAGCACTGTGCCACCCGGAAGGGCCCAGAGCACCGCAGCGCAAGCTTGGCCACGATACCCCTAGCAGCATTACTCAAGGTGTAGCTTGTGGAGGTCTCAAAGGGGTGACGCCGTCCGGCAAGGAGGTCGACCGCTCAACCTACCACTCCGCAGCGTATCATGCTAAGCGCTGCAGCGGGTTCGACTGTCGGCTGCAACCGCTAGCCGGGACTCTCAAAAGGGAGCGCACGAACATGCCGAAGGCAAGAGATAATCGGGTGTTTATTTTACGTGTTAATCATATACAGATAAGAAACACTCTAAGGGCGACAAGGAAGGAACAGACCTTACCTTGTCGTGCCTTCCCGAGAGCGGGCTCGGAGGTCGGCCGTCAGGGAGGGCCGGGCCACATGTCCGAACAGTTGGATGTCTCCGCGAGCAGTCCCCTCGTTTGAAGCGCAAGGCCCCCCTCTCTCTTCCTCTCTCTCCTGGCGGCCTCAGCCTCGGGCCCAAGAAGGTCCAACCGCCAGGGGGACAATTCACGTGTCCCAGCAAGGTGGGGGGGGCACGGGGGGGGGAAGGCATGTGACGCGAGGGTAAGCAGGCAAGATGGATGCTCCTCCGAGGCACAAAACTGGGTGGTCCGGCTGACAGTTGGACAGTTCGGAGTGCTTTTCCCGCGGCCATAGGGCCTAGCTAGGGAAGTGGAGCGGGCGGCCCCCACAATTCCCCCCTCCTCAAGATCTTGAGCGCCCCTTTAGAACAAGGAATGCCGGCTCTCGTTCCCCCCCAAAATGACGCGCACAGAGAAAACAACATAACACTGCAAAATACTTTAAAAATATATAATAATCCATCATACATAATACATGATCCTGAATACATAATAGATCATAAAAATTAAAAAAAAAACACACTCTTGAGTACGCCGTCGCCCGGGGCTCCCGTTTTAAAATTGCAAAAGTTCCTCCGTGAGCTGCCGCTCCTCTTCCGGGCTCAGCGCTGGTGCCGAGGGTGCCGCCTCCCCACTCACCCCGTCCATCGCCACGTTCACTGGCATCTTGAAGAGGCTGCCGTCCAAGATGGCGGCCACGAACTCCGGCCGTCGCGCCATGTAAGACAGCACGGCGTCCCCGGCGCCTGGCTGGTCGAGGGCGGCGTGCAGGTCAGGCGGGGCAGGCGGTGGGACCACCTCAGGCGCCCGGACCCGGCTCCGATGAATTTTGGTTTCATCGTGGATTTCGTTAATGCGGAGGACCTCGCAGCCCTCACAGTACACTGCCGCGGGGTCCGGCGCCATGGAGGCGCCCTGGGCCTCCCGGTCCGGGCCGCCGCTGTAACGACCATCCCCGCCAGGAGACGAAGCCGTGCGGTGGCCCGGTCCCTTGCTGCCACGTCCATGTTGCGACGTGGCGGGTCGATTTGGTGGCGGGGAGCGGGGCCGCCCCAGCCCCAGGAGACGGGGTGTCCAAGGATGACTGTGATGGTGTCCCCGAGGCGGCCCTGGTGGAAGCCGCTGACCGGGGTTGCTCCCTGACCCCGTGGCGCCCGTCTCGGCGTGAGTCTGCGGACGGGTGACGCTGGGCGGTGGCATGGGGGGAGGGAGCTGCTGACTTGTGTTGCTCCCGGACCCCGTTGCGACTGTTGGAATCTGTGGACTGGTGGCGCTGGGCGGTGCCTTGGGGGAGGGAGCCACTGACCGGGGTTGTTCTCGGACCCCGTGGCCACCGTTTTGGCGGGAATCCGGGCCATGGCCGTAGGGGCGCCGCCTCCAGGAGGATTGCCCGCTCCACAAAGGCCAGGCCGTCGATGCTCGCGGCCCCCGTCCCGCACCGTCCCTTAGTTGCTGCTGTTGTTGGATGGCTCCGAAGTTCAAACTGAATCCCGGCCCACACACTTGAGGCGTCAAAATGTCTCTCTCTCCTCCCTCGCCCTCGTATCCCTACATGAGAGGGAAGTGTAAGCGGGCCGCCAGTCGGGTGATGAATAATGTTTATTGTTCCAAAGTGCACCTTTATCAAGGCGAGGAACGGTGTGACGTAGAACGTCCCACGGTACATGATTGGATGAGCTCTTTCACTAGCATGACACAGCTTGTGCCCTGCTACATCTCCCCTCTTTAAAGGGGAATGGGAAAAGGGGAAGGGGCTTTGTTACAGTCTCTCGGGCAGTGGGTACCGGCAGGGTTCCCGGCGTTCTCGGGTACTTGTGCGTAGCTCTTGACTGGGCTCGTTGATGTCCTGGTCTGCCGGTCGATCTTCGGTGGAAGGTCGACTTGAGTTCGGCTAGGATGCTGCCTTCCTTAGGTGCTCTCTTGTGCGTCGAATCTCGCGGCCGTCTTCAGTCTGAAGAATCGCTGAACGCGGGGTGTCCGCTGGTCTCAGGATGACGGCTGGCGACCAGGTTCGCTGACGTGTGTCGTACGTCGCGACCTGTTGCCCCGGTGACAATGGCGGCAGGTTTCAGGAGTTGCGGTTGTAGAAGGTCATCTGCCGCTGCCGGATCTCCTTGAGGCGGTTGTGGACGGCTTTGCTTGGCACAGTCTCTGGCTCCAGGTGGCTTGTTGGTACCGGTAGCAGTGTCCGTGTCTGTCGTCCCATCAGCCTCTGCACAGGAGACTTGAGGACAGCATCTCTGGGAGTATTTCGCCACTCAAGTAAAGCCACTCAATAAACATTATTTATCCCACCGCTGCCACCATGTAAGCGGGCCGCCAGTCGGGTGATGAATAATGTTTATTGTTCCGAAGTGCGCCTTTATCAAGGCGAGGAACGGCGTGACGTAGGACGTCCCACGGTACATGATTGGATGAGCTCTTTCACTAGCATGACACAGCTTGTGCCCTGCTACAGGAAGAAGGGAAGGAACCCCCGGGACGGACTTTCGGAGCATCTCCCTGCACACGGCAAGGAAATTCCGCTCGGTCCCCCGTCATTCGCGTGGTGGAGGATGGGGGTGGAAAACACGACTTCGAAACAGGGCTTGGGGAAAAGTCAGTGGGCCAACCCCTCGCCGAAAGTCGTAAAATCTCTTGGAGGCGCTCCTTCTCAAGGATCGCTTTGGCGGGACCGGGAGAAGGGCGCCATGCTCCTGGCCGACAGAAAACATCGCCACCGAGGGGTGACATGTTTCCAAGAACAGGCTTGTTAGCGGGGTTGCCAATAGCTGAACTCGGGCAGCCTGCGTACGTTAACCGGCCCAATCGCAGAGCGGGAGGTTTCAGTTGGAATGCAGACCACGCGGTGCCATTAACAGGATATGGCACTCTGCGTATGCGAACTGAACTCGGCGGCAGAGGATGCGGCAACCTACTGAGGCAAGCAGGGGTTGCCTGGTTGCTAGGATTTTTCTAGCCGTCCTTTTTGATGACTCTGCAACCTGTAGCGGGGTGCCGACACTTGCCCGTTGACACCGCCTCTTCGCGAGTGCGTCTGCTGCCGTGAGAAACAATGGTCCTCGGTCGGCTCGTCCTCACTCATTGTATAAGGTTTGAGGTCGCAGACGTGTACCGGTCCACCCACGTCCCTAGATTGTGGGTCCGTTAGCTTGTAGACCAGGCGGGAGCATGTATTTTTGACTTGGAACGGGCCCGACCACTCTGGCGCCAGCGCGGCCGAAAAGGCCTTGCTTGCATCGCTAAGCACGTGTGTGCGCCTAAGCACGAGGCCGCCAACCTGATAGCAGACATCTCTGTGCGTGCGGTCATACTGGGCGTTTTGGCTAGCCTGCGCCGCTTCCAGATTTCGGCAGGCTTCGGAAAAGATATCCGTTAACCGAAACTGTAGCTGCTGGGCGTAGTCAGCATAGGCTGGCCGCGCGTCGTTCACCCCGCTGTCGGCTGCCAGAACCCGGTCCATGGGATTCATAAGCTCATGCCCAAATGTGAGCAGGGCAGGGGTGAATCCTGTCGATCAATTGACCGTGGATTGGAGGACAAACCCAATCTCAGGGAGATAAGTGTCTCAATCCTTGTGCCGCTCCGTATAAGCTGCAAGCATAGGTTTGAGATTGCGGTTCACGCGTTTGGTCTCATTCGACTGGGGGTGGTACGTCGTGGTCCTGTTGTACTTAATGCCGAGGCCCGCACAGGTGTCCACAAATACCTTCGACGTGAAGACGCTGGCATTGTCCGTTATCAAAGCCTGAGGGTACCCGAAGCGTGAGAACACCTCCACTAGCTTATCTAGGATCACTCGAGCCGTCAGCGTTCGGAGGGGAAATAGTTCGACCCATTTGCTGAAGTGATCAGTGACAACCACCAGGTACTGATGACCCATCGGGCTCCTTGGAAAGGGGCCGACGATGTCACACGCCACGAGAGACCAGGCGTCCTGACTCTTGATGGGCTGCAACAAGCCCGGGACTTTGCCGCCTCACGGTTTGAGGCTTTGACACAGGTGGCACGACAGGGCGTATCTCAGTACGTCTCTTTTCATGTTGGGCCAGGTGGTGAAGTGACACAACTTATGATAAGCCTTGGGGCCACTCGCATGTCCGGCCGTTGGCGTGTCGTTATAGAAGCGCAAAAGCGCGCCTCTCAGCCCTTGGGGCACCACCACCTTGAACGGATTATAGGTGTCGTTCTCAGATGGTATGTACCGCAAAAGAAGCCCGTCAGCATCCAGCAAGAACTAATCCAATGCGCCAACCACATTACCAGTGGCTTCCCGTTGCTGGGCATTTCCAGCAACACCAGCTGATTGCCCGGCGGCCGCGCCGCCCGACTCCAACGAGCCACACTCTCCCAGGAGCCCGCCGATTACTTCTCAACAAACTGGATCGCTTTGCTGAGCTTCTCGTTGCTCTTGTTTGCTAAAGGGGATCCCCACGCCTCCAAAAGAGTCGACATGGTTCACGGTTCCGTCAGAGAGCCCCGGGGGTGCAGGTGTCTCGTGGGACTGGGCTGTGCATGGCTCGGATGCAATCACACATTTCGGCTGAGTTTCTGACGTGGAGGGGTCCGCAAACGCAATGGGAGCCCGAGACAAGGCGTCGGCCACAACGTTCATGCTTCCCTTTCTGTAGCGCACCTCATATTCGTAGCGCTGCAACGTCAAAGCCCATCTCGCCAAGCGACCGGCCTGCTCTCGGAGGCGTGTGAGCCATTTCAGAGCGGCGTGGTCGGTCTCAATGATAAAAGTCGTCCCGTCAACGAACATGTCGAACTTAAGGAGCGCGAACACCATGGCAAGGCACTCTCGTTCGATCACGCTGTATCGGGTTTCGGCGGGCGTCAATGATCGGCTGGCAAAGGCGACTGGTCGGAGCGCGCCTTCGTGCTCCTGGAGCAAAAGTGCACCGAATCCCAGGTCGCTCGCGCCGGTTTGTATCACGAACGGCCGGTTCAGGTCGGGCAGCTTGAGGTTGGCGGTGGACACGAGAGCATCAGCGAGGCTTTTGAAAGCGGCCTCCTGCTCGGGGCCCCAGCTCCACTTCGCAGGGTTAAGGGGGCCTGGACAGCCGCACAACCAGGGATAAATGACGATAGAAGTTTATCATTCCGAAGTAGCGGTGCTGAGAGCTAACCTCCGTCGGCGCCGGATACTCCAGGATAGCCTGGAGTTTTTTCAGCGCACGGAGAGACGCCGGTACTGTCTATCGTGAAACCCAGCAAAGAGATACGGGTCTCGGCGACTTGGGCCTTTTTCGGATTCAGGGTCATTCCAGTGGCCCTTAGTCTCTCAAGAACATCCTCCAAATGACGCAGGTGATCTTCGAAGGTGTCCGAATACACGACAATGTCATCGAGGTATGCCATGGCATAGGACCATCTGGCTTCCCCGAGAACACGGTCCATGAGTCGTTGGAACGTCTTTGGCGCTCCTGTAAGCCCGAACGGCATGCGCGTGAACTCAAAAAGTCCACGGTGACAGACGAAGGCAGTCTTTTCTGCATTGTCGGGTTCGACTTGGACCTGTCAGTAGCCTCTGCTGGCGTTGAGCGTTGTAAAGAACTTTGCTCCGCTGAGGTTCGAGATGATGAAGTCGATGCTTTGGAACGGATAGGCGTCTTTGCACGTGAGTTCATTCAGTTTGCAGTAGTCCACGCAGAGGCGGGAGCTTCCGTCTTTCTTTGGGACAAGCACGGCCGGAAAACTCCATGGGCTCTCTGAATGCCGGTGTCTGTCTATTCATCCGGGGCGGCGTCAATGGCCTTTCTTTTAGCCAAGCTAACCGGACGAGGATTGCACCGCCAGGGGCGAGCGTCCCCAGTGTCGATTCGATGCCGCACTGAGTCAGCGCAGCCGGGTCTGTCCGTGAACATCGAGTCATAAGAGTATAACAACGATGAAAGGCGCGCCCTATCGCGACCCGCAACTCCGCAGGAGGGTGTCAGCAGTGGGTGGTGTTCGAGGCGGGGTTCAGGCCGCACGTCCGGAGGTTTCCTGTCTCGTGACGACGTCCAATCCCCGAAGTGAAGAACCCAGGGGTTCAGTGGAGGTGGGAGACTTGGTAACGTAACGAACGGTTTAATTACATGGTAGCGATACAGTCGTCAAATCCGAGAGAACAACGGAGCAGCCTCGCGCTCCGCCTTATATAGGGTCCGTTTCTCCCTCACTCCCCGCCAGGGCAGCCAGTGCGATGCAGCAACCCGCCGTCAAGTGCGATGCAGCAAAGTCCGCCGCCCAGTGCGACGTAGCCAAAGTTCTCCGCAGTTAGGCCATGCCTCTCTCCCTTTCCCGAGCGCACCAACCACCACGCACACACACACAGTCCCGCTAACGTCACGGGCGCGTTGAGACTTGTTGCCGCAGGCCCTGTCACGCAGGCGACGGTCCCGGACTCGTCGGGACTCGTTTCGCGCAGGCCCCGACAAGCGGGCGACGGTCCCGGACTCGTCTTGACTCGTCTCCGCAGCGTTGAAACTCGGAAGAAGGTCGCCGAAGGCTCCATTCTTAACAGCCCCTCCGGGGCCAGGGAAACCTCGAATGGCCGGTGATACTATCGCTGGCCTGAAGAGGTGGGCTTGGAGTAGGCCTTGAGAAGATGCTGCAAGCACTAAGCAAACTCCCAAACCTCTCACAACGGAGGCATCAGCGGAAACGTCCCCCACAACACCACGCCACACCGCAGTCAAACGCTCGGAATCCGCCAGAGACCCGCCAGACTGGATTACGGATTACCAAAATTTGCCAAAACAATGCAATTTAAAACCTTAGGACAGTTTCGGGTATCGAGATCCGCTGTCGCCAAAGCAAAACTCATTTTTCCAACGAGGTCACTATGAACAAAATACAAAAAGACAAAAACTCTTCGCAATTTGTGAGGTCATTTTGGGGTTTTAACGAAGTGCCCCCACTTAGATCCTCATTCCCGTGGATGACGAAAACCTCTGAGATCATCCCTACTCTTTTTGGTGATATCAGAAAAATCTGCTCAACCCATCGGCATTGCTGTTAAATTTGCCTTTCCTCTTTCTTACGCTGAAGTCATAGTGATCGATTTTCACGTGATTTCTAGACGTGAAAATGCGGTCCTTATAGCGCCGATAAAACAATCCGCCTTTTTCATGCCCCGTCACATTGGTCCTAGCACTCTCCTGAGCTGTACCGCGAAACCCTGACACACTAGGGTCGCTCTTGTGCTCGACTGTCAAAGACACTCTGTCTACTCGTAACGGAGGACCAAAGTTACGTGATGCCGGAGCTACGAGAGATCCTTTAATGATCCCGTCTTCCTCCGCCTTTTTCGCCGGCGCGTTGGGACGGCGTACGCTTTCTAGTGCTACGAGGTCGGACTGTTCTACACGTTCTACAACCCGGACCCCCTCATCCCGTTTCTCTGCCTCCAACTCTGGGAGTGCTTGCTCCCCGTCAGCTGCCTTTCGCTCTGGATCACTCGTTAACAAAGGGGCGAGCTGACTCGATTTGGACCTCGTACACGACTGAACTAGTCCTTCTCCCAGCTGTTGACCCCTTTCGCGCAGCAGGCAATCTGACCGGTTAGAAAACAAATAGGGATACTCCAACGGGACTGTTTGCGAGACAGCCGCCTCTGTCACTAGCTCTCCGAACGGGCCAGTTATGCTTACTCTCGCCATAGGCAGACAGACACTGTGCTTCTCGAGCAGCTGCTTGATCCAAACTACCTTTCCAGTAAAGTCGGATGTCGTTACATACGACGGATGAACAACGTCCATCGTCGCTGCACTGTCCCGAAGCACCCTGCACGGCTTTCCGTTTACCTGGAGCTCGTGAAGATAGGGACGAAGAAGCTCCAGGTCCCTGTCACTACCGCTCACGTACGAGAACACAACCCGCGGTTTGTTACACCTGGCCGCTGTGTGTCCCGGCTCCTGACAGTTGTAGCACAGGAACGGCTTCCTTGCCTCGAACTGCCCTTTTTGGCTTTTCCGTGCCTCGTCTTCGTTCGAGGGATCTCCGTTCGAGGGATCTCCGCTCTTTTCTGGGACCTTTTGTCCTGTTTCTGGCTTCTCGGGCCTTTTTTCTCGCGAGCCGTTTCCCTGTTGGAAGGGCTTGCGCTGATCGCTCCGGCCGGGTTCGCTGTCCTCTCCGCTCAGCTTTCTACGCGTTGCGTACTCTTCGGCTAGCTCAGCGGCCCTTTCGACAGAGTCGACTCCCACCCTATCCTGCACCCAGAGCTTGACTGACTGCGGAATGCTACGAAAGAACTGTTCGAGGCACACACACTCGACTACCTTGTCTCGGCTTTCGTACACTTCCTCGCTCTTCAACCATTCTATCAAGTTGGTTTTAAGCCCATACGCGAATTCCGAGTAGCCCTCGCTGCTCTTTTTGGATGCGTTTCTAAACCTTTGACGGAACGCCTCGGCAGAAAGGCGATACCGCTTCAAAAGGCTCAACTTCACCTTGTCGTAGTCGTCCGCGTCTCTAGTACTAAGGCGCGCGACAACCTCTGCAGCCTCACAGGGCAACAAAGTCAAAAGCCGTTGCGGCCACGTTTCTGGGGCGAAGCTCAACTTCTCACATGTCCTCTCAAAGTTAACTAAGAATAGGCCCACGTCTTCCCCAACTTTAAACAGCTGCAGGAGCTTCTTCATTTGATACGACTCGGCCTCACCTGCTCGTACCGGAGCCCCAACTCTACTGTTCTGCGAGTTTAATCGCTGTTGTTCAATTTCGAGCTCTAGCCTTTTTAGCGCTCGTTCCTCTCTTGCTGCAGCCTGCTCCTGTTCTCGTTCCTCTTTCGCTGCAGCCTGCGCTCGTTCCTTTCTTGCTGCAGCCTGCTCCTGTTCTCGTTCCTCTTTCGCTGCAGCCTGCGCTCGTTCCTCTCTTGCTGCAGCCTGCGCTCGTTCCTCTCTTGCTGCAGCCTCACTTTTAGCGTTCTGAAGTAATTCCCACGCAATTTTAATATCCTCTGCTTCCGCGCTCTCTGAAATTGCTTTACTGATCTCAGATTTCTTCATCTTTTGCTCCACCTCCACACCCAATTCTTCAAATAAACGGAGTAAATCTGTTCTCAGTAACCTCATTAGATCCATGATCGCTGCTTCTTAGCTTTGGCTTTGTTCTAAAACTTGTCGCGAGGTTGTACAAAAACCTAGCGCACGAGTCAAACACTAAGGATTCCCAGCAGTTCAAAATTAATTACCCATAATCTGAAGCCTGGCGAATCTCAAAGCAAAGTCCAAACGCTCACCCACAGATGTAGCACGATGTCGCATGGTCCGATCCCAACCGCTGCCAACCAGTTGTTCGAAGCGGGGTTCAGGCCGCACGTCCGGAGGTTTCCTGTCTCGTGACGACGTCCAATCCCCGAAGTGAAGAACCCAGGGGTTCAGTGGAGGTGGGAGACTTGGTAACGTAACGAACGGTTTAATTACATGGTAGCGATACAGTCGTCAAATCCGAGAGAACAACGGAGCAGCCTCGCGCTCCGCCTTATATAGGGTCCGTTTCTCCCTCACTCCCCGCCAGGGCAGCCAGTGCGATGCAGCAACCCGCCGTCAAGTGCGATGCAGCAAAGTCCGCCGCCCAGTGCGACGTAGCCAAAGTTCTCCGCAGTTAGGCCATGCCTCTCTCCCTTTCCCGAGCGCACCAACCACCACGCACACACACACAGTCCCGCTAACATCACGGGCGCGTTGAGACTTGTTGCCGCAGGCCCTGTCACGCAGGCGACGGTCCCGGACTCGTCGGGACTCGTTTCGCGCAGGCCCCGACAAGCGGGCGACGGTCCCGGACTCGTCTTGACTCGTCTCCGCAGCGTTGAAACTCGGAAGAAGGTCGCCGAAGGCTCCATTCTTAACAGTGGGAAGCATTTTCGTCCGCGCCGGCGGCACGTGCCGGGCGTGCGGACGCGAAGCCCAAAACCGGTTTCGGAGAAACAGTCTCTCTCGCGCGACCAGGGTTGCTTGCGGCGCTCGTTGGCATGGGGGCCGTTGAGGTGGCCGGGGGCTCGTAGAAGGGTTTCACTGGACCAGAAGGGCCCTCACGGTAACCTCCGTTACCGACGTCAATCACCATCCCCGTTCAAGCAAGGGAGTCTTGCCCCAGAATCACCGGTACAGACAGGCCAGGGAGGTGGACGAAACAGTGGCGTCTCACTCGTTGGTCCCATTGCACGATCAGCCTTACGGCACCGCTCGATTGGGCGGTGCCGCCTGCGGCCAGTCGGATGGACGTGTTGCATTCCCTTAACCGCACGGAGTGTGCCTGCAGGTGTGCCAGTACGTCTTTGCCGAACAACGATGCGCTCGCCCCCGAGTCGAGGAGAGCTGCAAACGTTCGGCCGGCGACGGTGAGAGCCAAGAACGGGGCAAGCGCATCGGGCGAAGAGTCCACCCGATACGCGGACAGGGCAAGGGCGATCAAGGGGGCCCCCGCGTTCCATCGCGCCGCCGGCCTCTTCAGCGGCGGCCGGCTCCGTTTCCCGAAGCTTGTTGAGGCACGGGCCGCTGGTCGGTACATTCTCGGGCACAATGGCCGGGACGATTGCAGCGGTAACACTGTACGTCCGAACCGCCGGACGGGTTTCGTCGCAAGTTCTTTGGCGGGTTGGGGCGCTCATTCTGGGCATCAAGGTGCCCGGTCTGCGCCCATTTGCGCGGCCTCGGGTCCGCGGGGCGGTCCCGATAACGCTCGTTTGCCTGCACCCCTGTGGAGCATCTTCGCAAGCCAAAGGTGTAGGGGTCGACAGCACGATTAGAGATGTCCCTCGTGTCCGTTCCCCGCGGGTCGGCATAGCCCGCGCACACCTCGGGCCGGCGAGAGCGAGATCCGCTGTTCTCATTCCACGCGCAGCGCGGCTCTAGGGACTCCGACGGCAGGGGCGGAGGCCGATAGGCGCGCTGCGAGGATATCGCCCTGGACGCGGCGGGCTTCGGCGGCAAGCTCGTCCAGAGAGCTGAACCTGCTGCCTCGTAAGTAGGCGGCGAACGTAGGGTGCGCCTGCCTGATTACCCGCTCCACTCTCTCTATGTCCGGGCCGGCAGGGTCAGCTATTAGAAATAGCTCCTGCATTGCCCTGACATACTCGAGAAGCAATTCGTCCGGGTGCTGGGTCCATTGCTCCAACTCTCGTCGCATCCTCCGCTCATAATCCGCGGGGAGGAATTCCTGGCGAAAAGACACCCGGAACTCGTAGAGAGTGAGTGCATACTGGCCGGCAAGGCGAAACTAGCGGGCTGCCTGATCGGTGAGGGCGACCAGCAGAATGTGGCCCAGAATTTCCTGGTCAGATATCCCCATGGCCTGCTGGTAGTGGAGCAGATCCTCCAGGAAGTCGGTTGTGCTGACCGCGTCGTCGTACCCCTTATACTTGGGTATGGGGATTCGGAATGGTGTTCGCTTGGCTCGTGGTCCTGACAAAACGGACTGCATGGCTCCGGACAGGCTCTCAATGATTTGTGATGCATCTTGCAAAAGCGCGTCATGAGAGCTCTGCTGTCCATTTCCCGAGCAGACTGGTGTGGGCACGTGCAGCGCTGGGGACTCGTCTCGCAAAAGGGAGACTCCCGAAACACCGTTCGGCAAGCGATCGGCTCCGTCTGTGGGCAAGTTGCCGACCGAGGTGGCCCCGGCAGAAGCTGCGTCGATATCGCGCGTGGGAAGGCTCCCCCTCGAGGGGGGGAGGAGGCCATCGCGCGGAGTGCCGAGCCTTTCTGTCGCCGTGTCAAGCCGAGGAAGTAAATGAGCGGTGTGACCGTAGGGCGGTCCGCTCAACTCGCCTGTTGTGTCTCTCTGAGGCGGGTGATGCATGTCGATAAGCGGCCAAGTGGGTGGGCTCTCGCAAAGGGGAGGCCGACGTAGCGCGATCGTGCAGGAGACCGGCTCGTACGGACACCGAGTCTCGCTGGGGCACTGGGGGAGCGCTGCGACCACCGAGGGATCCGCTCACGTCACCGGCGGCGTATCCCTCAGGTGGGGGAACCGTGCCGGTCATCGGCTCCGCCTGAATGGGTTCTCTCGAGGGAGATGTTGTCAGGGGGCCTTTGGCTGAGGCGGGAAATTCGGAATAGAGTCCGCTAGCCGAGGTCGGCGAAAGCCGCTGGCCTCCGAGGGGAACGGTGGCCTGGGCGATGCGTGGTGAGCGCGGGGCAGGAAGAGGCTGCCCTCGCGTAGCCACGTCAGCCAACGTGTTTAGAGGACCGAAGTTGGGTCGTCCCGTTGACATGGCATGACAAGAACGGAGCGGCCGATACGTCTATGCTAAACCACTTCAGCAATCGGTGTCGTGGCCCCACGTTGGGTGCCAAAAATGTGGAGGTCTCAAAAGGGTGACGCCGTCCGGCAAGGAGGCCGACCGCTCAACCTACCACTCCGCAGTGTATCATGCTAAGTGCTGCGGCGGGTTCGACTGCCGGCTGCAACTGTTAGCCGGGACTCTCAAAGGGGAGCGCACGGACTCGCCGAAGGCAAGGGATAATCGGGTGTTTATTTTACGTGTTAATCATATACAGATAAGAAACACGCTAAGGGCGACAAGGAAGGAACAGACCTTACCTTGTCGTGCCTTCCCGAGAGCGGGCTCGGAGGTGGGCCGTCAGGGAGCACCGGGCCACACGTCCGAACCGTTGGATGTCCCCGCGAGCAGTCCCCTCGAGCGGGGCGCAAGGCCCCCCTCTCTCTTCCTCTTTCTCTCCTGGCGGCCTCAGCCTCGGACCCAAAAAGGTCCAACCGCCAGGGGGACGTGTCGCGTGTCCCCGCAAGGTGGAGGGGCATGGGGGGGAAGGCATGCGACGCGAGGGTAAGCAGGCATGATGGCTTTTCCCCTGAGGCACGAATTGGGGCGCTCCGGCTGACAGTTGGACAGCTCGGAGTGCTTTTCCTGCGGCCATAGGGCCTAATCAGGGAAGTGGAGCGGGCGGCTCCCACAAGCTGTCAAGCAGGACAAGGTCACTCTGTTTTATCCTTGTTGGCTTGCTTCCTGTGCCGGTCTTAGCTAACCTTTTGGGTCTGCCTAGGTGCCTCTTGGTGTTCCCTTACAAAACTGAGAGCATCCTGAAGGCACGTACCTGGTGACTTCAGCAGCAAAGGCATGGCAAGCCGTTGCAGGCGGTTCGGTGCCGTCCTTGCTTCCTGGTTGTTCCCACAGGGTGCGCACTTCCCAACCGTAACACAGGAAGGCCGGCGTGTACCCTGTGACGACACTCTCAGTCGTGCGAATGGCGAAGGCGATCTCAGTGATGTGATGCTCCCAGTCCTCGTGGTTGGAGCAGTAGGCTCGGAGGCACTCTTTCACTGTGTTGTGGCGCTCCACCATTTGTTTTGCAGGTCGATAAGGCACTGTATGGTGGTCCTTACTGCCCCAGTGCTTAAAAAGACCTTGCCATACAATGCTCACTAAGGGCTTCCCATTGTTGCTGGATATAGCTGCAGGTGGGCCTTGACGGCAGAAAACCTGCACCTTGCTTCCCACAATGTTGTTGCTTGTTGCCCCGCATGTTAAAAAAGTTCAATAAACTTAGTAAACTTGTCGATTACCACAAGCAGGTACTTGTGGCATCAAGACGTGGATGGCAGTGGTCCTACAATGTCCACACTGAGCTCCTCCATGGGCGAAGTGGCCCCCTGGCCACTTCGCCGGAACACAAAAATTCCTATTTTATTTTGCTCACTTTTTTTTATTGGAACAACTTCACACATCAAAGCCGCCGTTTCCAGAACCAGATTTTGCTGCATGTTTGGGTTCTTGCTTGCACCATCTAATTGGTTTGCACAGAGTCTTCAATCGAGGGATTTCTGGTCCATCCTGAACCGGTTGGACCAGAAATCCCCTGGACTCTGAAGTCGTTTTGAGCAGTAGTATGAGATGATGGCCTTTAACTAGTTGAGTTCTGCTCTCAAATCATCCTCTAATCTAATTTCGCTGAACAGCTCATACAGCCTGAATGCTGTCACGCTTGGCTTGGCAAAGCAGACGTCTTCACACACGACTTGCGTGGGCTTTGCATGCGACAACACTCCTTTATTCACTCCCGCTTCATTTTCCTCTGTCTCCCCGTCTGCCCGCTGCCTCCCGATGACCCCGGGAGCGGGGACAAGCATTATCCTTAAAGGAGTTGTGTAACGATTTTAACGTTGAAAGAATTGGCATCTTCTACTTTTGACATTGTTCACCTTGCCACAAATGACAGAAAACACACCTCCTTTCATTGAAATGTTGCGATTCCGTCGCGTAATCGCGAGGCAAAAATTAGAATATTCCCCGACCTGCAGCTGCGAGCGGCGGCCATGAGAAACACGCGGCGTGACGTCAATGGGTGTGTTGTAGAAAGATAGCAAGTTGTGCGAATACCTGCTCGATAAAAGGTAACTTTTCTATAAATCTTGTCGTTCCAACATAAATATAAATGCGTCAAAAACGTGGTATCATCGTCAAAACTTTTATTATGCGGAGTTTTAGTGGCGCCACAAAACCGTCAGCTCTATCTGCTACCGCGAACAGCCGCCAGAAGCTGGAGGCGGAGGGGGACAGAGCCGGACGGGTATGGCCGGACCCAGATGAGACTTTCCTCCTTTCACCATATTGTTCGCGCTGCGCCCGCCACCACGTGGTCACGCGGTCGCAAGCGGATGAGTTCTCGCTGCTCACTGGTGGCTCTAGAAAGCGAGCTTCATCGGGACCCCGCGCAAACCCCGTTGACGTCACAGTGCACGTGATTCAGAAGATTGTGAAAGAGTTGAGAGGTGCCGAAAACCTCAATCTTTGTCCATTTTTAAAATAAAAACTAGGACATGCAGGCAAAAGCGTTTTTTTGTTCTTTACTTCTGAAAGGTCAAGACACCAACCCCCAAATTATTTAAGCAAAGCACTGAAACTGTTGCACAAGTCCTTTAAGAGTCTCCCCCTAGGAAAGAAGTGTCCTTGCACATTTCCGGTTGTTGCCAGCGCCACACACTTCTTTCAATGCTATAATGAACAGTCCGGTTAAATGTGGAATCTTGGCTTCAGCAAAGATCCAGAGTATTTCACCAAGAGATTTCCAGATGAATTGTTGAAGTGTTAGGGGTTGTTTTTTGGCCTTGGAGCCTGGCTTGTTGCGACAAGCTGTCCCGGTGACATTCTTGATGCCAATTCATCATCTGTCCAGAGGGACCGGGACGCTTCAATGATACATTTCGAGTCAGTTTTGGCCAACAGCGCCAAGTTGAAGTTTGGCTCTGGTATGGAGGCACCTGGGCTAAGGTGCACCTGCAAAACACAACACATATGCATAAGCTCATTTCTCATTTTCGGTTCATCTTCCAGAACCTCCTTAAAAACTGTAGAATTGCAAATCTTGTACACAAAATATCATGACAACTTACCTGGCCATCAGTCACCCAAACAGCTTTGGTTCCACGACTGGATGGACATTTTCCAGCCTTTGTTTGGGCACTGTTAACATAAACATCATTGGTGAGAGACAGCTAGAAAGCAGTTCTTCAACCTGACATTGCATTCACTAAATATACGGGGTGTTTTTTTTTTAACAACCCAACATATCGACAAGTTTTCCACCTGTTTGATTCAAATGGGTTGACCAGTTTGCCACCCATTTGATTCAAGCGGGTCGACCAGTTTGCCACCCGTTTAAATTTCAAATTTTTTTTTTTTTAGTAGGGACGCCTCAGCGTAGTACTTAGGATTAATTTTGACCACCTACGAATTTTTCAACGTGTAACTGAAAGCTCGGTTACACCGCGCCATGTCAGCAATAAGCCCCCTTCAGATTGCAGGCACCTTGGCCGGGATCCGAACACGCCACTTCGGGATCCAAAAGTTGGCGCTTTTCCTCGGAACCAATAAGGCGGCGGCAAACGCGTCGTCATGCCAAAGCTTGCAAATTATTTTCTGACTCTTGCTGCAGCAGTGCGAGAAAGACTATGCAAATATTTCAGTGGAGAAGGTGCCATCCATGCCTTGCAAAACTAACTCGCTGGCATTGACATCTGCCTCCTTAGGAGGAATGTGACATAGTGTGAGACTACCATGTTTAATGCTGTGTTTTGCAAACGTGTGGTCGTTGCTGCTCTTTAAAGATACAATATTGATTCTGTTTTCTTTATTCTGTGCTCGGAGTACACAAACGTTGTACGTCACTCATCAAGTTAGGACACTATTAGCTGCATTATTTCTGCCCCGCACTTCGCCCTCTTCAACATCGGCATTTGCCTCAAGTACTGGGCAATTACGGACCCAAATCCCGCACTGTCGTCCAGGGCTTGTTCCTCCAGGCATTGGGCCATCCTCTTTAATGTAGCTGTTTTTCTGCTCAAGGAGGGACTGCGTTTCCGAGTCATTCTTCCTCTTTGTTGAACGGACGGCACTTGCATCCCCTTGGGAAAGTGGAGAGCATGGCTTGAACGAAGTGCTTGGAGACGAAGCGTCGCTGCCTCCTGCAGATCCCTCGCAGTGCTGTAATGATACGACTGCAGACAGTACAAACAGTGGTTTGTTTGAATAAAGGAAAGCATATGACAACACGCTATTCTTCGGGAACATGTTCAAGTAAATCTCATATATAATTATGTTGCTTTTGTTCGTTTTCATCAATCAACTTGCCTTTAAAATGTGCATGTTTACATTTCTCTCGTTGATGTACTACTAGCGCAGTGAATGAACGCAGGGATGTCTATGAACTAAAGCTCCACTCACTCACCTCTTCTATGGTTTCTCCATAGTTGTCACTGCATGTTTGGCTTCCCTGGATTGACATCACTGGCATCCAGGAAAAGCATTGCTCTATAGAACCTCCACTTTCCAGTATAACAGTTCTCGAATGGTGGGCCACTTTTTGTTTGTGGGATCTCTTTTTTTTTTCCTTCCAGAAGGTTCGCCGCTTCTTCTTTAGTTTGATGCCATCTGTGCAAAAAAAACAGAACAAACTTCTGTTCGAAAACTTGCCAAGACAACCTGAGCCTCACAAACAAAGCTATTGTGACAAGCATTGTGACAACTATGTACAAATTGGGACAAGCCACGTTGCATGAAAGCTTGCAAATTATTTTCTGACTGATCTCCATGCACAATTGTTAGTTTGTTTTTCACATTCTTTATTAATGTCCTCACCACCTTGATATCATATTAAAAACGCATGGCCAAGTGTGCTATATTATGCCGTTCTTTAAATATTTTAGGGCAAAGCTCCTTAGGGTCTAGCCTTGTCCGTCCGTCCGTCCAGCGTCCGTGCTTGCATAAAAA
Source organism: Ixodes scapularis (assembly GCF_016920785.2). NCBI lineage: Eukaryota > Metazoa > Arthropoda > Arachnida > Ixodida > Ixodidae > Ixodes > Ixodes scapularis. Next base: position 158,178,568 of record NW_024609835.1, on the reverse strand, counting down.
AAAAATGGTTGCGCAGTCGACAGGATTCGAACCTGTGTGGGGAGACCCCAATGGATTTCTAGCCCATCGCCTTAACCACTCGGCCACGACTGCGGGACGAGTAGGGGGCTCTGAGATGTGGTAGTAACTCAAGAGCTGGGGTTTCTGTCATGGATGAAACGTTGCATGTAGCCGCTCAACATCTATACAGGAGAGGGCGCTGCGGTCAAATGCATATATAATCGTGTTAAACTTTGCATGCATTGGCTCAACGTTTATAGACGAGAGGGTGCTGCGGTCAAATGCTCAAATGCTCAAATTCGTATATAACCACGTTCCATACCACACATTCTCTTTCTGACATGGACCGTTGACTTAAGCGGTGGAGATGCGTTCCCACGGCTTCTAGCGGATCCAAGCTGATCCGCTAGAAGAACCACTGGCTCTGCATTTCACCGACCATAAAGCAGTAATAATGAAGTCGAAACGCAACCCGGAACTCAGCACTACCTATGAGCAATAAAAAAAAAAATCAGCACCATCAGCACTACCTATGAACAATAAAATTAGTATCATCAGCACCATCAGAGCTTCGCCCCAATCAACGTCATTCACCACGTGGAGATGCGGTCATTTTTTTCTTTTACTGTTTGTGTCGCGAAATTAAAGGGTTCTAATGACATTTAATTCCAATGTATGATCTCAATTCATAATTAGTGCGTGTGATTTGTTTTCAGGAACTCTTCCCTGTAACAAATCATAAGTGATTGCGACATTCCTAGGGGCCATTTCGACGCAGAATATGTTTTACAAATTCAGCACAACGATGCACATTTTCATTCAGTAAACAAAGCAAAAAAAAGTCCGCTCACCTGCACTGTACAGCCCGAACTGGGGAAAACGCTCCATCACCTCCTTATCTATATGCTCTCACACTGATGTTTTCAGTTTTTTTTTTTTCTGTAATCAGCACTGCCGGTATCCCAAAGACACGGGTGCTGCTCGACGAGCGACAGAAAATGAAAAGTTGCCTCATCACTGATAATTAATCTCGCCATCGTCCAAGAGATTGCGGAAAAAACATTTGGTGTTCGATGCCAGAGCAGCGGCACAACAACGAGGCGATCACGGTGCCACCACCGGCACCACGCGGAGCACAGTCTGTTAAGTTGCCAGACACGCAAAAAAGTACTGTCAACAGCGGACTGTTTGTGCAGCCCGAGCAGAACCTCCCCTATCTTCCGGCGAGGGCTACGTCACCGCACCTTCGCACGAAAGTGTGACGTTTCTGTCACGTGACGTGCAGCGCGGGGAGCAAAGAGAGGGATTTCTCGCTCGTGTTAATACCGCTTTATGTAGATCGCCTGTCAGTATCGCCCGACCAGGCTGAGTTCCATTAGCTCCAAGGAGGTCGCACGAGGGAGCATTATCATTAAGGTGTAATCGGTACTCATAGGCGAGTCCGAGGAGGTGGTCCAGCTCTTGTCCCTGGGCTGGCTGCGGTCCGGCTCTGTCCCTGGGCTGGCTGTGGTTCGGCTTCTTCCCTGGGCTCACTGTCCACGACCTTCGCCGCTGGTTTTTGCCTTCGATCTCCTTCGCACCTCACCCGCCACGAGCCTCGCCCTTCCCTTCTTCCTTCTCTTCTACAATATTGCGACTTGTCACAGTCACCCCCGCCTGGAGGTTCGAGGCACGATTCCCCCTTAACGGTTTGCCCGCTGGCCCTCTACAATGTCTGTGAACAACATTTATTTTTGTTAAGGCCGATCAGCCTGCGCGGTTGGCGCGTGTGCCCAAGTCGGGGAAAAATGGAATGAGCTCAGGAAAAATATATTTACTTGGAGAGAAAAAAATAAAGATAGGAATATAGATTTCGAGGTTTAGCCCATAGGCGAAGAATAAACAAGAACCACAACAAAAAACTTCCAGCCTTTTCACTCCGGTGAAGAAAGAAGACCAGCAAAGCTGTACTATGGCGGGAATGAAGTAATGGACGGCCGCAAGTCGGCAAGCCAGGGTGGAAAGGCTCGAAAGGTTGCTGCGATCTATGAGCGACGGCGGCAAGCGGACAACTGGCAAACACAGCACTCTGGAGAGCTACCGCCATCTATGAGCGACGGTTGGGGTGACCATATTCCTCAATGTATACAACGGGACATCCCAGTGGGAGGGAAGGAAGCCAGGGGGGGAGGGGGGGTACTACTAAAGATTGAGAGTGGGAGAAAACATTTTACTGAAAGGATTGCTATTTTTTAAAAATCTTACCATATTGCACTAAGCCCTGGGCCCCGTCACACTCACAGTTTAGTTGCATGCACTCATTTAGAAGGTCTTGCTTTGGGTTGCTACAAACACCAAAGCATCACTCATACAACGATATATCGAACGGATGACCGTATTTTTCTAAAAAAGAGGCGCGTTTGGCAGGAATGTTGACGTCATGTTTCTTTGAGGAGAGGGAACGGCCTCGCGTCTTCTCTGCCTCGCGGCCTTGAGGGAGCGAAGCGAAGAGAGGAGGAAACTCGGTATCTTGACGTCACGCGCCTCGTCGGCCTGGTTCGATCTCGGCTTCTTTTTCCAAAAATACGGCCGTCCATTTGAGATATCGCTTTACTAGTAGTGTTGTAGGGATTGTAGCGTCCCGCCTACACCTCCAGCGTTTCTTTTTTTGAAATCCAAATTTCGGTTCACCATTCCTTTAACCCCTGCGTGCCCTCGCCTGTGTTGATTTTCACACCGGACGTGGACCTATCACTTGTCACCAGTCCGACAATAAAATCGCATATGTGTAAACGCTCTGTTTCATAGTCCATGTGTTGTTGTTTTTACGTTGGCGGGCGAAGTTTCGGTGTAACAAGTACATACTTGACCCATCCACTTGAAAGACAATTTGTTAGTCAGTTATACTCCGCGACAACTTTTCTTGGCAATGGAGTGGAAGGCAATGGAGTGGAAGAATTTCAGTCAACATTACAATCAAAAGAAACAATAAAGAAAACGGTCGCTAGACACAGGGTGTCTAGCGACCGTGAAAACTAGGAACTGTCAGGGAAATTTCAATTACCGGGAAAAATCGGGGAATTGTCAGGGAAATTGTCAAAAGCCTAGCCCAGTCAGGGAAAATGAGCCGGAAACGCCATCGAGTGCCCTGAGCAAAGACTTGAGGACTGGGGGCAGAAATATAGGCAATAAATACTGCTTAGAGTGAGGCGTGGGCTCTGCTCCCCCGATGTAGAGTGTGCTACCTGATGCAAAGAGAATCGGCAAATCCAGTCGAAGCCATGGACTGGATTGGATTGAGAGCACGACACTAAACTAGATCCAGTTAGCGCTACTAGATTTAGTAACAAATGGGATAGTCGCACAGGCTCCAATCCAATCCAAGCCTTAAGCCGAAAGTATTCGAAAGTGTATCTGGCGGCAATGTTGCCATTTGGTTACTGACGTGTGTGGTTGAGCGTCATGTTTTCATGGTGTTTCCGAAAGTGGCCTCTTCACTGACGATGTCAGCGGCAAGAAAGTGCTTGTTTAATCCGGACTGGACGAACCCAAATATTTCGGAATATGCAAGTTAGATGAGGCCTGTGCAAAATAATCCTCATTGTGCTCAATGCTCAATGCCTTGTGTTGTAATGATCTTATATATTTAAAACTGCATCTAGAGTGGTCAGGGAGTTTCACCTGAAATTGTCGGGGAAAGCTTGGAAAAGTCAGGGAATTTCAAAAGAATAATTTGCTAGACACCCTGACTACAGCAATAGAGAATAAAGACAATGAAATCAAAGAGCAAAGCCACTGACGGAGAGCAAGTGAAAATAAAACATCCTCAAAAGTGAAGTCTGAAGTGCACGGACGGGTCTCCACTCAAATTTGGTGTCGACGGGGCATCGTCGGGCTCTCGGTGGTGGTGAGCTGGCAGGAAGACCTCGGCGGTGACGATAAAGGAGACTCGGAAGATATTGCGTCGCTGGGCCGCCCCTCCCGCCGACTTCACCCCGCAACCACGAACGTCTTGCCCCCTTGACGACCCAAAAAGCTCTCCCCGAAAACTATCGGGGCCCTCCCACGAAACCTGTCCCTCTTCACCACGGCGGCGTATTTCCCGCCTTTGTTGGTGCCGAGGGTACCCCCGGGGGAAAGAAAGGAAAAAACAAACAAAACCAGGTTTCGTCTTTCATTTGTGGTCCCCGCAACGCGAGGTGGCCCACTGAAATGGCAAGTTGGTGAGGGGCATGGCAAGCAGCACAAAATCACAAAGAAAAAGCTCGTGGGATTTGGATTTGGATTTAGTGGCGTCCCCTCTGTAACGGGTGGCCGCTCGCCGGAAATTCCGGCGATGGCTTGCCGGAAAAGGCTTGCTCAGCCTGGTTTCCAGCCAAGCCTAGCCGAGTTCTTGTTCTGTTGGAACTTCGGTCGGATCCACGGTGTGGGGCAGGTCGACTTGGGTGGAAAAAATCGGTTGTCCGGCTTGTGCTTGCTCGTCCGGCCCAACTCGCCTCTCCCTCTTCCACAGCCGCCCGAAAATCTCCCACCACTGCTCTAGTCGGCGCTTGGTGGTCTCGACGTGTTCCTCGCCGTCATCTCCCCGCTCCGCTGTCCGGAAGCCCAGCGCGTCCGGCAGATGGTTTACCTGGGGGCACGGGCTGAGGGCCCCGCACTGAAGCACCAGATGTTCGGTTGTCTCCTCTGCTGCTCCGCAGGCGATTGGGGCCCCAGTGTCATATCGCGATCTCCACAGCCTGGTCTTGAGGGTTCCCGTGCGTGCCTCTAAAAGCAAGCCGCTGCCCCTGGAGTCATCGTACAGCTGCTCCCGCTCGATCGCCAGCTTCGAGGCCGCATACACAGTCATTGATGATTTTCGTATGGCCGACTCCGTCCACCTTGCTTCTCGACCTGCTGCACGTGCTTCTTGAGGTCCGTAAACCCCCTCTCGGAGCAGCCGGCCGTCCAGCAGGGTCGGTGGTACCTCATACTTCCCCGCGAGCCTGGCCACCCGTTTGGTCAGGCGCGTGTCTACACTCCTGTACACGAGGTACTTAAACACCCTCCTGGCCCATTGCTCCTCTCCGAGGCCGCACAGACGCCTCTCGTAAGCTAGCTTAGCGACCGCTTCCCTCACTTCCCCCGGGAGAGTCGGCTGGCCCTAGAGTTAGTGACATGACTAAAAATGTGCTCAATGCCCATGTCTAGCTGCTAGCAAAAAAAGGTAGAAATGCATGCTTGGCTTTCTTTTCGTTGAAATTTAAGTGCTGTTGTTTCTGAAATTGAAACAAAGTGATAAAACCTGTGTCCATTTATGTAGCTATGATTAACCATTGCTCCCAGTGTTGGCTCTCGATTTTTACATCCATGGCTTCCGAAGGGTGAGGTCCGAGGCATACACCTATGAAACAAGCAGTAGACAGACCTTAGCAATCCACTGGTGCACAGTCCGGAGGAGGATACCGAAAGCCAGTGTACTATTGAGAGGGGAAGGTATTTTTTATCTTCTTGACAGACTCCCAGTCGACCCCACATGCAGCGGATGAACTGCTAGTAGGCCACAAACCGATACTTTCTGAAGAGGAAGCGTAACAATGTTTTTTGTAGAACGAAAGGCAGAACCACCATATTGTAAGATGCAGCTGAGAAGCAGGGAGCAGGCCTCATCAGTGCTGTGTTGAGAGCTAAACCCCGATGGTCTTTCATTTCGGGCAGATTTTTAGAAAGAATTGCCACACTCGCTAATTTATAAAAACCCATATAAAAAGCTTTATTTCTTTTTTTTTTTTTTTTGTTATGAGGCCCCTTGTTTTGGGCACGGTGAGCCTTAGGAGCACGAGAGCTGTCAGCAATGCCAGCACTTGCTACAAAGTTGGTTGTGCTCTTTTCTAACGACCTGACTGACTGATTAATCCCGGATAGTGGTACGTGCGCGGTCACGCTTTTTCGTTTATTTTGTCGTGTTATGCTTGCACCGCTTGGACTTGCTTGTAGCGAGGCTTGCGGACCTCGCAGTATGCCACAGCAAGGATGGCAACATTGAGGCATAGCTTGAAGAAGTCGGTGTTAACCGTGATGTATTCTGCCAGTTGCTTCCGCAGTGCTTGTGGCAGCTTACGGCAGCAAAAGCACTCCAGATTTGTAGGCGTGGCCGTGGAGCGGTGCAGTCACACCTAGATTAGAAGCTTACTTAGGAGTTTCTCAACTGGCACGCATAGGCTAGTGTGGGGATAAGTCTACAACAGAACACTTGCCATTTTGTGCCTCCTACTCACCAAGGCGGCTCCAGTGGTGGGGTTGCGTAAGGCGAGCCAAGAACGTTGTGTTTCGCGGCTGTCGAAGCGGACTGAGGCAGAGATACGTAGCCTGAAGAAGTCGGTGTTCACCGTTATGCATTCTGCCGGTTGCTTCCCCATTGCTTGTGGCCGCTCCCGGCACTAGAAGCACTCTCGATTTGTAAGCGTGGCCATGCAGCGGCTGCAGTTGCACTTAGATTGCAAGCTTACTTAGGACCCAGTTTCTGAACTGGCCTGCATGGACTAGTGTGGGGATAAGTCTACAACAGAACACTTGCCAGTCTGTGCCTCCTACACAGCAAGGCGGCTCCAGTGGTGGGGTTGTGGGAAACGAGCCAAGAACGTTGTCTTTCGCAGCTGTCGAAGCGGTCTGAGGCAGAGATACACAGCCTGAAGAAGTCGGTGTTCACCGTTATGCATTCTGCCAGTTGCTTCCACACTGCTTGTGGCAGCTTCCGGCACTAGAAGCACTCTCGATTTGTAGGCGTGGCCATGCAGCGGCCGCAGTCACACCTAGATTGCAAGCTTACTTAGGACCCAGTTTCTGAACTGGCCTGCATGGGCTAGTTTGGGGATAAGTCTACAACAGAACACTTGCCAGTCCGTGCCTCCTACTGCGACTGTTACGGAGAGTCATGGCTATTTACATATTTTATTTAGACACAAGAGGAGATGCTTTGCATCTCCTCCCATGTCTTAATGCAGTCAAAATTCATGTTTGTCGATAATGCTCTGGGGCGCAAGGAACACCCTGAGCTCCTCTGCACTAAACACCTTCTAAGCTGCAATGCGAGAGTCATGCATCCTTTGTGCTTTGCTGGAAACTGTGCTGTATACCTATTTGTTTCCCCCTTGATCAGAGCGACCATGTCATCAGAAAAGAGAACTCGGGGTTGCGCACATCTTCAAATGTGGCAGTCATTCCGGGCAACGCCAGAAACAGATATTGAGGAGATGCGGGGGGCAGCTTGTCATTATCAAGTTTCGTCTACTTCTGAAATGTCGAGAATCTTTGTCGTCACTTGTATTGCACTTGTCCATGCTCAATTCAAGATTTGATGAACAGTCGCTAGCACTGTCCAAGAGCACTTCGTCGTCTTCATTTGAACTGCTTCAGATGTCGGCAAACAAGTGTTTTCACCTTTGTACCAGTGCGTCTGCTGCCACATGCATTTGAGGATGCCGCCATCTTTTCAACTCGTTCAGCATGTCCTTTTTGAGAGTTCTGCGCAAAGGTGTCGCCTTCAGTCGCACCAGTTTCGACGTGGCATCCGAATTGAATCTGAGCCACAGCTTTTTGGGAAGACTGGCTTTGGCCGGTTCGACATGGCCAGGTTCCCCACAGCCCCATTGGCCAGCCCGTATGCCACGCCGGTGTTGACAGTGATCGTGTATGATTTGCCAACGCAGAACATGACATTTCTGGGCAAGTTCCCTGTTTCTGTCGGGGTCATTTGCTTGATCTTTTCCAGTGCTTTGTAGTGCTCTAAGGCGTTGCCGGGGCCATACATATTGTCCTTGGCCTCCTTCTTTGCTATCCTGCGTGTTGAAGCTTTCCATATCCTTGTTGGTGTAGGAGAGTTGGACGCCGTGAGGTCATCTGCAAAGCGACTCGGCTTTGGTCACAAACTGTGACTCGATCGTGCGCAACTCCTCGTCGGTGAGGGCCAGTTCGTCATCAGCCTTTCTGAGGGCAGTGGAGAATATGGCCTCCTTTTGGTGCACCACTTGTAATGCCTTGGTGTTGAAGATGTTTTTGCGATACTTGCTACACTCAAACACCTCGCTGGCCCTCGCTGGTGGAAGTTGTCGCAGATCGTCGCTCATAATCACATTCAGAATCCCAATGGGCTTGTTGTACTTTCCGGTGATTTGTTGCTGCCGGTCACTTACTTTGGAGACAATGTTGGAGCTTGTCGTGCTCACCTCATCCACTATAATGTACCTGACATTCCTGAGCACCACTCGGGACGAGTTGAGTTTGCCATCCCAGAGCCTGCCTTCCCCTGGGGCGGTGCTCAGCTTGAAGGTGGAGTGCACCTGCACACCATTGATTATTACCGTGGCCTCACCAGTCGTAGCACAAGCCATGTAAGCATTGCGATTGGTATCCGAGGGGGTGTTTGGCGTCGGTGATAAACGTCCATCGGTAGGCGATGCACGAATGTCTAACCACAGCCTGGCATGAGAAAAATGTGGCTGGGAACCAAGGGTGGTGTGCTGTTTGAGACTGGGGAAAGCAGGAGTCCCTGTCATCCCTCTTTTTCGAAGGATGGGGCTGGCTTGATGCGTCTGGGAACCGGGGGTAGTGAACTGTTCAAGGCTGGGGAAAGCAGGAGCTCCTGACATCCCTTTTTTTAGAAGGCGTGCCGTCCTCCTCATTTATGTCTTCTGTGTATTGGGTATCTGTCATGCCACTTCTATGGTTATTTTTTGCACTCATCAGCACTTTTAGTACTTATTTGCTGAGAACAAGGCCTTTTGCAATGTTTCATCGGATTTGTTCAAAAGCCAATATGGGCAGCTGAGCGGCAGATTTCTGGTATCAGCAGCCTCAGTGTCTAGGCTCCCCAACAGACAGTCAGCACAGACGTGTTCTGCAGGGAGGCAGACAATCTGCCCCTCAATGTCCCATTTTACCCCAGGACATAACCTACGGCAATTCCTCAATCTAATGGTTTTGCTGCATTTGTGTTGAGCCAAATCTGCGAAAAGTGTTTTTTGTCAGCAGCTTCTTCCCATTAGCTGACTTGATTTCGGACTACGTAGTTGTACCTTCCTCGTCTCTGAACATACAAATATTGATGAGCTAGCTATGCTTGATATGCCGTAGAAAATTAATGTTTGGAAAAGAATTGGTAGTGAAATGTGTGGTCAGGCCAGATGTGGCGTTCGGCTTCTGCTGTCTGCCTCGATGCATCAATCAGGCCAGCAGGTGATTTAGCAGTAACGCTTTAGTACCACGCCAGCGAAGAGATGAACTGTCTGCTTCAATGGCGGTCCGCCCCTTATCTAGCGGTTCGGACCCCGCATTGTGGTCGTGCCAGATGTGGCGTTCAGCTTCTGAACGCCACATCTGCCCATGCATCAATCAAGCCAGCAGGTGATTGAGCAGTAATGCTTTATTACCATGCCAGCGAAGAGGCAAACCGTCTGCTTGAATGCCGGTCCGCCCCTTATCTAGGGGCTCGGACCCCACGTTGTGGTCGCACCAGATGTGGCGTTCAGCTTCCGCCACCCTGCCCCGTGCATCAACCAGGCCAGCAGGTGATTTAGCAGTAACGCTTCATTACCATGCCAGCGAAGAGGCAAACTGAGTGTCGGTCCGCCCCTTATCTGGGGTTTTGGTCCACACGTTGGGTGCCAGATCTGGTCGTGTCAGGTGTGACATTTGACATCTGCCGTTTACCTCGATGTGTCAACCATGCCAGCAGGCGATTTAGCAGTAACGCTTTATTACGAAGTGAACTGTTTGTCCGAGCAGTGGTCCGCACCTTTTCTAAGGGTTTGAACCCGAAGCAATGCCGCCCCGGAGGTGCTTCTACTGAATAGTGCGTGTGCCATAAATGTTGTCGAAGAAATTATAGACAGCATTTCCCATGCATATGCTAAAGATACCCATGACGTCCAATGATTTGATTATCCGTTGCATCTACACAACATTACAATATTTCATGCATGAAAATGTTTCTACTAAAGACATTGAATATCTGTGCTGGATGATCCAAACGTGTACCATTGCTTGACGCGTGTTTTTACAGTATTGAAGGAGTCTTTCAATATGTCGGCAGTTTGGATCTGGAGTGATGTCAGGGATAATGTGTTGTTGCTCACTACATGGATGTGCACCTGTCCTTGCTGAGCAGTAGGCATCTGTTTAAACAAAGCACAACTTGAAAAGGAGCTGTTTAGAAGCCTTAGAATGGTAGCTGACATTACACTAATATTCTTAGCCACTTCAGGCCTTGGTGACTCCAAATCTAGCACAATGTCCACTGTTATTTCTTTTGGTGCATTGTAAGTACCAAAAAAATCCAGATGAACATCCAAGCCACGGATCATCTGGCATTACCACAACCTCAGACTGCTATCTTGGGGTCACGTTTCTCTTCATACTGGGGTCGTGCCTCTGGCTTGTGAAGCTGCTCATGCACTGTGGATAAAGCTGCTCATGCACTGTGGCTAGAGTCTAAAATAAGGCTGCAAGCGTTACTACTTTGACAGCATCCCGTAGGCCTCCCTGACAGCGTATTACTTAGGGTTCCTCATAGGGTAGAAAAAACATCAGATGCTCACCTGCAGTTCTGGCCACCTTGTTTCACTATTTTTGTTTGAAGTACTGGCAGAGGACTTTTTTCTAGGCATCTTTAAACAGGTGGGTTTCCCTGCTGATATCCTTGATTTGCTCCAATGAAGCATGGATGCTGTCATCGTAATCAGCCTTCTCATCGCTGCTGCAGACAAAAGTTCGACCAAATTAAGATTTACACTGAATCATGCATCCCAGCTTGCCTATTCAAAAATGCTTTCTTGTTCTAAGTTTGTTTTGCAGATTCAAACTCAATCATGGTTATAGTGACGATTTCTCCAGTGGTCAGTCAAATTACAGGGCATCTGGTGACAGTGGCTGCTCCAAAAACAGGACGTTCATTGCCGTCGGAGTGTAGAATTTCATCCTGCAGCATATCATTTAAAGATCAACTGAGGTCAGCGAAAGACTTTCAGACGTGACTTGTCATGAAGTGGGGGAAAATTAATTAAAATAAAATACTAACTATTCGCATCTCCAGCTCGACGCTCGCCCTCCCGCGGCGGAAACGGGAAGCACTCTAGTGAGTGTCCCCCGATTCTCCTGCTCAGCGGGCATGGCGGAACTGCTCGCCGTCATGGCTCGCGAAATGTCGTTTCCAAATGCAAACAACGCTCTTCACTGTCCCAACGTAGTGCTGCAGTTGGTATGGGGATTGTACCTTTCTGGAGAGTTTTAGTATTGCGCATAGAAGCAAACGCAAGCGGTGTGCGTTTGCGTTCGAGTTGCGTGCCCCACGTTTTGCGTGCGCCTCATCGCCACGCGCCATCCAAGACCGCAATTTCGGGCTCCGCGCACGCGCAGTGTGGAACACGCAAAGTTAACGCAAACGCACAGGGCTTGAGTTCACTCGTATACGCAATATTAAAACTCACTACTGTTTCACCGGCTTCCAACGCCAATGAAACGTGCTGCAGTGAGCAGACGTGCAAGCAGGTAGGCGTTCCTTCGAACTGGAAAGGCTGAGATTGGCAAAAAGACGGCGAGCAAATACAAAAGTAAATAAATGTTATGAAAAAAACTAGTAATTAAAAAATTTTTTGTTTTTTTTTCACTTTTGGGCATTTGGTTTGGAAGTATATTGGCGGCGACTTTGGACGTTTCGCCGATTGTCAAAAGTCACGACTTTGATAGCACAATATACTTTACCCACAATTAATGTAATTTTACATAGATTTCTCACATTAGCTAGAATGTTTTAATTGATTTTAGACTATTTTTATTTTACTGGTAATTAAAATGCAGCAATTAGAACCAGTGATGATAATTAGCACAGTTTTCATTGTCATTTTTCTTCGCACTTTTAAAATTAGATCATAAGCAACAAACTATATTATACCTTGAAGAATTACTTATTCAAATATGTGCATTTTATTATTATTATTAATACAAACCGCGGCAATGTATGCCTCCAATTAACGCCAAGATCAAGAGAATAAGCTATTTAACCATAATAGTCTTTCCAGAAAGGTATAATTCTGTTTTCTTTTTAACATATGAAAAACTCTGACATAGTCATCAAGATAGACAAACAGTCAAACACTGGATGAAATATGAAGTTCTGCGCGTCACGCCGGTGCTATAAAAACACACTCGCACTTCAGCTGTCTGACTCGAATTCCGTCTTTGAATTTTTTCTAGTGAGAACAGCGTTTATTAGTTTATTCGTTTGGTGGACATATTGTAAAAAATATAATTATTCTAGTTCTTGTGCTGGGATAATTGCCATTATTTTCCATGACAATTATCTGGGCGAGAAAAAAGCAGCGAGAACGCACAGATATCAGCACTGATTTTTTCAACAACTACAAATATCAGCCTGAATCGAACAGTATGTCACAAAATAAAGTTTCCGCAAACAACTTTTACAAGTAAATAATTACGATGTGAGACACATCTTGAGTCCTGAAAGAATCCGAAATTACGACCTATATCGAGAAATTAAATCCAAAATAGAGGTAAGTTTCGGTTTCGCTCCAGAATTAAAACGCGCATTCTTCCGTAAATAATACGCTAAACACCGCTCTTGTTTTCAGGTTAAAGAGGTGACCTGCACTCATAAAGCATTAGCTTCCTCGTATTAGCAGAAATAATTCATGTCGCTCAGTGAAGCCAGCACACTAGACAGGCTCAACAGTGGCACGCATCTCTGACCCTCACTAAACCCGCCATCTTGGAAAATGAGTGGCGCCACCTATAGTTGGAGTCGCGAATATGCATACTTGCCAACTCTCCCGAATTGTCCGGGAGCATCCCGAATTTTGATCACATCTCCCGATTGTACGGATGCGACCTCAAATCTCCCAAAAAGTATCTGCCGTAGTCTTTTTTTTTTTTTTTAATGGCTCCTTATTGCTATAATCATCACATGTGTGTCATTGCGAGTTACTCGAGAGTAAGGGTGTCGCGAACCGGCCAAGGTTTGAGTTTGACCAGGTTCGGACTTTTTTGAACTTTTAGTGGAAAGTTCGACGAACATTGTATTGAGGTTCGACTCGTGTGCGCATCCGCGACAGGCTGGCCAGTTGGCTTTGGATGGGATGATGATGGCTAAGGGATTAATAAAGGGCAGCACTGATTGGTTATTTCAGTTAATACAGTACAAAAATTAAGTTATTAACTTCTTCTGTGATTAGAATTAGTTTCTTTTAATTCCAACTGTTCATAAAATAAAATAACACTTTGCTTAAAAAAAATTTCTCCAAACCTAGACATGCTTGTATCAAGGTCTGGCCACACTGTCCACAAAGTCGAACTGGTCGAATCTGGTGAAAAGTTCGAAGGTTTGTCGAACCGGTTTGACCCAGTCGAACCCCGACAGTTCAACCTAAAATACCGGTTCGACAAAAGTTCGCGACACTCCTGCTCGAGAGTAGGTTTACGTTACTCCGGCGGGTTACCACGTGACAACTCAGAGCAGTAGCATAAAACGAGGGTAGATTTTGAAACGCCAAGGTACGAAACCTCTACTCCTGAAGTTAGAGCACATTTTGGAACATGGCTTATATCAACATTAGCTTATATAACCATGGGTGCGCTAGGCTTCAGTTGGCTTTGTCAGGTCGTCGAGTGAGGTGCAAAACGCCAAACTACTCTTTGTGTTTTCCCGAGTTTAGTTGGAACCACTGATCTGTTGGAACGATCGATGGCGCTTTCAAAAGCCAAGAAGAAGTACTTGCAAGTATTTCTGACATCATATGCGACTGAGTTTCCGTGCTTTGTCGCTTCGCGGAAAGCTGGCAAGTATAGATTCTGTACCATGTGCGCCTGTGATGTATGAGCGTTTCGCGTTTTGCAGCAAGCTTGACGTCAAGATACACATCGCTTCACGAAAGCATCAGAACCATGCTCGTGCCGTAGAAGGGCAGGCCACATTTGGCAGTTTACTTCAAAACAACTGCGAAGACAGTGTGATTCGAGCAGAGTGCCTCTTTACAAGATTTCTTGTCAAACTAAAAAAAAAAAAAAAATGTTTAAACCCCCTTGCGCGGCGGTCTCCCGAATTTTTATGTTACTAGGTTGGCAGGTATGTATATGTGAAAAATCAATAAATTACATGAAAAGAAAAAAAAAAAAAAAAAAATGCCAGATTCGGACCAGTGGCAAGCAATGAGCTCACGACCGGTGGGAGGTCAAAAGAAAGGTGACGGAACACAGAAGTTAAAATAAAAACAAAAATCTAGCAGAGACAAAAAAAAAAGTTATTAACAAAACGCTAGCAAGCGTTCACCACAAAGCAAACCGACGAACCTTTGGGCAGCGTGGACAGACATGAGGTGAGGTAAGAAAATAAAGGAAAATAATGTGCCTCAGTCTGTTCCAGCATTAGCATTGCAGACTTAATCCAATTGAAAATAAATCAAAATGGTAGAAATCTAAATATAAATTTTATGTAAAAGCCAATTGTCGATAAGAAATAAATAAAAAAATGAGTATCTATGGAAACCATTACCAAGGGGCCAGTCCCGGGCCGATCAGCGGCTTTTATTTGGTCCTAATTAAAACACACGTTCTTCTTTCTGTGATCTTTCTCGACTTATGTCACATTCGTCTGGGGCGCGCACGGCACCGAGAAAATGCTGCCTCCAAGGCCACGCCACCGTGTAGGTGCACCACATGACGCACTACCAGGCGAACGCGAAGCATCCCGCCGTGCGGCGCGCTCGGTGCGGTCACTGCAAGGGCAAACCATGAACGGGTAGACGGTTAAAAAAAGAGCCGCCACGAGTGGGGCGGCGGCTCGCGCCATCTGGCGAGAAATAAAAGTAACAAATTGTCTTTCAATTGGATGGTTCAAAAATGTGCTTGTTACTCCAAAAATTCGCCTGCCAACGTAAAACAAAAAAACAAAAACCACATGGACTAAGAAACAAAGTGTTTATTTATATATATACGATTTTATTGTTAAGAAACGTAGCGTGATATCTATGGTACGCGCGATGGGAGTTGCCTCTCCGAGTCACATCTGTACCGAACCTCCCGGATCTCAGAGCGCCATTTCCCGATCTTCCGATCACATCCCCACATTTGTCTTCTTCGAGATGACGGTACCCGCAACGCCCCAGACAATTCTCTACGCGATGCTCAACGACGTACGAGATGGTAAAATGGCCTATCAATTTCTTTGCATCTTAACATGAACAGAATGAGGATAAAAAAGGGGAAGGGGGAGGAACAACATGGTCTCAACTTTCGATCTCTGTGTATTGTCCCCCTTTTTTTTTTGACTTTGTGTCGGGATTTTGTTTACAAAGTATTTTATCTTTTGTTTGTTGTTGCTGTTGTTGAGAGCATTATTTTACCTCTCTAGTTCGGACTCACGAGCAGAGTCGTTGGAACTAGTCTGAAGGTGTGCTTGTGTGTGTGTGTGTGGGGGGGGGCAGCGTTCTTAACTGTCTGAAGCGATTTTGCGCTCCCCCCCCCTGTTATGAGGCCACTGCTCACAAGGTTTGCCGATACCTATGTTCTGTAAAGTAACAACATGGAGCACATTTACATGATTAGGTTTGAATATAGTTATTTAGCTTGCAGGTTAATTTATCAACCCGAGTGACAAACAGAAGCTTCCTACGTCAATCAAGCTAGATTAGCAGGGTTTTGTTTTTGTTGACTAGGCTACTATATTCTATCGCTTACGTAAATATAACGGAACACACATGCAGAGTTTAATCCAGAGTGCCATATCTGTGCACCTTCATGTGCCTCGTTAATATTGTCACGGGTGGTGACCAATAAACAAGAAATAAACAGGAATAAATAAACGTTTAATGTGGTGAACTTGTGCCAAAAATAAAAGGGTACAAAAGATAATAAGAGAGCGTCGCGGACGTCGAAGTCGGCGTAACAGCAGAGTCGAACGCTGGGGCGAAAAACTGACTCCGCTCGCCTTGCGGAATCCCTTATGTACCCTCGTGGGTTTCTGGATCGTTCGGCGTAGAAGGTTCGGTGTGTAGAACATTCTAACCTCGAATCAGCAAGACGGTTCTCGAATTCACTAGAACATCAAATTACACTGTCAACAAAAATGTGTAGTCGCGGCCAGGAATCGAACCCTGGCCTTCTGCGTGGGAGGCAAGCGCGATAACCGTTAGGCCACGCGCGCGCTGCCTACTTGGCCAGCTGCGCGCACGGCATTACTCCCCCCTTTAAAAAGTGCATCGTCCCGATGCAACCCAAAAACAAAACAAAGCAAATAAAACAGAACGGTAAACTAAAGGGTCATTTGGAACACATAAGGTCCACAGTCCTATCGAGCGTAATACGGCTTCAGTCGCACGACGTGGACGACCTTAGGTCGTGGTGGGCGGCGTGACGATGTTCGTGTTCCGTCGGGCATCACCTCGTAGTTCAGCTCACCGAGGCGACGAAGTACTTTGTATGGTCCAAAGTACCGTTTCAGCAGTTTCTCACTGAGGCCGCGGCGACGGATGGGCGTCCACACCCACACCCTGTCTCCGGGCTGGAAGTGAACGTCCCTGCGACGAAGGTTGTAGCGGCCCGCGTCGACGCGTTGCTGGTCTTGAATCATGAGTCGGGCGAGCTGGCGGACTTCTTCGGCGCGTTGAGCAACTGCCTGGGCGTCGTCACTCTCATTGTCAGATGGCTCATGGGGCAGCATTGCGTCCAGCATGGCCGTTACCTTCCGACCATGTACCAGCTGGAAAGGTGTGAATCCAGTGGTCTCTTGAACCGCCGTATTGTAGGCGAACGTGACGTAGGGCAACACCTCGTCCCACGTCTTGTGCTCAACGTCGACGTACATAGAGATCATGTCGGCGATTGTCTTGTTGAGTTGCTCCGTCAGCCCGTTGGTCTGCGGGTGGTATGCGGTGGTACGACGGTGGCTGGTGTGACTGAGCTGGAGAATTTCTTGGGACAGCTGTGCCATGAACGACGATCCGCGATCTGTAATCAGAACTTCGGGAGCGCCGTGCCGGAGGACAATGGAATCGAGGAAAAACTTGACGACTTGAACCGCAGTCCCCGAAGGAAGGGCTTTCGTTTCTGCGTACCGCGTGAGATAATCTGTGGCGACGATTATCCAACGGTTTCCCAGGGTCGACGGCGGAAAAGGACCAAGTAGATCCATTCCGATCTGCTGGAACAATGCAGTTGGCGGAGGAATTGGTTGCAGGAGACCTGCCGGCTTCGTCGGCGGTTTCTTGCGTCGCTGACACTCGTGGCAGGATCAGGTGTAGTGGTGGACGGTTTTGGGGAGCTTCGGCCAGTAATACTTTTCACGAATACGAGCCAATGTCCTGCTGTATCCAAGGTGTCCGGACGTCGGGTCGTCGTGACATGCTTGAAAGATCTCCTCTCGAAGGTCGGTCGGGATTACCAGCAGCCACGGCGAGTTGTTGTCCCCTAAGTTCTCTTTGTAGAGTACACATTGTCGAATGGCGAAGGTTGGCAGGGCTCGTGAGAAAACACGGGGCACGGTACTCACGCGCCCTTCCAGGTGCTCCATTAAGGCGTGCAGCTCCGGATCGTCTCGTTGACGTCGTGCCATGTCATCGGTGTTCACTGCCCCTAGGAAGCACTCGTCGTCATCGTCGTCGCTGCTGCCGGGAGGTGTTTCGACAGCGGCCCTGGACAGGCAGTCAGCGTCGCTGTGCTTGTGTCCCGACTTGTAAACCACAGTCATGTTGAACTCTTGTAGCCGGAGGCTCCATCGAGCGAGGCGTCCTGACGGGTCCTTGAGGTTCGCAAGCCAGCAGAGCGAGTGGTGGTCCGTGACTACGCGGAACGGGCTTCCGTACAAGTACGGACGAAACTTCGTAATTGCCCAGACGACCGCAAGGCGTTCTTTCTCAGTCGTGGAGTAGTTTCCCTCTGCCTTGGACAGTGTCCGACTTGCGTAGGCGATGACTCGCTCGGTGCCTTTTTGTACTTGAACTAGTACCGCGCCAAGTCCTGCGTTACTTGCGTCAGTGTGAATCTCGGTGTCCGCATCTTGATCGAAATGTTCAAGAACCGGAGGCGTCTGGAGTCGTCGCTTCAGCTCGTCGAATTCTTGCTGCTGTTCCTCGGCCCATTCGAACCTCTCGGCGTCCTTCGTGAGGTTTGTGACTGGTGCGGAAATCCTTGCGAAATCCCGAACAAAGCGACGATAGTAGGCACAATGTCCAAGGAATCTTCGCACGGCCTTCTTGTCTGTCGGCGCTGGAAATGACGCGACGGCGCGAGTCTTCTCTGGGTCGGGGCGAACGCCTTCGTTACTAACCACGTGACCTAGAAACTTCAGTTTGTCATAGGCGAACCGACACTTTGACGGCTTGAGGGTGAGTCCCGCGGTCCGTATGGCTTGAAGAACAGCACGGAGTCGTTGCAAGTGCTCGTCGAAGTCGCTGGAAAACACTACGACGTCATCGAGGTAGACGAGACAGCTCTGCCACTTCAGTCCTGCCAGTACGGTGTCCATGACACGCTGGAAAGTTGCTGGCGCCGTGCATAGTCCGAAGGGCATCACCTTAAACTCATACAGCCCATTCAGCGTGACGAAAGCTGTCTTCTCTCGGTCCCGTTCGTCGACTTCGATCTGCCAGTAGCCACACTTCAGGTCCATCGATGAGAAGTATCGAGAGTGGCGCAGCCGGTCTAACGTGTCGTCGATGCGGGGAAGTGGGTAGACGTCTTTCTTCGTCACCGCGTTCAGCTGCCGGTAGTCCACGCAGAACCTAAGCGTTCCGTCCTTCTTCTTAACCAGTACGACTGGGAGAAGCCCAAGGACTGCTTGATGGCTGGATTATGTCGTCGTTCAGCATCTCTTGGACTTGCTCCTGGATCACCTCCCTTTCTTTGACGGAGACTCTGTACGGCGATCGATGCACAGGGCGCGCGTCGTCCTCGGTAACGATTCGGTGCTTCGCAACGGCAGTTTGGCGCACCCTCGACGACGTCGCAAAGCAGTCTCGGTACTTGGTGAGGAGGTTATGCAGCTGCCGTCGTTTTGGGCCCGGAAGCTTAGGGTCAATGTCAAGCTGCGCTGGCGACTTACTGCCTTGCTGAGGTGGTGATGATACTTCAGCAATTGCGGCGATTTCGGCGGAGTTCCGAAGTTTCTCGACGTGGCCCACAGCGGCACCTTTTGTGAGGTGTTGTGTTTCATTTCGGAAGTTCGTCGCGAGGACCACAGTCCGCCCATCCTGAAGTTCAGCTACTCCTCTTGCGACACCGATTCCTCTTCCCAGGAGCAATTGAAGGTTGCCTTCCAGGACAACTTCGCCGCAGGTAGCTGTATCGGCCACGACGGGTATGACAACACTTGATCGCGGTGGCAGGTTCACGTGGTCGGCAGCGACTCGGATGACGGCTGACGCTGTTTGGGGTTTCTCTGAAAGTGGCACAGGGGTTCGCAGCGTCAATCTGTTTTCACGAAGGGCGATGACGGCGCCGTATTCAGACAGAAAGTCCATGCCGAGAATGACGTCCCTGGCACAGTCTTGTAGAATGACAAATTTCACGGGGCACGTCTCCCCATGGATCTTGACGCGAGCGGTGCATCTTCCGACTGGTGTGATGAGATGCCCTCCGGCGGTTTGTATTTGAGGTCCATCCCACAGCGTCGTCACTTTTCGCAGGCGGCGAGAGAGCCTCCCACTCAAGACTGAGTAGTCCGCTCCGGTGTCCACAAGTGCCGATGCGTCGAGGCCGTCAATAACAACGTTTAGGCTGTTGGACACCGTTGCAGGGACGTCGGTACGATGCTGGGCGTCGGTAGAGTGGGAGCGCTCCGGCGTTCTTGGAGGCTGTTTGCTTCCGTCGTTTTCGGCAACGTCACCTCCAGGCGTTGCCGCACTTAGTTTTCCTGGCGACGCAGGGGAGATAGGCTCTCTCGGCGGGGTCGTTGCGCTGGGGACGCTGAATGTCGTGGCGATGGGGAGCGGGCTTCGCGGCGGAGAGACGACACTGGGGAGGGCGAGCGTCGGTAATATTCCTCAATGTCGCGAGGGCGTTCGTCGTATCTTGGGCGCGGGTCGCTCGGGTGGAACCCGCGCAGCTCCAGTTGTCTGTAGGGGCATCGACGGTAAATGTGACCGGCTTCACCGCAGTGATAGCACAGGGGTCTTCGATCCGCTGTCCTCCACACGTCGGTCTTTCGTGGCGCTGCCTGTTCTGGGTGGGCGTGCGCCCGATCTTCCTGGCGTCGGGGAAACTGCGGTGCTGGAGGTTCACGTCGGGGTGGCGCGGTGTACGGGTGAGCAGGAGGCGGTGGTCGTCGGGTAGCTGCGGCGTAGCTCAGTGTCGGTTGTTCGGGAGCGGCGTTGACAAGAGCTTGTGGCTGCAGCGCCTTCTGAACTTCTTTCCGGACAATCACGGCGATTGAGGGCGAATCCGGGCTTGCGGCAGCAGGAAGAAGCTTCCTGATTTCCTCCCGCACAACGTCCCGGATGATGTCGCGGAGGTCCGGGCCGGTGCAGCTGGAAGTCGAGAAGGCAGCGACGCCGGGAAGTCGCTGGTAATGGGAGGCCCATGCTTGAAGGGCCCGTTCGATGTTTGTGGCTTCCTTGACGAAATCTTCGACGGTGGCTGGGGGGTTGTGGACAAGGCCTCCGAAGATGGTCTCTTTCACCCCTCGCATCAGGAACCGCAGCTTCTTCTCGTCAGGAGCGTTTGGGTCGGCGCAGTTCATGAGGCGGAGAACGTCCTCGACGAAACTTGTGACGCTCTCGTTTGGCCCTTGGCTTCTTGCTTGAAGAAGTTCCTCGGCCCGCTGACGTCGCTGCTGGCTGGCAAACGTGCGTCGAAGTTCCGTCTGGAAGTCCTGCCACGACGAAATTGACGCTTCGTGGTTCTCGAACCAGGTGCGTGCCGTGCCTTCCAGAGCGAAGTAGACGTTCTGAAGGCACTGCTCCGGAGTCCATGCGTTATGGCGAGCAACTCGTTCGTAATGTTGCAGCCAATCGTCAACGTCCTCGTGGACCTCCCCGTGGAATGGCGTCGGAGTCCGGGGTGCGACGGGAAGGTATACGACGGCGGCGGTGGACGGGTTCTGCGACGACTGGTTGTCCATCGTCGGCCTCGTTGGCTGCCTGGTTTGGGGTGGCAGAAGTCCGTGTTCCGGGGGTAGACCTTGGGTGCGGCGACTGGGTCGGGTCTCGATCTGGTCTTTGCTCGGTCCTCGGGAGGCTGGGTCCGGACTTGCACTGCGGGAACTCGGAGGGGAGCGCTGCACAGGCATGCGGGTACCCCGCACCTCCATCAAAATGTCACGGGTGGTGACCAATAAACAAGAAATAAACAGGAATAAAGAAACGTTTAATCTGGCGAACTTGTGCCAAAAATAAAAGGGTACAAAAGATAATAAGAGAGCGTCGCGGACGTCGAAGTCGGCGTAACAGCAGAGTCGAACGCTGGGGCGAAAAACTGACTCCGCTCGCCTTGCGGAATCCCTTATGTACCCTCGTGGGTTTCTGGATCGTTCGGCGTAGAAGGTTCGGTGTGTAGAACATTCTAACCTCGAATCAGCAAGACGGTTCTTGAATTCACTAGAACATCAAATTACACTGTCAACAAAAATGTGTAGTCGCGGCCAGGAATCGAACCCTGGCCTTCTGCGTGGGAGGCAAGCGCGATAACCGTTAGGCCACGCGCGCGCTGCCTACTTGGCCAGCTGCGCGCGCGGCAATATCCACCAAAAAGTTGTCAATTAAAGCATTGTAAACTCACCCTGTATCTGATTGCCAATGCAGCCTGTTCTGCAGACCTTCAAACCCAGAACACATCACAAGAAAACTCAGGACAATCGCAAGGAGGTATGTAACCACATCATATTTTACAAAAAAAGAGCTTTAGTAAACTTTTTTTTTTTTTTTTTTGCAGCAGCAGAGTGGATTTTAAGGGAGTCAAAGCTGCTCCTTGAATACTACACAAAATATTATCCCGAAATTGGCCCGATGAAGAAGTTCAGGACAAAGAAGGCAATGTTCGAGCAAATTGCTATCGACATACAGTCGATCCTGGGGATAACACAGACAGCACTGCAGTGTGACAACCGCTTCAAGACACTTCTGAAGCGTAAAAAGAACTCCCAGAAAGTGAATAAGACATCTGGCAGTTCCCGCTGCACTGTCGAATTTGAGGAGGAATTCGCAAGAATTAGGAGTATGGACGACAGTCTTGAGCCCGAGGTGAGACGTGGAGTGAACACGGTCATCTACAAGAGCCCCACCGCAGCCGCAGAAACGGGCAATGCAGCAAGCTCGGAAGCTGTGGCAGAGGAGAACTCCCCGACCTCTCCTCCAGACGAGCACCGAGCCGAGACTTCTGCGGAGGCACGGAGGAGGAGGAGACGGTGAACCGTGTGAGCAGCGGAACAACCAGGAAGCAACAGATGACAGAGTTTTTTTTGCACATATGAAAGAGCTCAATAATGAAAGAGAGAAGAACAATGAGAGGAGGCACAGGGAGCATTTGGAGGTGCATAAGCAGCACATGGAGCTGCTTTCAGAAATAAGGAATGCATACCAGCAAAATGGTTCACCGCTGCTGTAATCGTACGCTTCTACCACCGCCCCTCAGTGAATAAAAAATGGCGATCGCAAATGCTTTATTCTACCTACTGACCTCTTTTATTCAAATATTCCCGAAAGCAAGGTGAGAATGCAATCCATTAGTGGCATTCACACTCGCATGGCTCCTTCAATATTGTAGCATGCTTTTATGAAACTGTAGACAATAATCAGATAATGTTCTTTCCACTATCTTTTTATTACTTGTAAGAATGGGTTACAGCATAAAGATAAGCATGAAAACAAGGATTCAAAACAATGACAGCCAATGCACTGGGGTAGCAGAATAAAAACATGCAAACAAGCAGGGAAACGGGCATTCAAGTCAAACAATGTATAGGGGCAGCTCCAATGAAAACATTATTACTACCGTATTTTCCAGACTATAAGTTGCACACTTGTATAAGTCACACTTCTGTATAGTGAGCCGCTTTAACAAAAAATGCCCATCAAACAAAACTAAAAAAGACACAAGAAAAGTTTCTGCAATATGTGTATACCAACAATGATCACATCCTGTTAACGAAAATAGCAGACGAAAACTGTTCCGTCCCCACGGCAAGCTTCCCCTGGAGTACCACGCCTGTGTGCTCTGGAATTCAGGAACTGGTACACTCTCACAGAGCAGGGTGGTACCACTTCAAAGCAGGAGCTCTAGACCTGTTTTCAAGCATGGCTTCCGGGCACCGCCATAATCCCATTATGACACCTCAACAAACTGTTGCAATCGGATTATAACAATGCCAAATGAGCACGATGCCGGCGCCAAGGGGCCGTACTTGCAATTGTGTTTCGGCTCTGGCGGCCCGTATCTTTGCCCGAGTGTTCAACACAGGGTGAAACTGAGTATAGTTGTTTCCAGTTGTTACTTCACAAAACATTAAAAGCTGATAAAACAATACTTGACACACAATACTTCTTTTGTGCAGAACAATAAAAACAATCAAGGCCGGTTAACATAATCACAGAGCCTCTGGCGCTTCGCAATACCCCTGGTTCGCAGAACCGGGCGCGTCTCCTTAATTGTGTGGTCATCAGGTGCACGATCAGTTGTCGCCTCCTCTCCTTCAATTTCTATGTCTCCAGATTGGATGCAAAGGTTGTGAAGCACACAACAAGACATAATAAATTTGCTCGCTGTGTCCACCTCCGCGAACTCGAGATATAACAGCTGCATGAAGCGGCGCTTTAAAACCTGAAATGAATTCTCGATCGTCACACGTGTGGCGCTAAAATCTTGATTAAAATCTTTTTCTTGAGAAGTCATGCTACCATAATCCTTAAAAGGAGTGATCAAATACTCTCTGGCAGGGTATGCCACATCCCCCAATACATGAAACTTCCCTCCCCTGCATAGAGTGGGAAGCCTCTCGGAGAGGTCCGACAGGTCAAAGACCCTTGCATCATGGATCCGGCTGGATTCCAGTAAAAGCGTCGACAAATCTGCGATCATTATCGCATACCGCTTGCAAAGTCAATGAAAGAGCTTCATGTCGATTCACGTAGGTTGCAGGAATCTTCCCATCCGGACAGCGGAAGTTAACGTACGTACCATCGATGCACCCGATGACACCGGGGATTCCGGACACCTTGGAAAGAAACAAGAGAGATCATTAGCTGTTGCCAGCCCACGCTTACACTGACAAGATAATGAAAACAAATACAGCAGGAAAAACAAATGTGCTTATACAACAACAAAGGTAAAGAAGAATGCAGTAGTAATAGAGAGTTTTGGGTTTATAAAAATACTCTACATGTATTTCTTTATTCTGCCAAAAGCTCATTTTAAGGATCACTTCGATTGATGTATATTATGGCTTTTATAATTTTAGCTCAATTAGAACCTGATTAAACAGGAAACTTGTCACACAGTACATCTTTTATTTGGCCATACATGAATGCATGGCCCAATTGTGCATTCATCCTACCAAATATAGCATGTAAGCTATGCAAGTTCCTAGAAAACTTATGTGTAGCATAAACAATATTTCGTTCTGACATCTTGGCCAGTGGCATTGTAATGATTGTAGTGCCACCCATCTTGGTTCCGGTATTAAGGAGGATCCAAAGCTGTCTGGCTACCCTTACTTTGGCTGACAATATGTTACATAGCATTTGTATTGTTACAAAATGTCTCACTGTTTTGAGGTTGGTCCTGTCATCAGTACTTGGTTTTGGAAAATTCATTTACCATATCGGATTAATACTGAAATTTCAGTTCTCACTGCAACTTACTTTTCCTGAGAATGCCAGATGCAGCTATTTTTGGGCTCATCATATTTGTCGATACGGAGGGTGTCACTTTCCATCTACTATAAATTATCCGAGAAAAAATCTAGAAATTATTTAACTGTGCATCCCAAATGCTTCATTTGGGCGGTGCATTTAGTACCACACCAAGTGTCGCCTGCCAATTAATCCCCAAAGAGACAGCTTGTGACGAATGACATGCAGTGAGGCGGCGAGTAACTCAGGGGAATTAAATATTTAACGTGGTGAACTCGTGCCAAAAGAAAAGGGAAGAACATGCATTGATGTTGGTTTAACAGCAGGGCCGAGCGAAACTAACTCTCTAGGCTGCTACACTCTTACGTAGCACGGTCGCACGTGAGAGCTATGCACTATCACAAGGCACACAGATGTTGATTGGTTGCAGATCTCAATCTCGTCTATGTAGGCCAATGAAAGCTGCACGTCATGCACTAGGCTGCGCTCCATGTCGGAGTATACCGGAGCCTTTTACAGTCATGCTACACTGCTTCTGTATGCTATTGGTTTCCCAAACATACGAACCAGTATGTTTGTATGTAAAACAGTCAAAGAAAGAATGAACATGAATTTCTGGCACATCAATTCCAAGGAAAATAAAAGTTGGATCCTGTCCTAGGCATTGAATCATGGTATTCATGGTTCAATGCTTCACAATATTCTGCACTTCACTTGCATTTCAGCTATAGCCCCAGCATAAGCATTGGCCAGAGATTGTTGGTAGCTGGCCACCCATGCAAGAAATATTGAGAGCAGATGCAGTTTTGTGACAGCTCAATTTAATAGTCACCCGCTTTGTAGGTATGGGTCGGCGGGGAACTTGTGCAGCATGAACATGCCAGATCCACCTCGATTCTGTCTGGCAGCGTAGGATTCTCATAGTGATCTGGTTGTATGTAATAACTGTGCCTTGCCATTGCCTTCAATGACACAAGGTAAGCAAGCCTTTCAACGCTTTTCTCAGTATCGTCCTGTAGTGTTTGTATTCCGATAGCAATCAGCTATGTCATCGCCACGTGTCTAAGCTAGGGCGCCGCCCCCCTTCCCTCTCGTCCTCTTTGCTGATATAAGCACAGCACGGCTTTTGACACAGGAGAGTGTTTTAGGACCAGCGGTATGCGCGGTCTTACGGCTGGCTGTCAATAAAACCAAGTTGTTGTTACTACTCGGCTGGTGTCCCACTTCCAAGACACAACAACTTCTTGGCGACGAGGATGGGATTAGAGGTGAGCAAGCTCAGCTCTCTCTCAAGCCGGAAGTGCAGCCGAAGTTCTGTAAAGCTAGAAGCATTCCGTTCGCGCTGAAAGAAGCAGTGGAGAAAGAACTGGAAAAGCTGGTTGGTCTTGGAGTAATTGAACCAATTTCGAAAAGTCGTTTTGCCTCCCCAATTGTACCAGTGGTAAAGAAAGATGGCAGCGTACGCATATGTGGGGATTATAAAGCATCGTTGAACCCGTGCTTGAACATTGACAACTATCCCTTACCCAAGATTGAAGAAATCTTTGCCACTCTCGCGGGAGGACAAGTGTTCTCCAAGATCGACCTGAGTAGAGCATACCAGCAAGTGGTAATGGACAAGGTTTCCCGCGAGTACCTCACACTCAATACGCACAAGGGACTGTTCGCAGTAAATCGCCTAGCATTCGGAGTTGCGTCTGCGCCCGCGATTTTTCAAAAGATTATGGACAACATGTTGAAGGGACTGAAGGGGGTAATATGTTATCTAGATGACATTCTGATAATGGGGGACAGGACGGAACAACACCTTCAAAACCTAGATGCGCTACTAACCCGGTTGCACGAAAGGGGAGTGCGGATTAAGGCAGAGAAGTGTGAATTTTTGAAACCGGAATTGCAGTTTCTGGGTCACGTTATCAGTAAACATGGAATATCAGCAACGCCGGAGAAGGTAAAGGCCGTGCTAGAAGCCCCCGTTCCAATCGATAAAAAGCAGCTGAGAACGTTTACGGGCATGGTAACATACTACGGAAAGTTTCTGCCGGAGTTATCGACGGTAATATTCTCGCTGAATCAGCTGCTTTGCAAAAATGCGCCGTGGGTCTGGAGTGAACAGTGTGATCTGGCGTTTAAGAAAGTGAAAAGATTGCTTGTAAAAGCGCCGGTGTTGGCACATTATGATCCGGAAGCCCAGCTTGAGGTAATGTGTGATGCTTCATCATACGGGTTGGGCGCTGTTCTAGCGAAAGTGGAAAAAGATGGGTCCAGACGGCCGATCGTGTTTGCATCGCGCACGTTATCACCGAGTGAGCGGAACTACAGTCAGCTAGAGCGAGAAGCGCTAGCCTTAGTTTTCGGAATTACGAAGTTCCATTACTACATTTATGGCAGACAGTTCGGCTTGGTAACTGATCACAAGCCTCTACAGACGATTTTCGGCCCGAAGACCGGGATACCAAGCATTGCCGCAGCCCGTTTGCAGAGGTGGGCCATTAAGCTGTCGGCCTATCGTTACGACCTGATCTACCGTTCGGGCGCAAGCAACGTAGAAGCAGACTGCTTGTCGCGTCTACCACTTCCCCGGAGCGGCGAAAAGGAAGACGACGACGAAGTAACCGCCTGTTACGCACTTCGGTGGGAAACTTTCCCTATAACAAACTCCGACGTCGCGAGGGAAACTTCACGAGACCCGACCCTACGTCAGGTACTTCACGCGGTTACAGGACAATGGCCCGAGCGCGTTACGGATGAAGGGATGAGGCCGTTCGTTTCGAAAAATCTGGAGCTGTCGGTGGACCGAGGATGTTTGTTGTGGGGAATGCGCATTGTGGTTCCCCCATCTTTACAGAAGACAATCCTGGACGAGCTGCACGAAGGACATCCCGGCGTGGTGCGGATGAAGGAAGTGGCCCGCAGCTACGTGTGGTGGCCAGGAATTGACGCCGACCTGGAGAACACCGTGCAAACGTGTGCGGCCTGCCAGCAGCAACGGGCGCTGCCTACCCAAGCTCCCCTTCATCCGTGGGCTTGGCCTACAAGGCCATGGGCCCGTCTCCACCTGGACTTTGCTGGCCCGTTTCTTCAACGCAATTTTTTGGTGGCGGTAGACGCCCATTCAAAGTGGCCCGAGGTGTTCCTGATGCCCTCGACCTCGGCAGAAGCCACCATTGGTAAGCTGCGTGACCTCTTCAGCCGTTTTGGATTGCCAGAGGTAGTCGTGTCAGATAACGGGCCGCAGTTCTGCAGTAAAGAATTTCAGTCATTCCTCAAAATGAACGGGGTAAAACATGTGCGATCCGCTCCTTATCACCCATCAAGCAACGGGTTGGCTGAGAGATTCGTCAGAACAGTGAAAGAAGCCTTTCGCAAGGACGTCAAAGGCCGATCAATTGAAGAGAGACTGGCCAGTTTTCTTCTAGCTTACCGGAATACGCCACATGCAACTACCCAGCACTCTCCGGCTTCACTTTTGATGGGGCGACCCCTTAGAACCCGTCTGGATTTACTGAAGCCCAGTGCTCGTTGAGTGGTAGAACAAAAACAGTTCCAACAGACACGCGGTCGAAAAGAACTTCGGAGATTCTTCGCCATTGGTGACAGAGTGTTTGTGAAAAACTCTAGAGAAGGTCCAAGGTGGCTGGAGGCGATGGTGACATCACGCACGGGACCAGTCTCTTACGTGTTACAGGTGACTACACCACGTGGGGTCATGGAATGGAAGAGGCATCAAGACCACATACGTCCAAGGGAGGCGGACCGAGAGACAACGTCTGCCAACCACAATCACTGCGACCGTAGTGAGGCTCCCTGGCAACCGTCGGAATCGGCGACCGGTACTGAACCGTGCGCCGGGCAACTCCATGATCAAGCACCGGCCATAGCTGCTGACGACCCAAGAGAGTTTTCCACAAGAGGCGACCCAGAACCACCCGGTTCTGAGGACCCAGATCACGACGCAGGGCCTTCGCCAGGTGACAGGAGCAGCGGAACCTCCACGCGATCTCGGTACCCAACAAGGGAAAGACGTCCCCCAGATCGGTACACACCAACGCAGTGACTGTGCCTACGCACCTTGTGGTTTTGTGTCCTGGACTGTTAACTTTTCCAATTATCTCTGTTTAAAAGCAAAACCGTTCTAGTTCTAAGTGTTAACTTGTGTATTTAAAGCATCATCTAGGGAAGGGGGAATGTAGTGTTTGTATTCCGATAGCAATCAGCTATGTCATCGCCACGTGTCTAAGCTAGGGCGCCGCCCCCCTTCCCTCTCGTCCTCTTTGCTGATATAAGCACAGCACGGCTTTTGACACAGGAGAGTGTTTTAGGACCAGCGGTATGCGCGGTCTTACGGCTGGCTGTCAATAAAACCAAGTTGTTGTTACTACTCGGCTGGTGTCCCACTTCCAAGACACAACAGTCCAAAGTATTGTCAGCACGCTGGCCACCTCGCAACGATGTCTTCTCGCTCAATCAGTGGCCAGCTTCCGTCCGCTCATGCCTGGGACCAACGTCGCGGAGAATACGCACTATTTTCTCGAGAGTGACTTGAAGAGGGTGCACTACATCTGTGGGCGCAGCAGTCGCCTTCGTCCTGAGGGTGATTCAAACTGTGGGG
The DNA here is from genome assembly GCF_016920785.2 of Ixodes scapularis. Classification (NCBI taxonomy): domain Eukaryota; kingdom Metazoa; phylum Arthropoda; class Arachnida; order Ixodida; family Ixodidae; genus Ixodes; species Ixodes scapularis. Next base: position 158,149,153 of record NW_024609835.1, on the reverse strand, counting down.
GAAGGGCTTCATCAGGTTCCTAGTGAGGGGGAATGCCTGATCGCGCAGGACGATAGGTGGTATTTCTGTGCCACCAATGCTTCTTGGCACAGCCACCTGGTAGTCCTTGAGCAGACGCCCCAACGGGGATCGCCCATACACATTGGCATCGTGGCACTTGCCAGGGGAGCCCACGCTGATGTACCGAAACAGCTACCTGTGGTCCACCAATGCCAACAGGATGACGCTGTACCTAAAACAAAGTGACCACATGTGAGCAAGAAACAGCAGCAGTACTGCATGCAACAGATTAGCTAAATTGTGTGCTCCTGAAATTGCAACTTTTTGTTAAAGAGAGCCTCTCAAGCACAGGCAACGAAATTGACACAGCCATCATGGGTGCCCTACACCCACGGGCAACTTTCTGTGGCTATTAAGTCTGTTGTAAGAAGAGGGTGCGTTCATCATTTCGCACATGCTTTCCTCCTCCCTTTGTTTCAACACACAAAGTTGTCCGCGAGTGTAGTGACATCATGTCTGTAATGCTGAAGAGAACGAGAATGGTCCCTGGTGTGACTGCACCAGCGTATATTTTTGGTTTATCCTTATGTTTGAAGCACGAATTATCAAAATTCCTTAGTTTTTCCAAGGACCAAATTGCACTGAACGGCCCAGCATTGCTCGCGCGAAAGCATTCATTACCCCGTAATTTTATATGAAATGAGCAAAGTTACCCCGAGAAAACGAGTGTCGCTGTTTGCTCACCAGCCTTTGTAATTGCGGTAGTCGACAGCCGAGTCTTTCGGCGGCGACACGGGCAGGTGGCAGCCGTCAAGAGCACCGATGGCGTTGGGGAATCCCAGGACTGCCTGGAATTCGTGCATGTGGTGCTCGAGATCCTCGTTCCCAATCATCGAAACCGTTCTGGCCTCCAGTTCCTCAATCACAACGTCACAGAACTCGCGGTAGCTCTCGTTTCCCACCGATTGTCCAACAGCGAAAATGTGGCCGATTGTCCGTTCCTCCGCCGTGGAGCAGAGCCTGTACAGGCTGATGGCTACTCTCTTTTCCACTGTGATTGCAGTTTTCATGGCTGTGTCTTGCCGTTGCATTGACGAGCGGCAGACGTCCACGAGGTACCGGAAGGCGGTTGAGGACTCACGAAAGCAGGCACGAAAGTGTTGTTCGCCCAGCCTAGGCAGCGTCTCCTCAAACCACCTCCCCGACCGAACGTACATTGCCCTCTCGCGAGGGATCCTCGTGAACCGTTGCACCAAAAGAGTGGCGACAGTGAAGTTTGTTGCCATAAGCTGCTCCTCAAGTTCGTCCGCTGCCTCTTCGGTGGCTTGGATGCTCTCCTCAAGCTGATTAAATTGGATCCGCCGCTGATGCAGCGACCACAAAATGCCCATGCAACCGTTGTCGTCCATCGCAAGACGCTCGTCGCCGTCAGTCACTTCCATCACTACGGCGCGATGTGTCACGGAGAGTTTTCGATCACGGATCACGTTTCGCATCTGTAACTCGACCAGTGCGACCACTTGACCTGCCTCGACCACGTACCTCTTTTGGATTTGGATCCGATAACACGGCGGGCACACACCCGCTAGACATTCTAAAGAAAAGCAGATTTTTTACCTCCACCATGCAATAAAATGAAAACAAAATTATTAATTGGTTTTAAAACGATATATTCTGCTTCTAACAAAGTAATGCATGTGTCTCAAACCTGGTTAGACAAAATATTATATATTGCTCGTTCGCCCCTCGGTTTAGCCTGGCTATCCCCGGTGCAATAAACATCAACCCTAAACCCTCCGTTTATTTGCTGTGTGATCACGAACGCCTCTTGATACAGGTACCTTTAGCTAAGGGACCTAAGCTACAGGTCCTTTAGCAGCTCGTGTGAATGGGGTATTACTGTCACCGTACCCAAGGTACTTGACATATCGCACTCCATAGAGCTTCTCACTCCTGCAGAAGATATTCAGGGCTCTTGTGACTTCCATTCCACCACTGGTGCCTTGGTAGTTGCCTTGGCACACCTCTTTGTGCCGAGGATCACTGGTTACATCCTTGCTGCCGCATTTTGCACAGCGCTTTGACATCGCTTCAACATCCAAATTTTTCCCGGAGTCTACACTAGTTGCAGAAACTATACCATTGTTAGAAGTGTGGCCACGCTTTTGCCAGCTTCCATCAAGGGCAACCGTGATGTCCTTGTCGCCATCATTCAGCTGCACAGCCTCTTGAGCAGCCTGTTTCATCGACTCCTTGGCAGCAGTCTCAATGTGACTTGGGAGCTCTGTACTTCGCAAACTTTGTTGGTGGTTTAGGAAGGTTTAGCATGACACAGAGTGCACTTCCTGCATCCGCCCCTTTACCAATGCACCTCAAGACGTAAACCAGCCCAAGGTTGGCATCATAGAGGCCAGAACTCGTTTCTTTTTTTTAGGTCTCAAACCGTTGTGAGGCACTGCATGCTTCACAGGTCAAACTGTAAACACTGGCAACACCTGCTCGCTGCGACAATATTTCGACAAGCTGAAGGCTTCTACCGCACAGTTTGCACACACGGCTTTGTGTAATTACGCCACATAAAACATCCATGTCCATTAGGACATACCCATTGTTGCACTGTAGCACATTTTTTTCTTGGTAGGACAGGAAAAAAAAACTGGAAAGCTTTGGTGATGAGAAGCTGGCAGTATCTGCGTTCGGGGTCTCAATGCATCACCGGGTTCCATTTGCTTTTGCGAGAAAATTGTACCGATTTCCATGGAATTGATGCTTGTTGAACAGTTTCTTTGCCTTGGGCATCCCAACTTATCAACATGGAACGCACACGGGCACAAAGCATAGTAACTACTCCTAGGAACGAACAGTGCTCGAACACAGGCGCTTGAAAGCACACACGTGGAAAAAAAAACATGCACAGCGTCTCGGGATTGCCTTGGCTAAAAAAGAGCTGTGCAATAGTTGCCAGACCATTTCTTAGATATAGCCGATTCCAAACGAGCTTTTAGATGTCGCGTTGAAATTGTTTTGTAGGAAAAATTAACGATAAACAAGGAGCGTATCCGAAAAGGGGGCGTGGTCACCCGCTACTTGCTTTCGGGAAGTCTGTTTTAGTCAGAAACATGACTTTCTAAAAGAAGTGTGACAATGGAAAATGTGCAGAAAGAAATGCACTTCTTAAAATGCAAAAAAAGCAATATCCATTTTTTGATGTTTGAGGATGTGATGCACAAAAACATGTTACAGGTGATTTGAGATAATGTATCCATTTAATATCCATTTTTAAATCAACTGATGTTTTTATATGCCATTGTTTAGTGTCTGGTATAAATAAGTCTACACTCAGTTTTGACCAGGAAAAAATATTTGGCGACAGGAAAAGTCGTTAAGGCATGAGAGGTGGACAGTTGCATTAACGTGCACTGATGGAGGGGGCACGTTTGAAAGTGAACAACTAAAGCAATAAAATTTGGAGAATTCTGATACTTTTTAGAGATAAAGTATGGGTCCAGCTTGCTTGTAATATAAAATTTGGTGGCCTGTATCTCATGAAATAATTTAATTGCCATCATATAGTTTTCAGGCAGTATTGTACTTATAAATGGCTACTATTAAATATACATATTAGATATCTCAGTGATACGGTAGTCGTGATATATTTAGGAAAACATGAGAAAAAAATCGCAACAAAAAACTTTGATGGAAATAACAAAAACAGCACCTTAGACTTTTCTAAAATTGGGATACCCTGTTGTACTCTATTTCGGCAATCATTTCTATTAATAACATGTTGCATTATATGATTGAGAAAGAAGACCTAACTCCCCAAAGTAGGGTCCTTTTTCAAAGCCTACAGTTAACAGTGCCCTATATGAGAAATGACTCCGAGTTCCAGTTTCATGAAACTAACACACATCTTTCATATATTTTTGTTCAGATGAGGCCATTGATAACTATATATTCGTTCGCACAGTAAAAGTGAGGAGAAACTACTGCGTACAAAGAGGTATCGTATTACGGACTTGTGATCCGAGAAAAAATTGTGCAGCCATCGGCCACTGGGAGCTTTGTTTGCTGGAATCAACTGTGTGTTTACTTGGCCTCAAAACTAAAACATTGCTAAACAATGCGACATGCATGGCACAAATGCAGCCAGAAACAAACATTCGCCAGCTCAAATAAAAAAAGTTCAGAAAAAGAAGGGTCTAGCGGGGGAGGACCTAGAGTCCAGGAGAACGCGCGTAGGCTCACCGATGCTGGGTTGATGGCTGGTCTGGAAGATAGTTATTGTCTCGTTGCTTGGCGGGCCAACGCAACGCCGCACTCTCGAATATAGACAAAACATGCCCAAAGGCAACAGCATGCCCGAAGGCAAAGCACGCCCAAAGTCAAAGCATGCCCGAAGGAAAGCATGTGCCCCAGGCAAAGTATGCCCGAAGGCAAGCATGTGCCCCAGGCAAAGCATGCCTGAAGGTATAAACATGCCCAAAGGCAAAGCACACTCGAAGGCAACCACACATCTGCAGGCAAAGCGCACCTGAAGGCAAAAACACGACCGAAGGCAAAAGCACGCCCGAAGGCAAAGCACACCCGAAGGCAAAGCACACCCGAAGGCAAAGCACGCCCGAAGGCAAAGCACGCCCGAAGGCAAACACACGCCCGCAGGCAAAGCACGCCCAAGGGCCAAAGCATACCATTGAGGGCGAAACGTTGAAAAAGCAACAACTAGGGTCGCAGCCGTTCAAAGAAACACAGATTTAAAAACTCTGGATGGGAGCAATAGGCAGTCGAACGGAGTGCCAATCAGATGGCCACTCGCACTGCAACTATTCCATCAATAACCAAGCCCTTTTGTACCCGAATCTTGTAGTCACGCAAAGCTGATGACTTTACGAGACATCTCGAAAGGGCCACCTTCCTGCTCGAAGACAAAAGCAAAACCAATGTGAGGGTCAGTCGAACATTGAGTGAATTTTCGGAATTGACCAGGTTTAAAATATTGCCCAAATCCCCAAACTGTATAATTGGCGATCCCTCATAGGCTCTGGCCTGTCTATGAGAGCACTACGAGAGCAATATAAAAAGACCCAAACACACCTCACTCAGGTGACCCTAGAGCTTTCCCATCCATAACAGAGTTCACTGAGTCCCCAAACAGAACTAATACCATGAAGGTCGCGAAGAAATGAGCAGCTTAAAACTAGTTTGACTTATCCGACCTCTTGTCCTTGAATGAAAAGCGGAAACAGGTGTGCCATCTTAATACCACACGAAAAATTAAAAACAAAAAAAATATACTGAAATGTCTTACATATAGACCGTTTGCATAGAGGCTGATCCGCCTGTAAACATGAAAGTTAGGAATGATAGATAATGCTTATCTGTACTTGACTGGTGAAGGAACCAGCAGTGTTCACTCAAACCGTTCCCAAAATGCAGTTTGTTTACTGTTACATGAGCATGCACCTTTCCTGAGTTTGGTGCCATTCTGCAAAACTTGGGGTATGTTTTTTTTTTTAATGATGGAGGGATTTTTTGATGCTGCGGCATCTTTGTCTATTTGCACAGTGACAGTGATGCTTGCAGTTCCCAGTAACGCCAACACTGCAGTCGCATTTGGCAAAAACAGTTGTTTTCCGTTGTCAGGCTGATTAATAATGCAAAAAATGTTCTATGTTCATAGATTATCAATAGAGCATATCCTTTTATGGACTTACACTTTGATGCACTTCCGGGGTAGAATCAGTTTTGTCTGCAATGTACACCGCACCGTGACATCCACTCGTTTATGAAAATAAATCTTCTTGACACCATGCATGTGCAGGCACCCAGGTGGCTAGACCAGACGCGGCAAAATCATTCCGGAACGGTCTCCTCATTGAAAAATCCTTTTTGATTCCCCACCTAAGGTGGGGAATGAATCACTTCCCCACCTAAGGTGAGGAAAGTGACGCTTCCCCACCTTAGGTGGGGAAGCGTCACTTTCCTCAGATGCCTCTTGCTTATTGTTACTTGCATACTTTATTGCTCTTAAAGAAAACAAAACTACTACAGAGGGCATGCAGGTTTGGCTCAAAGGCACATCGGTCGTGAATATTCAGGTTCAGGAAATTGCTTACAGTGTCATTTATGAACAAAAAGGTTCCGGAAAGGCATCGAAAACTCATCGGTGCTACGGTCGATTCCCAACAAGCACTTTGAGTGCCGTGATTCATGACATCGTCCAGTGACCGCATGGCGGTCATTTTATGACACGCAATTACGGTGCGGTTTCTACTGCGTTCTCGCGACTCTGTTCAACCTCTCACGCTTGTCCGGTAGCGCTGGTTAAACGTCTCCCAATCTTAGCGCCGTTTTAGATGTCGCTTTTTTTTTTAGAGTAGCACCTTGTTAAGTACACACAAAGGTTCCTAACGATGTTGTTTGTGCGACGCTCAGTGACTTTTGCCTGAAGCAATTGCGGGTGATTGGGAAATCTTAAAAGTTACTTCACCGAAAACTGTTCTGGCAATGTATTTAACATCAGTAATAAAGATGAGATTTGCAGCAGCATGACAATTCATTGCGGCATTTACGGCATGAAATACAAAACACAAGCATACATTAAAGGGGCACTGAACCAAAATTTCAAACGTCTACAATAGGTGGCGCACAAGCTTCTCGTGAGACAGCAGCGACTGGTGTGCGCGGGCACATGAAACGAAATCGGTGTCAGTGTGTGCGTTCGCCCTTATGATGACAGTGAAATGTGTGTGCTCTAGGGAAAGAGGTAACAAAGACAGGTTTTTCATCTTCCCAGTGGGGTCATGTGACTTCGTTCGGTTCAGTACTTTTGAAGGCAACATGCAAACTTAGGCAGAATGTTTTTTGACAATTGACGGCAAGTAATGTTTATAATACAGTAAAGCCTGCTTATATCGAACAGCACGAGGATCGCAAAATAGTTTGATATAGCCAAAATTTGATATAGAAAGTGGAACAATAAAAAATGTATGTAAGGGCAATTTAGCCGACATACTCACGAGCTAACTCTCGGCTCTTACCAGCCTGCACCTCACCATTGATGAGACACTTTCTCGAAAAAAAAAACAATCATTTATTGGGGCGAAAAAAACTGTGTTAGTGTAGCCTGTTTCTTTGAGCTCATCGCGTACATGGTAACGGCCCGCTCCACGGTATCCAAACAGTCGACAAGCGCAAGACCGCCGCCCTCAATGGCACTGCAGTATCGGTGTAGCAGGGCTACGGCAGCGAAGGCTTCGCTCGAGCTCGGAAGAGGTACGGAGTCCTCAGCGTCAGCGGTACTGGGCTGACCGCTTGCGGCAGGCCGCTCCCGAACAACCTTGGCAGCGATCTCGATTTCGGTCAGCTCCTTCGTGGTTCTCGTGACGTTGTCGTCGTCACCTACGAAATCCATTATCAATAGAGAGATTTACCGCCGTATTATAAACATTCCCCCACTCGACTCCAAACTCGACTCGACTTGAGTGGAGTATGGACGCTCGACTCCACTCGAAGTGCCATTGGTATTCACAGACGCGCATCGGCACTCACTCGAACTCGAGATTCCGTTCTCCACTCCAACAAGCTTGAGGACGTCTGGGAGCGAGAATATAGCCAAAGGTTTAATTCAGAACACCATTTTCACGTGAAAAATAAATATATTCGTTCGTGTTATCTAAAAACGTGTACCATACAAACATCGAATTAGTGAACTAGGAAGTTTTATTAAGGCAGTGTAAAGTTTAGACGTGTTTGAGCGATAAAACGGACAAAGTCGTTATCTTGTCTGGCAACAAGTGCATTCGCTGGCTGCATCGGCTGCGTCTTGTCGTTCTCTCGTCGACAGTCGTCCAACTCGCGGTTTGTCGATCTCGTCTCGGTCTTTCTTGATTTCGCCCCGTGCAGCCCTGCTTCGTCGCCTCGCCGCCTCGCACGATGAATCATGGAGGACCCCAACGGCAACGACTCGGAAATGGCCGATACCGAAGAGCGGGCAGGGGCTCGTTTTATTTATACTGCGGAGGAGAAGGCGCTCCTCCAAGCGCTCGTAACCAAGCATGCGCGAGTTCCGGAAAGCAAAAAGACTAATAACTACTCGAAGGAGGCTAAACTTAAAGCTTGGGAGAAACTCAGCACCGAGTATAACAGCCAGCCAAACGTTCGCCCACGAAGCGCTAAGCAACTTAAGAAGCGTTGGGAGAACGAAAAATCCAGGTACAAAAAAACGAAGTCCGACGAAACGAGAGACATCCACGCCACGGGTAAGTCGACCATTTGCATATTTGGTAAACCGTTTCCGATGTGTAAAAAGTAAACATCGGAGAGAAGTCCTTTTCGGCCAGAACAATGCTATGTGCACGACGTCGTGCACCTTGTTGGGTCTCGTATAAAACGAATTGTCAAAACGAGTTGTTCAAAGCTGTAGCGTAGCAAAGTCCGCTGCATACGCATGCAGCAGATCCAGGTTCGATCCAAAGTGGGCCTACTTCTTTTTTTTTTACATATTTTTTGTAGAACATTTGGCATTATTGACATTTCTATTTCTACAATCGCCACTGAAAAAAAAAAAAAAAAAAAAGAGGTCCTTGCATCTTGTCGGAAGCCTATTCTAACAAAGTGCCCAGCTTTCAATTGCCCAAGAAGGTTCCAGGTGGTTAAAAGTAGTCCTCCACTGGGTTGTGCCAGATTCTCTCTTTGTTGGGTTCGCTCTATTCCCCCTAATAATTGTTTTTAACTCGCACGGAGGCATTTAAAAAATTCAGTGTGCACTTTGAATTGTTCGCCCCATACTTTGTTCACACTCTCTCCAATGTGAGCTTCCAATTCTTTGGTTTCTGTCACAGGAGGTGGGCCACGAACAAGCCGGCCGATGAGCCCCTCACTCATCCTTGTGGGAGCGGCGGCAGAGCACATGGAGACAGTGGTGACGAATCTCTGTTACAGTGACAGGGCAAGAGACTGGCCAGTGCTGTCGCTGCCTCCGGCCGCTATGTTTGAGGCGATGGTGCGAGGCACTGAAGGCGATGACAGTCACGCCCGCTGGAACGACGTGCCAGGTAACTGGGGGCTTTTGGATTGGGACAAATTTGCACCAACATGTCGAGGATGAGTACTGTGAGCCGTAACATGTCTACTTGTATTTGCGACTCGTATCATTTTAACAACAAACCTGGAACAAAAAAAAAAAAAGCAGGCACCCAAGCCTTTTTTTTTTATTGCTCGGCAACATCTACACTATTGTACATATCTTCGAAGTTTCAAAATTGAAAATGCGAGCAGTGGGTCGCGACGTAGTACTGTAAATTAAAACCAAAACTAGTGGTTAATAGACCTGTTGCAAAGCGTACAGCGCCACGACGGCAGAGAATTTTGGGAAGACTCGGTACAGATCACGTGCCTTCTCGTTGCGCTTCCGCGACGGCGAGCAAGTTGCGGCAGCTGCCGCCAGCAGCAGTCGCAGCCATCCGCCAAACCGTCGTTGGCGGCGTACCGCATCTGTGGCAGTGTAAGCGCATCTCTACAGGGGAAGATATTCACCTATTTAAATACTTTATTCATCACAACTTACCTTCACGTCTCACCGAATCCACTTATTTTGCACCGCAACTATGGCACAGTTCGACTAGACTCAACAAAGAGTTTGTGTAGCAATCGACGGAGCTGGTGCAAAGGAGAGGGATAAGAAAAGGGCAACCTCACAAAAGATTGCCAATGAGAAAACCTCTCGCATTTCTGTGCACCTGCTTGCGTATGCCACATGGTAGCAGAAGGAAGAACAATGGGAGGGGCGTACCTAGGACTCTCAATATTCTTCTCGTGGCACGCGCGGGCTTATGGGATTTTTGCAAAGGGTCTATTGCTATCGAGAAAACATTGCGGGGCACCTCTCCAGTTTGAGCGCTTCTAGTTCTGAAATTTTTTTATGGAGATATTTTTTTTGCTGAGCATTCATCAGCGATTGTAGGTCTTTTTTCCCAAAATTCCTTCATGGAAATCTAGTGCTTGCGACGCATTGCACTAATCCATTTTACAGCTGCTATATATTTCATGGAAAAGTATGAAAGGTGACAACCACAAAAGTCTTGTCCCATTCACGAAAAATATCTAGCACAACAACGAGCCACATCGTAACACTTGCACTGCTATTAGGGGCAACAAAAGAAAAAAATGGAGGGACACAAATAAATCTCTTTGCATTCTGCTACTACAGAGCCTCCGCCGTTGTCAATGGTGACAATGTAAACACTGCTCATTTGAGGAGCAGTTTAAGCTGTTTAAAAATTAATTACTCATTCAGGGAAGTATAAAATATTAAGATTTTCTACTAAAGATGTGTTTAAATCCAAAAGCTAAGATTTATTTGTTTTCCTGGAGATACAGTCTGACCAGACAACCCATGTTGTAACATAATTTAAGGCAACAACCCAGGGACGGGAAAAGGACAACAGCACAACAGACGAGTCTCAAACACAGCTGTGGGGGCTTGGAGACCCTATATACACACAAACCTCTGCGCAATAAATTTCAGCTGTGCTTGAGACTTGCGTGTTGTGCTGTCACTCTTTTCCCCAGTCTCGGGGTTTTCGCCTTAAATTTTTGTTAAACTTTCACCAGCTTGTTTGTGCCCCAACTTTTTGTTCACTGCTGCAAGTTAGCAACAAGCTTGCGCATATTTGCTCTTAACAAAGTGTCTGCCATAACAACCGTCTGAGTGTACACATGTTGTGGTGTCTCCTTTGAGGAAGGTTTACATAGTGCAGTTACTCTTGTTTGTTTCTCGGATAGGAATTTGATCGCATCAGCTGTCTGACATGGCAAGGTCTGTCGTTAACCAACTGAACAAAACATGCTATCGGGGCAAAAACGCATGTAGTCAAAGCACGACGTGAAGGTTGAAGCAGAGGGACACAAATTATATGATAATGCAACCGTAAACCATCCACAATGCTAGAACTGGTGCTGAGCATAACCCATCGGACACGCTTTGTAGTTTGCCAACGCCTAGCTTTGAATATTTCTGCGAAAGACCCATGTGGCTGTTGGGCCTCTTCCCCTGTGTACCTGCTCTTCCCCTAGCACTCACAGTGCCAATGTGTTCTGCTTGCCCAGATGCTCCTGAGCCGTCCGCCTCACCTCTTCAAGAGAGCAGCGTTGGAGCTGCGTATGCGACTCCGCCGGCGAGGGGCATTACCTGCCCCCGTGCTGAGCTGCCAAGCGGGGCATCCAGAGAAGCAGGGAACCGCATCGCAGCATTGGAGCGGATCCTGGCTCCCGAAAAGGATGCCCGTGTCGACATCCTCGAGAGGGAAGATCGGCGAAAGGAGGCGCAACATTTAATGGAGATGCGCATACTCCGCAACAAGCTTTTTGAGCAGCGACGACGCGGACGGGCAGAGTTCCAGCTGCTCCAGCTGGAGAGAGAGATAAAGGTAAGCAGCTGGCAGCCCTGCGCTGCAAGCAACAAGGGTGTGGGAATCATGATTAAATTTGGGTTCTTTCAGTTTAGTAGCATTCTGAGGATTTACTTATTTATTTTAATTATGTGCGCTACATTGTAGTGAAACGGTAGAACCAAATGTGTTTTGCATATTCAGAAGTTGAATGAAACAGTACACTAGAATTGAAGGAAAGGGCAGGTCTTTCGTTAGCTCTGTGCTGGCCACAAGTCTTTCCCAGAATATGTTTAAGTGACCGAATACCCGGAATTTGATTTAAGAATCAATTTATTCGAGAGCTTACCACTGGATTCGTGTCCGAGTATTTGCACGAGTCAGTGACGGGTCAAGAACGGAGTACAAGCTGGAGAGGAGAAATAGGACGGAAGCTTTAAGAGGTGAGGAGGTTTCTCCTCTCCACCTCAAGCTTCTGTCTGCTTCCTCCTCTCCAGCTTGTACACTATTCTTGACCTGTCATTGACTATGAACATGTGCTTCTGCTTGAATATCTCTATTGGAAACACAGTGTGATGATCTGTGTGCGTTTCACCGAGCCATTGATTGTGTCGACAGGGTCTGGAGGTGATGGCAGTACATGAGGACGCAGCCGCCTCCGGCGTCGGGGGACTGGTGGAGAGGGTAGAGCGGGTGGGCATGTCTGTTTTTGTAGCCGGGCCAGGTTGTGCAGTGCAGCACAGGCGGTGATGATGAGGGCTGACCGTTCCGCCTTGTACTGCAGCCGCATGTCCAGGCATGGGAAGCGTCGCTTGAACACTTCAAATGCCCGCTCGACCGAGTTCCTTGTTTTTAGGTGAGCTGCTTGGTACCTATATGGCGCAGCATTGGTAATGGAAGCAACGTTGCAAGATAAAGGTCTTAAAGTGTAAAAATCGCCACTGCTGCAACCATCAGTATGGTTCAGTAACCTGTAGAGTACGGCCCATCCGTGCTAGCTGCATTTTCAGCATTTTCTATTGCTTGCCAGAGGCTACTGTTATGCATACAGTGTGGCTTTGGCTGGTGTTTTCTACATTACCATCTTAATTCAAGTTCTTGGCCCTAATCCAGTTCTAGTGACAAAGAGCAACAATTGACACTGACTAACTGTGAAGAACAACAAATGTTCTCGAGAAAAAAAAAAAAAAAAGAAAACTAAAATCTTGTGTATGCTACACACTTTTGAAAAAAAATTTGTCCACAGGAAGTGAATAATGCCAGCTTTTTTTGCCATACAAAGGCCCAAAGGTCATGAATCTAGCTGTGACAAAGATTTGCGGAACTAATAGTAACGAATAGGAACGCTGTGGCTACTGCATCACTTCTTGTTAGCTGTTCTGAATTTTATGCTATTATTTCTTCCAACAAACTAGTACATACCTGCCCTTTGGGCTGTTGGCTACACCTGGGCTGGTCAGGGGCGTCAGTAGAAATGACATGCAGGCATAGCCTGCATCTCCGAGCAGCAGGCCAGGGATGCGCTGATTCTCTTACAGGACCCTTGCACGACTGTTGTCGAATATCCTGCTGTCATGCACAGAGCCTGGCCACCTAGCAACAAGGTCAAAAAACTGCAGCTGGGGTCCTGTGATGGCCTGTGGATAGGAAGGAGCAGTACAGGGATGAGCAGGTTGCCATGATATGAACACAGAAATGCTCAAGCTGAAATTTCTACTATGATTAGTATATTTTTGACAAAGTGCATCTGCAAGCTTTGGAAATTAACTAGCATTTGAATTCTCGTAGTTGTATATGATGTAAGCTTCAATGTGGTTTTAATTCCTAGGGTTTTCAGGCGGTATAATAGAACAGAATTTGAGCATGGGATAAAATCTCCCTAATATTTTCTTCGAAAAGTATAATTCAAGGGGAAAATACTATGAAGCATGAGCGTTTGCTATAAAATAACAAAAGCCATCTCGGCACCCAATCAAATGTATGTTTCCAAGCACACAATACATAATTCTTGGTTTTGAACCCTCTCTAGCTGGCCCACCACCACTCGGCACTGTCGCAGAGTGCAGATCTCTTCACAAGTTCTAGTATATATCAGTCACAATATCGCCAAGCTTTCACGTGCGACGCCGCGTCTTGGCGTGCCGTTTTCAACTTTTTCGCTGTCGCTAACACCACAAACAGAAGTAGTGAACTTACCTGCACGTTGAGGGAGAAGAACCCCTTCCTGTTCCTGAAGACTTCCCCATTGGGACCGCCAGGTCCCTTTATTTTGATGTGGGTGCAGTCGATGCACCCAGTCACACTGGGGAACTTCCCGATGTTGTAGAAATTCCGCATGACCTCGTCGCAGTTGCCCTCCGGGAAATCCACGAGGCGGGGGAAGAGAGTCTCGGTGAGGACCCGGGAGACGCGCTCGATTACGCGGCACACCGTCGGCTGCGACACGTTGACGAGGTCGCCCGTGACTACTTGAAAAGTCCCGGCGCCATAAAATCTCAGCGCTACGAGGAGCTGGAGCATCGGGGACAGTGGCAGGCCGCGACTGCTCTCGTTTGCTTCCAGCGGCAGGCACTGCAGGAGGCTTGCAACTGTCGATTTTGTAAAACGATAGCGCACCAGGAACTCCCAATCGTTGAAATGCTCCAGCGGATTGAGCCGGTCCCGGCAACGTCGTCTCGGCACATCGACGTCCTGGTCGGGGTCTCGGTCGTCATGAAGAACTTCGTCCGTTCTCAACACGAAGTCGACGAAGTCGGCGAGCGATGCGTCGGCCGCCATGACACTGTACGCACTCAAGTGACTCGAGTGGCCGTTCAAGGTAGCTCCGGCGCAGACTCGAGATCTCGAGTAAATTTTGGAGTTTCGAGTGGAGATTTTGGAGTCGAGTGGAGTTTCGAGTGGAGATTTGTTTATGAATCGCAAAACCACCCTCAAGTCGAGTTTCGAGTCGAGTAGCGTTTAAGAATACGGCGGTTAGTAATACGTATAGGAGCAAACGCAGACCCTATACGTTAACGTTAACGTTGCGTCCTCCACACTGCGCATGCGCCATACGTACGTACTGCGGCGAGCCTTGCGTACATACGCTCGCTATCGATTTTTGCGAACGTACGTAGCGGTCCCCTGCGTGCCATCTCGTTGCGTGCCATCAGCGCAAGACTAGTCCAGTTTGAAAAATGGCGGCGGTGAGGCAAACTAGCGGAAGTGCTACGCGCATTGTACAGGCTCGCTTTACCATTGAAGATGACATCAACCTCCTCAAAGAAGTCAACGCGACGAACCCTTTCGAGCACCCACAAAGATGGGTGTCGATAGCCAAGAACGTTGGCGACGCCGTTCAACCCAAAAAGGTGTTTACCGTGCGGTCGGTACGTGAGCGGTGCGACCTATTGCTCGCATACTTCCAAGCAAATGGCCAGGCCAACATAAGAAAGTGAGTATCCTAAATAAAGGTTGTCGTGTTCTTCTGTTTTTCGTCCGTGTCCTTTTTTTTCTCAGTCTCGGGTTTTTTACAATGTTTGAGTATACCGTTCGTTCATTATGTTGAATTTTGGCGTTTCTGAGGAATCGGAGCTAATTTTCTGCCTGCAACAGTAAAAGCTGCTTTTCACATTTGCGTTGGCTGCGTGCACAGCGACTAAAATGAAAAAAAAAAAAAAAAAAAGCACCCGGACAATTGTGGGTCATGACTGATTCACGAAGCTCCTTCTTGCATTGCTTAGCACGTTTTATAGGACGAATGCTTCAGTCGCTCTGAACGCAACTGACGCAGATGTCTAAACCAGTTTAAGCTCAATCACTTGCATACTTGTAGGTCCGGCACGGAGGAACAGTATAGTGAAAAAGTGAAGCTGCTGGCAGAGATATGGACTATGGCGAGCTCGTTTGGGTACGATGTGAAAAGAAGGCCAGCATCATTCGTTGCCCAGTGCCAAAGCTCTACTGCCTTGCGCGACAGCGCTACCGCCAGCCTTGCGGAGATTCCACTGGGCACCGAGGTCTCGGGTAAGTAGCAGCTTGCATCGCGATTTTACTAGTTTCCAGCGAGTAGATTTTATTTCTAGTCACGGCGACCGCACTGTAACCCAGAGGTATGAGCCAGGGCAGCATGTACTACTGGTAGTTATTTTTGAAATTCACACATCAATACATCTTTATGTTACCCTAGAGACTGACGACTCGTAAAACACCTCTTCAAATATTTGTGACTCCAATGCAGCAGTGCAGAGTCAAATACCATAGTTCAAAATTGGGTTGCTAATTATGCTGCTGGTATGCATTGCTTATTTTTTGTAATGTCACTACAGAGCTATGTTGCCTTTATTTAGCCACAGCACAATAGGCAATCATGTTCCCCTATTTTATCCCGTGCATTATGCTGTGAGCTCACCCTAAGCTGCTGTCTGGATGAATAAAATACGTATCCTGCATCCAGTGACTCATTTCTACAATGAAGACAGTGCAACACACTAAGAAAACATTTGTGGTATAAACAGCTTTATTGCATATCAGTTTACTCGCTTAACCTTTGCGGGACAAATAGTAACATGTTTACAGTTATTGAATGCAGAGCTATCAGAACCTTACTTACACTTCACTTTCTTTTCAGGGCCGGCGGCTTCTAGCACCTGTGCAGACCTGGCAGAAACAGCAGAGGCCATCCTTGAGGGCATTTACAGTGATACTGAGCAGCCTCTGTCACCTGTTGTACTAGCAACAGCAACTCAAAGTGTCCAAAGTCGCCCCCAGGAATCGCAAGGCCTCGGCTGTAGCAACAGTGCCACGCACCCGGAGCCTCAGGGAGAGAGGGCGGAGGCCAGAGACGAGCTCCCTACACCTGGAATCCGGGCAGCCTGCAGTAAGTGTTACACACCGTGCAATGTCGAACATTTCATAACACCATGCATTATCCAGAAAAAAGGAGAACCCATGCCGCAGATGCAAACGTGGACCATGAGTTCTTGGAGAAAAAGTGGCGCCACGAGAGAGAGCTCAAGGACAAGAAGGCTGAAGGGAAGCTACAACGCATAGCCTTGCATAGGGCACAGCTAGACGCCAAGGAGAGGCGCTCTGAAAAAATTTACGAGCTAAAACGGCTAAGATTAGAAAAAGAGTTCGAGCTCCGTGAAAGGGAACTCCAGCTCCGGTCAGAAGAGCTTCAACGTAAAGACGAGCAAAATCGCCTCTTGAACACGAATCAGCAGGCTTTGCTTAGTGTGCTGCGGGCGCTGACAACCAAAGTCTGAAACTGTAAGAAACAAAATGAAGAAAACTGAGGTAACTGATAATAATCCCTGGAGAAGGGGAACAAAGGACAAACAGAATTCTCGAAACACAGCTAGGTGACTGGTGCGCAGCTGAGAAAATATTGACGTCTAGTTCCAGCTTAGCTTGGTTTGTGAGCACTTCGCTGCAAATGAAAAGGTCCCCGGTTCGAAACCAGGGCCAGGTGGATGCCTTCAGCCACGCGCCAGTCATCCAGTTGTGCTTGGAGTACTGTTTGTCCTTTGTCTCCTCTCCAGGAATTACCATCAGTTACTCCTGTCCAGCTCTGAAGTGACCAAAGTCTAATGAATGATTGGTTTCAAGTAATCAAAAAGGCAGGGTGGATTCACACCAAAATACAAAGAGACCTGGTTACCATACATACAGGCATGGCAGTTCGTGAGGAGGACGGCCACTCTGTACATTCGAGGCACTGCTTGTAGCAGTATTTTCTGATTTTTCTTGAAATCTAGGAAAGCAAATTCTGTTATGTCGGGTTCGCGGGAACAAACATTCCGTGGCGTTAACATTTATTGCGGGCCAGACTAGCTCCAACAACGGTCTGTGTCCGACTTGATGTTCCACACGCGCAGCAGCGCAAAACGTGATGGCGCATGCATCCCCGGTTGCCAGACTGCTCGCCGCTGGCACCGCCATGCGGATGTACTAAACACACAAACATAACACCCTTTCCCCCTAAGTTCAGGCTCAACACTCGGCCAGTGCCAGCACAAAGTCTCGCAGGCGGGATGGGGCTTTTCGAGCTCGCTGCGAACGGCGCAGGGTCGCTGGTTCAGGATCCCCCTCTAGTCCTTTCGGCGACACTGGCCGTGGTGCGGTCGTTGGCACAGGTTGGGACATGGTTGTGTCGCCTGCAGAGGGTTCAGCCATTGGCTGCTCTTCCAACGAACTCTCGGCTGGCTCATTGCTCACTTGCCCTGGAGGTATCCCTTGCCGTGGATAAACTTCCCTTGGTGATGGCCCTTGTGTGGGGTAGACCTCTGGCTGTTGTTCTGTTGATGCCGGTCCCTCGCTTCTGCAAGGCGCCATTGCCCGGCGCCGGAGCTGGTCAACGTGCCGCCGCAACACCCTGCCATCTGGGAGGGTCACTTCGTAGGAGATTGGCCCGGTCGCTCGGCCAATCACAGCGGGGACCCATGGGGGGCCAAGGCCATAGTTGCGTGCAAATACAGGGTCCTCAGGCAGGAATGAGCGTGGCACTGGCAGCAGTCCTGTTTGCTGGGACGACTTGGCCAGAGCCCTGTCGGGATGCAGCCGGTCCAGCATGGTCGATACCTGGTGGCCCATTAACAGTTCGGCCGGTGATCGCCCCGTACTTGAGTGTGGAGTTACATGCTGCTGTAGCAAGAAATCTGCTAGTCGCCGTGACCAATCTCCCTGCACAATGCGCGACAGAGCCTCCTTAGTGGTTCGCACCATCCTTTCAGCCTGGCCATTTGTAGATGGATGAAAAGGTGCAGATGTCACATGCCGGATCAGGTTGGCCTCAAAAAACTCCCGGAACTCGGCGGACGGGAATTGAGGCCCATTGTCCGACACTACTGCGTCTGGAAGACCATGTGTTGCGAACAGCCTCCGTAAGGCATTGATCACAGTGAGCGATGTCATGGATGACACTGCGATGACCTCCAGCCAGTTTGAATAGGAGTCCACTATGATCAGGAATGTCTTTCCTTGGAACGGCCCAGCGAAATCAATGTGCAGGCGACACCACGGCACCCGGGTCGTCTCCCATGAATGGACTGGTGCTCGGGGCATCTCTGGCCGTGTTTCCTGGCAGGGAGAACATCGTCGCACCCATTCCTCGATAGCCGCATCCATTCCTGGCCACCATACATAGCTGCGGGCAAGTGCCTTCATCTGAACAATTTGGGTGTATCTCAAAACATCCCATTCGCGTTTGAACTTTTCGCATTTCGCCCCATTCTCATTTGGTCCTTCTCGTTTGAACCTTCTCATAAAATCCGAATCCGGTTTTTCCCAACTGGGCCCATTCTCATTTTGCCCATTATCTGAAAACGTCCCATTCGCATTTGAACTTTGCGGATTTCGTCCTATTCTCACTTGGTCCGCCTCGTTTGAACTTTCTCATATGATCCGAATCAGGTTTTTCTCAACTGGGCCCATTCTCATTTTGCCCGTTATCTTAAAACCCATCATTCGCATTTGAACCTTGCGTATTTAGTCCTATTCTCACTTGGTCCGTTTCGGTGGAGCATTGTCACAAGATCCGAGTCGGTTTTTTTGACAACTGGGCTCATTCTCATATTGCCCGTTCGCGCAACGACCGAACGGGACTATATATAGCTCGGCAGGCTTCTGCCGTCGTTATGCCTTCACAGTTTTGTACGTGAGTCTTAGCTTGCTTGGGCACCCAACATACCATCAGATATAGAGTCTTAGTATAGCTAACCCCACTCCTAAGCTCGGTCAAATCCATTTTTCTGCATTCGAAGAAAGGAATACCATCTTTTACCGACAAACATATTGGTTTTATTTTTCACACATTTTCACACTCGTACAACAAATCAACGGCAACATTTTCACGCACTTATTTTTCCGGCTAAAGCTCTCAACGATGCTTACAACCCAGAAAAAGCTTGAGCGAAGTTTAGAAATTGAAAAAGCGAAATGACGCCGCTGTTGAAACGGCCTTCAAGCTCCGCCAGTTTTCTGTCTTTATTAGCCCACTTGCGGCCTCACGCACGTACGGCTCCCCTGTTTGCAACTTGAAGCAAGAGGACTCTTGTTTGGGCCTCGTCTCTCTTGATTAAATCAATGAACGCGAAGGGGTTCAGGTGCGCTTTTCCCGACATGCCTTTGATTTTTCGATGCCATGCCTCCATGTGGTTGTTGGTTCTGGGTCTCCTGTTTCCGTGATGGTTCCACTGTTCGAGTTGGAAAATGCCACTGATCCACGTCGCGTCAAAGTAGTCGAGTACTCCAATTAGCTCCGGTATACCGAGTAATATTCCCTCCTGATGCAGAAACGCCCAGGCGCGAGGGATGTCACAAGGCGGAACAAAGGAAAGTGCCACGAGCTTTCGAATGAGCGCCCTCACTTGGTTATCACTGGAATATGCGCTTTGGAGCCCAGCCCTCTGAACGGAAGCCCATACTCTTTGCGCAAAGTGAAAATGGCACCCGCGATGAGCAGCTTGAGGAAACACGTCGCGCAGACCACCAATAAGCGCCTGCTCAAAATCCGTCATGAAAATATCAGGGGTCGAGAACGAAATCCCAGCCGATATGAATGCAGCTTTGAGCCCTTGAAAAGCGCGGACATAGGTTTGTCGTGACCGACCCGACAACAGAAAGTAAACCGCTGCGCTATGCACGCCGTCGGTTACAACATGCAGGGTTACAAGTTGGTCATAGATGTGGGGCACAACAAAAAACGTCCCGTCCGCAAAAATAATTTTGGCTGACGACAGCCGCTGCATTCCATCACGTGTAGCGAAGGCAAGTATACAAGACGAGGGATCACTGCGGTCGTCGACGACCAGGAACGGCTCTGCGCTTTCTGTCTTTTTTGTGGGTGTAGTTGAGTTGCAGAGTGGAGGCTGATGAAGGAAGTGGTGGCTGCACTGAGCGCCTTTCCCGGTACATCGTATCCTTCAGGCTGGCAAACGTGGGTACTTCTGCTGCGACTTCATCTGGCACCTAGAATAAATTTAGTGATTTGGCTTAGGTAACTTTGAATAGTACTTCTTTAGACGTGATAGATGTAATAATTTTAAACCTACTGCAGAACAAGTTCGGAGAAGTTCTTCTTGAAACAACCTTGGCACGGGCGTATTGGGGTTGGATGCTGCTGCCTTTTTCACTGCCACGTGCAGCTGGTCCTTCACGAGCGTCGCCTCGTCTGGTGCATGGTTATGATCGTCTATAAGTAAAGAGAACATGAATGGGCAATGACACTTTAACTGCCTTTAGGCTTGTACTAAGTGGTGCTGATAAGAGTAAGTAAGGAACGAAAACAAATAGCAGCGATTTCTATCATGTTGAAACAGTCCGTCAAAGACAAATCGAAT
The DNA here is from genome assembly GCF_016920785.2 of Ixodes scapularis. Lineage (NCBI taxonomy): Eukaryota > Metazoa > Arthropoda > Arachnida > Ixodida > Ixodidae > Ixodes > Ixodes scapularis. The sequence continues at coordinate 158,128,443 of NW_024609835.1, read as the reverse complement.
ATAGCAACTTACGTGATCTGCTCTTCACGTTGTCTCCTTCGGTCAATATCGAAGCGGCACATCCTGATGAAGTGTAACGGCAACAACGCCACGCGATCATTCCGTTTGCATTCTGTCATCGTTTGTAATACTTGTAGCCTTCAAGGTGAAGACACAACTTTTTTTTTTGTGTTTCGCTCAGAACAAACTTGTCCATCTTCCCTGACCGACGTCTCGCTGTCGAGTGAAGCGACGAATGGATCATGTATTTCTGGGTGCAACGCTGACGGTTCAGCGTTTTATGACTCCGTTCCCGCCACCCACAACCATTCCCGGACAACAAAAGAACTGGATTCTCAGACCCGACTTTCTCTCGATCTATGTTGTTCTCCCCCCCGGCGTCCCCCCCCTTACCCCTTATTGGGTCTGCGGTGGCACCTATTTTGGCAGAAATTTATTTAAACTCTTTGGATAACGCGATCTCGGAAAGGCTGGCAGTTTGGGGGTCAGGTGAAGTTTTAGTGAGAAGGTATGTTGATGACATTGTGGTCATGAGCTTTCATGGTAAGGATACGGGAGCAATAGAGAGTCTGGTGAGAGCCTCAGCACCGGAACTTACCGTTACTGTTGAAGGGCCAGACAGAGGAGTTTTGCAGTTTTTAGATTTACGTATTCACGTGCTAGAAGGAGTGTGCTGGGAGTATGGAAAAGAATCGGCAAAGCCAGTTTTAAGTAGAAGAAGCTGCCATTCAAAGACTGTGAAGGCTGGGATGGTCAAATCAATAATCGGAAACGCTCTAAAGAAGTCATGTCTTCATTATGTAGGCCAAGCCCTCAAAAGGCAGTGGGTGAGGTTAGAGGATGCGGGTTATGATAAAGTTTTCATCACGAGGCAGCTCTCCCCAAGTTTCGGCGAGAGAAATGGAACAACGAGAGAAAGAAGTAAAAAGGTTGCCGTAGTCCCGTACTACCACAGTGTTTCGCATAACCTTAAAGCGAGTGCTCACAGATTTGGAGTTGACGTAGTGTTTTCATCTGATTACAAATTAAACAGGATGACTCCGTTCTTTGCACCTCCAAAGGAATGCAGAAGGCAACATCAGGACAGGTCAGTGGCTTGCAAAGGAGGTGTAGTCTATGAGATACCCTTAGCGTGTGGTTTTAGATATGTGGGGCAAACTCCGCGGTGCGTGAATGACAGACTGACCGAGCATAAAAGAAATGTAAAAAACGGGGCACCGAACTCGGAGATCGCCAAGCACCTGTCTGAGTGCAACAATTGTAAGGTGTTTTGGTCGGAAACGGAGGTAATACATCGAGAGGAAAATGAGATAAAAAGGGTAGTGAAGGAAACAGTCCGAATTAAGTCGATGGGAAATTGTATTAGCCAGCCATCAATGCATCTAGGAGAAAGCTCAAGAAAATTCCTCAAGATGTAAACCCCCCGTTTTTTTTTTGTTGTTTTTTTTTAGCTATCCAGCACTTTGTGCGCTGCCTACAAAGATGCAGTACAGGTGCAGGACATATTGTTTGTTCTGGTATTCCTTGTTACTTCTTTCAAGTGTGTAGTTGAGGTTGGAACTTTTGCATTCTCCCCTTTGTGTATTTTGGTTCATGGTTACCCTCCTCCGCTTTCCTTCAATGTGTAGTGCGGGTTAGAATGACCGGTTGCCGTTTTTTTTTTTTTTTTTTTTTTTTTTTTTTACGGTGACTAAGTACCGGCTAGTTTAATGGTTTGTTGCTTGGCTTTGTGTAATTAGTTCTTGTATGCCCTCTTTCCCTTTGGTTCCGTGTGTTTGCGGGTTTGAAAAAACCTTTTAACGGTTCTTTGTTGACTTTGTGTAGTCGGAGGCTTATCTTGTCCTTTTGTCTGGTTGAAAGATTTTTCTTTTGTAATTTTTTGGGCCTATGTTTGGCTTAGTGTATTCCGGGTGTTATATTGTCATTGGTCGACTTGGTTGGTGGTGTGTGGACGTGGTGTGTATAAAAGTGCATACGATGGAATAAAATCCTTAGCTGTGTTTGAGACGTCGCCTCCTTGTGGCCTCTTTTCTTCTCGTCCCTTTTCCGAAATACCCCAGTCTCGGGTTAAACAAAACTATAGAAAAAAATGTAGCCCAATTTGGCTATATATAGCCCAATCTGGCAACACTGTGGGCAGCGGGTGGCGCGGACTTGGGGATCGGCAACACCGCAGTGCCCTACATGGCGCTTTCGGCACCAACGGCATGCACGTGTAGTGCTGTTCAAGCACTCTACGAGGGGGGACCCAAAAGAAACCAAACTAAACTTTTTTGCACTTATTTATTCCCATTTCAAGTACAAACGTTCAATCTCCTTCAAAGTACTGTCCACTTGCACTAATACACTTGTCTAATCTTTTAATCCATGTGTCGAAACATTGTTTAAATTCATCTTTTGTGATGCTTGACAGCGCCTTCGTCGTTTTTTCTTCACCTCAGCAACGTCAGCAAAACGCTTTCCTTTCATTTCTCTTTTCATTCTAGGAAACAAAAAAAAGTCGCACGGGGCAAGGTCGGGTGAGTATGGGGGGTGAGGAACAGGGGTCATACCATTTTTGGTCAAGTATTGTCGTACAGACAAGGCAGTGTGAGCCGGGGCATTGTCATGATGGAAAAACCAGTCACCCGACTTCCACAAATCGGGCCGCTTCCGCCGCACACTGTTGCGCAATCTTTTCAAAACCTCCAAGTAGAAAGCCTGGTTAACTGTGTGACCCTGCGGAACAAACTCTGAATGGACGACTCCTTTCACATCGAAAAAACTAATCAGCATTGTTTTGATGTTTGATTTCACCTGACGAGCTTTCTTGGGGCGAGGCGAACCTGAAGTCTTCCACTGGCTTGATTGTTGCTTTGATTCAGGATCGTAACCATAGCACCAAGTTTCGTCACCTGTAATAACTTTTGAAAAAAAGTTTGGGTCACTTCGGGACTCTTCTTTCAAAGCACAGCATGCTTCCACGCGACCTTGCTTTTGTTCAGCAGTCAGCAGTCGTGGCACGAATTTGGCAGCCACCCTTTTCATTCCCAAATCTTCTGTCAGAATTCGCTCCAATGAACTCCAACTCACTCCCGACAGCTCCACAATTTCGTCAATGGTCCGTCGTCGATCTTCGTTGATGATTGCACAAATTTTTTCAACGTTTTCATGTGTTCGTGCCGTGGAAGGATGACCGGAACGAGGTTTGTCATCAATTGACATGTCGCCATTCTTGAAACGGGAAAACCACTCAAACACTTGAGTTTTGCCCATGGAATCGTCCTTGTACGCCGTTTTTAACGATTCAATAGTTTCTGTTCCACTTTTTCCGAGCAAAAAACAGAATTTAACCGCCGCACGCTGTTCACAGAAATCAGACATTGCAAAAACGACGCCCACACGAAACACTTGTCACTATAAACCCAGCCGCAACTAGTCCTAACCTTCTTCGAGGATGGAATTAGGCCTAATGACTCAGCAATGTTTGCTCTATCAACTCCTGGCGGCAAAACGCGATACTGCAAAAGCTCTGCTTAAAAAAGAATTAGTTTGGTTTCTTTTGGGTCCCCCCTCGTACAATCGCAAGCGCCCGCCGCGCCACAGCTGTGCGCGCGGTAGGTTTTCTCGCATGCGGCAGGCTTCCTCGCAATACACCGGCGTATTGCAAGGAAGCCTGCCGCATGCCTTAGGAGCGCGCCAAATCCGGCGCGGAAAGTTCGATATATCCATTATGAGCAAGATTGCGTTCGATATAAAAAGTTCAAAATACATGGAATTTTTATCAGAATTCTACAAGGGTTCGATACAGGCAATAATTCGATATACCCGTGTTCGATATAAGCGGGCTTTACTGTAGAACGCTTCCAGGTACCTGAGGGCAGTTTCCAAGAAAGGGTCATCGCTGTCTACAAGAAAAATGGCGCTGTCAACACTCGTGTAGACAAAGAAGAAACACTCCTTCAGGTTGAGAATGTACATCAGCATTTGAACCTGCGTGTAGTACCTGTGGGAGGTACGCAGATGCAATTTGCCATCTACGTACATGAGGTATTTAACGAAGCAAACCTCCTTGGTGGCGTCTAGAACTACGGATTTCCTGATAGAGTGTGGGCACTTGATCTCAAGCAAGGGGCCATCTCCTTTAGTAAAAAGGCCATCAGGGCTTCCACATAGCCACGGCTGCTGCTTACGCATGAGCAGCCCCACCTACATCAAGCAAAAGAAAAATAGAAGAATTAGCGGTTGAATTTGATAATGGGGTAATATACCTGACTTATTACATTATAGAACAGCCTCACAAAATTTACACTTCAAAAAAAAAATTGGGTTGTGTGTATGTTTATACAGCCTAGAACTTGGTCTGCCTCACAGGGGCGACGAGTCTCCCAGCTGTAGATGAGAAATTTAGCCAGTGCGATACAACCGCTAGCCTGGGGTCTTTAACGTGCACCACGCAGTAGTGATACACGACCACACGCCGGTACGATGCTCATCCAGATCGAAACGGGCAGGGGTGGGGCTCGAACCCAGGATCCCTGGGTTCTGCAGCGCGAGCTTTCGCTCCACGTGCTCCGAGCTGGTGTGCGCTAGACCACTCGGCCACCGATCCCTTCATTGTGCAAAGTTGCCGTGTTTTGAACAGGATTGTTGTTTTTCAAATAAACGAAACTTGTGGGACGAAAATATTAGATTTTCATACCTCCACGACATGATGTCCTGTTTTCCTTCCAAACTGCTTTCTTGCTACTGGCTCAGTCAATAGGCCTGCGTGAGAAGTTTGTAGCACTCAATCATTAAAAGGAATAATGTACAGTATGGTTATAGTAATATGAAAATATAATTTACCATAGCGTGTTGCATCACATGAAAACCTCTTCACTGTTAGGAGGCTCGTGACAAGCTCCTCTGCCGTCTTCCTTGTCCTCAAGATGGTATGCACCATAGAGCTCGTTATACGCATTTTGCATTCTTTGTACCATCTGTAATAGTATAAATTGCATCATCCACCTGTTCTGGACAAGGCTTGTGGCACGCTATAAATAGCACTATAACTGGTGAGTTGCCATATTCTGTAGAAACAAGAAAAATATGAATGTCGCAAAAATTCCTTACCTTGCACACTGTGACTGCTGTGGGTGTCCATGCACAGATCTAGGGCATTGGCACACACAACATTCTTTTAAAAAAATGTGGATTCCTGGCTTGTCATTTCCTGATAATGCTGTCGTGGGGAAACTTTTAATTTGGGGTATGACCCAGTCACTTGAAGGGCGTGATATGTTCTCATCTCTGTCTTTGAGAGGACTTCATCAACCGCCAGCCTCTCGGCGCTCAGGACTGTTGCCTCCACGATGCTTTGCAGTACAGGCTCACATTATAGAATTACAGGATCCATTCTAAGTTGTCTCAGCTCGATGCCATCAGAGTGGTCCAAAATGTGCGACAGTGAAAACACGGGAAGCCGCTTCCCTCCAGAGAAGATCCTGCCTTTTGAAAATCGAGGTGTTACGCGATTTAAAACGTATTCAAGTCTGTATTTCATTAAGGCAGGTGAATCGGTATGTGTTCAAATGTTACCTCCAAAGAGTACACTGATGGGCGCCTTATCCTGCAGTGTCGGCTTTTTTGATGGCTTTCCCCATGCTTGGGGAAGGCTCGTGCACGCTGCTGTTTCGTCATCGCTCACGAACAAGGCGACGGCAGCAACGTGCTTACAGTCGCACATGCTGTCGGTGATTTTTCGCGACAGATGATTGACCTGTATAGAAGCCAAATATATCATTTGTAATTTTGAGGCAATTATAGCTAGTGAATGTTCATGCTAACTAGCAACACAAATCCGCCAGATGCTACTGGGCATGAATTTTTACCCGTTTTTGATTGCGCACTCACCTGGATCGTGATGTTATAGACATGCCTCCCTTGTTGAGAGTGGCACTTCGCCGAGATATCTGTGCCATAAATCTCTTTCACGGCATATACGTGTTTGCTCTCCATAAGCTTTCGTCCTGTTTTTAACGCCTGCTGTCGAAAATGCCAGCTAAGCTCATTAATGGGCTTAAACCCGCAAAATAGCAAGATAGGAGGCATCTCATTACTTTCGAAACCGGCGCCTTGTGGAGACAGCTCAGCGCTCCGAATCACTGCTGGCAGAGGGCCCTGGGTGTCGCTCTGCTATGGCGCCCCCTAACCACCTGCTCTGAGTGAATTGTCGCAGGCTTGGCTGGCTTGGCGGGCTGCGCAGGAGGTTGCGAACTTGAGATTGGTTGCCCATAGTTGCGGTTTTCTGAATGAGATTTCTCTTGCTGCTCAGGCTACAGGCACTCGGATTTTGGTACATTTGTATTCTGGGAGCCGTCAACCGTTTGATATCCAAGTGTGCAGAAAGTGCATTGTGTGCGCAAAGACGGGACAATGTCGAGGCGTTAAAAACTCCGCGTTCTCAGCATCAAGGAGAAGCTGAATATTATCAAGTCCATCGAACGTGGAACAAAAAGTCGGCACTGGAACGTGAGAGGGGACTACCGTTTGTGGTGTATGGAATGCACGAGAGAAGCTCATGAGTGTGGCAGCGACCAATGTCAAAAATGCCAATTTAGCGGATTTTCCACTAAATCTGGCGGATTTTATTTTTCTGACGGGAGAAAAAATTAGTTTAGCGGCTAGCGGATTTTTTGACGGGCCATTTTCATACATGGCGGATTTCTGGTGGATTCCTCATGCAGTGCACCGATTCAAAATCATCTTGCAAAAAAAAAAAGTTCCGTGTCCTCCAAAAATGCAGAAATTGTTTAACTTCAGCAGGCTAGTAGGTCTCCTGGTCACTTGCTGCGCACGTCTCAGACAAACGAATCCGTGAGGCTTCAAAGCAGCGATCGCTTTCTAGGCAAGATCCCCTGCCTGGCAACTTGCATACAAGAAGCTCTACGGTATGATGACTGACGGCGGTGAACCACTGAAGATTGTGCAAGTGTGCAGGACGTGGTGGCTATCCCATCGAAATAGCTGTATCAAGGATCATAGACCAGTGGACCGAATCGAAGACGCACTTCGAGATGGCGAGGCGCCCTGAAAAGTGCTATGCAGCAGAGGTGCTGTATGGTATGTACGAAAACCAGATCAATCTGGGGTACTTGCTTTTTTTGAGACCGATTCTGAGAGATGTTCAGAAGGTTAACAAGGCAATCAAGGCGAAAGATATGGATCAAACAAAGCTGCTGAAAGACCTTATGACTTTGCTTTCGAGCTTGGTTCATAAAGTTGTAATCCGATAGAGAAAATGGACGTTCTGACGTCCAGACTTGAGGACCACTTGAACCCCAAGCCATATCTGGGCTACCTGTTTGAGACGTACGTTGACAACATGAAGGCTTGGAAGACCGACGGGTTTTCTCTCGCAGATGAAGCTGTGATGCGAGAAAGCTGCATAAGGTTTATTACCACGGTAGTAGATCAAATCAGGCAGCGACTTCCTGACAACATCACTGTTCTCCAGAAGACATCACTTTTATCGGTCGGAGACACTTTGTGCGTCATGAATGAGCCATTGATTCTCCTGGTGGAAGCAATGGCAGTGCCCCCTGAAACAATTGAAAAAATTCAAAACCAGTGGAGCAAAATCACCCTCCTTAACTGGGAGCAAATATCATCCGCGCAGTCGTTTTGGTGTCAAGTTCACTCCTATAAGGACGCCTGTGGCAAAAATCCATTCGCCAAGTTGGTCAGATTTGCCATGTCGATGCTGGTGCTGCCCTACTCAAATGCCGAAGTAGAGAGGACGTTTAGTCAGCTTAACATAGTAAAATCCAAGTTGAGGAACATGCTGAAGCCTGAAACAACAAATGCCTTCCTCGTCGTAAGAATGGGGCTGATGCGACACAAGAGGAGTGGTTTTGATTACAAACTTCCTGTGGCGGTTGTTAGTGCAATCGGGACATCTGCAACGTATATGCAATTAAGTCACCTTTCTGGTCCCTCAACAAGTACCAGCAGTCCTGTGGAGATGGTGTCAGACGACGACAGAGGTGACGAAGACCTTGATGTGTTTTTCGGTGACCTGCCAATTCATTTTTTTTTCGTCAGTGTGAACATTTATAAGTTTTAGCCTCATCTGTGATGAGGCTAAAAGTTATAAAGCTAAAAGTCGCGATAACCTCGAAAACATCAGGTTTCAGAGAACGTTTGAAAATAAACCAATCGTTGTTCCTCCTTTTGCAATTAGGAATACGAATTATGCTGCGTCTGTACCCCGCAGGGGGCACCTGTGAAAGCAGGTGTTTGGAGGGTGGCGTCTCCACGGACCCCGAGCCATGCGGGTTCGCCCGCCCACGTCTGGCTGTGCGTGGCTTTCCCGTGTCTGGGGAAAAGGGCATCCTGGTGGTTGAGCCGAGCCCGGGGTAGGTTTGGACCCTTCGGGGCCCCCCGGGTGAGGCAATACACCACTTCGGCCCCCACTTCTTATAGACGGGAGTCCTGGTAAGGCCCGGCCAGGATGATTCAGTCTAGTCGCCTTTTCTTCTACTAACCCCTCCGATCTTTCACTTTTACCTTTCCTGGTTCTTTTACTTCTCTCTCACTTACCTTACTCCTTTTCACCCCTCTTTGGCGGCAAGGGCTAACCATGGGTGGTGATGGACCTCTGTCTTGACCCACACTTGGGTATAGTTTCCCGGCAGCACTGTCAGCGTAACGTCTCCAGCCAAGCCTTTCTTGTTATGGTGCGTTACCTAACCCCTTGTTGGGCTCGGTGGTGGGCGGTGCACCGCGGATTCTGAACACTCTTTGCCCTCTTATGGCGCCCCACCCCTCTTAACCCCGTTCAGGGCGCGCCCTTAAAAGGCATTGTCTTGAACACAAAACCATTGACAAAGATGCTGAGATAGAATCCTTCACAAAGTTTTTTGTTGTTCACTCTCTTGATGAACAGAAGTCAGTTGCAAAAATGTCACCTTTCATTGTAGCCAAAGTTCTAGAGCACCTTGTAGGGTTTTCCTACAAGGCAAAAAAACTGTACTCTGGAGACCTCCTTGCGGAAGTGAACACAAAAAAACAAAGCGAAGCACTCCTCAACCTAACCACCATTGTTGACGTAAAGGTGTCGGTGAGTCCTCATCGCACACTTAACACCATTCGTGGAGTTCTCTCTGAGGACGACTTTTTGGACACAAGTGAAGAAGAACTTTTCGAGGGACTCAAAGGTTCCGGCGTTGTTGCTGTTAAACACATCATGTTTTGGAAAAATGGTGAACAGGTTCCTTCCAAACATGTTATTCTGACCTTTGAAAAGCACATACTCCCTGAGACCGTCAAGGCAGGATATCTGAACTGCCGCATTCGCCCTTACGTCCCCAACCCCCAGCGGTGCTTCCGTTGCCAACGTTTTGGTCACGGAGCACGCAGCTGCCGAGGAAAGGAGACATGTGCAAAGTGTGGCAGTCAGGGCCATGTTTGTGACATTTGTGAGGAGGCTGTGGCCCACTGTTTTAATTGCGGTGGACCACACCCCGCTTACTATCGTACCTGTCCCTCGTTTAAACAAGAAAAAGACGTCCTTACCATTAAAGTGAAGGAGAACCTATCGTATTCAGAAGCAAAGAAGCGATTCTCCTTTGTGTCAAAGGGGAGTTTTGCCGACGTGGTGCGCGGGGGCCCAGCACCACGCTTGGAGTCGAGGGCCACCCAGGTCTCTCCCGAGATCTTGGCGGCCGACCGCAGGGCCCCAGCTCCCCAACAGAGGCAGCGGCAGCTTCCCCCAGTCCCTGGTGGTAGCACGCGTGCTGCCCTTCCATCCAAGCACAGGCCGGCAGCAGCCGCGCCTTCCCCCTCTCCTAGGTCCCCTCCTAGGGAGGAGCGAGCTTCTCGCTCCTGCTCGGTGGAGAGGGTCCCCCTACCGAAGGAGCAGCATGGTACCCATGCAGCTCCTGTGAAAGGAGGTGTCAAGACGAGGTTGGGTGACCCCTTGCCCAGCTCGTCTGCCACTTTCCCATCCGGTCGTGGCCGGGGTTTTCCCCCGCGCGTGCCAGGCCGGACCAGCTCCGTCGTACTCCATCCATCAGACACTTCCCAGGACATGGAGATAACAACTGATGCTGACAGTCAGTCTACTCCTGGGTCCGACCAGGATGGTATGGAATGGGAAACACCTTCTCGTAAATCTAAAAAGAAGCAACCTGTAGTAGCGCTCAAGTGATGACCCCAATAGCTGCCGTATTGTGGTCACATCTTCTGCCTAGCTTGAGTTGGCTCTCTATAGCTTTATATATTTTGCTAGGTTTTATCTCCTTATATTTACATATTTACACACTTTTTTAGTAGATGACGAAGTTACATTTTATGCAATGGAACTGTCGCGGTATTTTAAGGAATATTGATGATGTCAATCATTTCATGGATGATCTTCGACCCATCGCTCTTGCCTTGCAAGAAACCCATCTTCACTCTAATTCTTTTAACATTTTAAGACGTCACCAAATTTTTAGGAAAGACCGTCCCGCTTCCACTCCTTCTGGTGGCGTTGCAGTAGTTGTGCAGAGAGGAGTCGCTTGCTCTCAAGTTCCGCTCTGCACACCTCTGGAGGCTGTTGCAATGCGTCTCCTCGTGGACCGCCTTGTAACGCTTGTTTCTTTATACTTACCACCAAATGTTCCTTTGAATATTCAAGAGCTGCAGGGACTTGTAGGACAGCTTCCTCAACCGTTTTTAATTTTGGGTGATTTTAACGCTCATCATCCCATGTGGGGTAGTACCCGTCAGGACTCCCGTGGCAGTGTGATTGAACGTCTTTTATTGTCTTCTGGGCTGTGTCTTCTTAACGGGAAAGAACCAACTTTTTTTAGTGCGGCACACAACTCATTCACATCTATTGATCTTTGTATCGCTTCACCTTCATTACTTCCTTGCTTTTCATGGAAGGTTCTCCATAACCCTTTTGGAAGTGATCATTATCCTATTGTTTTAGAAAGTACTGTTCCATTGCCTAATCTTTTAAAGCGTTCCCCTAGGTGGAAATTAGACAAGGCCGACTGGACGCTTTTTAATCTTCACTCCACTTTAGATCCTTCGATTCTTTCTTCTATGTCCCCTGAGAACGCTACACTTTATGTTACTGAGCAGATACTAAAGGCTGCTCAGCAGTCCATTCCACAAACATCTGGTAATATACCCAAAAAATGTAAACCTTGGTGGAATAAGGAGTGTGCCACAACCCGGGCAGACCAAAATAGGGCGTGGGGCAGATTTCGCAGATACCCCACTTCAAGCAACCTTGTTGAGTTCAAGCGACGAAAAGCCAAGGCTCGTTGGACAAGGAAGCAGGCAAAGCGGAAGTCGTGGATGAAGTATCTCTCTTCTTTAACCAGCTTTGTCCCAGCCAAGGAGGCCTGGGACAGATACAGGAAAGTAAATGGGGATTACAGGTGCTTTGCCATTCCAACGTTTAATGCTCCTTCTTCATCACTAAAAGATATTGGGAACATACTCGGGGAACATTTTTATAATTCATCTAGTTCGGCCAACTACAGTGTTACCTTCGAACAGTTAAAATCTCGTGCGGAACGACAAAAGCTTGTCATGTCGGGAGGAAACTCAGCATCCTATAACCAACCATTTACGCAATGCGAGCTTGAGATGGCTCTTAATGTGACAAAGCTCTCTGCCCCTGGTCCCGATGGAATTCATTATGAAATGCTGCGCCGCCTTTCCCCAGAATCCCTTGAAAACCTTCTCCTGTTTTTTAATCTTTTGTGGGAAAAGGCATGTTTCCCTCAGGCTTGGAAACACGCACATATCATCCCACTCCTAAAGCCTAACAAAGACCCCTCACAACCATCAAGCTATCGCCCAATTGCTCTCACAAGCTGCCTTGGGAAAACATATGAAAGGCTTATAAACAGGCGACTGGTCTACATGTTAGAAAGACAGAGGGCCTTTGATAACTATCAATGTGGATTCCGCCAAGGTCAATCTACCCTTGACCACTTAGTTCGCCTGGAAACTGTGATACGTGAGGCATTTGTAAACAGGCAGCACTGTGTTGCGGTTTTTTTCGGCTTAGAAAGGGCATATGACACAGCGTGGAGGTATGGGATTCTCCGAAACCTGTATGCCTGTAATATCCGGGGCCGTCTGCTGCAAAGCATAAAGGAATATCTGACAGACAGGACTTTCCAAGTTCGTCTTGGCTCAGCCCTATCTGATTCCTTTGTTCAAGAAAATGGAGTCCCTCAAGGGGGTGTTTTAAGTGTAACTTTGTTTTTGCTAACAATGCATTCACTCGCACGACTGCTGCCACCCTCTATTTCATATTCTCTTTATGCTGATGATATACAGATTTCATCATCGTCCTGTAACCTTTCTAGTTGTGAGCGCCAGTTGCAATTAGCGATAAACAAACTGTCCAAGTGGGCCGACGAAAATGGGTTCAAGTTCTCTGCTTCAAAAACGGTCCGTGTTCCTTTTTCTTTGCGTCGCGGGCTGTCTTTGGATCCATCCCTGGAATTAAATGGAACACCTATTCCAGTTAGAAAGGAGCACCGATTTCTTGGTGTAATATTCGATAAAAAACTTAACTTTATTTCCCACCTTAAAGCTCTGAAGCAAAAATGCCTTCAGTCCACAAACCTTTTGAAAGTTTTATCTCACAAGTCTGAGGGGTCTGATAGAAAATGTATCCTGCAGTTATACAACGCCCTTGTACGATCCCGTCTTGACTACGGTGCAGTAGTGTATGGATCGGCTCGGCCTTCTGCCCTTAAAATGTTGGACCCAGTTCACCATCTCGGCTTGTGACTGGCAACAGGAGCCTTCCGGACGTTGCCCGTCCTCAGTTTGTATGCAGAATCCAATGAGCTGTCCCTGAACAAACGACGTACATATCTTAGTCTAACGTACGCTTACAAGATTCTGGCCGACCCACAGCATCCGACGTACTCTTCACTTACAAGGTCAAGGTTCTTTCGCCTTTTTGAAAATAAACCAAGCATTGTGACACCGTTAAGCTTCCGTATTGAACATCTTCGCACTTCTCTGCACCTTCCTCTGGACCAGGTCAGCCTCGTTAGGAGAGTCAACGGTATTCCACCTTGGAAAGCACAGCGAGTTGAATCTGACTGGTCACTTGCGAAGTTCAACAAGCACAGCATTTCCCATGCTGTAATTAAGCAAGAGTTTGGTGAACTGCAAACTAAGTATGATGGGTATCTTCATGTTTATACAGATGGTGCCAAGACCTCTTCTTTTGTCGGTTGCGCTGTATATTCTGAATGCTTCTCCAAGGTTCAACGACTCGACTGTGTCGCCAGCATTTTTACTGCGGAGCTCTATGCGGTATCAATGGCGATCGAATGCATTATCAATAGGAAAATACTGAGGGCGGTCCTGTTTGTTGACTCTCAAAGTGTGATTCTTGCAGTTTGATCTCTTAAAGATACTAAAAATATGCTTGTACAACAGATTCAATACAAACTTAACACTGCTTTGCATGGAGGTCAAAATATAAAATTTTGTTGGGTACCCAGTCACACTGGCATACAAGGCAATGAAGAAGCCGACAAGCTTGCAGGGTCTGCCGGTAACCTTCCACAATCTCTGTTCTGTTTACCCTATCAAGATATTAAGCCCTTGGTGAAGTCCTCGGTTCTTCATTCTTGGCAATTGGAATGGGACATGGAGTGCGGTAACAAGCCTCATGTTACCAAACCGGCTTTGGGAGTTTGGGAAAGCTCTTCATGCAAGAGCCGACTTCATGAAACGTTGTGCCGTCTGAGAATCGGACACTCTTTTATAACCCATAGGTATCTGCTTTCGGGAGAGGATCCACCAGTCTGCGATCAGTGTGGTGATAGGCTCACTGTTTTGCATATCCTGTGGTTGTGCCCTGGCCTTGAGCCCAAGCGCCGCATTCATTTTCCTGAATTTTTTCAACATCATATCCCATTTCATGCTGCTCTACTTCTGGGAGAGAATCCTCTGGTCTCTTTTGAACGAGTAATTGAATTTCTTGGTAGTATTGGCTTTTTACACCAATTATAGCTTTTTGGTTTTCCGTTTTGTAAAACCCGTTTTATAGTAAGGACCTTCAATTAGTTTGGCGCAGATGGCCTCGTAGCTATTGCGCCATAAACCCCCAAAATCAATCAATCAATGCTGCGTCTGTAGAGCTAGATCCCAGGCCTCTAGTAGGTCATTGCTTAACCACTATAGCCCCGTGGGATTATCATATCATTAATTGTGATCTTACGCTGACTAAACATTCCAAAAAAGATAGTACACCATGTGAAGTCATGAGGCAGGAATTCTTTCAGCTACAAAATCAATATGAACAGTACGTAGGTCTGTATACAGATGGGACTAAAACAGTCTGTGGTTGGCTGTGCTATGATAGGGCCATCTGTGAAACAGATCAAGAGAATCAAAAATTCAGCCACCATACTGACAGCTGAGCTCTATGGCCTGCTGTTAGCTGTTGATTATGCAACGAAAAAAGGCTTCGCCGCTCCATTGTTTACACAGATTCCTTGAGTTCGTTAAGAGCACTTACATCACTGAAGCGTATTAGAAATCCGCTTGTTCTAGAATTACAAAATAAAGTTATCGCTGCCTCGTACAAGCAGATTGAGATAATTTTCTGCTGGGTCCCAAGCCACGTCGGCATCCTAGGTAATGAAAAGGCTGATAGTGCTGCAAATTCCGCAAATGAGAGGCAAATAGACCTGCAAAAAATACCATACAAAGACTACCACATCCCTTTGAAGTGTTGCATTCGAACTAAGTGGCAATGCGAATGGAATAATGAAACACATAACGCACGCATTATGTCATGCTCAACAAACATTATACAAACTAATAGGTATGTTATGTGGTGGTAAAAATATTTTATGACCAGAATACTAAAAATGTGTAGCACGTGGAAGATATAGTACCGTATTTGCACGAATATAACGCGAGTTTTTTTTCGAAATTACGTGCTCCAAAACGCACCTCGCGTTATATTCGGAATCGAGTTCAGCCACGAGGCGCGCGAGTCTGGAGAAAGCCATCCCTCCCGCTCAATGCAAAAGATCCGTTGGGAAAAGGAGTGGGAGTGTGAAGGGGAATTTATTAGCTATTGGGCCACGTGAAGGGGCGAATAGAAAACATAAAAAAAAGCCTTTTTATCGCTTTTGTGTTTGTACAACGCGCGCACGCCGCAGAAACGCAGCGCGGGCGCGCGCGCCATGCGGGAATGCGGATATCGGCCAATTCGAGCCAAGCCAAGCCGGGCCAAGTCAAGTCAACACAAGCCAAGCCAAGGCCACCGACCGCATTACGCAATCGTGCAACACGAGGCATTTGTTTATGCAGAGGGACCAGAACAAGAAGTGTGATCGTGTATCTGATTCAGAAGTCTTTTCCTGCCTTCGCATTGTTTAGTTTCTGCTCCAGAGTGATCTGGTGTTTGTGTGTTGGTGCTTCTGCTTCCTGCCTTGTTTGGATTGTGGGCTGCCGAGGAGCTTGCACGGAAGAAAAGGAAACTGCCAGACAAGCAGGTGTCGTGCTGCTGCTTATCTGCGTAGTCGCCAAGTGGATTGTAAACGGAAGGACCTGAGCAGTGAGGATGAGTGCAGTCAAAACATAAACCGATATTTCTTCTATTTCCATTGACTTTTCACTTCTGCTATGCCCCCGAGTGCGAGAAATTGACGCGGCCTCGGCTCGAGTTATAATAGTAATAATATTTTTTTTTATTTTGGGGGGCATCAAAACCTGCCCTCGCGTTATAATCGTGGTCGCGTTATATTCGTGCAAATACGGTACTTTTCACCAATCGTGAAAAGTCTAAAGCAAAATTCTACGTGATTTTGTCGCAAACTGTTCGATGACTGACTGCGTCGCGGCGTATTTTTGTGGTAGTTTTTTATTTGCGCGCACTAGAGGGAGGGAACTTTGGCGTCGGTGTTTTATGCCGTGGAAAAGGAACCATGGACCTCCTGTGCTGCCCAGAGGGTGCTGCGAATGG
This sequence comes from Ixodes scapularis, assembly GCF_016920785.2. Lineage (NCBI taxonomy): Eukaryota > Metazoa > Arthropoda > Arachnida > Ixodida > Ixodidae > Ixodes > Ixodes scapularis. The sequence goes on along the minus strand of NW_024609835.1, from coordinate 158,112,467 downwards.
GACTTGTTAGGACTTGTTTTCGGTAGTACAATATTTAGCGTCTCAAACTGACACGCATGCAGAAGCGTGCCTGCTCTGGTGCGGAGCGCGAGATCACGATGAAAGTACAAAGACAGAACAAAAATTCGAACGCCGTCAAAGCTAAGACCCTAAGAGCGTGAGCCAAGAGATGCCGTTTCATGCGTTTCAAAGTAGACATCAAAAAGAAAGAAAAAAATTAAAGCGTCGCAACACAGGTGTTGTAACGTTACCACCCAGAGATAAGAGACTCGTGCGCTAGCGACGGTGTCATGAATGGACCTTTTCCGAGAAGCGTTCTGCGCACGCGCGAGCGCCCGATGCCAAGCGGCGGAAGTCGGAACGAAAAATCGAGGAAATTCGGAAGGAGGCTGTATATCAGCGAGTAGAACACGTAACTGCAGCATATATATAATTGTGTTACACAAAATAAGAACGTCGACGGAAAGGAAGACACAATGTTTGGGTGGACGCTACGGATTTCCCTCTTTAAAGTCGCGTTGGGCACGCGACGCAGCTCAGAGAGCGAAGCAACTGGTAGCGTAGCTCCCATTATCGATTGGTAGCGCAGGTAGGTCACTTCCTCGATTTTTAGTTCGTGCAGCCACCGCCTGGTGCAGTCGGTATATGGAAAAGGTCCATTTGGCCTTTTCGATTCTCTTGCAACGTTGAGTTTGGCCGATTTCTGGCGTCCAACAGTGTTTTTTCGCTCTTTAGCACCACATAGAATTATAAAAGCTCGACCAACGTGCCATAACTAGGGCTATGCTCAATCAGGTGAGCTTGTATACCCAAAATGAGGGCGCTACAGTTTGTTCAAAGCTTCAGCGCAGGAGGCCTATGCCGCCAGCGCCGTCGCGCCTCGAGTCGGGCCAACTTTGCGCCCCCCCCCCTAGATGACTAGAGGGGGCGGCCACCCCCCATGCCCCCCCCTGTGCTCACGCCTATGGACATCGGCCTTATACACCGACTATGATTTTAATTAGTAATCCGAACTTACCTTCATCCTGTACACACTTATACAATCTCATATACATAGTTTTATTACATCATTAGCTACTATAGCTCTTCTTCCAAACCCTTGCTTATACAATAGTTCCACTCTTGGCACATTTTGGCCTTAGTAGCCCTTGCGCCATGAAACCACAATCAATCAATCAATCAATCAATCAATCAATCAATATTCCAGGCTATGGGCGGAAGTGGCGTACGTGGCGGTCGCAAGAACTAAAGGTGCTGCAGTCGAGTCTTGTGGCCACCGTCCCACGCGTCGTCTGCTTTTGAAAAAGCCTCCAGCTTCTCCTAAACATGCCATAAAAGGTCCCCGAACGCGGAGCTGTTGTCAAGTGCGAGGTGACAGTTCTCACGAAGAACAAGCGCGTTTTTACTGCCGATATCGTGACGGAAGTGCACGCCACAAACTTTACACTTTGCAGTATGTTTCCTGACTTTCATTTGTAGAGCTTGTTCCCTCCCTCTGAAGTCAGTAGGGTCTCTCGGCGCAAAGGAAGCAAAACAATAGGAGCTAGGCGAGTGTCCATTGCATATGTAGCAGAGCGGCTCGAGGAACCGAAACCAATGCTCGACTGCAGCGACACTAGTTCTCGTGACCGCTGCCGAGCCCACGTTTCCAGGGGAGCTGGGAAACTGAGCTAGTTGTAGTAACGTTGGTCAGATCTGCGATGTTGTCTTCCTTTTTCTCTATGTCCCGTTCACATCATCGCACCATGGTGCAGCGGCCAACGGGATCCCCGTTGATGTGCGCCAGCCAGTGGGACCGAAGGCGAATCGCTCCAATTGGGATTGCGGCGGAAAATAGGAGCCGGTTTTGCGCTTCAAACTGGTGACGTTGGCTCGCTCCATGAGACAGTTAATGCTTTCGCATTAAAATTCATGTGCACGATGAATATCCACGTGATCTGCCACCTCAGAATGAGTGCGTAGCCTCGGCTAGGGCTCAAGCTACTGCAGTGTGATAGGCATTCCGCACAGGATGCGTTCACAGGGCAAAATGAAAGCCTGAAGTATTATATTTTTCGCTAACCCTGCCAAGGTTATGAAGTTCTGACGTCAGAAGTCACAGCAAGCTTTTGACCAATCGTGGAAGATGGTGACATGAATTTTGAGTCAGTAATTCTGTTTCTGACCCAGTTTTACTCTGATTTGCTCGGTTCTGGAGCGGGATTTATATAAAATCAAGGTCTCTCTCCGAAACCATGTAAAACTGAATAAAATGGAGTAAAGCTGAATGTGAATAAATAATCAAGTTGGCGCAACTTGGAGCTTGGAAGTATTTCATGCTTAAAAGCTTAAATGGCTACTTTTTAAAAATCGTGTTACGCTGCTACTGTTACATCCTGGAAAACAAGAGGACAGAATACACTAATAAAATTGCAGAGTTCCAATGATACCTAAATTTTGTGGTTTGTCAGGTTTGTCTATATAATTAAATGTTCATATAACTTGCGCATACTATATGCACACAATGTTCCTCATAGTTCTTTTTAAAGGTTTCACTGGCAGCCACATGTCTTGTAACGTTTAGAACGGACCCACGTACAGCGAATCATTGTCGATATCGAACTTGCGGAACATTTAAATAAAAATGCATGTAAAAAGTATGTTTTATAACGAACATCTTAGTTATATCAAACTTTTTCCCCTGGGAAGGCTTGCAAAAACGTGCAAACAATCGTCTTCTAGCCTGCCTCTTCCCCCCAAAAAAGTAGGAAAGAAAGAAAATTTCAGAAACTCAAGTTACGAACAAAATTGAGCGAACAGAAGTGACTCGGAAGGGGAGAAAGTTAAAAAAATACACTCTACACACAAGCACGGAAAAAAAAAAACTTTTTCATCTCAAAGCGTTTGCCCACGAAGAGAAGCGACTCAAAAGAACAAGCTAAAAAAACACTCTGCACGCATGCAAAAAAAAAAAAAAAAATTGGCGCGTTGTTACAAGGCGTAAGTGAAGAGATGAGAAAGAAAGAGAAGCTTTCGCCTTACAACGAACTCATCTTGGAAGTTCTTTGTAAACGTTTTTTGCTATATCTAACTACTCGCTATATCGAACTGATGGTAGCATTTCCTGCTGTTCGTTATAAAGGGGTTTGACTGTACGATAGAGGACAATATGTAAGTAATGTAAGTAAAATATGTGACCAAAGTAGTCCATGTTCACTTCATTAACTGAATGTTTTATTTATTTGTGTCTAAATGGCCCAACCCAAGTCACCATATTTACTCGAATATAACGCGACCACGATTGTAACGCGAGGGGTAACTTTTCACAGCGCAAAAAAACAAAAAAAAAAGAACACAAATGTAACGCGAGTTAAGTGAGGGGAAAAAAGTACCTTAAAAAGTACTGCAATGTGGTCCGCGGAAGCATCTTCGGCCGGGTTCACACTTGAAGAGCACTTCACGCTGGAACCTGCACCCACGGATAGTCGATTCTGTCACATCTACCCGTCGAGCCGCGGCAGAGTTTCCGATTTCCTCAGCCATCATAATTGCACTTCTTTTAAAGCGGGCGTCGTACTGAGCTCATCGCGTCGCCATTTGTCGCGGAAGCACGTAGCAGCTCACAAAACACGGACAACACGGCCACATGGGTACGGTAACCCTAACAGAAAGAGAAAGCGTTGTGAAGGTAACCCGTAACCCTAACATGGGCGCAACAAGTCGCAAACAAGAATAGGATTGGATTGGCTATTTCCAGCGTGTATATGTTGCCAGCACAAGATTGAAAGATTGCGAGATTTGTCAGCCATTTTAAGGAGCCTGTGCTGCGACAGTGCCAAGGCAAATTTTGAGGCATTTCGATTATAACGCAAACCCCCAAATTAGGTAAGGGAAATTTGAAAAAAAACTCGCTTTACATTCGAGTAAGTACGTATCTAGGTAAAAGAAAAAGGTTTATTTGGCAGATAGGAGCCCATTGGGTATGTTTGCGGTAAAAGTGTTTCCTTGTGGTAGGTAAAAGGGAAAGGTCTATTGTACAGGTCGGAAGCCATCGGGTACAGTTAAACCTGAATGTAACGAACCTGTATACAACGAAATCCTCTATTTAACGAATTTTTTCAATTCCCCGACGCAATCTTCATAGAAGCGCTTGTATCTGTGAACTCCATGTAACGAAGCGCCTGCACTGGATTACCTTGATTTAACGAACTCGCTCTGCCGCAATCTCCATTTTTTTTCTGACTGATAATTTGAACTTGTTCTATATTTCGTACCTAAAGAATGAACCCTGACTTACCCCATTGAAATAGTGTATATTCATGACCAATGTTTCGAAAGTTCGATTATTCGGACAAAATTGTCGCGAACGATCAGCGGAAAACACCATCGAGAAGCGACCATCTTGAATTTTATGTTGGCTGCCAATGGATTGGCTTGGTTTGGCAGCGCTACTTGGGCTTCCCTGAGTCCTACCCAACGTTATTAGATTAGCTCAGTTACGGAGCTGTTCATAGACGCTGCATGCACGAACAGTACCCCCCTCACTCACCACGACTCTCCAAGCGTCGCTCGATGCGCTACCGGACGGCTGCTTTGGTAACTGCAGCATATTCTACGGGAATCGGGCACGGTGAAATCGGGTCGGGATCGCTGGGATCGCTACGTACATTTCGAAGCACGGCGTCTAGATGGCGCTTCATTTTTGCGCTTTGGAACGCACAGTTATGAAACAAAAATCTAGATGGCGCTTCGAACGACACTTGGCGGATTGAAGTGAGTGAGGGGGGGTACCCCCTTCCGCTTGAGTTCCACAACTGAGGTAATCTAGTAACGTTGGTCCTACCGCTAGGTGACGCTAGTGCACTAAATAAGCTACGCTTCAGAGTAACGACACTTGGCCATATTGTGGCTTAAAATCATGGTTGCCAGTTATCTGAAGCTTTATCTGAAATCACAGGAAATGCTTTTCCGCCCTCCACAAATGTTTAAACCGTTCGCGACAGAGCAAAGCAGTATTACATGACCTTCCTAACACCGAATCTAATGCTGAGGAAGTCGCACTTTTGAATCGTGACGATCGGCCATTGCGTCTGTTCTGCATACGAGCCAAAATGGCGGCGCCCACAACAATGTCGGGGAACGGAGTGCCGATACTCTAAGCGCAGCTTATTTAGTGGCTCTAGGTGACGCTATGCTAGCCCTTTTTCTCCCATTTAGCTGCACGTCATCATCATCATCATTATTATAATTTTGCTTTGTTTTTCGTTCCTTCGCGTCGCCAGTCGCCATTTTGCGCCCGTGATTTTGTGCCTCTTCTCTCGTTCCCACAACGCTGGCTTGGACGTCATGGCCACATCTGTTCTGCCGCCGCGATGTGCCATTAAGAAGCGCAGAAAGTACTCGACCATAACGCTAGAAAAGAAGGCAGCGATTCTCAAGCTAACAGAAAGTTGCTGAACGGAAACGGAGACGTAACCTGAACAAGGCGCTATTTACAGCTTTTTTGAGCCCGTTTGGAAGTAATAAATGCAAGTTTTTCAATCTGCTCATTCTTCGGACTGCTCTATTTTTCGGACGTTTTTTCGGTCCCTGCGAAGTCCAAATAATCGGTCGGCCACTGTACCTAAAATGCAGATATATTCTTTTCAAATGGCCACCAAAGGCGAGCAGCCTTTGGTGTCTACTGCGAGGGAGGTCTTGAATGCCATCGATGTATGTCCAGCTCCCAGGATGACGACAGTGCTCTAAACACTTTGGTGTCCTTGGAGCGCTGCGTGCTGCCTTCCCTCACGCGAAAGGCACAACGCAAGCTTACAGACTTCTTTTCCACTAAATAAATGACGTGGTGAATTTGCCCACGTGGATTTTTAATTTTCGCTTTTTTTCCATGTTTCCATAACGAGTTTTACCGCGAAAACTGCATGTAACGAAATCCTCCATATAACGAATTATTGCAAACTTTTATCAATTTCGTTATATCCAGGTTTAACTGTATGTGTTTGCAGTAAAAGTATTTTCTTGTGCTCAAAACATAAAACTTTAGTATATAACACCTTTAATTTCTCCAATAAGCATGCTATTTACCCTGATAGATGCCCACTTAATACATTTCAAGTTCTGTATGATCCCCTTCTCAAATGGTCCAATCGAAATTCCCAATCCACCATTAAAAGTTCTCGACCCGATATGCATTTCTATTTGACCAACAAAGCTTTCAGTTTAGCCAATACAAATTGTTATTGCTCCTATAGAAGTTGCTTTGGCACGTAAAACCCCCAAATTTGACTTTGCTCCTATAAAAGGACGAATAGGCACTTGTATTGAACCAATAGAAAGACCAATAGGTACTTGTATTGAAAGGAAAAGTGGAAGAAGGAAGGAGAGGCGACTGACTGAATCACCATGGTTGGGCCATGCCAGGACACCCATCTACGAAAAGCAGGGGCTGAATCGGTATATTGCCTCGCCCAAGGGACCCCCAAAGGGTCTAAACGTACCCGGGCTCAGGTCAACCACCAGGATCCCCTTTTCCAAGTATACGGCTTAGGCCACTCTCAGCCAGGCGTGGGTGGGTGAACCCACATGGCTCGGGGTTCGTAGTGACGCCGCTCACCAAACACCTAAGGTGTAGGTGCCCCCTGCGGGGTGGCTATGTAGATACCAAGATATTCAACTCTCTTGAATCTGTTTGAATTGACCTCCTTCCTCTTTCCTGAATGGAATAGAGATTTGTCTGGTATGCTAATTCCTTCCAGAAGCCCTCTTGAAAGTATCTGAGAAAATATTTCAATGGTGTGTCTGGCTCCTGGTGTGCCTGGCTGCTCGATGCTTCATCCTTTTCTTTGAGGGTAATGCTAGAAAATGTGATTGCAAAAATAAGAAGCGGGTTTCAGTCCATCGAGCCTCTTTTAGTTCACTTGATGTATGCGTAGGAAATATAATAAAAGATACATACGCTTTACCCCTCCACCTTGGCGGAGTCATTTCTGGTGGCCTTTGGTCACTTCGGTCGTCTTGGCTGTTGTTACTCTCTTCACTCTCAGGTTCTGTATCCTGCCGTCCATGTCATTAACAAGAGCGTTGGTGTCCTCTTAGTCTGAAAGAGCCGCGTCACTTTCTTGCAGAAGGGCCTGAATTTCTTCGTCAGTCAGGTACTTGACTGAAAGCAATTAAGTGGTACTTGGGACCCACAGTACTTGATTGGGGACATAAAATATAAACACAATGCTTAGCAGCAAGTAGCTATGGTGCTTTCACACTAAACGCTTTTCAAATAGTGTGCTGACCTTTCAAAGGGCTGCAACACTCGTTCTAGTGCATATTGCTTGAGAAAAAGCAAATCTTCAAGAGAACGACAGCGCACGATTTCATTGGTAGACAAACATGCAGAATTCTGCTAGCTCAAACACAAAGTTTAGCTTATTTGTGTGAAACATCTTGAAACAATTGTTTCTTCTGAACAGGTAGAAATAGATGTTGCACTTTTCGCAACGTGTGTGGATGCAGTTGTTTCATCCTTTTCGACAAAGTCAAGCATTAGCAATGGCATCAACCATAGACCAGTGGTCATAGCCATCCAGCCTTTTTTTGCATACCGGAAGCTTTTCAACTGGGCTTCTTAGCATCTGGCATTAAGGGCTCTTTTAGAGGCCTCTTTCTTTTTGGCATGCTGTTCAGTGCCTCACCAATAGACATCCGGAATGCCAAGAGATTCATCACATCCTTCCTGATAATATTGTTCCGGAAATTGTCTTAATATTCCATCCAGGCATTGACGATGGCAAAGTCCATGAAATATAGAATTACTTTCAGGGTCCACTTTCTCGTCTTGATCCATCTACAGTAGCATTCCATCATTTGGTCACAGATGTCCAAGCCACCCATGTGCCAGTTGTAGTCGCAGACCACTGCAGGCGCAGAAACCTGGCGGTATGACTTTGTTGTCTTGCTTCAGTGTTTTACTTCCCAGACAGGACTTTTACCTTGTGCAGGTTGAAGCCATCACCACGTTCCTGCTGTCACACCACTTGACAACTGCTCCTTCGTCATCTTCATGGCAAAGTCCTTGACACTCGCCCTGTTTCATGCCTTTGTCGGGGAGAAATGTAAAACTCCTTATGTGATTAGCCATGATGGTTCCCATACCTTCCAGGTTTTCTATTCTCAGGACACCCATCAACGGTATACTTGTGAAGTATATGTAAAAAAAAATTCTCGAATTCTCGGAAAGAGTTTTTGTCAAGCAGAGCACGACACTTCCTCCCAGGCCAATGTCAACGTCTGCCAGTCTTGTTGTCGTGCCTTGGTAAATCTCGAAATCCACGACAAGCCCCCTGGATGTTGTAACAGGCTGTGGCTTCCCTCTAACTTATTGCCTCATTGAGCATCCTCCAGTGAATGGAATCATCTGCTCTTTCTAGTTCCAAGTATCACTTTTGCACGGCATCGATAAATGGCTGTACTTTCCACAGCTTATTAGTTTCAGCCTGAGCGGGAATTACTTCTGTTTTGAGAAAGCGCAGGCTCGAACACTGTGTGAAAAATTCATCGCAAGGCATTACTGAGCTAATCAACTGCAGCTCTACTCCTTCCTGGCAGTACATGTTGTCTCTTGGGTACTTGATGCAGCCCATCACAGCATGCATGTCGTACAGTTGCTTGATTCTTTCAGCTGTGACATTAATCAACTTTCCCATTTTGGCTACGTAGTACCTGTACTCCGCCCCCGCCTCAAAGAGGCTGTCAGGTTTGTACATCTTGAAATATTCATGTGGTAGATGAGGCAAGGGACCCACGCATGTCTAATTCATAGGAATTTATTCTTTCTCAAAGTGAAAGAATTTGTGCTTCCATAAAAATCATTGTGGCGTCTGGAACGGGGCTTGAGCAGCTGTGTTCGAACAACATCGTTTGTCCGAGTTGTCTGCCTTTGGTCGTGCATTTGAAGCACTGGGTCAAGGCATGGCAAACACAGGTTTCGGCTTTCAAGTGGGAACCTTAAAGCTCTCGTCGTCTGTTGACGCGTCCTCAATGTCAGAATCCTCCAAAATCTGACACTGCAGAGACTGGAGGTGAGATTGCGGAGAGATGGATAGATATGGGAAAGGATGACAGGACTGGGGATGGGAGCGTGTCTGTAGCTGGCACCACATAACACTGTCTTCTTGGGAGAAGGGTTGGGTCGTGGAAGGGTAGAGACGGCAGACGGGACAGTAACAGGAAGTGATGTCATGGAAGGTAACTAGCCGGTTTACGCGCTGATCAGGCCACGTGATCGGGAAACTGGGTTCACCCCGGACGGTGTATCATCGGGCAGTTGAGTTGGCCAACTCGTTTCCGCAGAGTCCCACGTGCGCTGGCGTCCAGACTGTTATCCGTGGGTTCTTTTTAGAGTTTTGGATTGACAGGATGGCGCTGGATTTTAAAACATAACGTGTTCTTTTATTGTTCTAACGGCGCCCGGCTGGCTCTGCGACGAGTTGCCAGTAGGGCTAACGCAACATAGGTGGCGCTACCTTTCATTACATATATAACATGCCCCTTTTTCCTTTTTTTTTTTTTTTACAAGTTCATGCGGTTTGGAGGACGGACTTGTCTTCCTGAAAGTGTGTGACCTGAGGTTGTCGGTCCACTGCTGGTATTACATGGTACATTCGCTGCCCGGGAGGAGTCTTCATCTAAGTCAGACAATGGGCACAGATCCTCCACACTCCTTTGCACTTGGGGTGGTGCCTCTCGATCCCTCGGTGGCAGGTGTGCTTCTCTCAGGTGGTAGCGGTTTCTGCGGTATGTGCCGCCACCGTTTCCTTGTACGATGAATGAGCGCGGCTCTGGACCGAATGCTGTGATCTCACCCAGCGTCCACTTGTTGTTCAGCCAGAACCAGACTTGCTGTCCAAGTTTCAGCGGCTTCAGGGTGGATGTGTGCTGGTCTCCGTGCTTGTGTTGTTCCTTTTGACGAGCTTGAAGTCCTTGCTGGTGGGCTTTCGTAGGGTAGTCTGGAACCAGTAGCTTCGGATGTACTGGAAGCAGGGTGCGAACTTTTCGGCCCATAAGCATTTCCGCTGGAGATGGCAGCGTGGATGTTGGCGTTCAGCGGTAGGTGAGGAGGGCCATGTCCAGGTCCTCACCCGACTGTCCTGTCTTGCAGAGTGTGTCCTTGATCGTCTTGATCGCTCGCTCTGCTTGTCCATTTGACCGAGGGTAGTGGGGTGATGATGTCCGGTGTATGATGGACCATGAGGCGTTGAAGTCTGCGAATTCCTTGCTGTCAAAGGGAGGACCGTTGTCCGAAATGATCTCGTTCGGGATCCCAAAGCGTGCATACATCTTCTTCAGACTGCTGATGACGGGTTGGCTAGCAGTTGAAGTCAGCCTTTCTACTTCGACATACTTTGAGTAGTAGTCGACTACAAGCAAGTGCGACGCTCCGTTCAGATGGAAGGTGTCGATTCCCAGTTTCTGCCACGGCAGAGATGGTAGCGGGATGTCCATTAGTGGTTGGTGGTGGTTTGCGGGCATGTGGCGCTGACATGTGACGCAGTGCTTTACCATGTCTTCCACATCTTGTGTCATTCCTGGCCAGTAAAGTGCTTCTCGAGCCTGAGCTTTGCATGCTGACATTCCACGATGCCCCACATGAAGTTTCTTGAGTGCTACTGGTTGAGCAGCTTCCGGAATCACAAGGCGGAGTCCACGACAGAGTAGTCCTTCTCCGAAGTGAAGTTCTTCCCTGCAGTCCCAAAACCTCTGTGCCGATGGATGTACTTCGTGTCTCTCTGGCCAGCCGTCCTGGACATACTTGACCACACGCTGCAGGGTTGGATCGGCGGCTGTTTGCACTCTGATGAGATTTAGGGTTTCACACGAGGCTCCGACGAGCAGGCAGACTGACTGACGGGTGTCCACCGATGATGTGTCAACTGAGACGGAGGTCAGAGGAGCTCTGGACAATGCGTCAGCTGCGACGAGCTCTTTTCCTGGCACAAAGACCAGTTGTGCATCATACGGCTGTAGTCGCAGTAAGAGACGTTGGAGTCTGGTAGACACCGCATCATATGGCTTTTGCACCAGACCGAGAAGAGGTCGATGATCAGTCTCCACTTCAAAAGGGCGTCCGTACAAAAAATAGTGGAAGTGTTCTGCACCATGCACAATGGCCAACAGTTCTGTTTCGATTTGGGCGTACTTCTGTTGAGCACTTGACAGTGCTGCAGATGCAAAAGCGACTGGCTTGCCTTGCTGTAGCAGCACAGCCCCCAATCCGTACAAGCTTGTGTCAACCGACAGGGTTGTCTTCTGGGTTGCATCGTAGAATGCAAGGATGGGAGTTTCGGAGAGCGATTTTTTCACTTCTTCAAAGCACTTCTGTGTGTTTGCGTCCCAGATCCAGAGAGTGTCTTTCCGTAACAGCTGCCTCAGTTGATGAGTTCGTTGAGCTAGCTGTGGGGCAAACTTCGTCAAGTAGGTAGCCATGCCCAGAAAGCGCTGAAGGTCTTGTCGGTTAGCTGGCTCAGGATATTGTGCAATTGCTTTGAGCTTGGCATCATCTGGCTGGATTCCTTTGGCAGTCAAAACATAACCAAGGTAGTTGACCTCCGACACTGCCAACTTCAGTTTGTCCTTGTTGAACTTTAAATTTGAGCAACGGGCTTTCTCCAGCACCTGTCGCAGTTGCTTGCAATGGTCAGGCACGGATTTGGATGCAATTAGGATGTCGTCAAAGTACGGGTTGATGTTTTCTTCTGACGCAAACACTTGGTCCATTGCCTGCTGAAACATCTCAGGTGCACGGCTCAGTCCAAAAGGCATGACCAGAAATCG